>NW_024040040.1:33592753-34792753 GCF_014851395.1 Micropterus salmoides | reverse complement strand
TTTAGGCTTTATTAACCAAAACAAGCTAATCTGCATATTTACACAGCACATTTCAGAGGAAAATGCTCTTGATGTAAGTCATTAACTGGGGAAGTTAAGTGGTGATATGCTTTAGTTGTTTTGTTTATCCCATTCACCTGCAGTGACTTGTCAAATAGTTAATGCCTGATTTGCATATCAATGTGGCGATTGTGATGACGTTATCAGACACAAATGTTACTGTGTTCCCCTGTAGTGTCTCCATCAGTACATTAGGTTGTAAGGCCATGAGATATTGCCTTAGATAAACTTCAGCTAACTTATTACATTAGCTCAGCTCATGAGTCATACGTTAGCAAGACATAGGCCTAGGCCTATATTGTCTTTTGTTTAATTAGCGGTAAACTCGAGGCACTGGTAGTTTAGTCTTTTGTTCATCGCCACTCACCTCCACACAAGCCAAGAAAAACACTGCTGGGAGAGAAGCTGGAGGGGCTGCTGTCTGTCTGTGTGCTGCACTCTGGTTGCACATTGAGATGCGGAGAGAGGGAGAGAGAGAGAGACAGAGAGAGAGAGAGAGGGCATCGGAACTCATCTTCCGAACTGATAGCATATTTAGATTTTTTTCCCCAATAAATATATTTGTTTGACAGGGAATCTGTTTGCAACCAGGAATAAATATACTGTATATTCATTTATTTAAATTTTTTAAAAAAGCATCCCAGAAAAAAGGGCACTTTCTCTTGAAGAAGAAAAAGGGCAGGTGCTGAAGCCCCTTTTGATGTCTATGTGTGGACGTGCCTGCATGGCTGATCTTCCAGACCCAGGACAGAGTAACAGACAGTTCAGTCACACAGCATACAGACAGTTTGTAATGTGGCAGTGTGGAGCACTTGGTCACAGAGTTGTGATACTAATTTGCTTTTTCTGGAAGATATGCAACTGTTATCCTGATCCACTAGGACAATACAGAGGTTTAATCCTAGCAGGGTGTAAGAGGTAATGTCACTAACTGACAGACAAATAATTCCATCCACTGTGTGGATGAATACCTGTACATTGTTTTTGTTTTATTCCCAGGAGGGTAGAAAAAATAGAAAATATATTTTCCCTATTCTGGATATTTTCATTCTTTTTTAAATAAACATTGAAAATGATAAATGCCTTTTCTTTACACTTGCAGCAAAACAATCAAGCAACTACATTTATGTCTTAATGACATCCAAATGTGGTATAACACTTGTTTATTGTTACTACTAAAACTACAACCTATATATTGTTACTACTAAAACTACAACCTATATCACAAATAGATACTTTTTAAACATCATTAAAAATAAATATATACAGGAAGAGACAAGGTGTAACTGTCTCAAAGACATGTTTAATTCAAATGTCTATTTTGTATATTTGTATATGTAAGTTCATGAATATTTGAGTTCATACAGCCATTTAAAAATAGGAAAAACATGTGAAGTAAGATGTTAAAGGGGCAACATTCACAAAAATGTCTTTAATTTAAATACTGTTAAAAATGTTGTGCTTTTATGTAAGGTTTATTTCAACGAACAACAGAGAGTAATGGGAAATGGGTCACATGAACAGAGTTAAGATAAGGGCATAACCATGGCATTATGGGTAAGAGACAATGTGGAGGCAGAGCAGAGCATGCGGAGGAACGAAATAAAGCCCCAAAATAACCGTATTCTGCACTTGGTTCAAGAGACGCACACGGTAATTGCCTTTCATTTGTTTACCTTGGTGTATGGTACTTGTTGGTGTATTTTACATGGACAATATTTTTGTTCGGTTATATTGTATGATTTCATTGCATTTCGCTTGTGTTAATGTGTTTGGGCCTGTTTATCAATGGACACTAGCTTGAAAGGCCTTAAGGTGAATGTTAGATGAATGTTTAAAGCTGTATGTCTTTTATTTTCTTGTAGTTTTCACGGTGTCTGCAGACGAAGGAGAGAGTGCGATAAAATAAATCTTCAAAAGACATCTGTATGATGCGTGGCCATTATTTCTTGGGACCAGTGTAGCTAAACAAGGTGTGTCCACATGTATCTTGACTGATCATGAAGATAGTTCAGACTTTATTCGTAGCATCGTATCGCTGCTGTGGAGATGATTAAATATATCACAATCACCTCTCTGAAATGAATACCAAATTTCAAAACCAACCATATTACTTTTTGTTGTCAGAGGACTTCCTGGACTTTTTTGTAGTACACCTTGCTGTACCTGATAATACAGAAAGGAGTATAAGATTAGATACAAGGTAAAAATAACGTTACGTGTAAACATAGTATAACAATAACCCTAGGTGGTGAATAACTAAACCGGCACAGTCTACACCTACACTGTCTTACCTAATGTTAGCGTCGACAAACACAGCTCTCAGCTGTGCTGCTGTTTTCTAACTCAGCTAGTTACATATAATTCATCATGTCTACTCTGGCTCACTCCACCAGCCTGCACTCGTAGCTGCCGTTAGCTGTTTGTTAAGTAGGTAGCTACAGTTAGCTGTATGCTAAGTAGGTAGCTACGTTGGCTGCTGATAAAAGTAAAAAAAGTAATAAATTACCATCAAAGTGAAAAAAGCCGGTTTTAATATGTATTGGTGTATAAAGACAGTTTCAACAAATGACAAAAAGTGTTTTAGAAACAACTTGCCTACCTGCCTTTAATTAATGTGTTTCCGTAAAGTCCTGCCAGCGTTTGCTCCTCTCTCTCTCCCTCACCGCGCAGCCTCCCTCAGCCGTCTACTCACAAACTGTCAACAACATGTAGGGAGACACAGTGCTGGCTTGTAAAAAGAAAAGCAACGGTTCAGTCAGTGTTTCGCACACAGTCTGCCCTGGTTAGGCGAGACATTGTAGCTTTTATCAGAGAAACACATTGATCACGAGTAGTATATAAAGGGCAGCTTTGCGCGCTCCCCCGATTGTATCTATATACAAATAAATTAATTAAAGTATAGCATATTATAATCCTTACGCCTTATAGACTTGAAAGCAGATAGTGCAGAGGTGAGTTGTTATTTGTGTGAGAATTGAAGTGTTTTGTGGGGTTTATCTTTTAACATCGCCCACCTTGGGGCCACAGCGGTGTAATCACATGTCTAGTTCATCGAAACACCGTAAGCATTATTATTTGCTCAAAGTTTCAGACAGTTTGACGTGACTAGTGCTGTTTTCTGGGTTTTTCTTTTAACAACGCCCGCCATAGCGGGCTATTACTGTGCCAACTAGTCTGAGCCGACATAACATCTCTAACCCAATGTGAATTTCCGAGATCCTGTCCACAGCACGTAATTGCTAATAATGTAACAAATGCGCTTTATCGGACCAACTGACTGATCAGCCATGACAGTTGTAGCAGTAACGTGTCAGGGCATTGTCCAGTCACCAGCCCCATCATATTAAACAGTCCCTTCACTCACGGTTGCAGTAGTAAACTGTCATAAGAATGACAATTACCGACAAAAAGCATTATTATCATTTTCAGTAAATTTTATCAAAGCTCCCGTTGTCGAAATGCATCACGGGATGTCTGAGGGACGGCCTTTAACGCTGATAGGCTGATAGGTCCTCAAATTCCACTGGAAGCCATGAGAAACATACTCACTCTTGTGTTTTGCTGGCAACATCTTGATTATTAGCTAGTAAACAAGATACTTCAGATGTGATACGTAAAAAACAAATGTTTCAAATGCATGCTTGGTTATTTTTCATTCGCATTCCTCCTGAGTAGTGATGTCTCTGATTGAAACGGGGTCCCACACATGCCTTCTCTGATCCCCTGGATTCCCCCGTTTGAAAAGAGAGTAAACCAAATGCATTTCCTCCTGTGTTTAAACATGTATTTAGGTTACAACAGTCCACGTGCTTAACAACGATGGCAATGAGTTAAAAGAAATAGTCCGTGACTTGTTGTAAACAACAATGAAATAGACTAGTGTTATTTTTCGTTCTTGTTTTAAACTCCACCTGTATGGCAGCAGGGGGCTGTAAAGACCTGTGGGTGATGCAGAACAGGGGTCTCAATTATAAAAACGTCCCCAGAAACCTCACTAAAAGTGTACGTCCAAAAGACAAAATGGCTTGCACCAAAAAAAAAAAATTCAGACTTATAAAACCGTGCATATGCACCCTTGTAAGCTTGTTCCCTTTATAAATCACAATCAACTTGAAATATCCGATCCCTTCAAAGACTTACAACTGTCTATAATTGGTCAGTGGAATTAATATTAATACGTACTGACTGTGGGAAGAAAAGGATGCAAACTCTGACAGAGGAGCTACACAACGAGATTTAACTCAGTGGTTAAACTGTCATATAACACAAAACAGATGGCTCTCACAAGATGTTTACAAACGCGTGCGTGATTATTTAGCGTTCTTGTTTTAAACTGATTATGCATGAGGAGACCAAAACATAAGGCTCTCAAGGAGAAGTGACGTCAAGCGATATGCATATTATTACGGGGTTGATATTATAGCTTTGATGGGCGCAAGAATAGGATACGTCCCCCACATCATATAGACATGTTTTCTAGTGATCCATCCTTAATGTGTTGTGTATATTTTTTTCGAAGTTTCTCATGGAGGGAGAGAGTAATGCGCCCATCAACCTGTTGAAAGCAGGCGCCTGTCAGCATGCGCTGAAAGAGCGAATCTTGAATGTAGAAAACATAACAGCCGTCTGATCAACGTAATATCAGACACGGGGTAAATCTGTTTTTTATCTTTACGAGGTGCAAACGGTAGCCTATAGTTAGTGAGAGGGATGGATTTATGCGTGAGAACACAAAACAGATGTCTACAAATGCGTGCGCGAGTGTTTATTTATCGTTCTTGTTTTAAAACTCTCAGTAACAAATATTTCAAATGCATGCGCTCTTGCACCATAGGAAAAGAGGCTCCGTGGCCCTTCTCCCTTTATAACCGATCTGCAAGAACGGGGCATTTCTCCTGCGTAGTGACGTCACTGACCGAAGGGGGACACTCTCACTCACACACACACACACACACACACACACACACACACAAACACAAGACGGGATGATCCCGGTACTAATTTGGATTCGCCCGTTTGAAAAGAGAGTAAACCAAATGCATTACATCTGTGTTTAAACATGTATTTAGGTTACACAAACAATCCACTCACTTAACAACGATGGCGATGAGTTAAAAGAAATAGCCTGTGACTTATTGTAAACGACATTGAAATAGTGTTATTTTCCAGAACAAACAGCGCATCACATCCATACCATCGTTTGGCTCAATTAGGAAGCGATAGGCTAGTGTTATTTTTTCTTTGTTTTAAACTCTCAGTAACAATGATTCAGATGTGTGTGGGAGAATAGGATGGGATCACAGCTAGACCGCTGTCAGTTTGACATGAATGTGCGAACGCGGTTGTATATTCGCAGCCGTCTAACTCTGCATAGACCCTGATGTCAGACCAAACAAGTATTGCAGGATAAAACTGTGAAAGTAGAGCGTAGATGCTTTATCATTGTGGGATACAGTAGATCCTGATAACAACACCGCTTCACATAGACTAAATGTTACGAGGAGCAAACAGTATAGTTAGTGATGGGATGGATTTATGCGTGAGAACGCAAAACAGATGGCTCACAAGCTGTTTACAAATGTGTGCGCGAGTGTTTATTTATCGTTCGCATTCCTCCTGCGTAGTGACCTCACTGACCGAATGGGGACACACATACGTAAGACGGGATGACCCGGTTGAAAAGAGAGTAAACCAAATGCATTCCACCTGTGTTTAAGCATGAATTTAGGTTGAGCAAAACAGTCCACTCACAATGATGGCGATGAGTTAAAAGAAATAGCTTGTGACTTGTTGTAAACAACATTGAAATAGTGTTATTTTCCATGAGAAACAGCGCATCACATCCACACCATTTTCCGGTTTTATACTGCATCACCAGACCTTTTGGTAGCGTTATGCGAAATAGCTTACAATATTTTAAAAGGTAAAATTCCTTAAAATAAGACACAGTATCAAAAATTTTAAATGAAGAAGGCGGGGATTAGACTGCTCGCCAATAAAAAGGTTTGCGCTTCAAAGAAAAAGACGACGTTGCTTAAACAGTCTGGCGGTTTTCTTCTCCCCCTCCTGAGTATCGCAGTGCCTTTTATAACGAGTCTTATTGGTTCAAGACAAACTTAGATGACTATGGAGCACAAAAAATGTTTCTGGTAACTAAACAACAGCTTGATCTTTTAAGAAGACCACGGGCACACGAGTCTATTCGAGAAACTGTTGAAAATGAGCTGGATCGTACTATTAAACACATTCTGGATCAAAAGACTGAAGATCTTCATGAAAAAGCAAAAAAATATTCCATCGCAGAGATTTCTTACCATGGTAAAACGAAGGAGAAAAAGACCAGAACACACATTAACTTTGTCAATGCCGGTCGCTGAGGATTTTCACTCTTCAGAGCAGAAGAATCAAGAAGGAAGAGATTTTGTTTTTGAAGAAGTTTTAAAAAACATGACAAAAAACAGCAGGAATGAAGCTCAGCATATTTTGGATAAAATGTCGTCCTCAAACATATCTGCATGGACTGAATGTGGGGAGTTTGTGTTTAACGGTAATGTTATTAAAGGGTCTCATGTGTATGATTTGATAAGAGGAGTAACTGCTTCTCACAACGTGTCTGAGAGCCAGAGACCTACAGGTTGGGATGAATATCTGCAATCCTTGGCTATACTGAATATACCTTTATCAGTTGTACCAAATCAACAGGTCAAAAGAAAAATTGACGAGATTAAGAGAAAGACTTTTGGAGAATCTTCTCCTCTTACTACTGGATCATCATCTACACCTCTTGTTACCAGAGGACATCGATTAGTAAACAATGAAACAAGTCCATTTGTATCTCCTAAAATGCGATTGACTGATTGGATAACTTTTTAATTGTATATTGTTATCGGTTTTAAATAAATACATAGAGACATAACTTATAATTTAAGTGTTTTTATTTATATCACCTTAATAACAAAAAACATTGTTGTACACGTTTCAATCTATAAATCATTTTGATGATGAATGGCACACAACTTTAATATTATTATACACATTTAAAAGAATCTGATACTTGGACACACTGGTTACATTCTGCATAATTATTTTGACCACATACAACCGAGGGTCGTATTTTTGTCACAAATTTGCACACCATAAAATCATTGCATGATCGTCTCTTATGTCCTTTAATATAAAAGAAGGGTAGCGTGTCAATGCATGTGTGAGGTTGTTTTCTGCTCCATTCGTCTGTATATGCACAATACACACGTTTGTAAAGCTTTTTGCTGCAGTATATTGTATAAATAATAAGCTACCGTTAACTGTATAATACCGCTAGCAGTAGTGTTAGGAGATGTGTTCTTGTCGCAACAGTCCAGATTGTCCAAACAGGTACCCTTAAACGGCTTGATCCTGCTCTTGTCCTCTTCTGCTTTTTCTTCAGGAACGAGAATTGTTAAATTTCTTTTCCCCAGTTCTTTGCCATAGTCATCCACCCATGAGTCATCATCATCCTAGAGTAATGGAAAATATTTAGGGCTGCTTGATAGATCCTCACCCGCTGCACATGTCCTCGTACCTGCACAAAACATTTTAATTAGAACAATGTCACCGTCAGCCCCGTCGTGGAGGTCTTTGAGGTTGTCTGTGGTGTTGTTTGTTGTTCATCTCGCTTGTCCTCAGGACGAAAAAGTTTTCTTTTGATCCCTAACATAAGGTTTATACCATCTGAATAATTTATCAATGTGTGAGAAGATTTCAAGGGTTCTATCCCATTCCCCCCACTGGACCACAAGCCGGTGCTGAACCACATCTCCCACTCTTTATGATGGGGTAGCCTTTTTGTTGCTCTGGGGTTCCCATCCTTGCCTTTTGAATAATAGAATCGTCCTTGCACGATCTAACAAGGGCGTAGGATTCTGGGTCGTAGACTTCAAGGTCTCTCCTGGCACAGACCCGCACCATTGTGTGGTATCGACTCCTTTTGAAACACTCATATGTTTACAGACACATTGTTTCTGAAGTAATTCCAGTCTTTGGCTGAAAAACTAATGTGCGGTGTGCTTTCACAAAGAAAAATCTCATCAAGCTCTCTTGTGTAAAGATGAACTGATCCGTGCTCAAACAAGAATACTGACATTCTAAAATCTTCCACCGCCCATTCAAACTGAGACGCCCAAGTCCAGAAAATTTGTCAATGTTGTTGGGGGAGTCTTCTTTCTGGGATCCATACTCATTGCAACAGGATCTATAATTATACGTCATTTTGGAGTCATTACTCCTAATTGATTACCTGCGACGTCCATGATTGTGATGCTGCAAAGATGGCGCTGTTGTTCTGCACGAAAATAGCTCTTTCCGATATGGATTTACCCAAAAAAACGTTCAGTCACACTGTTCCACGCTCTCGGTCAGATGTAAGTCAAAAAACTAGCCCGCTATATATATACAACCGATTGCTAAAGCCACTCCCAAACATCCGCTTTTAGAGGATATCACCGGACATCCCATATACACAAACCCCCCTTTTCACACCCGTGATCGACCTTTTGGTGATCGACCCCCACCACCGCTAATAGAGGATGAGGCCGGACACGCCCTAATACACACACCCATTTTCACCCCCCCATGTCTTTGTTGTTCAACCTTGCTATGACCCCAATCTTTTTTTATTATTATTAATTTAATTTTTTTATTATTATTTTTTAATTAAATTTAATTTTTAATGACATTTTTTATTAATTAGTGTTTGATTAATACATTTTTTTATTAATCAAAACTTTATTCACGTGCATGACTGTTACGAGCATCATGCGCGTGCACGCGCATGCTTTGCTGGCCTTTATTTACTACTATCACGTTACAAGTCACAACATGGTGGATATTTTACAAGAACGGACCGGGTAAAGCGACAGTGAACACACCAGTCAGATGTTATATGTTAGCTGCCACATTGGTTTTGTTTTGATAGGCTACTTCGTCAACACGCCTTCTTAACATGCAGCTCAGCTGCTGCTGTGAACGGAATCATGGGAGGAAAAGTTTTTTTCGGCGACTTTATACAGCCTAGCCTACTACTGATGAAAGTCACCAAAGCGGACATAACGGGAGAGTCAGACGGTAAAGCCCCTTTCCCACTGCAAGGTACCAGCTCGACTCGATTCGACTCTACTCGCCTTCTTTTGGTTTTCCATTGTGTAAAAGTTGTACTTGCACCTGCTACCAGGTACTTTTTTCGTAACACCTCCGTCTTATCTGTTTTTACATTCTGAGTAATGTTGAAATGTTTTAACTGAAATCAAGAGACAGCTGAATGTGGGTCGCTGGTGTGTGAGTCGCACTGAACATCACATCGCGGCAGTTGTATGTGGCATCGCTATGATGACCAGCTACATTGAGGAGTGCTATCTGCAATGGAAAATGGAGGACGGCCGAACCGAACTGAAGGAGGCAAATTCAATAAAGTGAGTCATACTTAAGATGGAGAATGAAGTATAATTAAAACGGTGAAAAATAAGAAACAAGCTAAGTTACTTAAAATAGTAAAAACATGCCCACTAACCCCCCCCCACCCCACCCAGCCCGCTTAGCAGAAAATACCGATATATATTTTATACCGGAATTCTGCCTAACAGTACTGTGATATGACTTTTTGGCCATATCACCCAGCCCTATTAGAGACACTTCCACAAAATTATCAGCAGCATTTTATCAGTGTCAGACTTACAGACTAATTTCACATCCCTCTGGATCACCACTCTATTTCCAAATTGGCATTACGGTCATTGCTAGAGGTTACAATCTCCCTCTTTCCATCGTTAATTAATGTATTCACAAAATGGAATATCGTTCATCTCTTTAGCTAAGATATTACAGGAGTGTGTTCTGCACTACAATTTATGTGGCTTAACTCTACAAGATTTCTGGGGATTTTTTAGGCTCTTTGTATACAGTGATCAGCCATAACATTATGACCACTGACTGTTGAATAACACCGATTATTTGGTTACCATGGCACCCGTCAGTGGTTGGGATATATCAGGCAGCAAGTGAACATAGGGTCCTCAAACTTGATATGTTAGAAGCAGGAAAAATGGGCAAGCATAAGGATTTGAGCGACTTTGACAAGGGCCAAATTGAGCAGCTCATGTGGGGTGTACTCGGTAAACGGAAAGCGGTGAACTGGCAGCAGGGTCATTGCCAAGGCTCATTGATATACGAGGAGAGGGAAGTCTGGTCCGTGTGGTCCGATCCAACAGATGACCTACCGAAGGTCAAATTGCTGAAAAAGTTAACACTGATTCTGATGGAAAGGTGCAGTTTGTTGTATATCTAGTTGTGTAGCTGCAGACCAGTTATGGTGCCCATGCTGACTTTCTTTACATCACGTGGATGGTCGGGTGCGTATGCGTCGATTACCACCAGGTTGCACTATGGGAAGAAGGCAAGCAGGCGGAGGCAGTGTGATGCTTTGGGTAATGTTCTGCTGGGAAACCATGTGTCCTGCCATTCATGTGGATGTTAATTTGACACGTACCACCTTTCTAAGCATTGTTGCAGACATGTGCACCCTTTCATGGAAACAGTATTCCCTGATGGCAGTGGCCTCTTTCACCAGGATAATGTGCCATGCCACAAAGTAAAAATGTTTGAGTTTGAGGAACGCAATGAGTTCAAGGTGTTGACTTGGCCTCCAGATTCCCCAGAATTCAATCCAATTGAGCATCTGTGGGACGTGCTGGACAAACAAGTTGTATCCATGCATGCCCCACTTCGCAACTTACAAGAATTAAAGGATCTGCTGCTAACGTCTTAGTGGCAGATACCACAGCACACCTTCAGTGGTCTAGTGGAGTACATGCCTTGATGGGTCAGGGCTGCTTTGGTGGCAGAACAGGGACCTTTACAATATTAGGCAGCTGGTCATAATGTTATGGATGATAAGTGTTAGTCACACAGTTTGAGCAACAAAGAACCTAGAGGGTTTGTTTTCTTGTATGCGTGCCTCAGAGCATCCCGTGTCTTTATCTGTCCCCCACGTTGGTGCTCAAGTGACGGATAGATGAGCTGAGCAGAGCACGGCAATGAGAGATAAGATGACACAGAGGACTGAGAGACTCAAAGTTTGAGGTTGAAGCGTGGAGAAGGAGACTGCGTTCTGGCTGAAGAAACTGACAGAGCCTCAGGAGGATGGGCAGACCATTGAGAAAATGAGGAGGAATGTCGCACTCATGAGCAGTGGCATGGAGGAAAGGAGAGCTGCAGATGACAGCTTCAGAGTGACAGGGAGGAGATGAGAGGAAGAGATGAAAGGGCAAAGAAATACAAGAGAATACAGGCCTTTTTGAAGGATGAAAGGAGTGAAGGAAACAAACTGCAAATAAATAATAATTTTTCCTAGCTCCATTTTACTTTATGGTATACTTCTGTGTAGTTTCCACGGAGAAAAGTTGCGGTGGTTCCACCTTAGTCCCAACACAACAATTTTGGAGTCATAAACTACACTTGTGGTTTCAAGTTGTTAGCCAAGAAGACACCAAAGAAGCCTTTGGTTTAACTTTCCCTTCACAGAGCTACAGTTCTGCACTTAAATGCATTTTGATGGATAATTGAGAGTGGCAGTCAGTCTTATTCATTCTGTAATTTAAGTCTTTTCCAGTGATTTCATTTACAGTTAAATTTAACTGTTCCTCAATCAGCTGGAACCCCCGACATCACCACATGAAGAGAACAGTTCAAAACAAAATTGTCAATCTTAGTAGTTTTTCCTAATTTTGGTGTTGTACGTCACACAGCTGTATCTGATCACTGAGTGTATTGAGTTCAGGATTTCCTACATTTTTTGTTGTACTTTATTACAGTCTGATCTCACAGGATTCACGCACAGTGTCAAACAAAGTTATTTTTCAAAGCAATACGCAGAAAGTAATTGGCAGCACCAAACATGTGAAATGTTGTTGGCCAGTTGGCCAGGACCAGAAGTCTGCGTTATCAAATTCAACAAGTTAGAAACCGCCACTGTCAAATGTGGTTTCTATGCTTTTTGCTTTGATTGCTTCGCTGGTTGATTTTCTGTAATTTAGCTATTCTTGTTTAATACAATTATTTTACTTTTAAAATCACACAAATTCCTGAATAAATAACAGCTGGTAGCTGCTGAGTGAAAGCCAAGATTAGTTTCACCAGCGACATTCTGTTTATGGACTCACCTACAGACATCACTATAAAGTGACCAATGTGTATTAGTAAAAAGAAACGGGATAATGTCCATCAGAAGAAAGCAATGCGCTTTTCAATAACAGGATACTGTTAATATACCAGAATCAATCCAGTGATCATCAGACTTAGATTTTACAGTGTGAAGTCTACATTTGCTGTACCGAGACTATACGCCGTTTATGGAAAGTTAAAGTATTTCACTAGCCGGCCATTTAAAGGCCGACGCAGGCTGCTTTCCACTGGATTTCAATTGTATTAGTAGAAGAATAAAGCCTTAAACTGAAAAGGTATTTGCCTGATTTTCTAAATGTTTGCATCTGCACAGCTCATTCATATCTGAGATAAGCGCCCGACACTAGGCGCTCTTCTGCGTAACTGCGTGCAGCCTGGATGACCGCTCATTTCTGTTAATGAAGCAAAATGCAGATTACAGACTGGTTAAGTAATGAAGGTACGAATGGAGCGTGTAGCGAAATTAAAAGTAGATTAGGCCTACTGACCCAAAGAAAATACTGGAGTTGGCTAAAGAGTAAAAGTAGAGTTTTAAAAAAGCAATGTGAAAAGCTGCCAACGTCTTTTTCAAAATTATTTATTTATTTTGCAAATCTGCGTTACTTCTCAACTTCTGCTCCAGGCTTCCTCAATTCAATTCAGTTCAATTTTATTTAAATAGTGCCATATCACAACAACAGTTATCTCACAGCGCTTTTCATAAAAGAGCAGGTCTAGACCGTACTCTATGATGTTATTTACAGAAGCCCAACAATTCCCACCAACAGCAAGCACTAGGCGACAGAGGCAAGGAAAAACTTGAGCAGAACCATGGCTCAGGGTGGGCGGCCATCTGCTTCGACTGGTTGGGGGTGAAGGAGAGAGAGAGAGAGAGGGCAAGAGAGGAACTGAGAGAAAGAGAGAGAGGGATGGAGGGAGAGAGAGGGGAGGGAGGCAGCCTACACAATATACACACAGAGGTACAGACAGTAAAGGTGATGTTGCTAAAGACTAAATGAAAAATGGTACAGATATTTATAGTAGTGTTAATAATAATAATCGTAATGTTAATGATTATAATAACAATAATAACAATAGGAATAGTAACAATACTTGTAGCAGAGGGTGTCGAGCAGGAACACGGGGGCAGCAGGTGACTCGCAACCACAGATCCAGACTCCACAGCTCCAGAGCCAGAAACATCTGCAGGAAGTGATAGGAGGAGAGAGGAAAGGGACGAGAAAGCACAATACTACGGGAAAAGGGAGAAGTCCAGTAGTAACATGCATTAATAGGATGAGGTTCCATACAGAGAGAGAGAAAGTAGAGGAGAGAGGAGCTCAGTGCACCATGGGAAGTCCCCCGGCAGTCTAGGCCTATAGCAGCATAACTAAGGTTGGTTCAGGAGTCACCTGAGCCAACCCTAACTATAAGCTTTATCAAAGAGGAAAGTCTTAAGCCTACTCTTAAATGTGGAGATGGTGTCTGCCTCCTGAACCCAAACTGGAACCTGGTTCCACAGGAGAGGAGCTTGAATGCTCTGGCTCCTAGTCTACTTTTGGAGACTCTAGGAACCACAAGTAACCCTGCATTCTGGGAGCGCAGTGCTCTGGTGGGGTAGTAAGGTACTATGAGCTCTTTAAGATAAGATGGTGCCTGACCATTAAGAGCTTTGTAGGTGAGAAGAATGATTTTAAATTCTATTCTGGATTTTACTGGAAGCCAATGAAGAGAAGCTAAGACAGGAGAAATGTGATCTCTTTTCCTGGTTCCTGTCAGAACACGTGCTGCAGCATTCTGGATCAGCTGAAGAGTCTTAATGGACTTTTTTGAGCAGCCTGATAATAGGGAATTGCAGTAATCCAGCCTAGAAGTAACAAATGCATGGACTAGTTTTTCTGCATCATTTTTTAGACAGGATGTTCCTGATTTTTGCAATATTACGTAGGTGAGAAAAGGCGGTCCTTGAAATTTGCTTAATGTGAGACTTAAACGACATGTCCTGATCAAAGATAACTCCAAGATTCCTCACACTGGTGCTGGAGGCCAGGGCGATGGAAACTATATCTTTAGGTAATGCGTCACGGAGGTGCTTGGACCCCAGAACAATAACTTCAGTTTTATCTGAGTTTAACATTAGAAAATTACAGGTCATCCAGGAGACATCCTGAAGGCACATTTTAAGTTTAGCTAACTGATTAGTTTCATCTGGCTTGATCGATAGATATAACTGAGTATCATCTGCATAACAATGAATGGGGGGGGGGGGGGTTTAAGAGGCAGGTTGATGGTTTAGATGAAGAAATTATTGAAGTTAGTTGGTAAAGATTGAGGGAAGCAAAGCAGTCTAAACATATATCTGGTTTTACAGCTGTTTCTAAGGTTCCTGAGTTTAGAGATAAGTCGGTGCCTGTTGAGGGCAGGTCTTGGTGAATTTTGTTTCTAATAGTTAGAATTTTATCATTAAAGAAGCTCATGAAGTCGTAACTACTGAGAGCTACGTGAATACTGTCTGCCTGGCTACAGTGCTGAAAAGAAACCTGGGGTTGTTCCTATTTTCCTCTATTAATGACGAGTATTACGCTGCTCTGGCATTACGGAGGGCCTTCCTATAAGTTTTAAGACTACAGTGCCTTGCGAAAGTATTCGCCCCCCTTGAACTTTTCGACCTTTTGCCACATTGCAGGCTTCAAACATAAAGATATAAAACTGTAATTTTTTGTGAAGAACCAACAACAAGTGGGACACAATCATGAAGTGGAACGAAATTTATTGGATATTTCAAACTTTTTTAACTAATAAAAAACAGAAAAATTGGGCGTGCAAAATTATTCAGCCCCTTTACTTTCAGTGCAGCAAACTCGCTCCAGAAGTTCAGTGAGGATCTCTGAATGATCCAATGTTGACCTAAATGACTAATGATGATAAATAGAATCCACCTGTGTGAAATCAAGTCTCCGTATAAATGCACCTGCTCTGTGATAGTCTCAGAGGTCCGTTTAAAGCGCAGAGAGCATCATGAAGAACAAGGAACACACCAGGCAGGTCCGAGATACTGTTGTGGAGAGGTCTAAAGCCGGATTTGGATACAAAAAGATATCCCAAGCTTTAAACATCCCAAGGAGCACTGTGCAAGCGATAATATTGAAATGGAACGAGTATAAGACCACTGCAAATCTACGAAGACCCGGCCGTCCCTCTAAACTTTCAGCTCATACAAGGAGAAGACTGATCAGAGATGCAGCCAAGAGGCCCATGATCACTCTGGATGAACTGCAGAGATCTACAGCTGAGGTGGGAGACTCTGTCCATAGGACAACAATCAGTCGTATACTGCACAAATCTGGCCTTTATGGAAGAGTGGCAAGAAGAAAGCCATTTCTTAAAGATATCCATAAAAAGTCTCGTTTAAAGTTTGCCACAAGCCACCTGGGAGACACACCAAACATGTGGAAGAAGGTGGTCTGGTCAGATGAAACCAAAATCAAACTTTTTGGCAACAATGCAAAACGTTGTGTTTGGCGTAAAAGCAACACAGCTCATCACCCTGAACACACCATCCCCACTGTCAAACATGGTGGTGGCAGCATCATGGTTTGGGCCTGCTTTTCTTCAGCAGGGACAGGGAAGATGGTTAAAATTGATGGGAAGATGGATGGAGCCAAATACAGGACCATTCTGGAAGAAAACCTGATCTGCAAAAGACCTGAGACTGGGACGGAGATTTGTCTTCCAACAAGACAATGATCCAAAACATAAAGCAAAATCTACACTGGAATGGTTCACAAATAAACACATCCAGGTGTTAGAATGGACAAGTCAAAGTCCAGACCTGAATCCAATCGAGAATCAGTGGAAAGAACTGAAAACTGCTGTTCACAAACGCTCTCCATCCAACCTCACTGAGCTCGAGCTGTTTTGCAAGGAGGAATGGGCAAAAATTTCAGTCTCTCGATGTGCAAAACTGATAGACGTACCCCAAGCAACTTACAGCTGTAATCGCAGCAAAAGGTGGCGCTACATAGTATTAACTTAAGGGGGCTGAATAATTTTGCACGCCCAATTTTTCTGTTTTTTATTTGTTAAAGTTTGAAATATCCAATAAATTTCGTTCCACTTCATGATTGTGTCCCACTTGTTGTTGGTTCTTCACAAAAAATTACAGTTTTATATCTTTATGTTTGAAGCCTGCAATGTGGCAAAAGATCGAAAAGTTCAAGGGGGCCGAATACTTTCGCAAGGCACTGTATCTTGCCAAATTAAACGAGAATTTTCCAGTTTGGTGGAACGCCAATTCCTCTCAAGTTTCCGTGATATTTGCTTTAATTTTGCCTTAATTTTCAGTTTCAGTATTATACCATGGAACTGACCATCTTTGTTTTACTATTTTTTTAGAGGGGCTACAGAGTGAAGTGTCATTCGCAGCGAACCTGCAGCTTTAGAGCTGATGGAATCGCATCCTTAAATTTAGCTACAGCACTATCAGACAGACATCTTGTATAAAAATGTTTGTGTAGTTCAGCAATACAAACTCAAAAGTTATCAAACAGTGGTCAGATAAAGAGGGATTCTGTGGGAACTCTATTAAATGTTTAATAATAATAATAACTTTGTCTGTTTTAAGGACTAAAGTTGACAAAAGCTCTGCAAATTCAGATAAGAATTCAGAGTATGGACCAAATGGCTTTCAAATGAGTTATAATTTAGTTTAGGTTTAGAGCTGATTAGTAGGCCAGAGTTGAAGATAGCTGCAACTCCACCTCCTCGGCCTGTGCCTCGAGGAATGTGAGTATTAATATGACTGGGAGGGGTGGATTCATTTAGGCTAGCATATTCTCCATCACCCAGCCAGGTTTCAGTAAGACAAAATAAATCAATATCATAATCTGATATTAGTTCATTTACTAGTACACCTTTAGAGGAGAGAGAGCTGATGTTTAAGAGTCCACATTTAACTCTCCTATTCGTTTGCACTATTGCTCTTGTGGTTTTAATTTTTATGAGATTTTTATGCACAGCTCCTCTTCTGTTTACCTTTGATTTAAATAATTTCAATGGTCGGGGGACAGACACCGTCACTATAGGGTTTTCATTAAGTAACTCCCGGAATGTAGGAGCAGAGAAGTGTGTTAGACTGCAACTCTGCGTAGGGTTTTGGGTGGGTAACTGCTGAATTAGAAGAGAAGAGAAGTGTGTTAGACTGCGACTCTGCCTCCTGGCCTCAACTCTGGGTTTTCATGGATTTGGTCCACTAATAAACTTGGCCAGATTTCTAGAAATGAGAGCTGCTCCTTCCCAAGTGGGATGGATGCCGTCTCTCCGAATCAGAGCAGGTCTTCCCCAGAAAGTCTCCCAATGATCTTCAAAGCCCACATTGTTTGCTGGACACCACCTCGACAACCCGCGGCGGAATGACGACATGCGGCTATACATGTCATCACTGGTCAGATTTGGCAGGGGTCCAGAGAAAACTCACTACTCACCTCCCTACTGTATTCAGGTATAATTAACAGCAGCACAAAAGAAAAGTCTGTAATTTTGAGGAACTTTTCTGCCTGTCTTGAGCGACCTCTTTTTTTCTCCCTCAACTTTTTTAGCTCCACCTTTGCATTCTATCACATGTTTTCTATCCATGATTTCTGTCCGCATTTTAACCGTTTAATTAGGCCCTTATGTTTGTGTCTCTATGTGGAGTGTGTGATTGATTGACTAGTCACTCATAGTAAACTAAGTTTACACTGTGAAAGTGAGGGGGACAAAACATAGATTTTGATATGTGGTGGGGACATGTCCCTCCGACGCGTATGCTTAGCATTAATAAATTAGAGACCAATGTATTAAAAACAACCCAGTAGTAATAAAAGGCCTATAGTAGTGAAACACTTTATATGAATTAATTAGTATAGTGGGGGTGGGGGTGAGGGGTTCCCTTATTTTCAAATCCCAATGTTAACAGTTATGGTAATGTTGGTGACATTTACCAGGTCTAGTAACTAAACCAACAACATACAAACCGCTGACAAAAAGGAGGCTGAAGCAAAACATAAAAAAAATGTTTAATTGATCATCAGGAGGTTTAAGTTGAATGATTAATAAGCATCTTGTAAGTTTATAAATTCAATTTACTGCAATGTCTTAAGTACATGTAATAGCAATAAAATAATCTTAATAATCAGGCATCTTCTTTAAATATTGTATTCAACAGAATACCTTATTATCTCAATTAAAATTACTGAAAGAAATGGGATGTTTTCATCTACCACTCCCATTGGCAGATGAGCCAAAAAGTTAATTTCTACCCCTGGCTATAACAGCACAGAAAGTGGGTCTGATACTTTGGGTCTGATCCTGAGATCAATCCATTTGTCACAGAAACAGGACAAAGTTAGGGGAAAAAGGAAACTGACAAGGCAAATTTGGCTTAATTTATGGGTTTGTTCAGTAATGACTATATTTCCACACCACCCACTGTATAACTAATCCTGTCCATGTTACGGATGTGGACAGAACGGACCCAAACGCAGCGCTTGTCAGGTTTCCAAAAGAGATTTATTAAGGGGGGAAAAAAGGGAAGAGGGGAGTCGGGAGGTGGGATGAGGTGAGCAGGACGCCAGGAGACGAGGGCGCGGAGGACCGAGGAGCAGGTGGGGCTGGCAAGGCTCGAGCGAGGCGACTGAGAGGGGGCTGGATGCCGAGGCGAGGGAGGTGAGGAGCGTGGAGGGAAGACGGGGGGACGCCGCGGAGGCGAGACGAAGGAAGAAGGCAGGTAGGCGAGCCCGGCTGACTGATTGGATGGCGGAGGTGAGTGGACCTGGTGGGGAGAAAGAAAGGACAGGGTTAGTCTCGGAAGACAACAGGTTTGGAACAAGAAACAGGAGAGCTTTGAACGAAGAAATGGCACCAGGACTGGAGCGACGACGATCAAGCGAAGATGGAGTGGAGAACCGGGGTAGAAATACTGTTGAAGATGAGGCTGATGGCAGGCAGGTGCGGCGGGCGGAGAAGGAGATTGATGAGACACAGGTGCGGGTCATCAGCCGGGCTCCGGGGTGGAGAGGGAGAGAGCACACACACAGAGGGAGAGGCGAGAAGACACGGGGGAGAAAACAGAAATGCGAGAGGGAGTAAAAAAAAAGAAAAAAAGAGCACAGGGCACTCACCGTCAGCCGGGCTGCCACCGTAACAGTCCATATTCAGCTAAAGACAACAACATCCACCTAAAGCTACAAAGGTCTCACACAGAGGGCTAATTTGAGCCTCAGCAGTAGGAGCAGAGCCTTGCACAATGCTGTGGGTTATTTAATATATTTAATGTTTCCAAAGCCGTTCTGGCTGTGGAATTCGTTCTTTATTCAGTTTTTATTTTTGCTTTAAAAAAACCCCTTCATAATCAGTATTTACCAGTTTTTTCACAATAGGCGCCATATTTATGTCAGATTAGCTCTCAAATGACTGTTTTTTGCAAAAAATGTAAATAAATCCAAATTTATAGTGAAAGGATTTAACAACAAATTCGTCAGTGGGAACCTTTGATGAATGACTCATGAGACTCAGTGGCAGCAAAAAAAAATTGGTAAAGTAAATCAGCATGAATCTTTTTGCGAAGATGCATGGATGAATTTTGCTGTCCCACTTTGTGGTGTGACTGGGCATTAATGCAGATACTCTGTTTTACATTTTAGCGGTCAGCAGGAATTTGCAGCATCAGTCTTAGTTGGCAAAGTAAACATGGGTAGTGGTGCTTAATTGCCCCATTTAAACCCAGGAGAACGTCTCGGGTTACGTATGTAACCCTTGTTCCCCGAGAAGGGGAACGAGACACTGCGTCGGTGACGACACTATGGAAAGCCTCTGGGCGTGGCAGGGCTGAATTATGAATGAAACAACTCCAATTCTATTGGTGTTGCTACAATGGTAGCGTGTGCTAACCGGAGGCGTATATAAGCACGCTGGCACACAGGACACATTAGCCCTTTTCTATGAAGCAAGGCACTCCAGGCGGGGTGAGGTGTGGCGGACCGACGCAGTGTCTCGTTCCCCTTCTCAGGGAACAAGGGTTACATATTTAACCCGAGACGTTCCCCTTCGAGGGAACTCGAACTGCGTCGGTGACAACACTATGGGAACGAGATACCCACTTAGGCCGCACCGAAACCCCGCCTGCCCCCAGCATGCAAACCTGCAGGCACGACTAAGAGGAGAGCGCACGGGTGCAGAAGGAAGGTCCAGACTGTAAACCGGATGAAGTGTGAGGGGTGGCCAGCCAGCCTGGAACGAGTCATGGGTCTCATCCTCCGGGCTCCACAGCCAAACACGGCGCTACTAACAGTAGGCTGACACCGTCCTGACGGACCCCCTCTAGAACCCCCGGGGGCAGAGCAACTGGGGGAAGAGCATACAGACGCAGCCTCGGCCACGTCTGCACCATGGTATCCAGCCCTGGCGGGCTGGGGGCGAGAGGGAGAACCACAGGGGACAGTGCGTAGTCTCTCAAGACGCAAACAGGTCCACGGTTACTGGGCTGAACCTTCGCACAACCATTCCACCACCTTGGGGTGGAGTCTCTATTCCCCGGGCCTCAGCCCCTGTCTCACCAGCAGGTCTGCTCCCTGATTCTGGGTCCCAGGGACATACATCGCTCTGAGGGACAGCAGTCTCTGCTGGGACCACAGGAGGATCTGATGTGCCAGTTTGCATAACGGGCGCGAGGCAGACCCCCCTGGTGATTCAAATAGGCCACCACTGCCGTATTGTCGGTTCTGACAAGGACGTGGCGACCGCGGAGGGCGGGCAGGAAACTCCTCAGAGCTCTGAATACCGCCAACATTTCCAGGCAATTTATGTGCCAGGAGCCTCTTGCAAAACGGCCGTCCATGACTGCGCCCCATCCCGTGAGTGAGGCGTCTGTCGAAATAATTGTTCGGCGACAGATCGCTCCCAACACGGGCCCTTGGGACAGGATTTCCTCCATACAGACAGGGAACGAAGGCACCTGCTCGTAACCCGTATCAGACGGTGCAGATTTCAGAATCCCTTGGATTTTAGCCACCACTGCAGGGCTCTCATGTGCAGTAGTCCAGAAGGCATTATACTGGACGCTGCTGCCAGGAGACCCAACACCCTCTCAAAGTGTTTCACAGTGATGGCGCGGCCTAACTGCACTCTGGTCACTGAGGACAAAATGGACAGGTGGGCCCGCATCGTTGTTGAGTCCCACACCACCCCTAGGAATGTAGTCCGTTGGGCGGGCGTCAGCACGCTCTTCTTCGCGTTGAGCCGCAGCCCCAAACGCTGAAGGTGGGCAAGGACGACATCTCGATGCCGAACCGCTAACTCCCGAGACTGGGCCAGGATGAGCCAGTCGTCGATATGGTTTAAAATGCGGATGCCCTCGAGCCGCAGCGGGGTGAACGTGCGGGGAGAGAGTGCTAGGCCGAACGGAAGAACCCGATATTGGTACGCCGCGCCCCGAAGGAGAACCTCAGGATCTTCCTGTGAGAGGGACGGATGGAGATGTGGAAATAAGCGTCTTGCAGATCTATCGTGACAAACCAATCCTCGGATTGGATGTGACTGATGATGGCGGGGATGGTGAGCATCCTGAACCTGAATCTCCTCAGAGATTGGTTCAGGGACCGCAGATCCAAAATCGGATGCAACCCATCCGTCCTTCTTGGGAACTATGAAGTACCGGCTGTAGAACCCGGACTCCCTGACTGGCGGGGAAATAAGCTCTCTGGCCCCGTTTTCCAGCAGAAAGCGAACTTCTTGTCCCAACGCGTGCCCCGCAGTCCCCCTACACGAAACCTCAGGACCTCTTTCCCAGAGCCTGCCGAGACTGAATGACGGTCCTCAGACCTGTCTTCTCGGGGGCTGTGGGTGTCCCAGCTTCTGGCTCCGGTAGGAGCTAGACGAGGGCTGAGCTTGTCTCTCTTCAGCCGTCACCGTCCTGGACCCAGACCGGTGGGGGAGATATTGCTTAAATGCTTCTCCCTGCGTTTTAGCGTGCTGAAACCTGCTGACGTCAGCATCCACTGCCTCACCACCAGGAGAAAAGCCTTCTCCTTCCCCTGGATGCCCAAGAGGTTGAGCCACAGATGGCGCTCCGTAGCCACCAATGCTGCCACGGAGCAGCCAATGGAACGGGCCGTCTCCTTGGTAACATGGAGTGTTAAGTCCGTAGCTCTACGGAGCTAGTCAGGTCCTCCTCAGAGGGACCTCCCCCTAGGTCACAGTCTTTGAGAAGATCGGCCTGGTACGCCTGCAAGATGGCCATAGTGTGCAGGCTTGCACCAGCTCGACCCGCTGCCATGTAGGCCTTGCCCACCAAAGTGGATGTCGTCCGACACGGCTTAGTGGGGAGCACCGGCGTCCGAAGGGGGGGCGCTCGGGCTGCAGAAAAGCTCATTGAGGTTACTGCCGGCCCGCGGCTCCTGCCCCGCCTCTCAAAGCTGGGCGTGGACTGATGACGTCGGCCCGGCTCCCGGAAGTCATCCTCCATGATGCTAAGCACGTCTAGCTCCTCAGAATCAGACTGTGCAAGCCTCTCCAGACTCATACCTTGGGTGGGAGAAGCCGAGAAAACAGGCTCTCGAACGGGGAAGAGAGGAGGCGGAGTCAGCAGACGAGGACGAGACCTCAGCACCCTCAGGGACTGGGCCTCGCCATGGCCGCAGGCAGCCCCCTCGAGAGCTGCCTGGGTGTGCGACATCCCCAGACAGGAAACGCACATCTCATGAGTCTCCCCAGCCGCGATGTAGCGTGGGCATGGAAAAACACATTGTCGGAACTGATTACCAGACATGGTCTCTGCTGCTTCGTCAGGACTTCCAGGTAAGACAACAACTTTCTCGATAGTGGAGCTTCCAAACATACTCAGAGTGCCTGCTGAATAGAAGCTAATGTGTCCTATGTGCCGGCGTGCTTATATATGCCTCCGGTTACGCCGTCACACGCTACCATTCTAGCAACACCAATAGAACTGGAGTAGTTTCGTTCATAATTCAGGACTGCCACGCCCAGAGGCGTTCCCATAGTGTCGTCACCGACGCAGTTCTAGTTCCCTCGAAGGGGAACAATCATGTGCTGTCAGTTTGATGTTTAAGTTTACTGACCCAAAAACAGTGTGGAAATAAAAACCAGCACTCAGTGACAGTGAACCAGGGCCAGTGACATGTTTCCCCTCTGCCTTCTTTTCTCACACACACACACACACACACACACACACACAGACACAGATTCACATCACCCTTGGAAAACCATCAGAGAGCAACCACAGTGGCCATTAACCTTTGCCACAAACCATAGACCAACAGGTTGGCAGCCGGTCTAAAGATTGATCATGCCTTTGATGTGTTTTTAAGAGGTTTTAAGGTCCCTAAACACTAAATTTTAGGACAGCTACAACATGTTGCAGCAGTCTGTTGTTAATCATTTGTTTTCCCATTTGCATCTCCAATTATCCTGTGAATATTGCATTTTATATACTATACTCCTTGTATGAGCAGTCATTAATCAGGGATTACACAAACAAAGGAAATTCAAGTAAAAAACAATTTATTAATGTTATTGCTATTTTCTCATTTTTAATTGTTTACCAAGTAGCCACTGGAGACACTGCTCTTTGTAGCATGTGGCACTTCATAATATAAGGATTTCTATTGCATTTTAGAATAAGTCCTGTAAGCATATTGCATTATTCATGGGGCCCTATTGTTAGATTTCACAAGTCTGACAGCAAATAAGCTGCTCTCACATGTATCAGTTTGATAATGTAACAAAAGAACCTGTCAAATGGCAAGGTAAGAACAATGTAGATTAACCCTCATTACCTTAGGCCAACCCCCAAACCCCAAATCCATTAACTTGTGCCTTCATCCTAACCAAAACCAGGAAGTCAGTGAAGCATTTGACTTCTGTCTGGGGGAAGTCACTGCGCCAAATAACTGTATTTGTTGGTTTGGATGATCAAAACGGATTGTGTTTGCTACTATTTGGTTTTCAACTTAGCTAGTATCTCTGTTGTTATAATATTATTTTATATGTCTGCCTGAATTCAGAAGTAGGCCTAACAGAGCCCAGAAGGTGTACTTGACCCCCTCACCGTCTGTTCGCCTCAAAGTTAGTTTTAGGTTCAGAGGTGTAAATCAGTCAAGTGTTTAGGCAGATTCATCAGTTTACAGGCTGCAACATCTGCATTGGATTTATTCACCATGAGAATCACCAGAAAAGATCCAACATTAAAGGCTCAGGGTTTGCTCTCCATTGCTAAAAATATCAAAGCTCGCCAGGACTAGTTGGGACTAGGACTGCTCCTAAAACAAAAGTACATTATAAAACTGGGTCAGCTTAAAAATGTAAGTTCCCTTGCTGCCTTAAAAATATCAGTTACTGAACTATACTTGAAATTTTTTTCAAAGCTCTCTCATGAATTGAATAAACATAAAAATAGTAAACTAACTGAGTAAAGTAAACTGAGGAAAGGAGTAGTTTGACATTGTGGCTGTCTGATGGAGAGTTAGATGAGAAAATTGATACCACTATAATGTCTGTATGTCAAACATAAGGATGCAGTTGGCAGCCAGAAATCAGAAACAGCTTTGCCAAGTAGGTTTACACATAGGCCTACAAGTCATTTGCTTTGGCAGTTAGCTTTGCTGAGCACACAGACTAAAAACAGGGAGAAAAAGCTAGCCTGACTCCAAAATCCACCTACCACCACCTGCTAGTAGAGTTGCCAACTGTCCCGTATAGCCGGGAAGTCCCTTATATCAGGCCTAATTGATCTGATTACTGATTTGACTACTACGCTGATCTAACCACTGCTGATACAACAGCACCAGCAGCAGTGCTGATCACGACACTTTACTATGGTCACCAACACCTGTCATCATCCAATCACAGCCCCCTCACGCACCTCAGTATACATTAAGTAACGTTAAATGCAGCTACGTACGTGTGTCACACTGTCAAACATGGACTTCCGCACCGACTGTCTTGTTATGCTAAACGGCGCGTTGTTTCATGACTCAGATGTTGTGCAATTGGTAAGAACGAAAGCTGAGATGATCACAATGACTGTTTTAGTACCAAAGACTGTATCATCTATCCACGACTGAAGGTGAGCCTTTTGCTTAACCTTTTACTCTGTTGCCACCGATACCTCAAACAAGGTAAACAGAAAAATGTTTCCAGTGTCCGTGAGATATTTTTCTGTGTCTGATGGAGTACGGTGCAAGTTACTTGACTGTTATGAAGATAGTGATAAAACTGCAAATGGTATTCATCAAGCTCTGTTGAACTTCCTGAAAAAGCATGAACTGGAAATATAACCCATCACAAATGTTTTGTCTTATACTAATTGTAAAGGTACAGCATACAGAAACTACGTTCTTTTTAGTTAGTTTGTCATATGTATAGGGAGAAGAGAACTTTTTCTAACCTACAGTGCAAGGGTCACAAGTGTTTTGTGTTAGACAGATAGTAAAGGTAACAGGTAATGGTTCAATTAAAGGACTGTGTTAAAGGTACCTGCTGTAAATAGACTATTATGAAACCTACCATATGTTGACATGGCATGAGAGTTATGTATTAATATCTAATTAAGAGATTAGCTATCTTTATGACAAATTGCTTCAAACAAAAAACTGTATAGGCTATTCACACAAAACCATTGCTGCAGCAGGCCACCTTTTGTCTCGTATTTCATAGTGACAAAGTTGGCAACACTACCTGCAAGAGACACATCTGTACCAGAACTATTAAAAAGGAAGGCTGCCCTAAACTTCATCATGGTTGGAATCTTTTACATGACTTAATTTATCATGTATTTGACACGCAGAAATATGAGTCTCATTAAAGTTTAACTTTAAATCAAGCATGCTAGGAAGTATGCTAATGTGCTAATCATGTTTATTTAGAAACTTAATTTTAATGACTAGTTCAACATTTTGGGAAATACTATGATATGTTTAAACCACTCATGCCTGTATCCTTAATATGAATAGCCAGTACCCGATGAGCTAAGCTAAGTCAGATTTGTTTTACTTTTGAACAGAGCCAGGCTAGCTGTTCCCCCCTGCTTCAGTCTGTATGCTGAACTAAGATAGCATAGAGACATGAGAATGGTATCAATCTTCCTATTTTATTTTCGGTGAGACATTACTAAAATGTCAAACGATCCCTTTTATGAGTCCCGTGAGCACGCTGCAGTACATTCATTGAAATCATAATTTCAAATCAGAAAAATTTAAATGGCACCGAAAAGAAAAAAGAAAAATTTCAGTTGAATTACGTTGACATTTATAAACATATGTATTGACACTAAGTTAATTATAAAATAATATTGCTGTTTTACAGTGTATAACATTTGAATTTGCTGAAGTAATCTGCCTATACTCGATCAAGTAATCTATACTCTAAATCGAGCTTGACCTCATCTGTTTTGATCTTATTGTTTTTCTTGCTATAGTAAAGACTGTTATAACGGCATAGTCAACTTTGATTCACAGGTCTATACTGTCACAGTAAATTATGAATCTCCCTTCCTTCATTTGTGAGACTAATAATAACACAAGGGTGACAATAAACAATAGGCTGACATCTCATTCCGTTTTCCATCACCCGGGCCTTCAGAGGTACAGAAGTAAGATACACAAAAACTAAGTATCCACATCAATCTCATACACAGATGCTGCTCAACACTCTCCACCTGCCTCGCCATGTCTGCCAAATTAATCTGTGTGAGGAGATAAGTTTGGGATGAATTCATCTCTGCTGGATGAGAGAGGAGCTCCCATATGTTGGGCCTGCTGGGAACCTGAGAGCCGTATCCTTATTTCCCCTGAGGCTGCAGTCGGTGTAACCCAGACCAAGGCATGGCGGGACTAAATGGAGTAGAGATAGAGTGTTATCTATGGAGACTGCTGAGAGCACACACACACACACACACACACACACACACACACACACACACACACACACAGCCAAGACAAGGTTCATGTGCTTAATGTGACCTGCTTCTCCTTATGTTACCTGGTGATGGTTGCTTCTTATCTTCTGTCTGTAAGGCGGTGGGCATCTGAGGTGAACTATACTGTTGAAGATGTTGCTTTGAATTTATATCAACAAAGAAGCAGAACAAAGCAGCGCACAATGTTCAAAACAAAATGTTCAAGCAGTCCCATAGAAATGTGAAAAACAGTGGATTACATCTTGTCAACACAAATACAACGTTTTCGACTTTCCATCATGAACTGCAGTACAGGACCTGAACAAAATAACAAGCTACAAAACAACAAGCTTCTCAAAGGTATTGTACTGCATTGCTGTATTTTGTGCAGGCATTGTGTGTCCACCCTGCTTGGACACACCATTTCTACCAGTTAATCATTTGAAAAGAACTTAGAATTAGATCATGGTTAAGCAGCTTAAACTTCATATTGTAAGGCAACGGAAATCAATCTAAAAGCTAAAACAATTTCATTAATCTTGCATTAATTGTATTAATCCAGCAGACACAGACAACATTAGCATTCCTTTCGGGCCATGTTTGTGGCAAACTTGATGAATGTAAATCCAATCTAAATGTTCCAACTAAATCTAAGTGTTCTTCTTTCATCACAAGCTTGGTCTGTTGTTTGGTGTTTGGCAGGTGGTGTACAGTCAGTTACAGTACAAGACAAAACAATAAGCTGAAAGATGCTAAAACCCTCAGGAGAGGGTTTTGCAGAGTGGGGTTATAATTCTCTGTGGGTTCGGCCCTATTTGTGACCACTTTCAACTTATACATTGTAAATGTGATGCATTGTTAGAATTAAAATGATGATAAGTTCAGCCTTTAAGTCAAGCTTATAGACTTACTGTATTGGTCCTTGTGCAAGGCACTGAACCCCAGTAGCTCCTGATAATCAGGCGAGTGACTTGCATGGCAGCTCCATCACCGTCGGTGTGTTAGTGTGTGTGTCTGTATGTGTGAATGGGTAATTGAGAAGCAAACTGGTTAAAAGTGCTATATACTAAATGCAGTCCATTTACCACTTAGTACAAACAGAAATTAATAGGGGACAAAACATATTGCCCCGTCACCAAAGCCATTATTTCCTGTGTAGACACCTCTCAGTGTATTAACACACATATAAACAGAAAAAAAGTTAAGATAGATTTAGAACAGCTGCTGACAACAGCTGTATTTGAGCTGTCAAATATAAACAACAAAGGTGGTGATGACGCAGTGGATAAGACACATGCCTTTGGTGTGAGAGACCTCTGATATATATAAGTCGCTTTGGATAAAAGCGTCAGCTAAATGAATAAATGTAAATGGAACTTGCCAGCAGTGTGCGAACTATACCATAGCTATTGGGGGAGCTCACTTTTTTCCCAGGACGGGGGTGACAGAGTGTGATTCTTACAGCTGAATCATTAATAGCTGCAAGCATGTAGATCTGGGTCTGACTGTGAGTATCAAGTATCAGGCATGTTTGTCTTTTAATAATAATAATAATGATATTATTATTATTGTTGTTGTTGTTGTTGTTGTTATTTTGAATTTTGCTATGCCGTTATGCTTCAGGGCCAGAGACAGGAGATCGCAGAGCGACCGGCCCGCTGCGGACGGTCAGTGATCGTTCCCTCTGGCTGGATGAAGTCTGCCGCTCCTGATTTTACGCCATGATGATAGAGAAATATAGAAATTAATGGCAATAAAGCATGCTTTCAATATTTTAGAGACCCCCCAAAATATCACAAATCATACTTTTAGGGGAGCTGATGTCTTATGAAGGGGAGTTATGCTCCCCTGTAGTTCGCACCCTGCTTGCCAGCCAATTGGAGGCAATTTCTGTCCATAGTTTTAAGGATTTCAGTCTTTACCAAGTCAGTGTAGTCCGTAAGTGAACGCCACATAATGTAATATGTACTAAATGACGTGTGTATATAAAATGGGGATGGACCCGAAAAGTACAATGAAACTTGCAGTGTAAAAGTTGTAGGCATGGATCAAACCAGAGTTGATAATACTTTAATACTTTGTGAAGGGAAAACCTGCTTCTTTATATTTTCAATTTCAATTTACAACATGTAATATTTAAAAACACAATGTTGATTTCATGAACTTTCAAGAGATCCGGCTCAAATGTTGACGTGTGGAACTAAAAATATTTGAAACCTGACCATTGATGTAATTTGTTACATTAAGAATTTGAGGAAAATTATAAATGGATTTGTCAGTATAATAAAACAGAGACTGCGTTCGAGCCAATGCAATGTTAAGCCCCAGCAAACATAAGAAACAAAGCAGACATACTGGCCCTCATATTATACTGTACACAGCCATGTCTGGATATGCTCAACTTCCTTTGTTATGCTACAGCTGTAAAACAGCACAGTACCATATGGAAGATATCACACATCCAAAGCCAGTTTAAGTTTCTCAGAATTATCTCCAAGCAAAATTTCCTTTTGCACTTTACCCTCACGCATGAAGTATTTCATCCAATAGTGACTTTGATCAAACTGTCATCTTTTAATTATTTCATTCTGATTTATTCAAATGTCCTGGATCATTTTACAGTTCAAAAGCATGAAACCAATTATCAGCCTTGACCCTGATCACAAGGACACACATGTCCATATATGACTTTTATTGTAGTCATTATTCATACTTGCCAAATTGTTATGGGTAAAAACATTACATTGAGATGTATATCTGAGCACAGACTAAACACAAGCTAACAATTTATCATGTAAATATTATGGCACAGCGGCAGCAAAGCTAATTCCTATATGACTAACTGGTAAGTTGAGGCATAGCGCTACTTAAATCAACAATAGAAACTTCCCCTGCTTACTCTGCATAGTGCTACTCCACATGAAAATAAGATATAACTAAGATTTGTGATAGCTATCTAATAGACGGGAAATTCGACGTATGAGTTTTGTGCCAAGCAAAGCAAAAGCCAAAAAACAAATGGGTCAAACTGGCCTATTTGTTTTGTCTTCCCTGTTAAAGGCATTCAAGGTCTATTTGGGTGCCTTAAGTCTGTCAGACAGAAAATGAAAACACAAGCACAGAGACGGACAGACATTCGGTATGGACGCAAACACGCTCACACACCAACACAGAGGCTGGAATATGATGAATGATGTTGGTGCTCGGGAGGTTGCACTTCATTAGGGAGGAGGACAAACTTTGTGCCAAGTTCAGTGCTCTGTTTATCCTTTCTGGTCTCTGACGAGCCAGCGGAGACAGTGGGAAACAATGTGAGTGGCAAAAAGCGGGGCATAAGACATCCGTGACTGGGCCAGACGCTCTCACACTCTCTGTGCTGTATTGTATGTCATCCACATGGGTCCCTGAAAGTTAGCCGGTCAGCACTGCGATGATGGATTGCCTATGAGGACTGGAAGTCAAACTGGGTCTCATGTTTCCCCCGATGTTTATTATTGGACACTGTGTGGAGTCATCTGTCAGCATACCTGCTTCAGGCCGTGTTACAGATAGAGTGAGCCTGCACGAGCAATGTTTGACTAATCAACCACATTGGGGATTAAGTTGATTATTAACGCGTAATGTATATCTACTAGGCTGTGTGTGGAGCTAATACTGTGTATGCAGCTCTGTGACAAAAGATCGCATGTGACCCACATAATTATAAGAACTTGCTGATGTCATCATTGAGGTCCCAATTCTAAGTCTGCATTAAGCCAAGTATGCTCCAAATGCCCCAAAAAGTGTTCTTGCTCCCTTTTTATTGAGGATGCTTTGAGAGCTGACTTACGTTAATATGGGGTAGACAAGTATCTCAGCATCCCTTTCATATCAGCCAGCGGTGAGGAAGGAGGCAAAGAGTGGATTTGCTCTGCGCAAAAGTTCATGTTGACTTCAACTATGGTGAACTTTTACTCCTGAAAAGAAAAGGCCAGGGGGAGAAAACAGCCCAGTGCAGATGCTACCATGTTAGCAGTTAGCATGCCAGCTAGAGCAGTACTCCAACTATCCCCATGAGTAGTCACTACATCATCGGGCCTTGCTCTGCAGAGGGGTTTCTATTGTCATCCAAGGAAGGTTTGATCTTTTCGACTTACCAGTGGTACTGATGTTAAAAGCAAACATTTGTTAATGCACATTTGTTTTTTTCTGAAGGTAAAGCTGACAGTTAACATCATACAGGAAGAAAAGGCCTTTTGTATACACAATAAGCATTAGGCGCTATTCTGCAGTTGTGGTATTTCTTTTGGATGGATATATTTCAGCTAAAGGACAGAAAAAAAACTTCCCTTGTAACAGACCTTTGTCGCCTTGGTCTCTGCTTGCTTAGCAGGTAATTTGGCAGCACGCTGTACCTCTGCTTCCCCCTCAGCAGCCACAAACACAAATCAGGAGTTGAGTGAAACTGATTTTCTGGGGCAGTGCTGCTTTGGAGCACAGTATTATTCAGAGAAACACAATGGCATGCAAAGTGGAGCAGCTTGTTCCCCTGACAGTGAATTGAAAAGTGAAACATTTGTCCTATAGTTTGGTTTTCTTCACACACAGGAAGCGGTGGAATAAAATAGAACAGAAATATAGACAACACAGCCTCTCTTGTTCCTTTGTTGTCAACTGGTATAAAGCATCACTGACGTGTGTGGCTGTTGGGTCACCTCATGAATGTGTGTGTCATGTAAATGTCAGTAAACAGGATTTCTGGGAAAATGTCAGGGAGAATAATTCCTTCCCAAAGAATACGGAGTCAAATAGATGCGTTGAATCATTTCTTTATGTAACGTGGCCACGGAGAGAACGCACGGTTACTCTCCCGAACTCAGCATTTCCTCTCCTTAAGTACAGAACAAGTTCAAAGCAAACAACAGCCAACAAATGGTAGATGAAGGATAAACAAATGGCAGAGTATTAGCATACACTCAAAAACTCTTCCTGAGCTAAGAAAGGAAACGCAAATGTATGTGGCATCAGATGTTTCTCTGTCTCTTGATTGGTCTATGTTAAAACTCTTACCTACATGCCAGCAGACGTTTATTGTAAATCAGACAACCTTTTGCTTAGGAATAAGAGCCCTGTGACCAATACTAATTTCTCACAAGTTAATTACAGTGAAATCCTAAAAATTATTAGAACTTATATATATAACTTATAAATGGATTTCTCACTGACGTATTCAGCACACCATATGTCATGATGCAAGTGTTGTGTATGTTTAATGTTGAGGGTCAAATCAATCGATAAGTGTCAACTTGTTTATATGATGTTTGTGATGTAGGTACTCATACACCTGTGTGTGGGGGGGTGCTGTATTTGTGCATACTTTTTATTTCAAATGAGCCATATTGGCCTTGAAGGCAGAGCAGCAATCATGCTCTAGCAGCTTGTCCGGATGTGAGGTCATAGGAAGTGTGTGTTATATTTAAGGACCTGTCAGCTGGTTTCCAGGTGACACCTCCTGCGGCAAAAGTGTCACCGCACCTAATGAGTCCTCTGGCCTCTAGGGATGTTTTTCACAGGGTTTAGTCCAAATAGAGGAAATGACTTGGCTGTGGCCCTCCTCCCCTGTACCTCGCTAGGGCAAACAAGAGGCTGCACAGACTCAGTAAACCTTTCAAACGCTGAGGACAGAAAATGTGAATTTCTCTCCTGTTGAAATCATGGTTTTTGAAACAGTTTGGTGACTTAGTGAAATTCACAAAGCAGTTTCTTACCAAGAGCTGTCAGCTGATTTAAGAAGGCTTTTTAAACTTGCTCCCTGCCATTCCAGTTTATGGACTGCACTCAGGAGACTGGTAGAACCCAATATTATATAGAAAGAGCTTGAATTCTTTGACTCCACATTGTCACTTAGTTAGTGCAGACTTTATTTTAGCAAAGGCACTGTCAGTCAGTCACCACTTTGGTCCAGACTGAAATATCTCAACAATTATAGATTGCCATGACATTTTGTTAAGCCCTTCATGGTACCAGTGTACGTGCTAATGACTTTGGTGATCCCCTGACTTGTCCTCTAGTCCCATCATCAGGTCATTATTCCAGTATGATGGGACTAGATTCCAGTCAGTAAGACTCAGTTAATAAGACTGATATTGTTAGACTCAGAGCTTTGCCAAAACGCATGTGACTGTCCCTGAATGCATCCTGTCTAGACACAGATGTAGTACTGAAGCTGCTGCTGCTGCTGCTCATGCTACACCAAGTCTTGTTTGATTGGCAGATTCATGCCTCATGCACCACCAACCTCATCCTAAAGTCACTGTCCTGATTCAGAAGCATCTTTAATAATAATTTATGTGTTTTTCTCTGGGCGGCATGGTGGTGCAGTGGTTAGCACTGCGCCTCACAGCAAGAAGGATGTGTGTTCAAACCCCAGTTGCTCCGGCTTCCTCCCACAATCCAAAGACATGCAGGCTAGGTTAATTGGTGTCTCCGAAATTGTCCTTAGGTGTGGATGCGACTGGTGACCTGTCCAGGGTGTTCCCTGCCTTTGGGACTGGCTCCTGCAACCCTGTACGCAGGATAAGCAGTAGACGATGGATGGATGTTTTTCTCCTCAAGGATTGTCCTAAAATCAGACAGTTGCCATGTACAGATGCTGTACACGCTGTCAGCAAGAGTTTCAGCTTTGCTGCTGTAAAAAAAAAGGTGCATTGGTTCGAAGAGGCCTGGAAAACATTTGAACATTTTGTGGCGCTAACACTGAGCAGTCTGGCTTCAAGAATCCATGTTACATTGATTTTCACAATCAGTGTGTTTCAACATACAGATGTTATCCTGATATGTATTGCATGCTTGTGGCCCACCTGCTTTCCTGAGTCTTGCCTTTCTTTGACCTCTTTCAGCAACATGGTGTTTTCTTTGGCTTAATGTTTTTTGCTGTTGCAGTTTTTCCATAAACTGTACAAACTGTAGAGTAAGGATGGTTGATGCTGGAACCAGCATGTCTGGCACAACAATAATTTTTCTGCACAAAGTCTCTTAAATCACACGTTACTACCCTTTCTACTGTTTAGTTAAACAATAACCAAACCTCTCAATGTTGACCGAATGCTCTGTAATTAAACATGAGTCACTGTCTGGATGAATAAGCCATGTATACACATAAAGGAGGAGGCGTGCATACTGAAATATGCTATAAAAGAAAGTTTGTTGGATGATTGTTTACAGGAAGAAGAAAAATGCCCCAATAAAAAATGGACTCAAGACAAATGTCAAATGTCAAATTACTCAAATGTGTAACTTTGCAACAAATGTGCAGATTAAGTCAGCCTCTGCCACGCCCACTCCAGTTGGCTGACCCCCACTACACAACCACTGCAGTGAATTTCCACATCAGTTCCCCAGAAATAAACAGCTGTCATATTAAGCCTCTCTCTTTCTCCCCTTGGTGTTCCTGCTCTCCCTGGTGAAGACGGACGTCTCAATGTGCTGTGCTTGTGTGTCATTTAGAAACGGCTGGCTGAAATACCCGATGTAAATGTCCGCTTGGACCCGAGCGTTATCCCATTCCACATATCACACACAGATCATAGACACTTAAGAGCAGAGACTGCTCAGACCAGGCTTGGTCTGAGTTTTATTATGGAAACTCACTTAAATTTTACTATTTGGTATTTATTTCTTTTATGCCTTGTTTTATTGGACATTGCCTGTTTTCATTTAACAACCTTCTGATAGTTTTATTGGCATCCCATTGTATTTCAGTATTGGTGTCTTTTAGTAGTGGTGTTTTTAATTTGGTTTTACCAAACCAGGACTGGATGGACTATTAATTTGTGTAAATTGTAAACAACCATCCTTTGTAGAAGTGGTCACAGCTATTTTAGGAGGGCCGTGCAGTGTGGCAAATGGCTCCTTTTCTCATATTTGCATGTTTTCACCTTAAGTGAGCGTTTACTTTTGAATTTCATTGTGATTTTATTTATTGCTGTATGTGAACCTCATGCCACATTGAGTTTCACTCATTTAAAATAAATTATATCTTACTCCATTAAAATCTCTGATTTTGCTTGCGTGGGTGGACTTGCCTGTTGGGGGTAAACCTCTGCTTTTGGTGAAGTTAAAAAGGAGTTTGAGCTAAAAAGGTTGCATTTACTCTGTAATAACACTTAGTCCCTGACTGAACTGGTCACTCATGGAGAGAAGCTGTTTTTGTAACTCTTAGGTGATGCTTTCAGCGTTTCAGCTGATATTTTTCTGCACCAATGTCATCAGGACAAATTCTCTCACAATTATCAGTGGAAAAAAAAAGAGATTCCCTTAAAGATTAATTGCTTTTATATGACAAGTCCCAGAAACAGCAGCGACAGCAGAGACACACATCTCGCAATGCATAACTTTCGCCAGTGACGCCACAGCTTTCCGCTAATGTCGCCTTTTCATCTGCCTTCTCTGCTGATAGGAATATTTCCCACCTCGGCAGATAAACTTAGGCATAAAAGTAATGACTGTTGCAGTAATTACCTGATGCAATCTGAATCCAGAGCTATTTTCATCGCATCCCATGTGGTGGATATAGCCCAAAGCAAGGTTGTTTTTCTTTCAGTCTGACTAGATGTATGGTGTATAAAGGGGGAGAGCTCAGATATGATCAAATGAAAAACAACGCAGGTCATTTAGCACGATAGTCTCAGTCGCTGGTCTCGTTTTAGAATCAATTTACCCAGACTGTGGGGTCATTTCAGTTCAGGATGACCAGAGCTTTTCTTTTTTCTACTGGGAATATGAGAAAGACCAGATTCTTTAATAACAGGGTCATTCAAGTTCTATAAAGTCTCAACATTGTCAGTGTTCTTTAAGGTCTCTGTCTATACTGATGCTTCAAATGTAGAGATGTCCTTTTGTGACATTCTGATCTGACTGTTTGAAAAGGAAAGCAAATAATATCAAATGTCATTTCATTTTCTCCTCCTCCTGTGTTATCTGTCAATCAAAAACTTAGCGCCTGTAGAGATAGTGGCCTTAATGATTAACCCATCATCCAAGGACAGGAAACATTTCAGTAAATATTTCTTGGGTTGGCCTGGTGTTGAAAGAACAGAATCAGTCCTGGTGGTCTGAATCCAGCCTTTTAAGATGTTGAAAAAAACTGCAGAAATGCAGTTTTCTGTGATACTCCAGCAGTTCAGAACAGTGATGGATGGTTTCATTCTGGATAATATATGGCGAGTGTTATAGTCAGAAGTGAGATCTGCTAGAATGAAGTCATCCTGTAAACAGCAAATTAGGATTTGGATGGGAAAGTTTCAGTGTTCATTTGAATGCTGCAACATCTGGCTTCCTCCTGAGTCAAAGGCAGCATGTGTGCGTCCTACAAAAGAGGGGTGAAGCTTTGGTCAGTGGCTTCAAATCTATATTTCACTTATTTTCTATGATACCATTAATACAAATAGCTTGACTTAGAACCTTTTATCTGCAGACACACAACAGATGACTACATGGGACTTCATACAACACAGCATCTCCAACGCCTGGTTTCTTTCAGTTTAATTAATGACTAACAGCTCTACAGTAACTTTTTCCCCAAGGAGTCCATGTGCTCCTAAATTGAAAAAAAAAAAAAATAGGAGCACACAGAAATTTAGGTGTATAGTGAAAAATGTTCAAGTAACACAGAGTTTATTACATATTTACTTGTGTGCAATTATTATAGGAAAACCAGTGGGAAATTATTATTGTCAAACTTCTTAAAACATTGAAACAGATTATTTGAAAATTTGACACAGTTAAAACAGCTTTTCAGAAATGGATTCAACTTTTTAAAACACTGAGCACTCTCTGAAAACTACTGTGATTGGTGCATCACGGTTTGTGGAACCAGGGACGGGTACACAATACACCAGCAGCACCACACTTTTTAAGATTAATGAACAATATTCATAACAATAACTTTAAGAAAGTAGATGTAAAACAGAACAAGGGGAATGGGTTGTGCTTAGGAGGAGGTGCCTAGAACGAGCACATTGACATAAAGGCATCCTGGTTCTAAATCTACATCTGTCCACTGCAGAGGCGAAACTAGTATAAATTAGTGTATTAGATAAAAAACGTATAAAGTTTGTATAATCGCATACTGTGTAATAATAATATATTAATTATATGATATAACTACATTAATTATAATTCATATAATATACTATATAGCCTACCACTTGTATAACTGGAAAATCTAGCAGTTAAAGAAATACATAAGCAACTGTTATTATTTCTATAGGTTTTTTTGTTCCTTCATTAATCCTTGTGTAATAAAATGGTCTACATGATGGTAAGTCTCTAATTTGTTAATGCTGAGTATTTACAAAAATCACAACCATTCATGCATAACAATGAGTTGAAATTATTTTTGTTGTAGCAACTGATGTAGCTAAATAGCCGGCTACCCAAACTTGGGTATCTTGGGTAGGAGAATGTGGGCTGGTGCAATTAAAGTGGGCTGACAAGAAGATGTAGCAAGGCAGAGCGTGAGGGTGTGGAGGTCAGACTCTGACTGGCATTTGCATCTGCAATGGGACGCAGGTATTTTATCAACTGTGACAACGATATTTAACTTTGCATTGTAACTTGCTGCTCAGTGTGTGTGCGTGTGTGTGTGTGTGTGTGTGTCTGAATAGGTGAATAAGAGGCAAAAATTGTAAAGCACTTTGAATAATATGGCTGTATAAACAGCCACTTACCATTTACTTTTCAAAGGACCTGCTTTAGTGTGAGCATTGAAGTTGTACATTTTGACTACTCAGAAAGCGTGATTTAATGTGTACTAGGACTTAATACAACAAACAAGATTAATACAATTGTACAATGTCTGACCAGCTTAACAGACAAGTTATTATGCCCATGGCAAGAAGGTTTTGATGGGGGCCAGCCCTACATTTATACTGGCTGTGACAACAGAATCACAGACAGAGTCACAAAATTGAGAATTTAAAAAAGCTGACACTGGCAGAAAGTGTGATCCCCTGGTCTTCCAGGTTGGGTACAGGGCTAACAACCCAGTCCTGTAGAAAAAAACTACTAAAACTAGTAAGTAGGTAAGACAAGAAAGTTTAGACATTAGACAAGTAATAATAATATGCATGCTATTGAAATGCATTCATATTAAAACAAGTTTTTGAATCCTTTTGATCTTTTCTGCTTTAACTCAAAATTTAAAGAGACTGGGATGAAAATACATGTATGATAAAACAAACTAACAGCTTCAATAATATCTCCCCACTAGTTTACCCAACTCGGCCAACAGTCTCTGTACAGGAAAGAAAAAAGAATACATTGCAAGAAGCAGACTCATACAACCGGAGAATGTATAGAAATCAATGCAGCGCTATTACTTCAACTTTCTCATGGGCACATAGTTTGGATCAAAATGATAGGAAACAGATAACCAATCATAGAGTGAATTAGAGACAGGCAGCCCCCAGACTGATTTGGCTGTGGAAACAAATCAAGGGATCGATGTGCATTATGTTTATGATTACAAACCGGTGCTCTCTGGCGGGCCAGTCAGGCGGCTTTGGATTGAAATCAGAGAATGCATGCTGCACACTCATTATCTGCCTTAAAATACACATGCTCACACACAAATAAAGAGCCATCTGTATGCACACACACACACATAAATCAGCAGACTGACAGATGCGCAGACAGTGTGGGCTCACTTCAACACCGAATTCAATAAAGAGGGAATTGGAGCAAGAGGCTTTTTATTGGGTTCATTAGATCCTACCACAGGGTAGAGTTTCTAAAAATAAATAATCATAAAATAATCAAAAGGTTATTCATTAGTTTTTAATACCACCCAGAGCATTTGATTTATTGATTGCTGTTGGGATGTAAAGTGTAAAGAGAATTTCAACATATACAACCAGGGTGCAAACTACGGGGGAGCCAGGGGGAGCTCAGCTCCCCTTAATAAGACATCAGCTCCCCTAAAAGCATGATTTGTGAAATTTTGGGGGGGTCTATCATCATGGATCCATGCATAAAATCAGGAGCATCAGACTTCATCCAGCCAGAGGAAACGATCGTCTGTCCCTGGCCCTGTACGCTCCACCCTCTCCGGTACGGGTTGTGTCACTAGTACAACCAACACGCTGTGAACGGTTCGTGATCGTCCCCTCTGGTTGGATGAATAGTATGCATGATCCATGCACTACTGCAGCTGGGGTCTCTCCGCAGCGCCACGCAACTTTCTAAATTCTTCCCCCTCATGGAGAAAAAAAAGGTCTGGTCGCAACACAGCCGCAGCTGTTGTGTGAAGCTGTAGCAAAATGTCTACATATTATATAATAATAATTCTTTTTATTATTATTAGAATAAGACAAACATGCCTGATACTTTCACAGTCAGCCCCAGGCCTACATGCTTGCAGCTATTAATGATTCAGCAGTAACAATCACAGTCTGTCACCCCTCAGACAAAATTATGCCATGTCACATGCAGGGTTGGGAGGATTACTTTAAAAATGTAATCAGTGATGTAATCCAGGTACCATAAAATAAAAGTAATGTAATCGGATTACGTTTAGTTACTTTTGGATTACTTCAATGCCAAATAGGCAAATGAAGACGAGAGTATCAATGATGCGTTTTCTGCTCAGTGTATTTTTTGAACAAAATCTCCCATTCCCAAAATTCTTGTTTAAATATTTTTATATGATCTGCTTTGCACTATGTCATCCCTATGGCAGTATCTGGCCCATCAATGACAAAAATGTGCTTTGTAGGTATTTTTGATGATATTTAAGAGTTTGTCATTCGAACCATTTTAAGATGTTGATGACTCATTCCGCACATGTTGTATTCATTTTGCATCCAATGAAACGATTTCTCAATATGACGCTGCCGAAGCATAGTGTTTCCCCACTGATTACTGTACAAAAACACAACTTTTTCACAGATTTTGGTGAAACTGGATCATATTTGATGGAGAAATATAAGAACTATGCAGAAAATATTTCTCTCTGATGCTCTGCCTTAAATGAGACCTATTAAACTACCTATATTGTAGTTCTGTGACTCCTGTATGGCAGCTTTGCATGAGTCAAAGTTCAAAAAAAAATTTGTTTTCTTATACTGACTCTTCATGTAGGGCTTCATTTCAGCCTCTGTGTGAAACAAGCTGCAAATGCTCATGTCTGTGTAAGCCCCCCCCCCCCCCCCCCCCCCCCCCCCCCCCCCCTCAGAGCCCACTGTCTTCTGATTGGCCAAGACCTGAAGCATGTTACCAGGGTGTTGTTGTTGCTGGGCAGAACAGGCAGACTGAGCCATTGCTGGACCGTTGCTATGCCCATATATGGAACACCAGCTCGTCTGGCTCCATATTATGTAGAACGGAGCCATTGGTAGAAAAAGCAGTTCAAAACAGAGCGTTCAGAACAGGAGGAAATCTGAGGTTTTTGCTCACAGGGATTTCTTTTAAATACTTAATAAATACTACATTTTTCAATGCTTTGGCCATGTTTAATATGAACATCCAACATTATAACATTGTAGATAAGTCATAAAATGTGGAAAAGTATAATAGGTCTCCTTTGACTCTGTGATTCACAGAGTTAAAGCAGGCAATGAAACCTCTCAGCAGCTTCGCAGTGAACACGGCATCAACAGGACCGAACACCGCCAACTGTAGCCTATCTGCCTTTATCTGTGGCTAGTTAGCCGTGCTGCTAGGGGTTCTATTAACTTACTTAGCCCCGGGGTGCCAAAAGCCAAGCCCAGAAAGAAAAAACCACCTTGTTACTGTATTCCCAGTAGTCACACTGGCCTCTGTCGGTCTCTGAGGCTGTGTTGGGTCCAGGTCCAGCTGGCGTGTTCACTCACTGATAGCTGGAACCTTTGCAGACTAGACCAATACGGAAGCATCTGAAACTGCAATTCATCGAGTGGCCACTTGAGGCTGGTGGCAGAAGGGAGCTAATCACCATTGACCCCCATGTTAAAAAGCCAAACTTTACAGCAGAATAAAACATGTTTACAGCCTGGTTCAAAAAATGGTTTTAGTGCATATCGCTAATTTTGCCCTGCGTGACAACTGTGTGGGGGGTGAATTTTTTTTTATAACTCACCTGTTTAAATTATATTAAGCCTTAAAGTTTTGCATTATTAGGGGCGTGGCTGCTTTGATTGACAGGCACCTTTAGCTTTAGAGTGCTAGTGCCACTGCTAGCACTCGGTCCGCCGTCTGTTAGCCTCACTCAGCTACACAGAGCTCTGAGGCTCAGCCTGTCGGAGCCTTTTGGACATTTCTACATGCAGATACCGGAAGGATAATGGCAGGCTGTGCAGTTCATTGGAGAGAGAACCTCCAGGAAATCCGTGTTCTTCTTGGTGAGTGAAATTCCTGTACAGGGACGTGCACAGGATACTGTGTTTAGTGCCTTTTTTCAGGTCAGAGCAACTGCCCTTCAAAATTCCTGTGCACGTCCCTGTTCCTGTATTTAATTTATGTGTTAACATTTAACAGGTATCGTTGTCGGCATATAGCTAGTTAGCGTAACGTTAGCTCGTTACGCTAATTAGCCAGATACGAGCAGCCCCAAGCTGCTAAGTTAATGTAAGTAAGTAAGTTAGTGTGTTCTAACTAGAGTTGAGCCGGATACTCGGCTGTATCAAGTATCCGGTACAGATAAAGCACTTTTGCTGAGTACGAGTATTATACAAGTAATACGAGTCAATATCTGTGCTCGGATTGAATAAAAATCCTCATTGGGTAGCTGACTGTGTCTGCATTCTGTGATAGGCTAGTCACAGCGCCCCTCCCCTACACACATACAGATTTAAATTTATTGTGTTGCTGTGTCCCGCTCTGCGCACTCACACACAGAACACTGAGAAGAGAACAGCTCTCTCTCTGTCTCTCCCTCAGTCACTCAGGTTCACAGGTCTTTTCCGTTAACGTTTAAGGTTTCTTCAGCTTCAGGTTTGTTTTTTACTTCGGTTTGTAGTACTACTTACTTATTAACCTGTAGAGTTCTGGTAAACGTGGGGTTTGTTCAGACGTGGTGCTTGGTGGAATGGGACTCGCGTTGCGTCTCTCTGCCTGTTGGAGATTTTGTCAGCTGGCTGTAACCAGTTTTTTTTACTTCGCGCACTGACACTTTCTTGCTGTATTTCATAAAAAAAAATAAAGGAAGTAGTGGTATAAAACTATATTACAAATTAATTAGTTACACACACACACTCTCTCTCCCTCTCTCTGCCGGTCATCAGAGATCTTTTTTTAAAAACTGTCAGCTGGCTCTAACCAGTTTTTTTGACTTCACGCACGTGTCTGACACTTTCTTGCTGTATTTTATAAAAAAAGGGAGTAGTTGTGGTATAAATAAATTATTTAAAATAATATTACAAATTAAGCTACACACACAAACACTCTCCCCCTCCCCCCCCTCTCTCTGTCTCTCTCTTACTCACTCACTCACACACACACTCACACACACATACACACACACACACACACACACACACACACATACCTGGTGTGGAAATTAAAAAAAATAAAAAAGAACCAAAAATAAATAAATCACACTGATCATAAAAAAAATTTAAAGTTAAAAAGAAGAAAGTTATGTTGAGTATGAAAACTCTTGTTCATTACATTTGACTTCATAATTGCAACCGCATGTGTTGTATTCATTGTTGCAAAACTTGTTCTGTATATAGTTCATTTGTTATCGTGATCAAACAATTGATCTGAATATCAATGCTGATTCTGTCATGTAAATAGCAGCAATAAATATAACAATTTATGATCAACCCATATCAATTGCATGCTTAAAATAACATACCGGTTAAAGCCCCGCCCATTTCAAGACAACCCGACCCACTTCCGGGTTAAATCCCGCACACATCCACCCTTTTTGTCAGTATATAATGCGCGTTATGCCTGCAGACAAGTAGCTGGGGTGTAACTAGGGCAATGGTTTAGTTAAGGCGAGAAATTAGGTGTGTGAGAGCCGCCTCTGAGTTTGCTTGGTGGATTAGAATTTGCCAAAAAAGGTAGTACAGTTCAATAAGAAATATAAAATGAGATCCTTAAAATAAACATTCAATAAGATCTGATTTGAGTAGTCAACAGGTGTCTAGCAGCATGGATTATTATTGCACAGTGTCAAGCAGCAAACTTTATATTGCACATATTAGGAAACAGTGTATTTCACATTGCCACCCCTAATCACTTTCACAAGCCAGAGAGGTTATGCTGAGGCGATCTCAGAGTTCAGTATCTTTATGGCTTATTGTAAGAAGTTGCTTAACTGTCTACCCATTGTTGTCTTTACAGGTGCCAGAGGAGCTGATTGCAGAACCCTCCAGATGTGATTAGCAGTGTCCAGCTCTTCAGGAGAGAACAGCTCCAGCTTCTGTAAGGATGATAAAAATGATGTTATACTGAATCCATTGAATGGGAGGATATAAGTTGGGTTGATATAAGTTAAAAGATACTTAAAAATGTCCATAAAAAGGGAAAGGTTAAAATGCTTTGAATCATTGCACTGTTTGGTTAAAAAAACTGATAATTAATTTCTTTATAAAACAGGAGAAAGTTAAAATACACTATGATCTGTAGATCAGTAATCCATTGCTTTTTGGGTAAAAGAGGCTAAAAAGGTTAATAGGATAAAAAGGCTGTGTTTAAAATGCTGTCTTATTTAACTTCTATAACATTTTGGGGAAATGCACCTTAAATTACAATATGCAGTTTGCTTGTTTACATTACGCACCTGTGTACGGAAAGTGTGGCTTACGTTCGTCCATTACAACTTTGGACTTCACTGAAGCTACACCGTGTCTGTGTCGTACTTTCTATTTCCCCTTTTACAGGTAAGAACAAGGGTTGTATTTTGTTCGAATGATTTATGTATGTGTTTAAAGAGGTGGTATTATGCTTTTTGGCTTTTTCCCTCTCCTTTATTGAGTTATATCTTTTTTGTGCATGTAACAGGTTTGCAAAGTGAAAAAGCCCAAAGTCCAGCCCAAAGGGAGTTCCCATCTCCCACAGAAAGCTCTGCTCTGAACCGCTTGAAAACAGCTCGTTTGTAGTCCAGCCCTTCACTTCCTTTACTTGTGACGTCACAATGAAAACGCGTCATAAAGCTTGCCAAGCAGCTAGCGGGTCTGAGCGGACCAAGCTAGTCTGAGCGGAGGCCCTTTGGCTCGACCCGCCTTTGTTTGGGTTTCTATTGTAGAAATGTTGTACCTGTACCTGCTTCCAGGTACTTTTTTTTCATCCCCTTCTGAGAAGTTTTGAGGTGAGAAATCAGCTGTGTAGATTTCGAATATTGACAGTTTTACAAGAAGTGCTGACGGAACAAAAATGCTTGAATATTTTCGGAGTTGAGGAGCTCCGCAAGTGGCTGCGGGGGATGCCTGTGCCAACCTGCGGGAGGAGCGTGTGAGGCCGGTCAGCCGCCCACTCACAGAGCCCTCTGCTCCCGCCGTTACACAGACCGCTGCAGCAACAACAGCAGAGGAAAACACAGCTGGAAGGTTTTCATACCACTTATCTGTCTTTACATTCTGATTAATATTGAAAGGTTTTAACCGTAGATATATTTTAAGCTGGTGTGTGTGTTGCATTGAACATTACGTTGCAACAATTGTGTGTGCCGTTGCTATGACGACAAGCTACATACTATCTCTGGGTACTACCTGCAATGGAAAACGCAGCAGGTCTATCGATTTGCGCTATGGTAGCATTTTTCGGCAAGGCAGCATAGTCGTCAGAACACCGGCAACAGTTCAACGTTTAGTCCTAATGGTAAGATGTGGAACAATGATGTTGTGGACTTTTGAGTAACTTATACCATCTGCTAGATTACGGTCGCAGTCTGAAGCGGCTTTGATTTGGATCACACTACCTTGTTTCCTACGACCCTCCCTTCTCTGCTTCTGATTGGCTAGTAGTCCTTACCTGGGAACTGCGCATGTGCAACTCACAACAAAGATCTTGTACAAGTAAGATGCATCACTCTGTAGCTCAAGAGCGGAGCGTACAACACATAGGGTAAAAAGAGGTGCTGCAGCAATGTGCAGTATGAGAAAAATATGGTGTTTTTTGAAAATTAAACCATGTAAACCTGTTCTGGTACAACCCCTAAATAAGATTTTGAACCTGAAAATGAGCAAAATACCACCTCTTTAATACTGTAAGGAACATGTGGCGAATAAATATTAATGACTGTAGTGATTTATGTATGCACAATTAGCAGGCTAAACGTGAAGTGTTGCTCCAGTGTAGCCTGTATGCTAGCTGTGTCATGTGGACCGAAGTTAAGGCGTAGTTGTAATAGAACGGCGCCACCGCCTTTTTCTGTGTGTATTCGTTTTACGTCGTAGGGATTGTTGCAGTTTAAGAAAAATTAGTGTTTAATGTGAAGAGGCAAGATACTTTATATGTAATTTTAAGTGTATTCTGAATTAATAACAACTCTAAGGTAGCAGTATTTAGCATTACAGAATATTTCCAATTGTGCTGTTTATTTTTCTCAACAATTTACAGGGTGAAGCCAAATCTATTTTTGTTTAAATAAGCTTTTATTAAATTTACTGTTTGCCAATACTGTTAAGATGCTGTGAACATATTTTGGTATATTTTTGGTAAATACATTACAACATTGGACTTGACTGAAGCTACATCATGTCCGTGTTGTACTTTCTATTTCCCCTTTTACAGGGGCGTAACACTTCCAGCTCCTGCTTTTCTTTTTACTCACAACACCTGAACACTACTGACCTGAAATTATGACACTGGGTTCTTATCAACAGATTCCATCATTATAATAACTCTCAACACATTTCAAGTCATACAAAACTACTTTTACTACATTTGTAACCTTTTAATATTTATGTTTTCATGAATGCATGACAAGAGTTTAATTTATTAAACTATTGCTTTTGTATTACGAAGACTTTGTTATAGTGTATCAAACTAATTATACAATTATAATAAAATCATTCTTCATTCATCATCAGTTTCATATTTTAATTTTAAATAGTGTGTTCTTAACAATATATTATAGTTAAAAGCTGCAAATGAAAATATTAAGAGGTTATTTATAGGCTTACATTTTACATATGTTAGTAGAAAGTAAAAAAAATTAAAGGTTGATGTTATATAGTGTTTTATTTTGATATTTCTTTAAGAGACAAATGTGACATTGACTGAGAAGTTACTCTGTAGTGAAAAACAAAGAATTATCTGCACACTGAATAGTTTTAGGAGGTGTCATTTATGGTGACCTCTGAGAAGGTCTTGTGTGGTTTACATTGTATAGACTCACCTATTTACCTATTATGTGCATTCGGTCAGCTCTGAGACCTCAGAGTTTGCAAGGTCACAATAAAAACCACCTAGAGGGATTCATAATTACTCTGTGCAGATCATTCTTTGTCTCAGCACTTACCCACAGGACAGTTTGGATGTGCCCACATTATTCTGTGTTTAAACTAGACTTATATTAGAGCAGCAACCAGGCACTCTTCAGAAATTTCAGGCTCTGTTATACAGTAAATGGGTACTGGGTGTATGGCTCCTTATTTATCTTAAAGTATAAGGTAGAAAGTAAAAATACTCCTGCACACACAGAAATACACTGCATAATTACTTTTCAACATTTCATGTGAAACATGTTGGGAGTATTTTCACTTTTTAACTTATCCTAGACTTATTTTCTTTAGCAAGAGTTCAGCTTTAATGTTTCATGTTTTATCTGTGGTATACGATTAGCTTTTCAGTAAGTAATAAAGACAGCGAGTGCTAATATATATAGAATTTATTACAATGTGAACCATAAACCATATCTTTTTTTTTAAAATGGACCTATAACACAAATATGGACAATATTTAAGACTCAAAGTAAACAGAAAGAACGCCTTTCCACATCAGTCCTTGCCAACAGATACAGACTTCCACAACAATAACAAGGCTTCCAGGTCTCTGCAGCTCTCTGGCACCAGGAGGGACATCTGCTCCACAGTGTGACTCTAGGAGGAAAATGTGTAATAAATGCTTCAGGTGATGAAAAATATAAAGTAAACAATACAGATGAGTCTTTAATAAATAGAATATTGTGGTGAAGTAAATTTTCTAACTTAATTCTATTCAAAAAGTAAATCTTTGATATATTCTAGATTCATTACACAAAGTGAAGCATTTCAAACCCTTTTTTTGTTTGCACCTTCATTACAGTTTACAGCTCATGGAAATAAAAACTCCTTTCTGTATTATAAATTATACATAAATGTCAACTGGAGAAGCACTCTCTAATCAGCTAATTAACTCAAAACACCTGCAAAGGTTTCTGAAGCCTTTATTCTCTCAGTCTGGTTCTGATGCTCACAATGAACTTTTCCTCAGTATTCAAATTTTTTGAGATGAACACCTTTCTCTCTCAAGTGTCCTAATCCAGACAATAATCCCACACAGCCCTGCCAACAGCAGCAGCGTTACTCAAAATAGTGGTGTGGGGAATTAATTAACGTGATAGCAGCCATGGCTAACGTTTTACAAGTTATACAGTTTCCATCATGTAACTAAGGACTCTACCGCTAGCTTATTACATTTATTACAAGTAACATACTGAGGTGACGTCCAAATAAACGACTCGTAACTAATGTTACGTAAAAGGGTTAATTGATTTGCTTCAAATTGTTTGTTTGAGCTGTAAGTAAACGTTAATTAATAACTGATTCATAGTTAACTGTTACCGTTGGTCTCAACAAAATCTAACGTTAGTGTTGCAAAATAACATTACCCCATTTATATATTAAAAAGCATTTAAAACCTTGTGAAGTATAATGTCAATAACAGATATGTGAGTTATTTTGATATTTTCCAGTGTCTTACCTTGATGAGCTGACGACCATAAACTGGTAACAAAACGACCACAGGTTCCAACCTCCACCGTACAGCACCGTGGATTTCGAAGCTACCTCTGCTAATGCTTCAAAACTGCTCTTCAGAAACCAGCGGGTGATGTCACGGATACTACGTCCATTTTTATATACAGTCTATGATTTTTACAGGAACACGTACATATACCATAGACTGTAAGGCAAATAGCACTGTGTTTTTTGTTCCATGAAAACGTTCTGCTTAAAGTGATCCCTATGAGTAATTACCGATTTTTCAAAATGTACCTATAATCTGATTACGCCTTTATTCTTTGCACTGTAACGTAATACAGTTACTTTTTTTTTTGTATCCTGATTACGTAGCGCCATTGCATGTAATCCGTTACTCTCCAACCCTGGTCACATGATAAGAAAGTGTTTTGTTGTTGATAGCTAGACTTCATTTTTTTGAGCCTAGTGAAGAATGGCATTGTGTGGAAGCTCATGCTCACTTCAATCTCCCTTTGCCAGTATCTGCTTCCTCCCAATGCATCCACACCCTTTCCCACATCCCTGCATGGAACTTATTCCACTGACAGGGACCATTCACACACACACATAAAAAATAAAAAAAAACTAAGCAATCTAACTTTAGGCCGTCTATGACGCAAGTGCTGATGTCCCAAAATTACAGCCCAGATTACTGAGCAGCAAAGACTAGCTGTAATTTATAGGAGAGATTCACCCGCTTTTCTCCCTACAAAATCCTATATTTGGTCTCTTTATATAGAGTTGCCAGACAACAGTTCTGGGATTTACCCAAAATAGATTTTAAGGCACATTCCCAGTGTATGGGTCAAGTTAGGTAGAGCCATATTGATTTAGCTTGCGGTAAGATTAAAGGAGGCAACTGGTTCTTAAGAGCAGGGTTGGGAGGGTTACTTTAAAAATGTAATCCGGTACAATTACTAATTACTTAAAAAATGTAATCAGTAATGTAATCCAAGTACCATAAAATAAAAGTAAGGTAACCTGATTACCTTTAGTTACTTTTGGATTACTTCAATACCAAATACGCAAATAAAGACAAGAGAGTATCAAAGATGCGTTGTCTGCTCAGTGTATTTTTAGAGAAACATAAAATATCCCATTCACATGAAATGAAAATCAATATTTAAATGTTTTTATATGATATGCCTTGCACTGGGCCTATATGTCATATGGCAGGATCTGTTCCATCAATGACATAAAATGTTGTCTTGTAGGTTTTCTTAATGACAATTTAGTGTGTGCCATTTCCTGGAAAATGATAAAAAAATGTTGATGAATCATTTTGCACTGGGGTCCTGGATTAATTTAGTGTCCAATGAAAAGCTTTCCCAATTTTTATGATCTGCTGAAAAATAGTGTTTCTGGGACCGGGCACCACTGATTACTGTACAAAAGCTGCACTGATTTTACTGAAACTGGATCATATTTGATGGAAAATATGGCTTTTCCTCTGATGTTCCCCGGCTGCTCTGCCTCACCTCTGTGATTTACGAGTTTCCTGACATAGCTTTGCTTGTTGCTGTAGCAAGTCAGCTAACTGCTGCTAACTTGCTGCCATTATCTAATTAGCTCAGTTAGCCTGCAACTACTGGTCAAATTAGCTTACTCTGCCAGAGCTCGGAACACCGGAGTGTGTGTTTAGGTTTACACCTTTACTCAAGCACTGGAAGTCTTCATGCCAGGGGTGGGGAGACCCGGCGGGGAATGATTGCGGGGAGCAGCACCGGGCGACTGAGCAACGAAACTGCGGTCAGCAGCCTCCAAGTGAACACGGCATGAACAGGACAGAACACAGCCTCATTAGTTGACTCAGCCCTGGGGTGACAAGAGACAAACCGGCAAGAAAACCACCTTCGTACTGCATTCCCTGTGGTCAAACTGGCCTCCGTCGGTCTCGGAGTCTGTGTGCGCTCCAGGTCCGGCTGCCGTTTTCACTCACTGGGAGCTGGAATCAGTCCGCACAGAGTCTGCATGACGGCCTGGGGCCGTAACCACATTCAACTGGCTACACACCAATCAGTATCTGCAACAAATCCCTCCCTAGCTTTGTGTTTTTACAGGAAACATACACGTAAATAGCAAATAGCACTCCGTTTTCTGTTTCATGGAAACTTTCTGCTTAAAGTAATCCCTGTGAGTAATCCCTGTTTTTACAAAATGTACCTGTAATCTGATTATGTCTTTATTTTCTGTACTGTAAATGAATACTGTTACTTTATTTTTGTATCCTGATTACGTAACGCCGATACATGTAATCCATTACTCCCCAATCCTGTTTAAGAGCATGTGCAGATGTAATGTTGATTGCCGTAAGCATGTATGTATTAAACTTAAATTTAACAATTGTCTTAAAAGTAAGCTTTCCAAGAATATAACTGTTTCAGTTTTTTTATTTCATGCCACCTGTAACAGCAACAGTCCAGATTATTTGAAGACATTTTAGCGCTTCTTTACCCCTCAGAACATCATTGTTATTTTATATATTGACTGCTGCACTACAGGTTAATTTCATCAATTTCCAGTGAACTCTGACAAGAAGGAACTCCGGTCATAGATGGGATTCTGGGTGGAGATCACAGACACAAGGCAGTGATGAAGTCCAACAGCTGGGCTCAACCTCCTCTGGCAGGCTCACTGGCCAACGTTTCTGGTGGCCAAACGAGAAAATTAAGCCTGCTGTACTCGCCAAGCCTAATTCTATCTATAGATAGATAGATAGATAGATATTATATTTTATAAGTTATTAAAAACCCTTCTAAGTAAAGTCCTCATCTATTGTTCAAACTGTGCATCTGTCTTGCACCTGTCTACAACTGCTTGCCTGCCCATTATCTGTGTCTGCTTCATGCCTGTCATCCAGTCCTACGTGTTTGCCTACCTGTCCATCTATCTGTGAGTCTGACATGATTACACACAAGCTGTGCAAGCATGACGACCGTGGGACTGCAAAGGGATTGCATTGGGCTGATTAGCATCCATAATGAATTTCCTTCTCTAAGACAGGATTTGAGCCATGGCAATGATGATGGAGCACAGCGCACACTGGTGTAATCGTCTTGGGGAACTGGCAGACTCCCAACACACGTCTGACATGACACAACCACAAACAAAGAGAGAGAGAGAGAGAGAGAGAGAGAGAGAGAGAGAGAGCAGTTTTGTAGAAAAAGAGAAAACGCTGGAGCTGCTGGCAGGAAATTAATAAGCTCTGCTGACTGTCAAAGTCAGCATTTGTGTCCACGTTGTGATCCACATGCACAGAGCTGATTGGTGCTCTACAAAGGCGAGAGAACAGTAAAAAAAATCCTTTGGATTTGTCTTTTGCATCAAATATACTGTGAGACAAAGTGTATTTAAATGAGTCCCTGACAGTTGATGCTAATAATATCTCATACTCATTTTTGACAGCTGGAGGTTGTTTGGTACCATGGTACATTCTCACCACGCTGAACTCCTGACTGAAATATTCCCAGCCGATATTCTCCTGGTACACAACCATCACAATAAAATAGTGGCTTTGTTTGCCAATGTAAAGGTGAAATTATCAATTGTCCTGAATTTAGTAGCCATGCTAACGCTGTGGTTCCACTGTAGGACCGCCAATGTTGGTTGTCGATTTGTAGGTTGCTCCACCAGACCGAAATAACTATGGGATGGATGCCCATGAAAGTTTGTTGAGACATTTTTGATTCCAAAGGGATGAATCTTAATGACTTTGGTGATCCCCTGATCTAACATTGGTGATTTTGAGTGATATGTCTAAACAACTTTTGGATAGATTGTTAAAGACGTCATATTATGCTTTTTGCCTTTTTCCCTTTCCTTTATTGAATTATGTCTGTGAAGGTTCTCAGTCATCCAAGTCATAGTTATCCAAAGAAGGTTAAAGTCAAGGGCAACTGCACTTTGTTGAAGATACTAGAAGACGTTTCGTCCCTCATCCGAGAGACTTCTTAAGTTCTAACTGACTGGGAAGGAAACTCAGCTACGCATGGCTCAACACAGAGGGACTAACTCCTCAGGTCAAGACTCAGCAGTTTATTTACATCTGAAGGACAAAGGACACTCATTTGAGGACCACAGGTGCACATTTTAGACAGAGAGGATGGATGGTTTGAAAGCCATCTACACCCGAGTTGAGAAGCCGTCGCTGAACAGAGGAGGGGGTCTATGCCACCACTTATCCCCCACTTACAATGCTGCCTTTTCATCACTTCCCAGGAAACTTAACAAACGTAACCTGTTGGCCTCAGGTGAAGATGCCAACGATGGTCGTTCAGACTTGGCCATGGGTAGTTCTGACGACCTAAGTGCTCCTTATGAACCAGCGGTATCGACGATCCTGGCAAATGACTCCACAGAGGTTAAGCCGAATTTGCCTACCAGTCAGTCAGAACTGAAGAAGTCTCTTGGATGAGGGACATAATGTCTTCTAGTATCTTCAACGAAGTCCAGTTGCCCTTGACTTTAACCTTCTTTGGATTTATTGAGTTATATCTTTTATTGTGCATGTAATAGGTTTGCAAAGTGAAAAAGCCCAAAGTCCACTCCAAAGGGAGTTCCCATCTCCCACAGAAAACTCTGCTCTGAACTGCCTGAAAACAGATTGATTGTTCAGCCTTTTGTTCTCTGTGACGTCACAGCAAGATGCGCGTCATAATGTTTGCCTAGCGGCTAGTCAGACACGCCCTCAAAAACACAGGTGGAAAAGCACTCTGAGCTGCAGCACACAGTAACAAGACGTCCGCCTGCTGCCTCCACTCTCCCTTCCAAACATTAGCTACCCTCCAGGCAGTCAATGGACATAAAGTTGTTACCATGATGTAGAGACATTATGGATAAAGAGATACGTTACAAATTAATAACTCACCACTCTGAAACTCTTGCTCCAGTCCATGTTGCTAAGCTGGTTAAGGGAATATACAGCTGAACCAAAGCCGTGTTTACTGGCTTTTCAGGACCCACCTTACTTTTCTTCTGATTGTGCATCTCCCAACAAAGATTTTGTAGAGGTAAGATGCAACACCCCATAGCTAAACAGAGGCGTTCAACACACACGGTGAAAAGAGGAGCTGCAGCAATGTGCAGTATGACAAAAATACGGTGTTTTTTGAAAATGAAACCATGCAAACCTGTTCTGGTACAATCCCTAAATAAGATGAACCTGAAAATGAGCATAATTTGACCTCTTTAAGACATTTGTTACAGAAATACATTTGGTTATCCTCTGAAACTCATTTAGCATCATCCATTCCAAATTTGAATTTGTCCAATACCTCCAAAACCTTTATTGACCTTCATTGCTGACCCCCAACAACTCCTATAGTAAATGCTTCTGTTGAAATCCTTCTCCAAAGACTTTCTTTCATTATTCATAATGGCCGTATCTGTCACACTGTGGGCGTGTCTGTTCTGCTTTGGTCATTTAGTTTTCAGTCAGTCATGTTATTTGTAGTCTTGTTAGTATCTGTCTTATAGTATGTTGAGTTTTGGGTTCTGTCCTGTCTATTGTCTGGCATCTATTATATAGTTAGTCTGTGTTTTGAGTTTCAGTCATTTCTTGTGTCCAGTTTACTCTGTGTGCTTGTGCTGGTTGGTCTGTTACTGTCTGTGTGTCTGGTTGTGGGGTTATGATCTGTTTAGTTCATTATGACTTTGGTCTTTCTGCTTTAGTCTCCGTGTAGCCTTGTTTATTATTTTATTCATCCGCATCTTTAAGTTTACTTAGTATGTGTCTTTTATCTTAGGATTAGCTCTGTATCTTAGCTCCTTGTTCTGTGTCTCGGTTCATGTCTTAGTGTTTAGTGTTCAGTAACCTGTGTTGTATCTGTTACCACAGTGATCCCTCTGCATATCAGTTTCTCTGTTTTCCCCTGCTCTCTCTCTGCCTGCCTGTGTCTCGTTAGTCTCCTGTCCCTCACCTGTGTACTTCCTCCCAGCTTGTTAACCCTGTGTATATATCCTTGCTTGTTTCCCTCAGTCTTTGTCCAGTCATTGTCATGTGCATACGCGCTGTCCCTCGTAATTGTTGTAGCCTGCTCTGTCTCATCGTGCTTGTTACCTGCCTGTTCCCCGTCTATTCTTTGGATTTTGAATCACATACCTGTTTCTGGATTTTTCTGTTGGATCACCTTTGTTTTCTTGGACTATGTTATTTTGGATTCTCTCTGCTCTGCCACTCAGTATGTAAGTGTGCTCGCCCTCAGTTTGTGTTATTAAACCTTTGAACTATACTTGTTCCGCTCGGTGTCCTGCGTTTGGGTCCACCAACCTGCCTCAACCAACATCAAGTGTCACAGTATCAATTTTTTACGGAAGCTAATCTAAGTGGACCTTTCCTGTTGACCCCACTTGAGCTTGAGCCCCAACACTTGAGCACCGTCTTGCTAAAGATCAGTCAAAGATCTTAAAGGCTGCGGTGGGTGTAACTCTGGTCACTTATGTTTTCTCTTTTCTGTCTCACTTTGGAAAAACAGCTTTGTCCTAGATTCCTTCTCTCTCTCATACTGATGGAGAGATAAAGCAAAATGACCTGCAGCACTAGAAATATTTCAGCAGGCATGAAAGAAAGCTGTATTGTTAAAACTCTTTGCACACTGCGCTCATTGATATGGCACTGATGGAGGGCTGCTGTTGAGGGACACTGGGTATTCAGGGTAAGTTAATTGCTCTGTATTGCATTCTTCTGTCCTTGAACAATCAGCCAACCTGGAACAAACATCAAATTAATATGAATTAATGTAATTTTCCACTGATGTTGAACTGCTGATTTACAGTACATGCCTCCACAGGCAGGCAGCTTGTCTTTTAAAGAAAATTAAGTCAAGGAAACACAGTTGAGACACACAGATGGATCCTACGCCTGTCACACTGCCTGTCTGATCGTCCCGGTTTAGTTTAGGTCTCTGTGAGTTTTGTTTATTGGTCTGTTCGGTATCTGTTATTTAGTATGTGTTTTGGTTCCGTCTCTTGTTTTACTGTTTCACCTTGTTTATTCTTGTGAGGATTGTTGTGTTGGTTCTCAGTCTGTTTTCACTGTTATGTTGTAGTCCATCTGTATTAATTTGTAGTCTACGCTGTGCCTTTAGTGCTGTTTAGTCTGTTTCCTGCCTAGGGTAGTTTTGAGCCATGCCTGCCTTAGTTCCTGTCTCTTTCTGTTATTATCTGGTGTTTGTTTCATGCTTGGTGCCTGTCTGTGAAGTGTATTTGGGATCTCTTTCTGATTAGTTGTTCATTTGTTTATGATCATTCTGTGTCTTCTTGTTCTGTTCTGCTCAGTTATCCTAGTCCGTTCAGTCTTGTGGAGTTGCCTGTGTTTCCCTGTTACTTGGTCTGTCTTGTCTGTTCTGTGTTTTGAGTTCCAGTTAGATTCTTGCTTTGTGTTTTGCAACTTGTTAGTATCTGTCTGTTTTCCCCTGCTGTCTCTCTGCCTGCCTGTCTGCTGTCTTTATTAGTATCACCTGTTTGTGCTCCCGCCCTCCTCGTTAGCCTGTGCTTAAACAGCTGTTGCTGGTTTGTTGTATGTATGTTCGTTCATCCTCTGCCGTGTGTCTTGCTTGCCTGCCTGTTTTTGCTGCCTCGTTTTTGGAAAATCCTTTTGTTCTGTCTTCCCCTGGATTATTTGTTTATGGACTGTTTTTGCTGCTCTGCGGACTACCTCTGTTATGGATTACCTTTGTTGTTTTTTGTTGGCTGTAAGTTTGGCTATTCCCCTTATTAATAAATTCTAAGAGACTGTATCTGTCCCGCCTGCTTGTCCTGAAACTTGTTCCTGCCTGCACACACGACAAACCGTGACAACGCCGATCTTATCCTCCTGCCTCCCAATGTCAGCATGGCTCTAGGAATGGCACTGTTGATGTGTTTGGTCTAGACAGTTGGATCAACACTAATAGTATACTACTACATAGGGTAGTAACCGTGTTCAGGAAGCGTGTCACCTAGCATAAACCTCTTGCCTCCTGAATACATGCCAGAAGTTGCCAAAAAACTATGCGACTGAATTGTGAATCCTTTTTTTGCACTTATTGCTTACTAGCTAACTTGTGTCACACAGAAACAGAAATTGAAGTTACGTATCATTACCTTGCATTGATATACCATTTTGTAAGAATTTCTACATTTATTTGATCTGAGCTGTAGAAGAGCTCCAACTGTCTTGTAACATTGCCTATTATAAATGTGACCATTCTGATAATATTCAATTAAAAACTTTAAGTGAAAATATATTTAAAAGGGAAACGCCGACAACGGCATCTAGGGAATAGCTCTCTGAGCCCTAGGACTCACACGCACACAGATTCTTTTAAATCGGGGTTAGAACAGAGCAGAAACCACACAGGTTGAAATAAATTTAACAATTTACTACTACAATTAAAATTAAAGTTTAAAAAAGGCCTAACTAAAATCAATGTACTTAACTAAAATCAATATGACACAGGTTAAAAAGAGCTATACAAATGGGGAATAACTAGTCATTCGCCAGCTCTCGGCAGCGGTCACTCAGTCGCACTGTCTGCCCAGGCCTGAGTGAAATCGCGTTGGCGGATACTGGCTGCTGCAGTCGTCTGTACTCGCGTTCGCTGTTGGCTCCGTTCACTACTGTTCCCACAGTTGCTCGCCCGCTACTTTGTCTCGGCTGCTGCGCCTCTTCCTTCCGACCGGCCACTTCCCCACAGATCTCTTGTTTACTGCTGCCCTCCTGCTCAATGCCCCTCTCCCTGGGCCTGTTGTCCTCCATCGGACCTCCGTGCCCTCAGCAGGCGCGCTCCCTGTTGTGTCTCCCTGTGTCCATCTGTCCCGTTCTTTGTGTATAAAATAGTTTTATTCATAGTGTTAAATGACTATTAGATAAAAGTGTTGACGTAGAAAACCAACACATTTTTATGGTGACACTATGTCCTTTCCTTTTTTTAGAAAATTATTGGAATGTTAAAGAGGTGGTATTATGCTCATTTTCAGGTTCAAAATCTTATTTAGGGGTTGTACCAGAACAGGTTTACATGGTTTAATTTTCAAAAAACACCATATTTTTCTCATACTGCACATTGCTGCAGCTCCTCTTTTCACCCTATGTGTTGTACGCTCCGCTCTTGAGCTACAGAGTGATGCATCTTACTTGTACAAAATCTTTGTTGGGAGTGGCACATGCGCAGTTCCCAGGTAAGGACTACTAGCCAATCAGATGCAGTGAAGGGCAGGTCGTAGGAAACAAGGTAGTGTGATCCAAATCAAAGCCTCTTCAGACTGTGACCGTAACCTAGCAAATAGTATAAGTTACAAGTCCACAACCACACAACATCATTGTTCCACATCTTACCATAAACCACTACAAAAATCACCATATTTCAACTCAATTTTACATAAATATTGGCCAAACAATTTGAACGTTTGCTCAGTAGCTTTCACATCGGGTGTAACATTAGCATTATAGCTATAACTTTAGCTGTGTTAGTCAACGTTTACAACAACTCCGCACTTGAACAGTCAGTGAAGTTACATTGCCGTGTTTATTTTAAATATAATTCACAACCAATAAAGCATACTTACAGGTTGTGATTGTGAATTTCCAGGCCCAAACAGAGTCGGAGTTGCTTTGTCTTTTAGGACTAAATGTTGAACTGTTGCCGGTGTTCTGACGATCTATGCTGCCTTGCTGAACAACTGCTCTACTCGGCCCTGCTCCGTTTTCATAGCGACGCCACACACAACTGCCGCGACGTAATTTTCAATGCAACACACACACCAGTGATCCACACAGCTTTCTCTTTTTAAAGTTAAAACGTTTCAATATTAATCAGAATGTAAAGACAGATAAGCGGTATGAAAACCTTCCAGCTGTGTTTTCCTCTGCCGTTGTTGCTGCAGCGGTCTGTGTAACGGCGGGAGCAGAGGGCTCTGTGAGCGGGCGGCTGCCCGGCCTCACACACTCCTCCTGTGGGTCAACTCCGAAAACATTCAAGCACATTTTTGTTCCACCATCACTTCTCATAAAACTGTCAATATTCGAAATCTACACAGCTGATTTCTCACCTCAAAACTTCTCAGAAGTGGATTTAGTGATGAAATTCCATACGAAAACTGTAAAATATAAAACTTTCTGTTGCTGGCATCTGTCTGGTGCACGCAATGATGATGCAGTGAATATTCTCGCTGACCAATCAGTAGTCTGTCATGGTTACATTTTAGTATCCCTCAGCTTGCTTGGAACCTCGGCAGAGGTGAGGTGATACAAAAAAGTACCTGGAAGCAGGTACAGGTACAACATTTCTACAATGGGAAACCAAACAAAGACGAGTCGAGCCAAAGGGCCTCCGCTCAGACTAGCTTGGTTTGAGGGCGTGCCTGACCCCGCTAGCTGCTTGGCAAGCTTTATGACGTGTTTTCATTGTGGGAGATGGGAACTCCCTTTGGGCTAGACTTTGGGCTTTTTCACTTTGCAAACCTGTTACAGGCACAAAAAAGATATATAACTCAATAAAAGAGTGGGGAAAAGCCAAAAAGCATAATACCACCTCTTTAATTTACATGCTGCTCCAAAACTCAGATGTTGGTTTTATGAGAAACATGTTTTCATTTACATTATATTCTGGTGTGGCTGAGGTTGTGAAGATTTTTAAATGGTTAACAATAAAAAAAAAAAATAATAATAATTGTCAGCAGGGTCCGGTAGTTTTGACGAGAGTGATATAGCGACTGTTTCTGACATTCAAAGCTTCATTCAAAAACATCAAAAGAAGCTTTGAATGTAAAAAAAATAAAAAAATAAATAAAAAACTAATCAATGCAGCCCTGGTGCCAATGATAATGAAAGAATATGCCTCACAGTACAATAGTGAGGCTCACTGATTTTTGTTTAATCGTTCTTGGACGAAAATGTAGCCCTATGGCACAGAAGCTTTGGCCACACAGACAATACCGTAGGATCAATTCACTGATGGTCTTTGCATGGGATTTGCTGATAAAAGAAAGAAAATGTTGAATATCACAAGTGTCTTGTGTCTTTTTTGTTAATAGATGGCATGCACACCATGTGAATAAAAGATCATTCCAGTTGGTGTACTACATACTTTCCCCAATCAATTCTGCAATGGTTCTACAGTGCAACGCTTTACACAGGTCCCACAAAGGGATTCAGTGAACACTTCTTTTTATTTTCAACGCAATTACAGCATAATTGGCACTGACATCCACTGATTACCAATTGTTCACAAAAGCCATATCCAGCTTTAATTAAACTGGCCAACAAAAACATTGGAGAAATTGTAGTTCACAACACACGTAATTTCTAGCAGAGGTGCATTCATCCTCTGTGACCTGAGAGAAGCCAATGTGATATACGGTAAGTTGTTTTTCTTTCTTTGTTATGAGGAAAACAGAGCTCCACCTAAAAAAAAAAAGGGCAGTAGCCTGATCACAAGCTACTATTGTCTAAGGTACTCTTTGTCATCACTGTGTTGTAGAATATTAGGAATAAACAACCAGTTATTAACATTTTAGACGTATGTTATTATCTAAATTACTGAATATGTATAGGTTAACATGATAGCCAACAGAGAGATTTGTCACTATTACCTTTTTATATGTGCCTCTTTTTTTTTTGCTTTTCTTTACAGCTATGGCATATGTTTTTCATTGTCATGTAGATGACGACAAATCCCAGCGATGCACAGAACGCCTGTGGCTCCCCTATGGGCCATCCAAACTGTGTCAAGGCAGAGATCCTGCTCCCACTAAGCCCAAAACGTACAAACTTGTCTCGTATGACACGTCATTTAATCCAGTCAGCAGCGTTGTCCTTTATGATGTTGCTAAACGACTGCATGCCACTCTGGATCCGTAACTGTCAATGATCAGGAAAAGCATTTCCAGCATTTTCTGAGATTTTATAGAACAGGAAATCTTTTGAGCTTTACATCTTTTATCCTGTTTAGGGAAAATCCTTCAAGGCTTTTGTCCAATCTAAACACCAGGGTCATGCTGTCATTATAGGACCAATTTGGCCATCATGTCTGGATTTCAAGAAGTGCACCTGGGGCAGTCTGGTTTTCATGACTCAGATCTGAACAAATCAACAGACCCCAGTAATCTCCAATAGGAACTGACAAAATGAAGATGAACAAGAGGAAATTAAAAAGATAACAGGATAGTGTAGGCTATAACAAGGTTAAAATGGTCACGTCAAACACACAAAGACAGCTTCTCCCTTAGTGTTGTATTGGCAGTGTTGATACATATGAACAAAGATAGTTTGCATTTCAGTGTTGATATTGGGATCAGATTTAAATTCTGCTACCATACTGCAACTACAATTAATTTAACCTAATCTAACTCATTTTACTATTCTTCCATTGTGATGTGGGAATTGTTAATCCAGTATACAAATTCAAATGAACTGTTTTTCTGATCCCCGCCTCCCCCTCTTGCCTCTTGCTCCATTGTTGTTAGAATGATGCACATATCATATACTGAAAATGTTTTTCACGGGGACATTTTTTTACATTTCACTGGTTGTTATGACTTAAAGACTGTATTTATAAAGAGCCTCACTACTAACAAGTGCAGCTTTCTCCAATTTAACATCTGAAATATTACAATTCAGTTTCTGCAAAATATCTTTAATAGGTATCCTAGAGGTACTTAATGTGTATGTCTATCTGGTGAGCCAGCAAAGAGTGATTTCTCAATGCTCAGGGACATAAGCTGGATAAAGAATGGAAATGTTTTATACACAAGGGGTAATAACTGAAAAGTTTTATGTTCCATAATTGTGATGGGTGACACTGAGCAGGAAGTAGTAGGACGCACAGGAAGTAGTACATTTCACAGGGCAGGACTAGGATTTTTAAAATCCTGAGATCTTCTCTTTCCTCCTCATGTCATTATTTGGGGTGTGTGTGTGTGTGTGTGTGTGTCTCACAAAAGTGAGTAAACCCCTCACACTTTTATATTTGATTATATCTTTTCATGTCACAACACTGAGGAAAATTACACTTTGCTACAATGTAAAGTAGTGACTGTACAGCTTGTATAACAGTGTAAATTTGCTGTCCATTCAAAATAACACATCACATAGCCATTAATGTCTAAACCACTGGCAACAAAAGTGAGTTCATCCCAAAGTGAAAATGTCCAAAGGGGGCCATCAATCATGTGACTCGTTAATGTTGCAAGGTCTCGGGTGTGAAGGGGGAGCAGGTTAAATTTGGTGTTATCGTTCTCACACTCCCTCATACTGGAAGTTCAATATGGCAAAGAACTCTCTGAGGAGCTGAAAAAAGCATGGCTGCTCTACATAAAGATGGCCTAGGCTATAAGAAGATTGCCAAGACCCTGAAACTGAGCTGCAGTTGCGAAGACCATACAGCGGTTCTACAGGACAGGTTCCACTCAGAGCAGGCCTCGCCATGGTCAACCACAGAAGTTGAGTGCACGTGCTCAGTCATATACACACCTTGTCTTTGGAAATAGACATATGAGTGCTGCCAGCATTGCTGCAGAGGTTGAAGGGGTGGGGGGTCAGCCTGTCAGTGCTCAGACCTTACGCCACACTGCATCAAATTGGTCTGCATGGCTGTTGTCCCAGAAGGAAGCCTCTTCTAAAGATGATGCACAAGAAAGCCCGCAAACAGTTTGCTGAAGACAAGCAGACTAAGGACATGGATTACTGGAACCATGTCCTGTGGTCTGATGAGACCAAGATCAACTTTTTTGGTTCAGATGGTGTCAAGCGTGTGTAGCGGCAACCAGGTGAGGAGTACAAAGACAAGTTTGTCTTGCCTACATCAAGCGTGGTGGTGGGAGTGTCATGGTCTGGAGCTGCATGAGTGCTGCCGGCACTGGGGAGCTACAGTTTATTGAGGGAACCATGAATGCCATCATGTACTGTGACATACTGAAGCAGAGCATGGTCCCCTCCCTTCAGAGATTTGACCACAGGGCAGTATTCCAACATGACAACGACCCCAAACACACCTCCAAGACGACCACTGCCTTGCTAAAGACGCTGAGGGTAAAGGTGATGGAGTGACCAAGCATGTCTCCAGAACTAAACCCTATTAAGCATCTGTGGGGCATCCTCAAACGGATGTTGGAGGAGCGCAAGGTCTCTAACATCCACCAGCTCTGTGATGTCGTCATAGAGGAGTGGAAGAGGACTCCAGTGTCAACCTGTGAAAATATATATATATACATATATATATCACCCTCTTATTTCATCATTACATCTGCTAATACACCATTTATTACATTTGCCAATCTGCATAGAAACATTGCCCAATAATGTAAGGAAGAAGTTTGCAGGCAACAAGGCTCAATTATATAAAGCATCACTGACAAGTAACAGTCTCACCATTTTAATCCAGGCCTGCTCCTCGTAATCCTCTGTTTGTTCTTTTCCTCTCACATTTGCATCCATTTGAATCACTCAGATGTATTATACATTTCCCTGTGACATGCCTCAACACTTCTATAAGAAATGGAGAAAGCTGTCTGAGCCGTGTGACAGTCTGCTGGGGCAACTTGATTTAGTTATGTGTGGTAAGTCCATGAATTTACAGGCGCTGCTTCATACAATGCAACTCTCATGACTAGCATTTATTAGAATCTATGTAAAATATCAAACGCTTGTAGTTCCACTTTGGTATGATGTGGTTGCAGACTAACCTATATGGAAAACTCTGCACTTCACTGTTAATGGATTCTCACTGCTGTTAGCAGACAGTTTGTATTTCATGCTTATTTTTCAACTTATTGCTTCCTGTCCTCTGAGAAGTGCTTCTTACCAGTGCCCATATCCAACTTCAAAGGCCAACAGGGTGAATCTATGATGTGACAGTAATTTGGGATGGGACCCATTTCACTCTTGCAGCTTTTTACTTGTGAGTTAGGCTGCCCTTTTATTCCAATTGAACTAAATGCAGCATAGTTTTAATATTTAGCATGATCTCACACACAGTGTTGTACCTGTCTTTGTAATGGCTTGTTGATGGTGTGTCCTCATTGGAATCCTTTTCCCACCACTGCCACCCCAGTCCACATCCTGCACAAACTAATGAGGCTGAGAGGCAAGAGTCCATCATCTGTCCCAAACTGCTTCAGCTGTGCGCTAGAAGAAGAAAAAAAGCCTATGCCACTGTAGACCCAAGAGGAACAAGGAGCAAGTTCCAAGGAATGATGCAGCAATATCAAAGTTTCAAATCCGGTATGGAACAAAGACCTCTCTTTCATGTTTGTGGAAAAATGTATATGTCAACAGATATATCAGACCATGCAGGGTGCAGTGGTGGTGTTGCATCATTCCCACACTGCTGTTCAAAAATGTGAAATTGAAAGTGAACCCAAATTGTTTCTATATTGTGTCTTTGTTTAACTCAAACTGTGTGCTAGCGATGGCAACATAACAAAAGAGTGGCCAGTAGTTTATATGAGTTTATACATCTGTTTCAAATTGACTTCATTGTATTATGAAGACACTATACACTCCCAGTGCCAAAAAAACATCTCAGTGCAAACACAGACTAATGGCTCTCAGCTGATGACTACATAAAGGCAAAAAGACGGAGAAAAAACAAAGATGACAGTGAAGGAGGTCAAGAAAAAGAGACTATCTTGCCTTGGGAGGAGTGGTGTGTGCTGTTGTGGTGGTTTAGAGTTATATTGATTTAGAGTGAAGCCACTTCTAGTTTGAGGAGCAAATGTGAGTGAGACCCAAATGATTCAGATGAGATCATGGCCCGTCCAACACCTGTCTTCTTACAGGGGGAAATGAGCCGGATACCACTTCACCGTCAGTCTGTTCAGGCAGGAGGACATGTGAGAGGGTGTTTCACTCTATTAAATGCGTCTCAGAGATGATAAGGAATAAGGAGAGCCAAGGCTTATAGTGGGGTCTGGAGCAAAGAGACACTTTTTCCACCATTTCTTTTCCTTTTCTATTCTTATATTATAAATGTATACATCGTGGCTCATTCAGAGAAAAGGCATCAAGATGTTTGTTCTCCATGGCTATTATCAGTTCTATAATATGCAGGCCTTCATTCACACTAAAAACTCAAACGGAGACAAGACACTGGAATGGAAATGGTATGGAAACATCACTCAGGAAGTGAACTACTTTGTTGTGTGCTAGTAGTGAGTAGAGTGGCAGCAGGTGGAAACCACTGCTAAATCAGAGCTGAGCATTGACATGACATGGTCAACGCTAAACACACCTGCAAGCTTCAGGCTTAAGAGAGAGCCTGCCAGTTTGAATCCAAATGTGAGAACAAAGCTTTAACAGACGTTTATATAGATTTTTTGGTCGCTAGATGAGAAGTACCACCTGGGATTAGTAATATTCACCCCCAAAATTTACATATACTAGCCCTCATTCCATCAAGCTAGAGCTGGAGGTTGTTCTGTAGCCTATGTCTCACACAGGGCTCGAGACTAACGGCGTCCTGTCGTCCTGGGGGCGATAGGAAATGTGTTTGGGACGAAGAGAAATATTCTGTAGTACTTGTAGGACGAAAGGGATCGTGTGTGTGTGTTTATTTATTACGATCACTTATACAGTTCTGGCCCGCGGGCCGCCTATTGCCACTGTCGTAAAGTAACCCACGCGTGCTGAGACGCAGCCAGCAGACTTGCTAGTAGAGTTTTGCATTATAAACATCTAAAACCTGAAGCACAATCTGGCTCTGTTTGGGACTGTGAGCTGCACTTTATCAGATCTGCAGAAGTTAACGTGAGGATTTATGCTGGGAGGTCTGCCTGATTGGCGGTGTTGGTTTCTACGACCAATGAAGTGCAGTTCCCTTGTCTCATTTAGTACAGTCTGAAGGGGCGTACAGCAGAGTATAGGTCAGGTAGACTTTTAAAAAATATTATGAATTCTCATTAAATAATGCTGTTAGTCTCTATTACGATTTTCTTCTGGACAAGAGAACAAAGATATGTGAGATTCTGAATGTGCAGAAAGTTTTGAACATGAGCAGAAAACCTGCTGAAACAAAGTCCAGGAGTTTATAACTGAATTGAAATTAAATAATTTATCATCAAGGAAAAAGGTGCCCCAAAAGATAACTTTTCAGTTTTGTTGATAAATCTTTTTGTTTGAATCAAGCAAAATAAATGTTATCAATTTATAATCATTTATTATGTCACTAACAACTATAAAGGATAATAAAGTAAAGAAACAACATTTGGATTTTGGGACGCTTTACATTAACTTCAGGACGGTTCAAATAGTTTTTCAGGATGGTTTCGGGACAGAGGTGAAAAAAGTTAGTCTGGAGCCCTGGTCTCACAGAAAGTGCTTTTATGGTTATGAAGGACCAAAGGGCTCTGTGAGCAGGCGGCTGGCCGGCCTCGCAAGCTCCTCCTGCCGCCACTTGCGGAGCTCCTCAACTCCGAAAACTTTTACACACATTTTTGTTACGCCATCACTTTTCATAAACTGTAAATATTCAAAATCTACACAGTTGATTTCTCACCTCAAAACTTCTCAAAAGTGGATTTAGTGATGAAATAATGTATGAAAATTGTAAAATATAAAACTTTCTGTTGCTGGCCTCTGTCTGGCACGCACAATGTGAATAGTGACGATTCTCTCTGACTAATCAGCAGTCTGCTGTGTCGTCACATTTTAGTATCACGTCAGCTCGCTTGGAACCTCGATGGAGGTAATATGAAACAATGGAAACGCAAAAAAATTGGAGTAGAGTTGAGTCGAGTCGAGTCAAGCTGGTACCGTGCAGCGGAAAAGGGGCTTTAGTCTCACATAGTAGGACTTTATTCAGCGATGTGCAGCCAAGTCCCGCCCCTCTGTGGTGCTCAGGGAAGTTGGCCAATCAGAAGCAAGTGAGTTTCAGGGAGGAGTGGGTCTTAAAAAGACATGAGGTAAAACTGAGTGTTCAGACAGAGGGTGAAAGAGGTGCTGAAGCAGTGCACAACATTTACCTGATGCGTTTATCCAAAGCGACTTACAATTGCTATACATGTCAGATGTCACATGCCTCTGGAGCAACTAGGGGTTAAGGGGTCACAGTGGGAATTGAACCTGGGTCGCTCACACCAAAGGCATGTGTCTTATCCATTGTACCATCACCACCCCAATATGAGAAACATAATGTGTTTTGTGAACATAAAAGCATGTGAGCATGTGACATTTTCTAGCAGAAACCGTAAGTTTGAACCTGTGAGTATTCTATAGCACCTTTAAACATGTTTCTAGATTTATATACAAAGTAGGACATTTTCACTATATTCTGGATTTAAAGGAAAAAAATCTGTCTTCTGGAGTGACTTTGTCCCAAACAGAGCAAGGTTGGATTCAGTTTTCAGATGTTTATATTGCAAAACTCTATCAACTACATTACCACTTGGTCATCTGGCTGCGACTCACAGTGCAAAAACAGAGCTGCTGCACAGTCACACTTGACACCAAAATGCTCTCACTACAATCCTCCCTCTGTAAGAAGCCTGAATAGAAACCTCTTCTAGAAAAGTCCAGTACTGGATTGAACAGACCTCTCCACACTAACTCAGTCCTCATGAGGTCTGTTAAGACTGGGGGCCAATCTGCTGGGTCATTGTGTCATGTGCTCGTACTGGTTGAGGCTGCCTGTGTTTGACCTGGGTCTGTGGGACCTGCTTAAGATGTCTGGACTGGGTCTGTGATGGTACTGGGTGAGGCTGTATGTGAATCAACTGTGCTAGTACTGGCTGATGATTCCACATTTACTCTACTGACAAACTTCAGCACAGCCCCTGTAATTATAACTATTTTCTATACGTTAATGTTATCAACTGCATCAGGTCCATTCAAACGGGCTCCTCCAGGTTTCCTTCAATATATTTTCAAATATAAAAAACTATTTATTAAATGACTTGGCTGAAAATGTGATGTGATGTGATTATTATTTACTGAGATGTGCATCCATACTGCCCAGTCTGTCCAGCTAATCCACATTTTAATATTCAATGTGAATCCACTGCTTCCCTTCTTGCATTAGTCCAAGACTTAACTTCTCTGTCTTGTTTTAAAATGATGTATGAGGAGCCCTAACATCCTGTCTGGACTGGTCCCATGGATGTTTCTTGCTGGAATTCACGTGTTTGCTTACGTTCATGCGCATATGAATGCATTTTCACAACGTGGTTATATTTTCCAAGCTGCAGTGGCCTGTCGGCGTTATGTTTCACTCAACATTGTTCAGTCAGTCTGACAAACAACCAAGACACAGACAGACAAGAGCAGCGCTGCTGAGCTGGTTAGCAGCACAGACAGAGAAAGATTCACAGTAGCTGCACATTAACCTGCTGACCTCAGACTTTTTAGAGAAGAGAACACGTTTACCTGACGTTCACGCTATTCACTCTCATTGAGTTTTTTTTCTTGTTTCCAGAAGGATAGTCCCCCATCATCCTCTCATCATATTTGTAAACACACGCTTTCACCTTTGACATGAGAGCGAAGCAGGGCCTTCCAGCTCTGCACGAGAGTGTCCTGATTTCTATCACTACGTATGCTGGTGTCACATCAGCTGGACAATGCTGATTTGCGCCAAGTTGCCTTTATCAGTTTTATATTTGTTTTTCAGTGCTGCTCCACTCAATGGCGCTGCATAGGCGACTAATAACAATTTAACAGGGTCTCCTGCAGAATGTAACGAAGTAAAAAGTCGGATGTTTGGCTTTGAAATGTAGCGAAGTGAAAGTAAAAAGTTGAAAGTGAAGTACAGATACCAAAAAAAACTACTTAAGTACAGTACTTTCCACCACTGCTGAGAGACCACATTCTGAATGAGTGAATAGGAGCAGCGCATCCTCTTCAAAGTTACTCCGCTAATACTCACTTTCAGAAAGTACTCATTTTCCTCATATAATTATACTTACTTAAGGATTCCATTTCACACCAGTACAGACATAGCAGCATGGTGGGTTCACAGTGGAGCTGTTTTTTAATCAGCTAATTGCAGGGTTAAGTGTGATGTATGCTCTCGGACCCAGAAAGTGGCATCTATGATTGACACCAGGCTAATGGGGTGAAGCTCACACCAATGCTTTTACTGGTTTGTGGAGGTAGCTGAAGCGACTGTCTGAGTATGCAACATGTGTACAAGTTTTTACATTTGTCTACCGCTGTGTGTTGCCATGGTGTATACGTTTATGTATATTTTATATCTTACTGCCAAAAAACAAACCCACTGTAGCTCAGCTCATTAATGGTGTAGATACCAAGCTGAGAGGGCTAATAAGGGGCAAATCATCTCCTCTAATAGGCTAGTATGAGGCAGCTATTAGTGTTTTTGAGCCCTTCATTGACAGTAATGAGGCCAGTGGAGCTATAATCAGTCTATAATGTAGTGTGGAACCCTGGCACATAGAGCAACAGTGGTGGAAAAAAGATGGAGGGACATGAGAAGAAAAAGACAGCTGAGAATTCTCAGACGAGGCCAGATGCCAACAACGCACAGGCTTTAGGAGGAAATTAATTCAATCCCAGAGGATGTATCGCGTAACATCAGTGTATACACACTGCTGCTCAACCACTGATAGCTCAGTGGGAGCGATAGCCAACGCTCCCACAGTCACACAATATGTAGCGGAATGTAAGCTTTACCACCTGCATTCCCTGAAGGCGTAAGAGTGATGCCATAACACTGAGCTGTCCCACTCAATTAAAAGACATTGCAACAGGACAGCAAGCCTGAGCCTAGACTGAGTCTTCACAGGATTAATGCAGGAGGCATGGCAAATCGATCAGGTCTTTATACTCTACAGCACAATAAATGGATCACCATTTACTTGTAATCCATCAGGCAGGATGGATTTAAAATGGCTGCATTTACAGTAAATTTGATCCTCAGCTCTAAGTGCAGAAATCCAACAAAATAATTTGTGAGGCCTCCATTTGTGTGTGTGTGTGTGTGTGTGTGTGTGTGTGTGTGTGTGTGTGTGGAAGATGAAAATTAAACAAAAAGTGGCCAGTGGACTAACATGACTGTCTGGACATGAGACACAATCTTCCGATATTGTGTCCAGTGTTAAAATATTCCACGGTGTCTTATTCCAGGACAGTCTGCTCCAGTTTGAAAGCGTGGGAAAGCAAAGCTGCTGCCTGTATCATCGCCAGGCCAGCCAAAAGGCCTGTGAGGTTTGTTTGTGTGTGTGTGTGTTGCAGCTGCAGCATCACAGTCAGTCAGTCCTGCATTTCCAATGATGTCATCCAAGTCATAAAAGCAAGAGCTGTGCGTATTAGGCTACTGTGTGTGTCTGTGTGTGTGTGCTTGTTATAGAGACCTCTGTAGATGAGATCATTGTTATATTGTCAGCACAGAACTTTAAAGTCTTTGCACCTACTGATTCTCAGACAGAAAATCAGAAAAGCTTTCTGATTCCAGAGCACAACCTCTTCTAAAACATTAAAGAGGTGGGGTTATGCTCGTTTTCATGTTCAAAAGCCTATTTAGGGGTTGTACCAGAACAGGTTTAAATGGCTTAATTTTCAAAAAACACCATATTTTTTTCATGCTCCACATTGCTGGTGCTCCTCTTTTCACCCTGTGTTGAAAACTTCGTTTTAGCTATGGAGTGACACATCTTGTCTCTAAATGATCTTCGTTGGGAGTTGCACATGGGTAGTTCCTTGTTAATGCCTACTAGCCAATCAGAAGCAGAGAGAAGCGGGTCATCGAGAAGCACCAGCTTTGATTCAGCTGTAGGCTACATGTTGCTGACCAGCTTGGCAACATGGACTGGAGCAAGAGTTTCAGAGTGATGAGTTATTAATCTGTAACAAAAGTATCTTTCATCCATAAAATTTTAAAGAGGTGGTATTATGCTCATTTTCAGGTTCAAAATCTTATTTAGGGGTTGTACCAGAACAGGTTTACATGGTTTAATTTTCAAAAAACACCATATTTTTCTCATACTGCACATTGCTGCAGCTCCTCTTTTCACCCTGTGTTGAAAACTTCGTTTTAGCTATGGAGTGACACATCTTGTCTCTAAATGATCTTCGTTGGGAGTTGCACATGCGCAGTTCCCAGGTAAGGACTACTAGCCAATCAGATGCAGTGAAGGGCAGGTCGTAGGAAACAAGGTAGTGTGATCCAAATCAAAGCCTCTTCAGACTGTGACCGTAACCTAGCAAATAGTATAAGTTACAAGTCCACAACCACACAACATCATTGTTCCACATCTTACCATAAACCACTACAAAAATCACCATATTTCAACTCAATTTTACATAAATATTGGCCAAACAATTTGAACGTTTGCTCAGTAGCTTTCACATCGGGGGTAACATTAGCATTACAGTTATAACTTTAGCTGTGTTAGCCAACGTTTACAACAACTCCGCACTTGAAAAGTCTTTGAAGTTACATTGCCTTGTTTATTTTAAATATAATTCACAACCAATAAAGCATACTTACAGGTTGTGATTGTGAATTTCCAGGCCCAAACAGAGTCGGAGTTGCATCATCTTTTAGGACTAAACGTTGAACTGTTGTCGGTGTTCTGACGACTATGCTGCCTTGCCGAAAAATGCTACCATAGCGCAAATCGATAGACTCGACTCTACTCGGCCCCGCTGCGTTTTCCATTGCAGATAGTACCCAGAGATAGTACATAGCTTGTCGTCATAGCGATGCCACACACAACTGCCGCGACGTAATGTTCAATGCGACACACACACACCAGCGATCCACACAGCTTTCTCTTTTTAAAGTTAAAACGTTTCAACATTCCTCAGAATGTAAAGACAGATAAGCGGTATGAAAACCTTCCAGCTGTGTTTTCCTCTGCCGTTGTTGCTGTAGCGGTCTGTGTGACGGATGGGAGCAGAGGGCTCTGTGAGCAGGCGTCTGGCCGGCCTCACCAATTCCTCCCGTGGGTTGGCACAGGCATCCACATCAGCCACTTGCTGAGCTCCTCAACTCCGAAAATATTCAAGCACGTTTTTGTTCCGCCATCACTTCTTGTAAAACTGTCAAAATTCGAAATCTACACAGCTGATTTCTCACCTCAAAACTTCTCAGAAGTGGATTTAGTGATGAAATTCCATACGAAAAGTGTAAAATATAAAACTTTCTGTTGCTGGCCTCTGTCTGGTGCAGCAATGATGATGCAGTGAATAGTGAATATTCTCTCTGACCAATCAGTAGTCTGTCGTGTTTTCACGTTACATTTTAGTATCCCTCAGCTCGCTTGGAACCTCGATGGAGGTGATTTGAAACGAAAAAAAGTACCTTGAAGCAGGTACAGGTACAACATTTCTACAATGGGAAACCAAAAAAAGACGAGTCGAGCCAAAGGGCCTCCGCTCAGACTAGCTTGGTTTGAGGTCGTGCCTGACCCCGCTAGCCGCTTGGCAAGCTTTATGACGTGTTTTCATTGTGACAAGTCAAGGAAGTGAAGGGCTGGACTACAAACGAGCTGTTTTCAAGCGGTTCAGAGCAGTGCTTTCTGTGGGAGACAGGAACTCCCTTTGGGCTGGACAAATGAGAGAACACAGAACACTATGTAGATAGCTATTAAAGTTACAAAATAGTTCTACACTTTTAGATTAACATTTTTATACAAAATATTGGATCACTTGTGTTTAAGGATCATTTGTATACGGGTACAGTATTGAGCGAGCGTGCTGCAGTTGGTAGCAGCGAAACAGGGCTGCGAAAAAGGGGCTGACCTTTTTCTGAAGTGTAAGATCATGTTTTTTTAACCAGAAATGGTCACTATATTGTGAAAGCCACCAGATTCCATTGATAAAAACAGTACTTTTACCTCGCTGAACACGAAATTTGCTGGTCTACCATGCCTTGGTCGGTGAGTTTGTATTACTGTGAGACTTTGTTGCTTTTGTTGGTTTATGTTTTTTGTGACTTTGATGTTCTAATGGGTTAAAAACAAGGAGAGGTAAAATTACGACTTTTGTCAATGGAATCTGTTAGCTTTGATGAGAGTGATATCTTGACTGTTTTTGGTTAAACAAAAAGAATCTCACTCTTTAGGTCTATCTCTGTAGGGATGTTTTCCATAATGTTGTCAGAAACTTGTAATAACAATCTTAGTCTGTTAAAAACACACTTTAGTGCATGTACTTTGACAGGTGCTATAGCCCACAAAGATTATGTTGCAGCCCTTTCTTGCTGCTGCTGACTGCAGTGCACTCGCTCAGTAATGACAAAATTCACAAAATGTTGTCCCAATTAATCAGATGGACACAAAACCATTGGAAAATAGGGTCCATGTTAAAAAATACAAAAGTTACCTTTAAGTATTAGTGCTAAACATGCGTAAAAAAGAATTTGTAATTTTAGTATTATAAATATTGCATCAAAGCTACTATTAAACAGACCCGCAGCCCCTCCTGAAATGGATCCTGACAGTAAATAGGCGACTATTCCTGCAAGCCTTATCTCATCCCTGAAAGACAACCATTTTGACTACAATTTATTTGTGTAAAATGCGTGTGTCTTGCTCTCTCTCTCTCTCTCTCTCTCTCTCTCTCTCTCTGTCCATCACACACACACACACACACACACACACACACACACTCACATGCACACAATATGGCACAGATTTGCTTGCACAATCCCATACACAGCTGGGTTTTTTCTGTGCCTGCAGGGAGACCCCAACGCTCTGAGACATAGCATGACACGTGCGAACACACACACACAAACACACGCGTACATCTTTTTGTCTTGCTTGCTGACTCAAGAGCTTGTATTTTTGCATTGCATACAAATGAGAGAAAATGATTAAAACAGAGACGGCTTCATTTGGTGTGTGTCAGTTGCTGTGTGTGTGTGTGTGTGTGTTTGGGATGCAACCATGTGCATCCTGCTGTCAGTCACCTGTCGGGCGTAGGTACTGATAAGACACAATCAATCCACCCTCCCTCTCTCTGCCTGGTTAGCCGTTATCTCGCTCTCCCCTCCATCTATCTGTTTCTTCCTGTGTATTATCCTTTCTCTCTTTCTTTCTCTGTATTTATCTCTTTACACAGTCTATCCCTTCTCTCTCTTTCACCTTTAGTTTTTCCCCATCACTCCAATCTCTGTCTCTTCTCCACAAAACAGAAGCTGTAGAGTTCAGCCAAGAGGCCCAGGCAGGTGTGAACACGATGAAGCAAAGATGAAAACTGGCCTCTGACGGAGTACTGTATGTTGGAGCATTTGAGAAAAACTCTAACCTATTATAGTACATATTTGTAGGAAATGGTTTCAAAATATGTCTTAGTGTGGCTGGACCTGATAAACATGCTCTTTGCTTTCAGTGACAAAATTGAAGTTCCAAGGCATGGTTCAAGGAAAGCAGAAGGCTTCAAAAGGAGAGTTTTAGTCATGCCCTGGCCCTTTTCAAGCATAGAATTTGCCTGTTTTGCACAATTCGAATACAAAGCCAACGCACAGCGAAGAGTTCAGAAAATACCTAAAAAATCAATGAAGTGGAACATTTGTATCACTGTACATATTGTGAGATGTGTCAATGTCACTCAACGGTTAACCAGACCAAATTTAAATCCTATCAAGCCAGCAAAAATGGTTGTACAAGATTTTTTTTTTTTTCACCACCAGTTGCACTCAAAGACATATCCAGCTGAATTGTAAGTTACTTTAATGGGAAATATGCTTCTTCATGTTTTTGCTGTTAGATGAGAAGATCAGTACCACTTTGTCTTTATGGTATGTAGCTGGAGCCAGGAGATGGTTAGTTAAAGGTAACAAAATCCACCTACCAACACCTCTCAAGCTCACTAATTTAATGTTGTTCATTAAATTTGTACTAAAACTAAAGTGTAAAAATAATAATATGTGGCATTAGGCGAGGCTATGTACCGCACTATTTCTTGTCTCCAGTAACTTCCTGGAGTCTATATTGCCAGCAGCAGTTGCCAGGCAACCAGCAAGGGGTTGTGAACCAGCAAGAGATTTTGCTCCTTCAGCACACAAGTGTGGAACCACTTACAGATTTAAAATCCAGGTTGGGACATTTTGAGCATTTCTGATGGTTCTGTGATCAGTGCACAGTGGATGATTGGCTTCCCCACTCGGCTTTAAAGAGCCAAAACTTTGCCACACGCTGAGCTGTGCCAGTATGATAATGACAGCATAAACATGCGATGCAGTGTTGGAGCCCTAGGCGAGATTTTAAATTGCAAGAGCATTTGTTTAGTATCAATCGTGGAGGGGGCACAAATAAAGAGGGGGGTCTGGGGTAGAATTTTAAGAATTAAACATGTCTTACATGAAACAAAATTCAGGCAGCAGGTGACAGGCTTTCAGGCAATTTTGTACCTATGTTTTTCCTGTAGATCAACATTTTTAATTTATTAAAATCTCTGCTGAGTCAGCACACGTGATTTAGTCTTCCCTACTTTTTTTTGTCTTGGCACCTTTTCACCTCAATGATAAATATAATTATAAACTCCTGGACTTTAATAGCTCCTGTATTTCAGATGGTTTGTTTCATGTTCAAAACTTTCTGCACATTCAGAATCTCTGATTAGAATTCATGATTTTTTTTAAGTGTATACCTGCCCTATACTCTGCTCTGCATTACGTTATGGCTCCACTGGTAGTTTGACTGACACAGTTTGGGACTGCATGTTGCATGTGAAACCAACCGAAAACACCTGTGGTTAGGCAGAAGTCTCACCACAAATCCACACACAAGCACCTCCGATAACTTACCATCTAAAACAGAGCAAGGTTGCGCTTCAGTTTTTAGACATTTATATTTCAATGTCTACCAGACTCATCACAACTGTCTCAACTCACAGCGCAAGGTCCACTTGACGTGATGTGATCCTTTTTTCTTTTAAAGAGGTCATATTATGCTTTTTGGCTTTTCCTTTAGTTAATTGAATTATTTTGATGTGCATGTGCATGTAATAGGTTTGCAAAGTGAAAAAGCCCCCACAGAAAACACTGCTCTGAACTGTCTAAGAACAGATTGACTGTAGTCCAGCCTTTACTTCTGTAACCTATCTGTGACACTATGTAAAACATGTAACCTATCTGTGTCACTATGTAAAACATGTCATAGATCAATTTGTTACAAATTAATGACTTACCTGCTCCTGTCTAGGTTGTGAAGCTGGTTCAGGAACCAAAGCTGTCAGGACCCGCCCTTTTCTGCTTCTGACTGGCTAGGAGTCCTTAACTAGGTACTGTGCATGTGCAACTCCTAACAAAAGTGAGATGCTTCATCCTGGAAGTAAATCTGTTCTGGTACAACTCCAAAATATAATTATGAATGTGAAAATGAGCATAATATCACCACTTTAAATATCTGTAAAACGAATTTTTAATGCAGTGTCTCTCACTCAAGCCTAAAAAATATAATTCAAATAAAGAGGGTGTTTTGACTGGTCCATCATTCACTGGATGATTAATGCAGACTCTTGTCATTGAATCTCTCATTACGGCTTCTTCTAAGTCCAGATTATAGGGCCGCACCTAACTATTTAGAAACACATGATATCCAAAGTTTGTCAAATACTGTAAAGCAACAGGGAAGAGGAGAGACAGGCAGAGAGTCATAATGCAGCTCCTTTATGGATGAATGCCAGCACTCAGGGATTTTATAGCATAACCATCATTGAACGCATCAAATAATCATTTCAAGTTTGATTTCAGTGCATTCCCATTCAGCTTTTGTTATTCCTCTCTGGGCAATTAATAAACCCGCCTTCACCAAAGATAAAAGCCAGACATTAAACCATGGCAGAGGCTTATCTCTCAGTGAAACACAATTATGACAGAGTCTTTGTCTCAAAACACGCATGTCTGATATTGCACAAGCCACTTTTACTGTCGGAAATTTCATAAAACAGTTGTCTTGTTCGAACTGCATAATGTATCTAGAGTTGACATTAACTTCTGACATATTTAGTCATTATTCTCTGTCAACAAACCAGTGGAACTTTTAGGCCAGACAGGGAGATATTTGTTTTCTTCAGATTGGTTCTTGTGTCAGACTTCTCTCCCGATCATTAATCAACTGCAATATACAGGTGATTATGAGGTCTGACAAAGGTAAAGCAATTTTGTGAATGTGAGAAAGAGAGAATGGCTCATATCAAAGCAGGGACGATCCTGATATGACACCCCACTGAACGGTGTCGGCTCTGCTTTGACAGTCTTTGATGAGGACAGAGTGATTCATAAATCGAACCTGGTTTTCAACAATGTTGTAAGCGGTCAATCTAATAGAAGTATTTTCATTTGCAGCCGAGCTACAGCACGTCTCAGCTGGACAAGTTATTAATATTATTCATCAGGAAAAAAAGGCGAGGGAAAAAAATTCATCATGTCATGCATTAAAATGTTGGCCATGTGCTTTTAACCACGATGTGAAGATAGATAAATGGATAGAGATGGTCAGGCACTGCACAACATTCACGGTTCAAGCTCTTATGTCCAATTTTAGCTAGGGAGGGCAGACGATGTATGTGTGGTGCCGAATAGAGTAGAAAGAATACCTTTTTTGGACCTGACAACGCCACCTCCTGATAAGGGCAGAAAGGAACCCTTTATACAGGTGCTGGTCATATAATTAGAATATCATCAAAAAGTTGATTTATTTCAGTAAATCCATTCAAAAAGTGAAACTTGTATAATGTATACATTCATTCCACACAGACTGATATATTTCAAGTGTTCATTCCTTTTAATTTTGATGATTATAACTGACAACTAATGAAAACCCCAAAATCAGTATCTCAGAAAATTAGAATATTGTGAAACGGTTCAATATTGAAGACACCTGGTGCCACACTCTAATCAGCTAATTAACTCAAAACACCTGCAAAGGCCTTTAAATGGTCTCTCAGTCTAGTTCTGTAGGCTACACAATCATGGGGAAGACTGCTGACTTGACAGCTGTCCAAAAGACGACCATTGACACCTTGCACAAGGAGGGCAAGGCACAAAAGGTCATTGCTAAAGAGGCTGGCTGTTCACAGAGCTCTGTGTCCAAGCACATTAATAGAGAGGCGAAGAGAAGGAAAAGATGTAGTAGAAAAAAGTGTACAAGCAATAGGGATAACCGCACCCTGGAGAGGATGGTGAAACAAAACCAATTCAAAAATGTGGGGGAGCCTCCTTTTGTCTTAAATCAAGGACCCATTGTTTAAAACATTCCATCTGCAGCTCTGTATTATTGCCGCTGCTCATCTTTTTTTTTTGTCAGCTAGGGTTGTATTAAATGACTCCTTTTTTCTATTGAGGTTTTCAAATGAAGCTTTGACTGTCTGTCTTCATATTTTATGATCTCATCAAAGTTTGAATAAAGTCATTATTGGATTGAATTAGTTAGTCTTTTTTTGTTAAGTAAAGGCATAATGTGTAAGATTTGTTAGTTGTTGTTTGTAACCACACACTTCAAAGTTGACTTCAGCTGCATGAGTGAGAGAGTGAGTGACAGCAGCGGTGGTCAAGCGAGCTAAAAGGTGAATAGAGTGGAGTTATTTTAGTGCCAGTGCAGATTTAATCTAAATTTAATAGTCTGGATTTGAAATGTTCAAACTGAATTGCCTGCACAATTTGAAATTGTATTTCACAGATTGAAATTGAATATAATGATTTGAAATTTAATTTAACTTTAACTTGGAATTTCCAATGAACAAAACCAATCAGGGGCTCCGTGTTTACAACCACATTATGAGTGGTTGATCAGACCATACGCTGCAAGCATACAATTCTTTCTTTTTGGCCTTGCAGAGAGGGTGATCAAAATGTGTAGGGCAGGTTCACATCACTTACAATATTACTAAACTGTCTTCTTAGACACATCTTCTGATTTCTGTATTTGACTGTAAATGATTCCATGATATTCATCCTAATCAAACCACTTTTCTCCATGACTCCCTTTTGTCTGTCCATTTCTCTACCACATGAAAAACTGGTCAGCATTGTGCCCATAAAGCAACTCTCTTTTGACTCGGTACCAAAAACAGCTGCAGTCGGGTCTCTCTTCTCTCAAAAGGCAACAGTTGTAAACCAGTTTAAAGTGCAATGAAATGAACTAAAACAGCACTTGATACTCAGTACTGTGTAAACTAAAACAAAATGTTCAAACACATGAAGGCAGCCAGGAGCAGTGTTGGATAGTAAAGAGTATTTTTACTGCCAGCAGCACTACATTGGTTTTCAAGTTTCAGTTTTGCATTGTTACCGTTACTTAGCACTTGCTGGGAGTGGAACTTGATTGACCTTTTGTACCTTACACAGTGGTTTAGTCAAAGGTTCTTAAAACATTTTAGTTTCATTAAAATTCTATTTTAAGTGGCACACTTATGTCATGTTGGCAGATGATAACAGCACACAAGTGCAGTAAACACATTTAGAGGGCTATTTGGCACAAGAGCATTACAATGAGATATAATGACCTAGGTGTTGGGGGAGACCGCAATACGGTTATATGAGCAGTTCAGACTGACCTATGGATTGTGTGGCTCTCATTAATTACAGGCTAAATGTGTTGCTGATTTAGCTCAGTGGTTTCTAAAGACCTATAGCCTATACTTTAATCAGCAAATGTAATCATAGTTTATAGAACAATGACTCCCAAATAGAGAAATGACCTTCTCAGCTCAATCATTACCTCACAGGCAGTCAGTCCCTTTGTGCCAATGTGAATTGAAAACACATCTCTTTGAGAAAAGCTTCAAATCCCACTGCTCAACATCTTATAAACCAGAAATCACATCCCTGCCTCCTTCTAATGCCTCATCTAATTTAAAATATTGAATGTATACTGCCTCCCTAGTCACCCAGTTCCCCTCTATCACAAATTCTAATGTTATTTAACATAATACATGTATTTCCTCTATTGTTGTTAAGTTTCAGTCAAGAATCTAATCTCACAAATACACTCTAATATATGCAGTGTATTATTATCTATCCATTTCCCACCATATACACGTATATACATTGTTGAGCAGTTGTGCGCAACCTTCCCCTTTAGTGTGTACGGATATTAAGCAAGACTTCAGCCATTATCTTCCTTTAGCCTCTTTGGCCGCAGATTTATTCAAGAAAGGCAAACATTTCACATCTCATCATCAGACAGATGATCAGACGGCTGCTGTCCATACACATGCGCTACACAGAGTGTAGTGACACGTCACATAAGGATGTAAAACAACAAGTTTACTACCGTATTACATTGAGGTGCCATCAGATAGTAATACCAAACAATTCTTAACACCCCCACTCGCTTAGCACAATGGGATCAAAACAACATAAGTATGGCTTCTTTTTACCATAACAATGTGAACACACTCTTTGCACTTTTAATTGCCAAACATGTCTTGAGCAAACCTCTTTAGCTTTAGCTTGGTGGCTGGTTTTGTCATCAATATCATATCATCATAATATCAATGTGCTTACACCTCTGCCTATTCACTGGGTTTCTGGCTAGGGCTATAGCACCTTGGTTGTTCTCATACACCTCTGTTTGTGCATACTTGTTTTTGTCCATACCTCTGAGCAACTAATCTAAATAGTTACATTCCTGCATGGCTGATGCTAAGGATATGTAGTCTGCTTCACAAGTAGATAGTGCTACTGTTGATTAAGCTCCCCTACTTTCTTGGGTCTTTCATTTTCTCAGCATCGTCTGTATATTCTAGTTTTGGTTCACACGGAGTCTCTCTGGACCTGCAATCTTGCATTTGAAATCTCTCCAGTACTTTGTCTATATATTTCTTCTGTGACATTTTAACTTTACCTTCTGTTTGGTAAAAATCATTTTAAACCTTTCAGTGACTGTTTTACACTTGGTCCGTGCATCCTCATTGCTAGCTGCTATGATCAGATCGTCGACCCATACTATCAAGATGAGCTTTTTTTTGTCTCTCTCTCTTGTATACACACAGTGATCAGCTGGGTTCTGTACAAAACTGTAACATTCCAGTTTCTACCCAACTGTTAAAGACCATAGAGGGACTTTTGCAACTTACAAAGAAGCTTTTAACCTGTTTTTGACTTTTTCTCATAGCCCTCTTGTTGCTTTATATAGATGTCACAATCCATCAGTGCATGCCTTTTGCATGATCACTCTTATACTTGTCATGTCAGCTGTTGGTGAGAATATGTCCTCATAAGATGTTCCTGGTTTTTGACTGTAGCCTTTTGCTACGAATCTGGCTTTGTATTTGTCTGACCCATCAATGTCTCTTTTGAGTGCATAAACCCATCTATCCCCCACTGTCTGTTTGCCAGCTGGCAAATGGGTGAGGCTGAAGGTCTCGATCTCCTCCAGAGATTGCATACTAGATAAGCTGGGCTGTTTTTATCATAGCCAATGAAAACACCTTGCTCGCATCAAGAGTCTAGCTTTCCTTTCTCGTTAACTGCATTACCTTTTATCTCCATGCCTTTCACTACACCTTGTAACTTCTACATCTTCATAGTTACAATGACCCAAAATTTCATGCCAAGTTTGTATGTCAAGACACCCTTTACACTGGTCAACATTGTCCATCACAGTTGGCAATTAATACAAGTTTCCATTCTCGTGGATGTAAAACCTGCTTCCATCGTTGGTAACCATGCGACTGTCTTGCGACCTTTCTTGAACGTGACAGTCGCTCCTTCGTTTGTTGCTCTTGCCACTGAAAAGATGATACATGGATATCAAGGCATGTACAGTGCATCCCGCAGCTGTGCTCTGCGCTGTCTAGTTGATACACAATCGCTGTTCCTCTTCGTTGTGCTAGTCCACGTCACTTGGTACCGTCGGCTAATTCCACTAATTGTTTCTCAGACTGGAGCAAGTTGTAAAAGCTGTCAAATTTTCTGGTGTCGTTCACAATGTGGGATGTTACTCCTGCATCCAGCATAAGTCCTTTTTCCACTGCACAGTACCAGCTCGGCTCACCTCGCCTTTGTTTGGTTTTCCATTGGGGAAAAGTTGTACCTGTACCTGCTTCCAGGTACTTTTTTTCGTATCACCTCCATCGAGGTTCTAAGCGAGCTGAGGTGATACTAAAATGTGACGTGAAAACATAGCAGACTGCTGATTGGTCAGAGAGAATCGTCACTATTCACTGCATCATCATTGCGTGCGCCTGACAGAGGCCAGCAACAGAAAATACAAATTTTACAATTTTCGTAATTTATTTCATCACTAAATCCACTTCTGAGAAGTTTTGAGGTGAGAAATCAACTGTGTAGATTTCAAATATTGCGAGTTTTTAAAAAAGTGATGGCGGAACAAAAATGCGCTTGAAATTTTCGAAGTTGAGGAACTCCGCAGGGCTGGCCAGCCGCCCGCTCACAGCCCTCTGGTCCCACTGTCCCAGAAATCGCTGCAGCAACAACGGCAGATGAAAACACAGCTGTAAGGTTTTCATACCGCTTATCTGTTGTAGTGAACCGACAGTGTGGATTTGTGCATTTTATATTAAATAATTTGGAGACTCAACTCCTCTTTTCTCTCCCAGAGAGAAGGAGGGGGTTTGATTATCAACCCTCTACAGACGGCTGAAGAGACCCCAAAAGAGGGGTGGTTGAAAGGTCGCTTTCCCTAATGCTATTCCGGGGCAGTTGATCGTAAAACTGGCCACCTTTGGCAATAGCCGAGATAAGCCTCTCGTGCCTGAATTGTTAAAATGACAAAGAAACTAACCAGAGATTGCAAACAGCCTATCAGAACTCTTCTTAAAGAAAGGGGCAGGAACCTCTAAACTGCCCCACACATGTAACCATGGCAACTGGCCTTGCTCTGTGTTTACTTACCTCTAATCAATAGGGATACTCCTTCTCATACCCAGGTGTGACAAAATCCAGGACACCAAGGACAGCCCTGAACTTTATGTAAACAAAGACTGCAGTCTCCAAAGACTCAAAGCATTAACTGTTTAATTAAATAATCTTTCAGTTACTTGATTACTTTTGCCTCTATTTGATTAGTTATGTTACCATGTTGTTGCTATCTGTTGCTATTATTGCTGAAAAGAATCTAAATAAGTTACTTTTGCAGTGTTTTAATTTTCAGCAAGGTTAAGGACACTCCTTCATTTTATGTGTAACCAATGCTTGTTCACAATACTTTCTCACACAATTCCTTTAGAAATGATGATAAAGAAATGTCATACTATACTCTATTAATTGCCAGCTTGAATTTAAGACTAAATAACAAAATTTTCCAGCTCCTGAGAAGATTGTTTTAGGATTAATCTAAGCTGTCGTCATGTAACCTGAGCTCCCCCAAGTGGACGAAACCTTGAGGGTTTTTTCTTCATTCCAGACACGGAGAACCTTGGAGAATTCCCTAGCAAAAAGCCAGGAATCAGGCAGCTAGCGTTGGACCCGTGCAACAGGCCAAGGCAGGCTGCCGACCTACAGTAAGGCAAAACAAGGCATTCTGTGGTCAGTGATGTCCAATAGTTGTTAATCCATTATATTCAGTCCTTACACCCCTAGACAAATTTAACCGAGTTATCATCTAATTGCATTCATTAGCTGCCGTATGAGTTACTGTTATTGTTTATTCCTCTGATGTATTTAACCACCTTTTTATATCACCTTAGTTAGTTAATAAATTCTCTGTAACCAAGGAATTATGTGTATTGCCTACTTCTAAGTCCCTGCCAAGAGAATTTACCCTTTTAGATATGAGACTGACTGATTGATTTAAGATAATTGAGTGATTATTAACTAACTGATCACTGGTGAATAATTGTATAATTATTAAAAGCTACCTAGAGGTCCGGAGACTCTAGGTTAATAACAACTCCGGTGGTGCCCCTGTGAAACAAGAGCTTTTTATGGATTAATATTTTCTGAATATTAAAATTCATAATTGGGTATTAATTCTCATAAATTTATTAAAATTCATACGTAGTTTAGACATGCTACACTGTCTTTATATTCTGAGTAATGTTGAAATATTTTAACTTAATAATAATAATAATAATAATAATGATAATAATCTTTATTTGTAGAGCACTTTTCAAAATCAAGTTACAAAGTGCTTCAACAAGTGCAAAGACAACAATACAATACCTAAAAGACAACAATACAAGCAAGAAAACATTGAAAAGACCAAAATACACGTTTAAGATAAATATAAAATAAGTAAAATAGAATAAAATAAAGTCAAATAAGATCGGGAAAGGCTCTCCTATAAAAGTATGTTTTAAGACTTAAAAGAGTTCACTGACTCAGCCGACCTGATTTCCTCGGGCAGGCTGTTCCAGAGCCTCGGGGCCCTGACAGCAAACGCTCTGTCCCCTTTAGTTTTCAGTCGAAACTCTGGAACAGACAACAGACCTCTGCCCGAGGATCTCAAGGTACGTGCTGGTGTGTATGGGACTAAAAGGTCAGAAATATAACAAGGCGAGAGGCCATGTAGAGCTTTAAAAGTGATCAATAAAATTTTAAAGTCAATTCTAAAACACAATGGTAGCCAGTGTAGTGAAGCTAAAATAGGGGTGATGTGGTCATATTTCTTTGTTCTGGTTAAAAGCCTGGCAGCTGAGTTCTGGACAGTCTGGAGTCGATCAGTAGATTTTTGGGTTAAACAAGTGAAAAGGCTGTTGCAATAATCCAGGCGTGATGAGATGAAGGCGTGTAAAATGGTCTCGGTGTCCTTAAAAATTAACATAGATTGAATTTTTGCTGTATTTCTAAGTTGATAAAAACATGACAGCTGTATGTGGGTCGCCGCTGTGTGTGTCGCATTGAAAATTACAGTACTAACGGCAATGGAAAACGGAGCACGGCCAAACCGAGTCAAGTAGAGTCGAGGCGAGTCGAGTTGAGCTGGTACTGGTAATGGATAAGAGGTTATAATGCCTTTTATCTTCACGTTATCTGGTGGTCCTTTTTGCTTTGTGTGTTCCGCTTTGAACATTCATGTCCTAGTGTTACTCCTGGTCTGTGTACTTGTTGTATTCGTTGTTATTTTGGCCTTGTATGTTTTGTGTGAGTTTTATCCTAGTCTTAGTCTTTTCCTTGTTAGGTTGTAGTTTATTTATATTATTTAGTTTTCTGTCTGCTAAGTGTTGGTTTGTGTTCTCTGTTTGGTGATTGTTTATTTGATAGTGTGTAGTCTTGCATGCTTGTTTCCTGTTGTGTTCAGTTTGCCTTTTGATGTTCAGTTTGTGTTTCTGCATTTTGGTCTGGTCCTGTCTGTTCCCCTCATTTGGTTTCACCTGCTTGGCTGTGTCTGTGTTCTGTTGAATTACCTCATGTGCTTGCTACCTGGTGTTTAAATATTTGCTTGTTCTGTTTAGTCTTTGCGATGTCCTTGTCTAATGTTGTGCTGTTTCCCCTGGTTTGTTGGATTTCTCTTGGATTATGTTTTGTTATGGATTACAACTTTCTTTGGACTTTGCCTGCATCTGTGAGTAAGCCTGAGTATCTCTGTTGTTGTTTGAAAATAAATCATTTTAACTGCATCCTCCTTGCCATTGTCTACATTTGGGTCCACAGCTCTGCTGCCTGCCATTGCACTCAGCAACCCATGACACCTTGTGCCCTCTCATTCCACACTTATAGCATGTCAACTTAGTATCTTCAACTTTTCTGTTGTTAGTAGGGATGGGGATCATTAATTTTTATTGATATTGATACCCTTATTGAGACAGCTTAACGATCCGATTCTTTATTGATACCACTATCTGTACTTTACTATTATTTAGTGACAGTTATTTGGTAAGACCAGACCCAACGGACATGAGGTAGGCCTGCACGATATGAGGAAAATATTCAATGTGCGATAATGTTATATATTGAGATGACATGTCACTTGCGATAAATAAACATATTGAAGTGTAAGTGTAAGTGTGAAGTCAGTTAAATACAGCTAAATGTTGTTTCTAGACAACAGCCAAGTAACTCAGTAACTTTATCTGACATCACAAGTAGTGAGTGACGTTTAGAAAGAATAACATCAGTCTGTATCAGTCCCTCCTCCTCTCTCGCTGGCTGCAGGTAACGTTACCAGGTAGAAGGAGGAGCGGCTGGTTTGTCTCAGCCAGCAGCTGAGTTTTTAAGACTACAGACCAGTCAATTCTCCAGACAGCTTTCTATTTAGCTTGTTTTTAACATTTGGCTAATGCCAAGCTAGCGTTAGCTGTGCTTGTATAAAACATACAGGATGAGATATTGAGGACAGAGATGATTAAATTAACCATTTCTACATGTTTAACGTTACCTTACAGACAGGTGTATTGATAAACTATTGTCTTTTTACTTGTGAAGGTTTTATTGCACGTACTTAAAGTAACAAGCGTAGCTGTCATCAACTAACATTACAGTAGTTTGGAGCTAACTTACCTCACTGTATTCCACCGCGACGGCGCCGCCTCTCGCTCTGCTGCAGCTGTGTGTGTGTGTGTGTGTGTGTGTGTGTGTGTGTGTGTAGGAGCCGACAGAGAGCAGGCACAGACTGCAGCCTGATGATTTTCTTATCCATTGCGTTTCAACTTAAATCACATTTGACGCTGGAGACATAATGTTACATCATAGGACCCGCAAGTCTCGATAGCAGTATCGATAAACTCGAACCTTATAGATTTTTGGGTTTTGAGAAATTTTGGAACCGGGTCTCGATCCCCATCCCTAGTTTTTAGTGTGTGTTTTGGTAGAACTTTGGCCTTGTTTTATATTAGTCACATTGTCTGTGGTTTCTGCTGTTTTCATTTTCTCCGCCTCCTCCTATACCCATAGTCTCCTTTTAAAATCTGATAACATCAAGGGGGGAAGTTGGACATAAGACGTGGGCGCGGAGGACCGGGGGAGCCGGCGGGGCTGATGAGGTTCCGGCGAGGCGGAGGTCGGAGAACGAGGTATCAGAGAGAGCTTGGATGTTTAGGTAGCACCAGGACTGGAGTGAAGACGATCAAGCGGGGATGGAGTGGAGAGCCGGGGTTGAAATACTGGTAGAGATGAGGCTGATAACTGGCAGGTGTGGCGGGCGGAGGTGGAGGTTGATGAGACACAGGTGTGGATCATCAGCCGGGCTCCGGAGCGGAGAGAGGGAGAGCACACACAGAGGGAGAGGGGAGGAGACGCAGGGAAAAAAATGCGAAGCGAGGAAAAGAAAAACAGGACACTCACCGTCAGCCGGGCTGCCACCACAACAGGTAGCAGGCTTGTGTAAGATAGTATGTTTTAAATTCAGAATGTGTAAGCTGCCTAGGAATCTTGTTTACCAAAGGTCATAATTCTCTTAGGATCCATCAAACAAGAGTTGTTGCACCAACACACCCATTGCTCTGCTTGCCATCTTGGTAGCGCGCCAGTAATTTACAATGTTCCAGTAGCTAGCTGTACTTTTTCTTTGCTAAACTAGTTAGCTTCATTCGCCATTGCGTTTTTTTTATGTTATCAGAAATTTTGTAGACTAAACAAATAATTGATTAATGAAAAAGAATATAATCATCAGATAAATTAATGATTAAAATAACCATAACCATCCCTAGTTTAATCTAAAATTCTAAAGTCGGAAGATGCAGAGAGATTAAAGAAGCTGACTGAAAAGAGAGAGGATAGCAAGAAACTGTAAAGATTGCTTTCATAAGCTCTCATTTGTTGGTTGTTGCTACTTCAGAAGTGACAAGTTGTTTCAGAGGCTAAATGACGTTCAATGTGTTTTGCAAGTGGTGGAATTCCCTGTGGTGTTTCTCCTCTCTTGTCATTCCTCTCCTACTTACCTACTACCCATTTTCTCTTCCCTTCCTCTATGTTTCTTTTCTCCCCTGTATTTTCTTTCCTTTTTCTGTCCACATCTTTCTGCTCTTATGACAATGGAAAGCGTTTCCAAATATGCTTAATTTGGCCATCTCTACATGGAGAATGAGCTCTTCAGCCGAGGAGCAGAGATGTGGGGGAGCAGAGAGAGTGAATTATGGATGGATGGATAGAGACTGAATAATTAAAAGAAATGGAGGCAGATGGGACTGCTCTTGGGCAATCACACAGTTCTCCTGATATTCATGTTCAATTCAGTTTTAAGGTGGTATTATGGTATGCATGTGTGTGTTTATTTACATAAATATGCATTAGTGTGTGTGTGTGTGTGTGTGTGTGTGTGTGCTCAAACAAATACGTCTAATGATTGTCCAGGCATGAGCAGGCAGACAGACTCTCATTGTTTGTTTTGACTCCTGCCTCCCTACAGCTAAATCTGATAGACACGGAGACAGAACCGCCTGCTTGCTTGATGTATTCAAATGGCTTTGGTGAAAAGGATGAATAATAGATGGTGATTGTGTGTGTTTTTTGTGTCTTCCATGTGATAGAGAGAGAGCGGTGGTGGGGAATGGGGCTGTCTAAAGCAATAACATCAAAGCTTTCTTGACTGCACAGTAGTTGTGCAAACAACCAGCAGAAGAGTGGTAACTGTCTGTCAATCCACCTACCCGCCCGTCTGTCTGACTAACTTACCTTCTTTGTCTTTTGGCCTTCCTGTCTGTCTTCTCATGTCTTCTGTCCCTATGGGAATCTTGATATCGAATACATAAGAGACTAGGCATTAAGAAGTAGATTTGGATGGGGCTCAAGGCGTGCAGACAAATATCGCTTGTTAGCTTGGCTTAGACACTAACAGGACAAAAACACAGTCACACAGTTTATTCCACCTAAGACCTATTCATACCCAGAGGTGGAAAGAGTACACAAATATTCTATTTAAGTACAAGTAAAATTACCGGTATAAAAATCTACTGAAGTAAAAGTAAAAAGTAGCTCATTTAAAATTTACTCAAACTAAACGTTACTTTGTTACTTTTTTAACCTCCTAAAATAACTTATTTATATTGATTTAATATCTTATTTATACTTGTTATACAAAATTGCAGTCTTTCGTGATTTGATAAGGGAACAAAGCCATATTGTGCTTTCAATAGTAGTTTGTTTGACACTTTGCCAATCAATGGTAAAAAAAAGTCCATTGACTCTAATGCAAAGTCCGTAGTTTTCTAGCTTTTTTAGCTGTATTTTCTAAGATATGATCAAACACTGTTCCTGCGGCACTTGTAATAGTTACAGTCAATACCCAGAGAGGTTGAAAGGAGAAATACGATTTATTCACTTTCCAAAACCTAAAATAAAAAGAAAATTTAGGCTGTGGATTGTTCCTAATGTAATGTTTGTTAGCTAACGCTAGCTAACTTACTACTGAATGTAACGTTATATAACCCTACTGCTTTGCTTTTTAATGATTGTAACAATGAATATACACCTACCCAGCTGTACAGGAGCAGTGTTGATCATTAATATCGTTGTCCTCTTTCTTAATTAATAGTCAATAATAATATGGTAGTTCACTTTTACTCTGTGATCGGTAGGCTTTAGATTCTGTCCTTATTTTTTTCACATCAGTTTGAGTCAGTTTGACAGCCTGAATACAACCTTCAAATGTATAATGCAACTGCAAAACTGTCTGCTTCTTTCTGAGATCGCTTTTTAAAACTAATTAGACAATATTTCTCTAGGGAGTGCAGTAATAGACAGTGGCAGTGCCATGCTAAAAGTCTGACAGGTCCGACAGTTTGTTGGACTTAACAACAGAAACTAAGGGGGCGTGGCGTGAAGTTAATTTGTTTTCTAAATATAATTCGCTGTTTTGTTTCATGGTTTGTCTAGGGCATAAGTCAATAACAAAGGTTACGATATGGTAACCCTAGTTCTATTAGCACAGGCGGAGCCCTCTACTGGACTCTGTGGGTACTACCTCTCTTCCTATCACACGCACGTACTCGCCCACTGAAATTTTGAATACTGTAAGTAGCCGACCAATTGGACGTCGCTACTGTACGTGCGTACCGTATAAATAGTCCTCACTGTTCAGCATCCAACCAACCCTTCAGCAGACAGCGGTGGAGCTGCAGGGCTCCATCGTAGAGGGCTCCGCCTGTGCTAATAGAACTAGGGTTACCATATCGTAACCTTCGTTCTATCTCACACAGGCTCCGCCCTCTACTGGACTCTATGGGTACAGTGGGTGGAGCCCGATGACTGTCCGCCCAGCCGCGACAAGCCACAGCTCACCTCACTGACACGATCGGCCCCAGGTCACCAGCCACAGGCCCTAGGCTGCCTCCATCCTAAGCAATGGGGCAGTGGGCCACAGGGGTTTGGCATGACCAGATGGATCTGATCCAGCCAGATCCAGCACCTGAACTGTCCTGACCCCTACAGGGGACATCGCAGTCAGTGTAAGAATGTTTTCCCCGACAACCGGTAGTCTATGGTAGACACCAGTCTTCTTCCTCACAGATCCTGAGTCGCACCTGCGAGCACAGATCCTGAGAAGGAGCCCGACACATCCAAGAGGTAAAAACGCACAAATGGACATGGTGAAGACCACGATGCCGTTGTGCAAATCTCCTCGACGCTCACCCCGTTGAAGACCACGAAGCAGCATGCAGCTGGGATGAACCGACAGGGCGCACAGCTCACTCACCCTCTTGGCAGAGGTGAGAGCCAGTAACAAGGCTGTCTTGAGAGATAGCATCTTCAAGGAGGACTGTTCCAGGGGCTCGTTGGGGTTTGACCTCAAAGCCTCTAGTACCAGTGGCAGGTCCCACTGGGGTGCAGAGACACGTAGCACCGGTCGTTGTCTCCTCGCACCCTGCAGAAAACGCTTCACGACGGGGTGGGTGAAGACAGGTTTGTCGCCAAACCCCTCATGACAAGATGAGATAGCTGCCGCATACACCTTAATGGTTGAGTGTGACAGTCCCTTCTCCATTAGGCCCTGCAAGAAGGAAAGGATGGATCCCACTGAGCAGGTTATGGGATCCATTTCCTTCTCAATGCACCAGCGCTGAAAGCCCAGCCACTTAGCTTTGTAGCAGGAAGTGGTGGAGCCTGCCCTCGCCGCCTGGATGGTATGTACCACCTCTGCAGACAGCCCAGCCTGTCTCGACCTCTCCCTTTCAGGAGCCAAACCTGGAGTGGCCATAGTGGCTTGGACATGAGACGGAGGGGAGGGGCTCGGCAACATCGGCCGGCTTGCGATGCAAACTCGAGGAGTCGAGGAGTAGACGCGAGGAGAGAGGGGTCGAGGAAACGGGCATTTAATGAAATGAGATGTCCTTTCCTCGGAGCCATCATTTTAAAGCGACGTCCATTAAATATGACCTGTTTCACAGCTGCATCATCTTTCCGCTGTTAGAGCTGTGATCTCTGTCAGAGCATCAGACCAGCATTTGGCACTAAAGGCTACAGATAATTTCTTCACAATCCAGAAACATGTCTGTTAACATTATAACACGTAGAAACATCTCGAGGTTCCAATAAACATTATAGCATCTGTTGAAAACAGTCAAATTACAGCAGTCTAATCATTCACTAGGCTACACAGTAGGCTACTACTTTGTTTGCGATGCGCCTTTTGCCTGTAAACAGGAGATTATTTCAACCCTCAGCCTCATGAGGTGAGAGTTTCATCATCAGCCCTTTTACAAAATGACAAAGTAACATTCATCTCATATAGCCCCAATTAAAACTGTCACCACAGGACTCTACTGTTGGAATGACATGTGCAGACTACATAGACACTATTATTAAAACATGAAACACAGCAGATCAGGTCTGAACGCTCTGCTTGATATTACAGCCTAATAATTTGACTTCAGCAGCTCTTTGCATTGTTCTGTCACGATTATAGCAGCTGAACTGGTGTGATGCAGATCAGCTCGGACATTAACGGAACTCATCAGGCCATGCATAGGCTTAATCATCAACCTGCCACCCACCAACTAATTATTTTATCAGTTTTAGACACCAGCATCTGCATGGACGGTTTACCCCCACCTCCACTGGTCCCTGTAGCTTTCCAGGTGATTTCTTTCTTGTGTGTTGTAGCTGCTACGATTTACTTACTTTAACTGATTAGAGAGGCTGCTCTCAGTCATTTAAACGTTTCCATCCGTGCAGTAATGTCACAGCAAATATCACGAGACAAAACAGAAAAAACCTGTAGCAATAAACTTGACAGGACAGAGAGAGGAAACAGAATTAAACTTTCAGCTTCTATAATCCATGTTTAGACGCTCTGATGGAGCTCAGGATTTATCACGACGACGGCTGCTTTACTTCAAACACTTTTACTGTATGAACCTGGGGCTGTGTGTGAGACCTTTTGGATGTGCAGAAGAACACAGAACATAGATCTTGACCGATCCTGTCGGCGCATCGAGTGATATAATTAAATATTAATTTATGTTGCTGTTGCTGTTGCTCGTGCGTAAATGTGCACAGTGTCTCTGGAGAGGCACTTCATCCAGCCGCTATCCAGTGTTCATTTTTACAATCCTGCTGCTCATCCACACGTCACATTCAACAATAACATCAGTGATATCAAAGTGAAATGACATTAAGGAATGCGGTTAGAACAGCGCTTTATGAGGCGCTACACAAACGGTGAAGGGCAGAAAGTTGGATCGTGCATTTCATTATTTTAATAGGCTTAACTAATACAACTTATGAATACAACATAAACACTGCAGAGTCCTGCTCCGGCTATGGGTTGGTCCAGCTGCATGCCACGCCTCTTGTAAACATCACAACAGCTGAAAAGACTTTCGCAAAGGATAAACCAGCAAGCCTCCTCGATCCTCCATCCTCGCTCCTCGATGTGCATTTTAGGAATTGAGATGTCCTTCAAGATGACGTGCTGAGTTTGATTTCCAGGTTACACGCTCGAGGATCGAGGAGACAGAAATTTGGGAAAAGAGAAAGGCCTTCAGTCTGCCAGAAAACAGCCGTTTCACCAGCACAATAAAATGCTCTCAGAAATTACTTTAAAAACAACAATTCCTTCCCCACGGGGGGTTTTCTGAGGTCAGACATCTGAATTAAATTTGATCATTTTGCAACCTGCAACTTACTTTAAACTTTGCGGGGGAAAGTCACCAGGAACTTGCTGTTAGTGTGATTTTGTTTGTGAATGTGTGTATATATACTCTCTGTGTGTGTGTGTGTGTGTATGTGTGTTTTGTCCAGATAGAGCAGTGATGATGATGATGATAGGGTAATTAGGTTGTTGATGTGGCTGCCTGCTCGCAGAATAGGTCAGAGGCATCAATCACAGAAACCTCCACAATGCAGGCCTGCTGGGAGACTGTTGATGCTGTGTGTTTATGTGTGAGTCTGAGAGGCAGAGGGAGATGTTATTGTGTACGCTTTTCATTTACTCATACCGGTGTGGGCTCACACTCCATATGATTATAGAAACTGGACCGTTCTGAAGATGTATGTAACAAGAAAAGCCACATCAAGCATAGCAACATCTTCTTTTTGTTCTTTCTTTACATTTTCCTCATCTCATCATAAATGCAAATGGAGGAAGCCAAACCAAAATTTTAGTATCATATCTTCTTTTTCTGGCTTAAAATTGGGCTGTCAGAATAATACAAATCATTTTAATGTACTTCCTGACAAAAACAGCTGTTGCACAAAACTACATAATTTTGCTTCATTTTCACATTTAATCACATGTTTGTTGCTAACAACCTTTTCACTGTTTTTTGCAAACCACCAAAAGGAATACACTGTTCCAATTATTCACCATGACACCTGCTTTCTACCTTTTTTACCTTTTTATTGTACACACACGTGTACACTATATCTTTTAGCCACCAAGCAATTTTGCGTAATGATCCGACAAAGTGAAATATTAATCACTTCTTGGTTCTTCGCCTTTTCTTCCAGCTCCATTAAAGTTCTTCGCTGAGTTTGGAGACTGAAAAGTTTGTTTAACAGAAACAATAAGATAAGATCATCTATACAAAAATCCCTAATACTCAGTGATTTACAATATCATGAGATGGTATTTTATAACAACAGGAAAGTTATGACACCGCGGCGTCCAATTCCCCCAGGAATGTACACATCACGACTTGCGTCCAAGTAGACTAGTGCATGTTCTCTGGGCTCAACTTCAAACAAGGAACTCAGGGAAACCTTTATTTATAGGATAAGCAATTGAACAGTAATTGACCAAAAAGTGACCTCACCTTTGGTCTGATCAGGGCTCTTGAGAACTGGTGAAAAAGTACACGTTGATGCGCTGAGGAACTGTAAATCCTCTAGGCAATTTTGATCATTATTACTCCTTTATTATTATTATTTACCTCCATATGCAGTACCAAAGTCTAACATTGGATTCTCTTTTGTAGTTTCTGATCATCAGCATTTTAAAAGTCAGATGGTGAGCTCTTCCTTCCACCCTGCAGCTTACCCACCTGCCAAGCCGAGCATGGCCCGTCGATGATGACTCCTCCAACACTGAGGACCTCTGTCCTCTCCGACCGAGTCATGCATGACTTTTGCTGAGCTCTGCCTCATAGCTCCCAGCTTATTTCAAAGGTTCAGTGCTAGACAAGCTCAAAGAGCCTGCATGCTAAATCAATGCTCATACATCTAGTCACACTGAGGCCAACAGGGAATAAGCAGCCTGTGGTATCTGCATTTGATTTCCTTTTCACGCTGTTACTGCATTTGCAAGCATAACGTAATAATTAGTTTATGGTTATTGCACCTCGTAAGAGTTAGGATGAGCTCAGTTTATCAGTTATAGTGAAGCCAAAGTCAGCAGCATTCTGCTGAGCTGTAATGTGTGAATCTGTTTAAACAATATTCATGGGCCTATCGAGGGGTTTCTCTTTCTTGTGAAGTCTCAGAGGGACCACATGTGTTTTTGTCGACCACCAAAATGGAAATGAGAAGTACACTGTGGATTTAATTTTCTTCCCTGCATAGTGAACAGTTGACATAACGGGCATTGTGTGTACCCAGAAGCATAGGTCTACAGTACCTACAGTATGTATAAACAAATGGAAAGTTGCAAAAACAGAAAAGGGTTTCATGTCCAGACAAACAATATGTGCAGTCATCAAAGTACACAAGATGAATGTCAATGTCCATCTTTAGTCTAAAACCCTGACCTGCAGATCATTTTATGTGCTTCCTCTGACAGGCATCACAAGCAAACATCTTTATATGTGGCCGAAATTGCACTCTTCATCATTTCGTCAAACTTAATTTTTGCTGTTCTTTATTCAGTACTTCAAAATGCAATGGTGGATTTACAATTTTAGTGATTCCTTTTGATTTTTGGTTTTATAAGGCAAAGCAAAGCTAGTGACCTTCTCTAGCCCTGCATTTGTTTAAGAAAATATTTCACTGTGAGTACTCCGGAGCTCAGAGGATAAATTAAACCCCAAAATAGCAAAACTATGCATTTCTTAAAACCTCAAGGTTAGGCCATGAGGAGTGCTCGGTCTTCATCCTGCTTTCACAGTAAACAAACATTGCTAATTAATTCAGGCTTCAACTGCTATTTTCATACAACACTTCTTGGTGACACTAATCATACATTTTCCAGCGATAATAATAATTGCCCCCTCTAATCCTTCCATACATTGGTAATTAACTGGTGGGAAAGTTTATCATCGTGAGTACAGGGTTGACTTGAATTATTCTTTGGGGGGGAGATCATTTTCTGCACTGTCAAGGATTTGTAGCTCCTTGATGCGCGCACACACACACACACACACACACACACAGCAAGGAGCTGAGCAGTCAGAAAAGGGACAATTGTGTAAGCAGGATGGCAGATTAATTTGTGGGGTGCAGGGTGTGTGTGTGTGCGTGTGTGTTATTGTGTGTTTGTGAGCAAGGCCAGGCGTGGAAGGGGCACAGAGAGAGAGCAAGTGATAGAGAGACAGGCACACTGACAGTGTCCCATGCCAGAGGGGGTCAGCGATGTGCTGCAGCAGTGTGGTGCTGAGTAGAGAATTGTACAGCTTCTGTTGATGCTGTACTCCACAGAGTTTGTCACTCAAGAGAAACATGGTAGTGAAGATAGTATGAGCTAAACTCCTGCACCAATAGCTGCTGACACAGTCTATCCACTTTCTTGTTGTCATTTCTCTTCATGCTGCACTACCAGTGTGTTTCTGCTTTCTATTTCAATCATCATCTGCTGTTCTTACTTCTGCTAGCCTTTTCCCTTTCTTTCTCCACTTCTATCTCTTGGTCTAGCATTCATATTTCTAACCAAATCATCGTTTCTACTAATGTTTGGTTAAATGACTGAAACTAATTGCTATAGAGCTGCAAAAGATAACACCAAAGAGGATATGCTACAATTATTAGTACAACTATTATGCAAATGAAATGAGGTTCACAGAAGGGATTTGTTGTGTCATTTTAGTTTTTGCATGATGTGTAAAATTTCTACACAGTGAAAATGGAGTTATTATAATCTGTTATTTTCAGTCTAAAAGTAATGTCGATGACAGCTGGCTACATTACCTTTCTTGAGAGTCACTACAGTCCCTGTAAACTGCGCCATTAATAGCTACAGTATATAATGTAGTTTACAGGAATGTCGTGACTGCACAGGCTGTGAATTATACAGTGACAACCAGGGGGGGTCAACTTTTTTTCCAGGTCAAAAAGAAAACCCAGTACAGCGCAGGCGCGGGCTTCAGTAAACTAAAATCTGACACTGCTTAGAATATCCGTGCTTATTTAACTAATGTATGCAGTCTGTAAGGCAAGGCAAGTTTATTTGTATAGCACATTTCAACAACAAGTACATTACATTAAACATAAAAGCAACAGGGAAATATAAAAAAAGTTTAGGGAAATTGAAAAAATACACATTAAAAAATAATAAAAGTTACAGTGCAGTGTAAAATATTTAATTAAAAGCAATGGTAAAAAGCTAAAAACAAAGAAAAAGAAAACAATACAGTAAATGTTACAGTGCAGTGTAAGTTATCAATCTACTAGTTAAAGGCAGTGGTAAAAAGAAAAATCTTAAATATTTAATTAAAAGCTATGGTAAAAAGGAAAGTCTTCAGTCTTAATTTAAAAGAACTGACAGTTTCAGCAGACTTGCAGTTATCTGGGAGTTTGTTCCAGATATACGGAGCATAATAAATTAACGCTGCTTCTCCTTGCTTAGATTTGACTCTGGGGACAGAAAGCAGACCTGCCCCAGACGACCTGAGAGGTCTGGATGGTTCGTAATGAAGCAGAAGATCAGAAATGTATTTTGTCCCTAAATCCATTTATAAACTAACAGCAGGATTTTGAAATCAATTCTTTGACATACAGGAAGCCAGTGTAAAGACCTCAGAACTGGAGTGATGTGATCCAGCTTTTTGGTCTTAGTGAGGACTCGAGCAGCAGCGTTCCGAATCAGCTGCAGCTGTCTGATGGATTTCTAAGGGAGCCCTGTAAGGACACTGTTACAGTAGTCACACTGTTACTGTAGATGATGATGAATCAAATTCTTTACACCAGTTAATGGTTGCCCCATACCACACGACAACTTTTGTAGTCAGAGGTCACCAAGTATTCTAGAGCAAAACTGACAGAAAGTCAGACGCAGCAGACCACATCATGATTGTTGACCATCATGGCCGCTTAAAATCCACAGACCCACACAATGCTGAACCAGAACCAAAGACACTATCATAAAACACAGTCTGCGTTATCATCTCTAATTCCAAAATCTTATCATTTCAAGTTTGAAGTTTCAACTTTGTTTTTAGCAAATAGCTCCTTTCCTCTTGCTCATGTTGACTGTGAATGAAATGTAATCTGCATTCAACAAAGCAGTTGTCATACACTGTTGGGGAAATTTTGTGTCTTTGTAAATTATATTAAAAAGAGTACTGTCTAGACCTGCTTGATATAAAAAGTGCAATGAGATGACCTTTGTTATGATTTGGCACTATATAAATAAAACTCCATACATTTAAAGTGACAAACCTGGATTTTAACATTTACCTAGCCAGTAAAAACTCCTGAATTCTAGAGTGAAACAAATATTATGCCTCAAAAGACTCAAATGAAAATATGAAATAATAAACTCTATATTGATGTCAAAATGTGTATCTACAATAACTAATCCTCAATTCCACTGCTCATGCCTAAACACCAGTATTGGCCTAACAATTACATAAAATATGAAATCACAGAGAAGTAATGAAATGACAGGTTAGGCTATTAGCTAGCTAACATCACATAGCTCATTTAAAGTAAAATAAATACTAATTACGAAACTCCGAAGGTAGGAAAGTTAAGTGAATTAAAGATGCTAGATAGCTAACTACTGACATTTACCTGCAGCGTCTCCATTAGCGTGAGATGCACTGGACTGGAGCAGCTGCTAGTGATGTGAGCAGACAGCTGTTCCACTAGGTCAAGATTAGGAAATGGTATGGACCATTTTAGGGGTGTCAGAGATCGTATTTCAAGATTGTTAAGACATGAGTATTGGAAATATATTGTAATATTTACAGTGTCAGGTAAGAAAGACCCCCATGAACTGTTGTTTTTGCCTCTTTTGGGGGGGGTCCAAGCCTTAATTAGGGGGGTCAGACCCCCCTCAACCCCCCTGTAATTTGAACCATGGATCTTAGTCTATATGGACCTCTATGCGGATGTCTGCATGGGGACTGTCCCCACCATAAGTGGTTGACTGCACATGCAGTAGAAAAGTAAACTCACCTTTGGTTTCGTGCACTCCATGTGTGTACTGTATTCCCCAACCATGGTCCTATTCTTATTAAGTGGTCACAAAAGTCAAACAAACAACAACCAAACAAAGGAGCTCCTCTTCTTGCTGTCAGGAGGTCGCCACCATGTTTTCTAGTGTGCATGTGTGAAACACGCCTGTATATGCAGTGATTGTATTATGTACAGTAGAGAAGCATGTGGACATCCACTGGCTGCTTGCAAGTTTGTAGCTCATATTCTTAGTTCAAATCGTTTTTAAAAGTGGACCATAGCAGTGTTAAAGCTGTTTAAAGGGAGCTGAATGGAATGGCTCGTTCATATCCGAGAGCTGGCTCTTTTGGCTCCCAAGAGGCTCTTCCTTTAGTATCACTTCTGCTGGTCACAACTTAAGTTACATTCTTATTTGTTGCAAGAAATGAATATGCAGGATTGCTCATCTACAACACAATATTCTGTCATATTGATGGTTAAAAAGTAATATGTAAAGAAAAACTATCCTTGTTGTTTGTAACCTTACTAATCATACTCATACAGTATATTGCAATTAAACTGATATGACATATGAAACATAATAATGAAAACAAAAAATATTTCTGATCTATTAAAAAAATTAATTTGTTCATTGTCATGCATTTTTTTCACAGGGTGGGGGAGCAGGCGTGATGTGGTGGGGTTATCGGCTCTGAGACGGGAGCTGGCTCCCTTTGTTCACTTAAAAGAGCAACCGACACATCACTTCTTGCTAGCTCTCCAACACCTACCCCAGCATTAATATACTGATAAAAATCACGGGATGAGCAGAACCGCACCAGCTGACACGTGGAGAAGAATTTAATCGTAGTCTTGTTGACTAGCTAATGTTAGCACAGCATGCTAGGGCCACAGTGGCCAAAGACAGACAAGGAGCCTGGCTAAAGAAAACAGGGCCACTATTCTGTATTCATGGTGCCCTCTGAAAATGATGATAATCATGGTAATGATGGTAAAAATGTTATTACTAAGAAAAAATTTCACCATGGTACACAGCAAAACTAGTATGCCTGCACATCTGTAATTTGAAGCAAAGCCCCAAATCACAATGAATAACATCAGCATGGCTTTTGTACAATGGCTATCAATTTATATGTACCAGAGATGCTGACAAGTCTTTGAGCTAGAGTCCAAGTCAAGTCTCAAGTCACTTGTGGTTATAATGACTGCTGTATCACCTGCTGTGTTCAATCCAGGCTGTTTATAAAACTGCATAGTTATAAGGAATTCTGTTACTATAACCTGTTTTTCACTTACAGAACACAACCATGTAATGTGCAATGCAATTAATGACAGGTTATTAACTACTGTAAGTCAACACACCACACAGTCTCTCAACCCCAGTGTAACGCAATAAAACTGTAACATTACATGATCAACAATAAACCTGTAACCTGTTTGCAGCCAACGTTAATAATTAACGTGATAGCAGCCAGTGGGACGTAAACGTTAATCGACTACCACAATTTTGGTAAGTAAACAAAAGTTCATTCTACTTTTCATAACGAAACAGTCGGACCTAACCTAACGTTATGGCCAATGATGATCTAAACATGTTTACTAACCTCAGGTTAGCAACCTATTTTGCGTTCAGCGCTTCCTTTTTTTGGTCTTATATGAAGTTTTAAAGCCAAAGTTTATGATGAATGGTTCAGGAGCTGCCAGTGTTTGTTGTCCTCTCTCGTGCAGCCGTGCGCAGCTGATACTATGTGTTACGTAGGCAGGTTATAGGTAACGCAGGGAGGGGAAAAACAGGAAGCTCATCAGACGTTTCCTAGAAACAAACATTGTTCGTGAGTCCCGCACCTCGAGTAAGAGTCGAGTCTGAAGTCTTTTGAGGACGAGTCTCAAGTTGAGTCTGAAGTCACTGTGTGTGCAACATAAGTCGGACTCGAGTCTGAGTCTCAAACTCGAGTCCCCATCTCAAGGTTCTTTTGTACAAACCTTATCTTTAAAGCTGATTAGATACATACAATCAAATACAAGGAAAGCTCTGAATAGCTGTCTGGTTTGTTGTAAAGGATGGCAGAGCTACATGTGTTTTCATGATCAGAACTGTTGGAACACGTCTCAGCAGACTGATTGGATAAAAAACTTGCTGTATAACTGAGGATAATCTGACTGTAGTTAAAGCTGTGTGTCGGTGGCCTTTCATCACCAACATTCCAGGATTACAGTCCTCCGCAGTCCTACACTGATGCTGATTCCACCTCCACACATCCTGCCCCGCCAGCATCATCACATCAAAGGCTTTCACGGCCAACACTCTGGGCTTCGAGGTGTTGGATCAGATTAGTTTTAGGTCCAATAATGCCCAAACCTCGCTGTGTAGCTTTCAGGGTGTCGGTATCAGAAAGAGACCTGCTGTTAGTGACCCGATGAGACAGAGCTCCTCGCCTTTGCCTCACAAATAACAGTAATCGCCGTTATCACGTAGCCTTGCTGCGGCCCCTCCGACACCAAATACCTTCCTTTTCACACTATCGCCAGTGGATGTGGCAGCAGAAAATTGCCACTAAAGCAGAGTCAGCCAGTGACATAAATCATTAGGATGGGGCACCATTGATAAGAGCTATCTGGCTGAAAGTTAAGGAGCAAACAGCCCTACCGACTAAATGCTGGGTAGAGTGGGGTTAGGGCTGAAAAAAGAAAGGTGTTGAACTATATTTTAAGTCAAAGTGCCACTTCTCCTCTGCGCGGGGGAGGCCCTCACCTGCTTGATCAGTGGTATCCAGAGACTTTGGTTGCTTCTGTGACCGCCTCAACAGTCCTCTTGTTTCTTTTTTTTCCTTTCCTTTGCTGTTTTTTTCTTAAGGAAGAACTTGAAAGGGTCAAAGGCCAGTCCTGAGGAAAAAGGTGGGCTGGTTCTGTTTCTATTTCAGCAGCAGTGGGGGATTGCAGAGGAAGCTGTAGCCTGGTCATGTCTTTGGGGAACTGTGGGGCAATGAATTTTCTACTAAAAATTTAGAGCTTTATCAGTACTAGCCAATCACTGTGGCCACTGTGGAGCGCCGAATACTATCCATCATGGAGAGCAGGGTCTGTCACTAGACAATGCATTGTGAGGAGAAAGGGGGAAAAACGTCTCAAGAGGAGAGTGAATGTCCTCCACTGTCCTTAAAGGACCCATCTTATTTCAGTCTGGTGCAGACTTTTACTGTAGGCGTGACTTGTACAGTGCAGCCAAGACAGAGACAAAGTGAAAAACAGTCCATAACAAAACACCAAAAATACAGAACTTACCCAGAAACTTCAAACTCTTCCCACACTCTTAACAACCATGTTTTTCTGGAAGCCTCAGCCAAACGCCAGCAGCACCAGCAAGGCCTGAGCACTGAGAGCCAGAGGGCTCACTGTCCACCATCATCACCCAGTCTGGATCAAATCCCAACACGCAGCCACTGGAACACTGGGTTTGATTAATGCCCCGACTCCTCCAACTGTTAACAAGTGAAAGGAATAGAGGGGCAGAGGATGAGAAAAACCCGGTAAAAGAAGAAATAAATGAGCAAAGAATGGGTGTTTAGAAGTACTTATTTCTCATGGGGTTTTCCCCCGGCAGCAGCAGCAGCAGCAGCAGCAGAAGCAGCTGTCTTTAAGCTGGAAGAGAGACCTGGCAGTGGGACGTGAGGTTATATCCCACCTCTGCCAGAGAGAATTGAGTCTCGACAAAAAGAAATCCACCACAGAGATTATAGTGATAATATTTCAACTGAAATGAGGCTCTGCAGCAGCCAATCTGAGTGCCAGTGAGAGATCGGGTTGGGGGGTGAGGTGGGGGAGTACAGAAAAGGCCAATATGAGATGGATTAGGTATATTATATTACCTAACAGCCAGAGTATATTTTATATTATTGACAATAACATCTGCCCCATACAGTATGATGAAAGGGGAAAAAAACAAGCCCTCTTTAATAACAGTGTCTATCAGATATCTGCTCTGTCTTTTGTGTTTGCAAGAAAACCACAAAGTTCAGTCTTCACCAGCAGGTCCTCTGGCACCAGAAAGTGGGAGATAACATTCACTAATCTAAATAATATAACAGATCAATCCTCTTTCTGAGAACAAACATCAGCATCTATACTTGTGACCAAGCAAGTATTTAAGACACATAGCTTAGCTGTGCCAAACCTATACATTGCCAAGACAAAATATGATAATATAATAGTAAATAAGCAATTATCCTACATCAGCAAATAAAAAGCAGCTGTATAAATGTAAAGAATGCAAGTTTTTTTATGAATAGAGTCATTTAATCATTTTGGTACTATATTATTAGTTTTCTCATTTCTCATTTTGGGAGATCTGTACTCGTTGGCCTGCTGTAAGCGCCTGTGTCCAACTTGGACTATGAAAGTTGGATGTCACCTCAGTCCATCTTTGTGTGATATATCAATCTTAAAATCATATTGTGGTATGACTTTTTTTCTCTGGTGGATTAAATAAGGAAAATGGTCTGGTAAAAATGTCCAGCTAGGAAAAATAGGTGCCCAGAGCACAATACCATGGTGCGCTGTGCTGGTTTAAAAACGGATTCGATTTTGCTATGCTACAGACTGCAGAGCCAAGAAGACGCCATTACATTAAGGTGGCGAGTGTTGGTGCAGATATTTGTGTCTTCATAGTTCTGTCTCTCTGCTGGATATAGTAGATATCTCTCTGTGGGCATTTAATCTTTGAGGAAGAAGCTCTTCACTAGAACCCGATGTTTTGATGACCACTGGTGTGATCTGCTTATAACATATAACCAATAATATTTAGTTGAGGCCCAGTACTTTATTTGTTTTTGAGTGTCACTACTAAGAAATGTTGAAACATTTCTTCGTAGTGACACTCAAAAACAAATAAAGTGTTGAAACATTTCTTCCAAGGAAAACAACAGCAAACAGTCGTTTCAGCAAATGCCCAGTATCGACATACTGCACGTTTACGTCCAAGTGACAAAACCCCCGAGCAGTCACAGAAATTATGACTCTTGTCTGTTGGGAGCAAAGGAGGAGAAGAGCCATTAAGTCCACAGAGGGAGAAGGTTTGTTGAATGGGTCAACAAAAGTCCGTCTTTGACATTTGTTCATTTTGAAATGAGAGCCAGCTGTACGATTCCTGTTTCCTACCAACTGTCAATGTTGGTTTCTTGTAACCATGACCACTACCGTTGCCTAACCTTAACCAAATAGTTATTTTACCCCAAATTATCCCTAACCCTAACAAAGCCTTTTTAATGTCTAAACATACCCTAGCCTTAATCATAGTGGAGTCAAATAATGTTTTTGGATGGCCCTGACAAATGATGTCATCCTGCCGGTAGGGGGTCAACTCAAAAAATGCTTATAAATCTAAAAAACAGTACATATTGACAATTGGATTTAACTTTTTTCCCCTCAGACACTGTGAATAGTAAATTACGTGGCATTCCATCCATTCCATAGTTCAGAGAGGCCAAAGCTGTTTTTTAGTTCCAGTAACCACATGATATATTTAGTGGATACTCAGGGATGTAGAAGGCCTCACTTCCACAGGAGAAAAGCTCCCTTCAGGCTGTAGATTCAGGTGACCCCGCTGTCACATTTAGATTCAGATTTCACTAACCATGGGTCTTATTTCACTTGTCCTGAAATGTTCGGTTTCTTCCTATATTTCTCCCTTTCGTTGGGTGACTAAGCTGAGCTGTAATTTTCTATGCCCCTGGCAACTCTCAATCTCTCTCATGTTTCACCACCAGACTGGAGGCACTCCATAGGCAATTGTAGAGTGAGGAGTTCATGCACTTGTAATGAATGACGCCGCCACCTCCTTTGGCCTTTTACTCAGTCCTGAAATGACTGCCTAGCTTAGAAAACTGAAATAAAACAGTGTTCCTTGCCTGACAGTAAGCTGTGTAGAATTTCCATGCACCTGACTAGTCCAGAAAGACGTTCTACCTCGGTTGACCCTGAGAGCGAGATGGGAAGGAAAAATCATTTAGCATTGTGGTGCTCCACAGGATGACTCACTCCTCCTCTGCCAGAACCAGATGAGAGGGGAACTTCCCTTCTTTCTTCCTTCAGCGACTCCTGTCTCTCCACTTCTTTCTTGGTGTTGACGTTTCCACAGCATGATGAGCGCCCAGCTGATATTTATGTCCTGCTTCTTTTCCACCTCCCGGCACATTGTCAGACACATTTAAATAAAAAATAGAGAGATGGGCATAAAATGAGGTAACGGTGAAAATGATGGTGGTGGTGGAGGAGAGTAATCTGGAGGGATATTGTGTTTCCAGTACTGGATGGCTGCAGGAGGGTTTTATCGCTGGATGGGCCTCGGTGCTACGGAGCTGATTCCAAGCACCTGTCTCATATTGGAGAGTGACGCTCTGCCTCTCAGTGTTGTTCACTCCATCATTCCTGTGGCAGGCAAAGTGCTGGCAGAGACTTTACAACTATCTGTTCCATCTCCTGGGCTGGCACTGCACCTACACATATCTTCTCTTATCCATACACTACTGCATTTAAAACCATTTTTTTCCTACTGCACATAAACCCAGCTGTAGATTTGAGTCCCATACAGTGTGCACAAGCATAATCTACTTATCAGACGAGATGTACATCACGCTATGAAAACATGCTGCAGCCTCTCTGTTTGATTCATCTAGCACACAGCCCACATTAGCGGGGCTGAGGTTGAGCAGAGAGAGGGATGGTTAAAGCATTTGCTCATGAGGCAACATATTAGTCCCTTCAGAGTTCTGGCAGCACTACTTGGATGTTTACAGTCTCTATAAAATACTTCAACATACCCCTAGTAATGCATGTCTCCCGTTTCTAGGGAGTTTAGTGGTAAAGCAGAGAAGCAGGAAAGATGCATGCTTTGTATGAGTTTCAATTTAAAGATTATATCAACCTGGGTCTAATTTTTATTGTTTTTAGGGTCATCATTTCTATTTGTATAATGACATTGTACTCACCAAGATCTTTGCTGACATATAGGCATGCTTGTGGGAACATATTATCAGTAGAGGGAGGGCTTCCCCGCGTACATGCACTAGTGCAATGGTCTATCTGCACACTAACAAATGTTTAGAACATATACCAATAAAACGCGGAATCACATTTTGTTTGTTTCATCAGAAACCAACCCGTTCTTACTTGCAAGTCGTGATATAAGGACACATGGTCAAGACCCCATTGGCATCAGTTTTTAATGCACTGGGAGTGCAGCCCAAAAGGGGTACCCAGAGTGTTAAAAAACAACACTAAGGGGTCTCCATATGTGACGAGTTGGGAGTGAGAATGTGTTGCTGAAACGTGTAGATAATTAAGATTGAGGATTTACCCTGCAACAGACAGCTGCTGATTGCAAGGCTTCTTTGTGGTGTTGGATTCAACATGTACTGGTTGATGTGTCATTTTTCAAGTTGATGTCAGATGTTCATGTTTAATCTATCTGCCTCACAGAATGATCACCCATCAGAGCTTTCTCTATGGAGTTTATTGTTATCTCCCCCTGCATGTAGTTGGTAGTTTCTTTGCAGAAACCGCCTTACTCTCAGTACTGGTCACTGTGTCCTTTTTTATGGATATTTTCATAGTTTTTGGACTATTTAAACTAAAGGTGTTATTGTTTTGTTGTGCTAATTATGGCCATTTCCGCTGGGTCCTGTGTCAGAATAAGGCCAGTGCGTGATTACCACATCTATGTTGCTGCGAGGGCCAGTGTGTTGAAAATGTTCTCGTCTGCATTACAAGCACACATTCTAGAAAGCAAACTGGATGCTTGTTTTGTGTACTGTATTCCCCATCTTTGGTCTTTCATTCTGGCCAGCTGTAGCCCCCTCTGAATCCCTACTCCTTCCTGCACTTGTGGATCTTGGAAAGCAGCAACTTTGCTTAAAGGAGGTCAGATTGGGGCAAAAACACAAGCTATCACACAATCAAACATGTTTTATTCAAACAAGCTTTACCAAAATCATTTGAAAGAGGAAAGGATGGCGAACGGTAAAATTATGACCCAAAGAGTCTGTTTCTGTCTATCACCGTTTACAGGCTAACTTTGTTGTCCAACTTTGACCAACCACTTGTAGTTGTGAATGCACTTCCTGAGCAATGACATGACTGTTGCCAACATCAGATTGTGCCAACTTTTGCACTGTTGGCTTGTTTACAACTTCAGACTGTTGTTTCTTACCCCATCATACCCTCACTTGTTGTAGCGATATTGCTACAGTATATTAACATATCACTACAATTATTTTGGCTAGTTCAATGCAATCATTACCAATAGAAAAGATGATCAAAACCACAAACCTAAGACCCCAGTTAAATTAGACCAGAATTATCTTTTAAAAGAATTTCATTCCCAAGTGAGGACCTAAGCAAACAGGTTATGCAGACGCATCAATGAGCTTAGCTTTCAGACCATGAGTCACTATGTCTGATGCCTCAGGACTTGCCACATATTGATCACAGCTTCTAGTTCAGTGGACAAACACAGACACAAAGCCAGAGCAGGCTGGCTATCACATTTCCATATCCACTCTAACATGATGGGGCCTATTGATTGTGCTCCTACCAATGGCTGCTAATAAATACCTTGTTGCTTCAGCTGCTGCAGTTTTTCCCTGAGCTTGCATATGCTTGCAGATCCCCAGTGCTGCATAAATCTTACATTTGCTCTAAGTAGGACCACCTGCCATTACTTTCTTATAAAGATTAAATATATAATACGTAAGGATTTAAGATTGTGGGTAATGATAATTGATGCCTTTAAAACAGTAGAGCTATCAGCAAGGGCAAGGAGAAACCAGGAAATGAATAGCTGCAGTAATTATGTGTTCTGTGTGTGTGTGTGTGTGTGTGTGTGTGTGTGTGTGTGTGTGTGTGTTTGTGTTTGCGAGAATGCGTGTCTTTCCTGGCAGTATTTGCAGTGCACAACAGTGGCAGCAAACTGTCTGGCATGTTTCCATTTCTTTCATTATTTTTCTTGTTCTTGCTCATTCAGAGTGTTGTGACATTTAGTAGCAGCAGCATCCAGACAGCAGACTGAATGCCATTGTACTGAGCTGCTCACCTCTCTGTCTTCTCTGTTAGGCTTTGTACAGTTCCTTTGCTGAGGCAGCGATATTGATTAGGCTACTTACTGACAAGGTTCTTGTGTGGTGGGTGTATGTTTTTAGTGTGAACTGTTTTAGTTTGTGTATTCCTGCCTCCAGTGTTGTTGTCTTATTTACTTCCTGTGTACCTGTCTCATTCCCCTGATTGTCTTCACCTGTGCCTTGTAATCCTCTCCCCTCTTGTGCAGTGTTAATTTCGCTGACGAAAACTATGACGAAAAATATTCGTCAACAAACCTTTTTCATGGACGAAAACTAAATAAAAACTAAATAAAAAGTCAGATATGATGACAAAGAATGTGACAAAATATAACTGACACTTTAGTCCACAAATAAAAATGAGACGGAAATATTAGGGAGGAACGAATGGAGAAGAGATCCAATCATAACTACTCTTTTTGTGGGACAAGTTGGGAAGAAATCCAATCAGTGTGAATCTTTGAGGGTAGGTTGATCTATGCCGAAGCAGCAGAGCCATTTTAAAAACCTGCGGCAAATGCAGGCGCAACAGCTAAACAAACGCAGCAGCAGTTACACAGGAGGAGAACAAAGACGAGTTTACAGAACTTTGCACAGTTTTGAGGACGGTTACAACAGTTAGGTTGTTTACATTATATTTAGTTGTGTTTAGTTGCACAGTCTTAGTTACACAGCTTTGGCTGATTTCAGTTGACTATGCTCATGAGCAACACGCTAACGTTTTGCAGAGCACCGGGTCCGAGAGCAATGACATGTCTCAAGAACAGAAATGTCAGAGCTAGGTCTAGAACGAAAACGAAGAATTAACATCTGGTCACACTTCACATATGACATCAAGGACAACAAGACGGCCTGTAAACCGTGTGGAGCAAACATCGCTGGGAAAAACACCACCAACTTTAAGTGACATTTACAGATGACTCATCCGGAAATACATGCGAAGGTAAGCAAACATGCTAAGGTTATTTTATAAGATAAACCACCGTGTTTCCACTAAACTTGGAATAAAATAGAAGCTAAAGAAAACCACCACTGAACTGTAGTGATTAGACAATTGTCTCGCTGAATTGATATATATATATATATATATATATATATATATATATATATATATCAATGTGATTTTCCCCCCCTGCCACACACTACATATATACAGTATATACAGACACACACTAGCCACTTCATTAGGTTTAGACTTATTTGGTTCATGTCGACATGGAAATGAACCGGACACCGTGCATGGTGCATACCATACAACTTGTGGTCCACATGTTGCAGAAAGAGACAACTGTCAAAAGAGTCCTTGATAAAGCAAGGTCTGTGGTGAAGCTCTTTCCCAAGTCCTCAGTTGCAACACAGAGGTTATTGGACCAGTGTGGTGTTATTGTTGTAAATGACTGCCCCAAATGCTGGTCAAGCACATTCAACATGGTCATCAGCATTCAGCATCACAAGTGACCTCACAAGAGGTAATAGGTCAATAATATTGTACTTCACCTTGAAAGAATGTCATATGCATTGCACATCATATATATATATATCTTCTTCAGGGAGAGGAGGCCTTTTATGTGAGATTCTCTTTTGTGAAAAGAGAAGAAGAATAAGAATAAAATAAAATACATGTTTTGTATTACAACCGTTAAAACTGTGTCTGTACTGCATATTCAAACCTTAATGCCATTCCATAACAGACTGATGGATACTGGAGAATTCTGGAGAAACATTTAGTCAACTAAGTCCACTGTAGATTTAGTCGACTAAAATCTAATATTCTAATAATCTGCTAATATTTGTTCTACAAAAACTAGACTTAACACTAAAGGTCTTAAGACTAGACTAAGACTAAAACTCTTATTTAGTCGACTAAGACTAAAAGATTTCAGATGACTAAAACTAAATGGTGTGTTATTAAAAAGACTAAGACTAAATCAGAATTTGCTGTCAATATTAACACTGCTCCTGTGCATATATAGTGGTTGTCTTCCTGTTGTCAGTTGCTGGGTTCATTGTTTTGGTTCTTGTTGTTTGTCTCTGGATTATGCATTGTGTCTTTCCTTTTGAATTTATGGACTTCTCACCTGTCTTGTCACTTGATTAGTATGCTGTTGTTTTTGGGCTGCTCACACCACATCAATTGTAAGTTTTATCACCCGTTCTTCAATAAAGCTCACTAACAGTACCTGTTCCGTCTGCATGTCTGCGTTTGATTCAGCCATCGGACTGAACGTAACAGAATGAACCAGCCAAAAATGGACCCAGTAGACACCACCTCTCCTTAACTCTATTATTTAGTTACTGACTTTATTGAATTCCGTAAAATGTGAACTGAGGCTATCAGTGAATATCATGGAGAAGCTATCCGGTCTCTGGCAAGAGAGAGATTGGCTTCTAAACCTGAACTGCGGGACTTTGTTCCTGAGGGGGCCACCGTGTTTTTCTGGTCGCCTGCCCCTCCACCTACTTCTCTGTCAGATTTCAAACCACCATGACAGTCTGCAGCCGTTTAGCAATCAGCCTTCCTTCTCGCCTGCTGAACACCGGGTCTCATCTCAACCAGCTAACACCCTGGCTCCGTCGTTTCCTGGCCTGCTAGTGCCTCGGCAGCTAGTCACCTGTCTGACTTCCCAGCTACCTGTCTTATGAACTACCAGCCTGCTAGCAACAAGCTAACAGATATCCACCTGCCTAATTCCCAGAATGCTAGCATTAAGATAGCTGGCAACCCGCCTGTATCCCAGTTTGCTAGCTACCGGTCAGGCTGTCTCCAGTTTGCAAGCCTCTAATCGGCCCCAGCTCCACCAACCAAACCCATCTCCCTACTGAATTTCTTTGTCAACTGTGTCAAGAAATCAGAGATTGTTAGCATTTCCTCTAACACAGCCATGATGTTGACATTTGTGGTTTTCAGTAAAAATATCTTGACTGCCACAGATTGCAATGAAATTTTGTTCAGACATCATGTTCCCCTCAGGATGAACTGTAATGATCCCCTGACTCCATCTAGCACCACTATCAGGTTTTTACCTCAAAACTAGGGACATTCCCATCTGCCTTGTCCTTTGTGTTCACTCACACACACCTAGTCTGCACTTCTGGTCTCCCACGGCAACACGCCGGCTTGCTCTGCCTGTTTCTGTCTCTCTCTCCCTGTATGTGTCTCTGCTGACTTTCTCCATCAGTTTCATAAAGTCGCCGTGTTTAATAAACTGACTAATCCACTAATAAACCTGATTCAGTTTTCAAGTGCGCCACTTGTGGGTTGAAACCGAAACTAACGTTAGTGAGTGACATGCAGTGGTGCATTCACTGTTGCTCCGTAATGTACAATTTCTACCATGTCCACTTAATGTAATATCAAATAACATCTCTCTCAGTGTTTCTCTGCAAAACGCCAAACTGTTGCCAAATATACTTTGTCAGGCTAATATACCAGGCCGGCCCGCCCAAGTAAAGTATAACACTGTATTTAGAGTTAGTGCAAGCTATAGGCCTATATTTTGTAATAAATAATAATATTACACCTTCAACCAATTTTATTGTCCTCCAACTCCATGTGTCACGTGACTATCTTGGTCCAGTCATGATTGAGTGATCATGCCTGCAACTTTGACTACATTAATTAACCCAAGATGGAAGATAATAGTATTAATAATTATTATGCCCCCCCTTCCACATAAAAACAACTGAGGGGGAAAGGTATGAACTGAACCGTGGATTTAGTGTATACCTATACATTAGCATTTAGCTCACAGAGCCGCTAGCCTGGCTGTAGACTCTTTGGCCCTTTCTGTGTTCTTGTCTGTACTTGTGTTCTTGTAAAATGTCATCTTTTGTGGCCCAAGTTCTGTCCCAATACACAAGTTCGCATTTTGGCATTTTTCTCTTGCTGCGAAACCATCTTGCAGAGGGAAGAACAACAGGAAGAAAATCTTTTTTTGTGGTGGAATTAGGAAAAAGTCAAAAAAGATAAGCATAGATAAGGCAGTGACGAGATTAGGAAAAGTAATTTTTCTTTCTGTATCCACCTACTGGAACAGTGCGCGAATGGTTGGAGAGAGCAAATGGAAAAAGCAGACTAAGAGGGAGAGAGGGATGGCTGATTCATAAAGAAACATAAATAGACGAAATCAGAAAGAAAAACAGTGTGAAAGTGCAGACAAAGCAAGTTTTTTGCTGGAGTCCCGTCTTCCTTCAGAAAACAAGCCGTGAGTTCCGCTGAGCTCACGCATCAAGGGCTCCTGGGCCTCTGGCTGTTACCCACAAGCACTGGGCCTGGACACCCATCCCATCCTGTCCCAGAGAGACGCATCGCCTGACATGGTCGGGGTGGAGGGGCAGGTGCTGCGTCCCAGCAGGATGACGGTGAGGAGGCACAATGTATGCAATTCCTGTCTGGCACACGGTCAGAATCTCACGGGAACAAGGCACAGGAAATGTGTGTGTGTGTGTGTGTGTGTGTGTGTGTGTGTGTGCCCCCCACCCCACCACTCTGAAAGTGAAAATCTGGTGAGACAGCAGGCATAGGTGGGGGAAAAAAAACTGCAATGCACTTGGACGTAATATAAGGTCAGCAGTACTGTATATGCATGCACACACATATACACACCATAAATGCCTTTCAGCAGGTCTGCTGTAAAAGTCAAGCGATCCATTCGAGCCACATTATACACCTCAGCCTGCCTGAAACAGATTAACACACAGAATCAAAACATTCATTAAAAATAAACCTGTTCATCAGTCGCACACATCCGTACATAATTTTTAGCAGGTTGAATTCCAAGAGGTTACTCACTTGTAAATTTCACACAATCTCTGCTGCCGTATGTGCAAAGTCACATATTAAAGTTGCAGAGGGGCAGCTCCACACCTTGACAGCCCCATGTGGTAGAGAGAGATCCTTAGTTTGAACTTGTAACATTTCAAAGGACTTCATTATACTGGCATAATGTAAGTCAGTGAACTGATGTCTACTTCTTTCTTTCAAGTGAAGATAGAGGAGATGAGTCCAGTGTTCAGGATGTTTGTGTCCGCTTCAGTTTGTGAATTACACAGGTGTAGGGCGGTGTAGTGGACCAAGCACTAAGGCAAGAGGAGTCTCAGATAAGTTTCAAAAGAAAGGGTTTTATTGTCCCCAAAAAATCAATTACAACACTGGACGTGCCACATGTACCACAGAAATTTCATACACGTAGGTGAAACTTTGGCTGGGGGCTGCTCTGTAGGGAGGCGCTCTCGAGCCATAATGTTTGAAACAAAACATGTATTTATAATGTGTCAGAGAAATTATATGAACAATCCTAAGGGGAAACAACTGCACAAACCCAAAAACAAAGTGTAAGTGCAAGTGGTTACCACTTTAGAAGATGGTACAAATGTTTTTTTTGTCCACAACCCAAAGATGTTCAGTTCACTGTCATAGAGGAGTGAAGAAACAAGAAAATGTTCACATTTAAGAAGCTGGATTCAGAGAATTTAGACTTATAAAAGTGTATCAAACCGATTAACTGATTATCAAAATAGTTGCAGATTAATTTAATAGTTGACAACTAATTAATGAATGCATTAATCACTGCAGCTCTAGACAAGCGTTTTCTTAGATTTATAGTATAGAATGTGGGGTGGGCACATATCCACCAGTAGGCCGCTACGTCTCTGTGTGCTGGGATAGGCACCCGCCCAAGGATATCTGTGCACCAGGACAAAATGACTGTATAAAATGGACGGACTGATGAATATATAGTATAGCATGCACACAACCACTATACAAAAGACAGAAACCAGAAAAGGAGATATCACCATGGAATTCTTTCACTATAATCTGGAATCAATCTGGTATTCAGTGCCTTGTTCCAAAAAACATCTTGTTCAGTCAGTCAGATAATCATATTTTTGTGTTCCATTTAAATCAGTTGGAAAATATGCATCTTGAAGACACACAGCTCTGCAGGTGCACAGATCCCAGTCTAAACAAATAAGTGGCCAAGACAGAGTTAGAAAGGATCCTCTGTGGTGCTGTGGGCTAAATGGAAGCCAAAGCGTAGGAGCAGGGTGGAAGAAGTGTACAGTAGTGGGTGAAGGTAGGTGTAATCAGTGTTGAGTGTGAGGGCAGGATGAGGCACTCTTAAGGCTGCCGGAGGTGCTGTGAGAGTTAATGACAGACCTGCTTTCTTTATCCAAAAGGATTTAAAATGCTTGCACCATTTCAGCACAGACTCCTCAAAACAAATGCAATTGTGTGAATTTATTTTACATGAATGTAACAAATTACCATTTCATCATATGGAAATGATAAAACTGAATGAATGGGTACTGTGTTACAAACTCCCAGCTAACATGTCAAGCCACTTCTGAATAGCATAAGTTGAAATGCAGTCTGTGTTGCAGGATTGTTGCAGAAACCCATCGCATTTAAACGGTCATTCATCACCTTAACTTACATGAAGTTACATTAGTAAAACAGTAACGTTGCTCTAAGCATTTGATGTCTGATCAATCTTTTCTGTGGCGACAAAAAGCTTTTAATTCACAGGGTGGGATGTGTTTACGTCTATGTTTGTTTTGGAATAAACTGAAAAAGAACTCTACAGTTACTGGTTATCATGCGATTATAGTCCCCAACACTAAACTGGCAAAAGATAAACCAACACCTACACAAACGGAAACTGCATCTTTAGCGCACAATGACGACAATATGATGGGTAAAGGAACTCACAGATTACCACTTTTAAAGGGTAATACCAGTGTTGGCAGTCTCTGCCTCCCTTTTATTTTTACTGCTTGTGTCTGCATGTAGTCTAAGAAGTCAGAGAAACTCATTGCAGGCTCTATGTTGTAGATTAACTGGGTGAAAGATTCCTTTATGAAGAAATAGATATGCTGCCTTGTTTGAAGAAAGACAAATGTGTCTAGTGTTTTATATCACAAATGTTTTTTTTTTCTTTCTGTACAGTAGTTCACATGAGAACATTAAATGTAAAAAGGAATGCAATTGAATAGTAGCTCTGGAGTGCACATCCACCTGCTGTGCACAGTCCTCAGAAGTTGCACTCTGACAACACTATTACAAGCAAAACAGCATTTCATCACTTTGAAAACACCAATTGGAAGCACAATATGTATCCTTAAGCTGGGTTCAACTTCCCTCTGTTATTCTTACATGGCTGCTTTATCTTGAGATCATTTCCACATAAAAGGCATGCAGCACTGCCCGATGCTATATTTCATGTGCACACAGTCTCGCAATTATAGGCTGGCCTATATTCCTCAGAAATAAAGCACACACACACACACACACACACACACACACACACACACACCCCTGAGAGATTACAGTTGGCACCCGTAGCCTAGATTCGAAGATAGTCGGTGTTACGGCTCTTATCCAGAGGAAGTGGAGCTCAACAGGGGAGGCAGCCGGGGGCCAGTTTGCAGCCAGGGCTCGGAGAGGAGAGGAAAAGGGAGGATATTATCAGTGTCTCCATCTGTGGAGGGTGGCACAAGACAAGATGAGAGACACACCTTTCATTAACCTTCACCTTCCTCCTCTTGTTCTTGTGTGTATGTCTGTTTGTGTTTATGTGGTCAGATGGCAGATAAAACTCTGGCAGAGCAGTGTGTGGAAAGTTACTGAGAGTGGATGTGTGTGATCCCTGCTCTTAGACATGAAGACACTCTTTTTCAGTTGTTACACATCTTTGGTGATTTATCACAAATGCTGCGTTTTGTACATGTTCTGCATTCACTCTGAAAGTAAAATTAAAATTGCTTTTTTTTAAAGCTTACCTTAAGACCAATTTTTAAAAAAGCAATAAATGCAGCGGAAGTTTCCATTCACACCAGAAATGGGCATATTGAAATTCAATTGCATGGCCTAGGTTTCGCTGTCTGCTTTGTGATTTAGTTGAGCCATTCTCATGCCCAGGGCGTCAAATACAATGTTACATGAGTTACTTAAGTTATGTAAGTAACATTACTTAACTTACGTAATTTAACTCACGTAAGTAATGTATTTATTTTAACCTAAAGGGTTCCCAGGATGAGTTGCTCAGTTCCTTCACGTGTCCCAGCAAACCAGCATGCACAACACCAAGACCCCTGAACAAGCTCACCTAAATGGAACACAGCTGTCATTAATGCGCTTGCCCTGCTAAGACAGGCCAAAATGTCATTCATTGGCTACCATTGCTTGTGACTAGTTTTTGCTGATGACAAAATGGATATGAAGAGGGAAGCTCTAACGCATTGCTTCTCATATGGCAGAGCCGATTCAGACTCTTTTAGTTCAGTGGTATGCTCAGTGTGTTGCTGGTACAATGTTACATTCGGTTCAGTACAAAACAAACTCAGCAGCCGATTTCTTTACCACATGTTATCACACCATGATTGTGTTTGTGGCTTTTGCTGTCTTTTAATAAGCTTCATCCAGGCAGTAACGTACTGGTTCAGCATAGTCAGTTCAGTTTGAAATGTTGATGTGATGTTAAAGAACCTCTAATGTAATAGCTTCCTATAGCTGTCTGTTGTACTTACTGTAATTTAGTTTAGTGGTGCAGACATCTGTGATGCCTCTTTACTGTGTACTAACATTTATAATATATTATAAATATATAATAGAAAGCAAACGGAGAATATGATTTATATCCTACAGCTGTGCCCTGCTGTGTCCACTTCCCCACACGGATCATTAAAGTTTCATCCCATCATACCTGCCTCAGTCAGTATAACTAATTCAGGAAGTGTTGACCCAGGGAGTAATATTTTTCAGCAACAGGTGACCTTTGTTAGGCTGAAAGTGTTGCGGCGAGGAGAACTGCAGCTTAATGCTGGCTGACAGCCTTGTCATGTAAGATTGGATTGGTGCCAAGGGGTGTGTCAGATACTGACATAGAAAAAGAAAAAAGAGATTGGCCTGTTAACATTCATGAGAAATGATCCTGATGTCAAAGGCAGAGCATCCACTTGTCATCTCTCAGACAGCACTGATCTATTTGACTGGTTATCTTTCTTCTATTCAGCCCTGTGACACGAGGGTCTATCTTATCTCGTCTATCTTTTCCTGCTTTCCTTTTCTTCCTCTTATTTCCTTCCATTCACCCCCCCTTCTCCCTCCCTTTTCCTTCCTTCCTTCCTTCACTTGCTCCCTTCCTTTTACTTCTTTCTATTCCTTCCTTCCTTCCTTCTTTGTCTTGGATTTTATTCCCTCCTTTCCACAATTCTTTCCCTCTTCTTTACTCTCTTCACTCTCTCACTTCCATACTATCGCTCCCTCTCGTTTGCTTCCATCCCTCCCTGTAAATTTCTCTCTATTCCTCTCTTCCTTTTTCCTTCCTCCACTTGCCCCCTTCCTTTTACTTTCTTCCCTTCCTGTAAATTTCTTTCTATTCCTTCCATCCTTGCCTTCCTTCCTTTGCATTTTCTTCATTCCCTCCCTCCTTTCCACACTTCTTTCCTTCTTTCACTGCCCCCCATTCTTCCCTCCTTCCTCCATTCCCTTCCTTTACTTGCTCCTTCTCTTTTTCTTCCCTACCTCCCATCCCTGTTAATTTCTTTCTATTCCTCCCTTCCTATCTTCCCTTCCTGTAAATTTCTTTAGATTCCTCCCTCTCTTCCTTCCTTCCTTCCTTCCTTCCTTCCTTCCTTGGTTTCATTCATTAAATGTTCCAAATTTAGCCTTCCAGGCCAATCTAAAATCAATTCAAGCATTAGCATCTGTCAACTTTGATCAGCCAGTTTGCAGTGTGATCTGAATCAGACCACAGTGCAGGTATAACGCAAACATACTGTAGATATGAATAACTTCAGCCACAAGAGACGTTTAGCATCAGGAAGCACATCTCAAGGCCTGACGTGAAATGCTAAGTATTAGCTTATCAGCCACCTGTGTATCCATCCCCGTATGCTCAGTAGCAGCCCAAAGCACCTGAGCTGCTGGCAGATCCTTCCCAGCCAGGAGCCCCACTGTTGTGACTGTGGGAAACATGTGACTGTGAGCTTTAATGGGCAGTCTAAATCACAACCCTGTCACTTTGTGCCTTCATTCAGATTAATGTGCACACCAACCGGCCAGACATTAAGCCCCACGGGCCCTCTCAATGACACACCTCAGTGCTCTGTGGCTCTCTGATGCGCACCTGCCGCACAAAAATACACACTGACAACCCTCACAGAGGCTTGTCATGCTCAGTAAGCAGCACAAACACAAACACACACACACACACACACACACACACACACACACACACACACACACACACACACACACACACACACACACACACACACACACACACACATCTTCACCAGGAAAAGCCAACAAACCAGCACTCTGCTGTAACCTTGGGAAGAGATGAACTGGAAAGAGTGAAACAATGGGAATGTTGGAGAATCAAATGTAGCTCAACTGTGGAGTTCTCCAATAAAAACACAACTTCTTACCTCATCTCTCCCTCCTTCAGCCTTGCGTTAGCAGCTGAAACGCACTTCAAGGTGTAGGACCAGTTCTCCATGATCAATATTTTTGGTTTTCATTCAGCTATCCTGGAAATTTTAAGTGAATTTTTATCATGAGACAGACAAATATGATGTGAACCTGGTGTGTTTTTTTATAAGCTTTGGTGACAAATAAAAGATGAAGAAGCTGTTGAAGGCTACAAACCAAGAAATGCATGTACAGAAAAGAACGTTTTTAATGTTAAAGAAGCATTTAAGTGGCCATTTCCATGAAATACTCATCCTCTGTTGACACTGTACTACATTACCATTCACTCAAGAATGCTTACCAAGCTTCTGACACTCAGAGTAAACAGTCACAGTCATTGCCCCAAAAACCGCCTCATCCAAAAGAATCAGATGTTACATATTAATTTTCTTGGATTTGACAATGAATTCTTTTTATTTTCTTGGGACAAGTTCTGTAGTGGCACCAGATGTTGCCGTCTTTAAAAAGCTCATAAGTCACACTGGTGTCTACTGTTTTTTTTTGCTTTCTTAGAGCACAGAGTAATTGTCAACAGCATCTGGCTAATTCTAATGAATATAGTTTCATCATCTGCTAGAGAGGAGAGGAGAGGAAGGAAGACATATGAAAGGATGCTCTGCCCCCATTTGGTAACAGACAGAAATGCAGCACTTAACATTTAGGACTGAGAACTCATATGGCACCAACAGTAAGCCTTTTAAACTTTTCAGATATTCCCTTTGAATATATATTTAGTTCTATTCCCATGCTACACTTAACACTGACCTATAATATCTTAGATTTGGGTTATCAAACACTTTGCACATGTGCAGATTATATAGAAGGATTTCTCCCAAAACACCTTACCAGAGTAGAATTGACCTGAAGATATAAATAAATAAATAAAATATAAATAAATAAAAAAAAAAGAAACCACTGCTATCAGTGTGCAGGCATGCATTTTTAACAGAAAGTGTATACAGTAAATAGCAATATATAATGTGATAGAGAAGAACTTGGTATTTAGAAGGAGCAGTAAGGGCCCTAGTGGCTGAAAAGATTAGCAGTTATACCTGTGGAAGTCAAACTTTCTCAGCAGAAAAGCAAAACAGCAAAAATACCACAAAATACCAGCATGCAACAACCCCCCTCCTCCCCCCTCCCCAAACACACCCTACAAGAATTTCAAGGATTATTACTTTAATCCATGTGGACCCGCTTGGAGGTTTACGATTTAATACTTGTCCAGCACCAGTGAAAAAGGTGGTTTAACTTACTACCTCAGCTAAATCCTGATTCCAAATAGCACCCAGAAAGCCACACTAATAGACATCCAGTGAAGGTTCACAACTTACTGTGGACTTAAACCACACAGCTGGCCAGCCTGCTCAGGGTCATCTGTGAGGAAGAAAAGTCCTGGTCATTTTGGATCCAACCGGCTTTCAGAGGCTTGGATGGCTTTTCCAAGAGCCGGCTCTTTTGGCTCCCAACGGCTCTTTATTTAGTACAACTTCTGTAAGTTACATTCTTATTTGTTGCAAGAAATAAATATGCAAGATCTGCAATACATTGACATATTCTGTCATACTGATGGTTAAAAAGTGGGATATGTCAAGAATAACTATCCAAGCTGTACAACAAAAATGCGAGACCCATAGATTAGTACAAGTTAAATGAAAAACATCTTTCATAATAAACATAGCCAAGTGTATTAATAAATAAATACACAGACATATCTCAACGTTGTCACCACAGTCCAAAGCCGCATTACTAAATGAAATAAATACATTATCAAACATAGTAATTCATGTAGTGTATAGGTGTGTTGTAGTGTGTATAAATTCAAGGCACAATGCAGCCCTCTGCATGGCAGATGGGGTTCAGGGATGGTTGGGAGTTGAGGAGCTGAACAGCCTTGGGTACAAAGGTTGCTCTTCTTCTCGGAGTTCTGCAGCCTAGACAGCGCAGTGTCCAATGTCACAATGTAGAACGGACTTGTTCGCGACCTACACATCACTAGTGTCAGGGATCTTTACCCTCACCGGGGATCTTGAAATAAAGCCAGAGCATCTTCTAGTGGAGTTTAAATGATATGATCACATTTATTAATGTGTTATACATATTTGAAGAACTTTACTAGAGTGATTTTAATGTTTATATATTTATCTCCATCACTTCAGCTGCTCTAAACAATATTTCCATATTAACGACGGCTCAAACGACTAAAACGTCACTGCAAAAGGACTGTTAGAATTTCAAGTCACATTTTTTTTTAATGAAAACTGGGTTGCAAATCTTAAACCGGCATTAATTGTTTGGCCACTTGGGGGCAGCGGCAACAAGTTGTGAACACCACATGGACATATCATAACCTTTTCAGATGACATGGCGAAATTGTTAGCAAACATTTGCTAATTAACACATCCGGCAGTTACAGAGCAACACTATCAACGTCATTTGAAGATGTGTTTGTGAACAGCAGGCAAATCCAATATCCACTCACCATTTAGCTTAGCTTTTTTTTTCTTTACCAGCCCCTGAGAGAAATATCTAGCCCTTAGCCGTAGCTGCTACATGCTCCACTATGTCCACCAGCAGAATGTAAGTAGATAACAGATGGATTTTAGAGCTTTTTCTCTGAAAAGCTGCTTGCAGCGACTTAAAATGACAAAATGATGAGAGTGGTGAGATTGAACAAAAACAGTAAAGTTGAGGGCCAAATTCTGCCTGCCTGCCGAGAATTGCAAGCACCTCGCGGATCGTAACGCTAATTCATACAGAGAAAAGAGGTGGATGCAAATCTTGGCAGGTAGCCTAGAACATCTGTTCTGCCGAACTATGCGTCCACCTCTTACAGTTCTTTTCAGACACTTTGCTGTGCTTATTGATCAAACACGGTTATCACCACATAGCCTATTTTTGTTGAATCATAAGGTTGGCTATGCTACTTCTATTAAGTGTAATAAATTATTAACGACTCTAAACGTTCATAAAAGATATACTTAGAATCATTTATCACCATTGATGTACCCCCAAAAGGATATTATAGCCTTTAAAAGCAGTTTTTGGAGGTGCATGCAATTCTCAGCAGGCATGCAAAACTCGATATAACACCGGACAGATAAACGATGAGTTGAAACTCACTCTAAAAGCCGAGGGGAGCTGCAGGTAGGTTCATCAGTGACGACCCTTCTCACATTATTTTGAGACATTGTTATTATAAAAAATAGCAATTGTAGCCGCTTTGAATATTTCTCTACAATAAATGTTGATGACTAAAGAAGCAAAGTTGAGAAAAAAACATCTTGATTTATTTATCAAGATTTTAACACTCCAAAATGAATGTACAACCCCACAATTGTCATCAAATTTTGATTCAAATGTTGCTAAATCCTGATTGGTGCAGAGAAATAGGTGATGCATCCCATATAAGCCCCGGCACCTTCAAAGGAAAAGCACAAATACGGAAATCTCTCATGTGAAATAACAACAACTATTGTGTTCACGTGGGACCTCATCTTTCACAGTACGAATCTCAGAAAACACTTCACTCTGAAATTAGACAGGAGGGGGCTGTTATACAGCACTTAAAAGAATCTATAAAACAATAACTAACTATTTCTATGGTTATGTCAGGCCAGAGCTGTTCACTCACAACCCATTTAATCCTTTAGACAAACCAAAGCTACATTTTCAGTCAGCTACAATCAACAACAAATATACATTCAAGCTACAAGTCAAAGCTCCATTTTTTTCCTCTGTATGACCGTGGTGTTTAGGCCCATTGATTTCCAATAGCACTTAAAAAAAAACTTGATCTCTAATACTTCTAACACGAAAACACGGGGATGTGTGATCTTTTTCAGAAAACTGAAATAATCCTTCAAACAGTCTTTTTCACAGGTGCAAATCACTGCCATTTTCCCTCCTACGTCTCTTCACTGAAGGGAGCCCCCACACACAGAAACTGAACTGTGCTTGATTTTCATGGCATTGTTAAGGGGTAATCATCGTGACATTTACCACTATGATTACTCTGTGAATTGGCCTCCCTTGGTCAGGCATTTTCTATAATTTCCAGACCCCTGGTGGAGAGCAGCTCTGTATTACACCAATTAAAGCAGTGAGTCATATGTCACTGGCCACCTGAGAATTCAGCCTTCCTCAGCTTTGTGCTATAAATTTACCTCTGGCTGTTACACTGTCCAGGTCTATTGTTATTCTGCTACTGACCGACAGATGAAACTGATATGTTGCCTACATGCTTGGGTCATGGCGGTGTCGTGGAGAGTGTGTGTGGGGAGGTGAAAGGTCAAGGTTCAACCCGGTGTCATATTACAATTGCAGTCATTCATCTCTGTTAATCACTTTCCCTCCTTGTTTTGCATGAGTCATGTACCATCTCAGGATGACGTGCTGAAAATTCTCCACAAAACATATAACAAATACAGCTCTTCACGTATCCCTGAGTGCACTGAGCGCAAAACAACCAACAAGACAAACTCTTTGCTCTTTTTAATATGTCTTTCAGAGTAGTGTCAGTGGCTATGCCCAACCCCATAAGGCTTAATTAGATTAATGGAAGAGCTGGAGAGTATCTAATGACCTATCTCCCTGCATCACTGGACAGGGGAAAGATGGAGAGGCATGAAAAGTGCATCGGCACTCGCCTGCTTCCTCCTCCACTCGTCCTCTCCTCTCTTCTGCCCCAGACAAGTCAATGGTCCTTGAGAGCGCTCAGAGATACATTACACGAAGCCCACGGCTGAGTCAAGCCCCGTCTGCATCACGGTGGCATTTCGTTAGTCGTTCCCCAGCGTGACAAGAGGAACGGAACAGCAGACTATGGGCTGAGTGGGTGTACTTTGATTCTTAACGACAAGCGAGCGTGTGAGTGTCTTACTGAGATAAGGGCTAAATGAAATAAGGAAAATATGCAAAGATAATGAAAATGACACTGGACAGAGATTTATCAGAGGAAATAGCCATGCTTATGATTTCCCCCTACGTGTGTCATGCTGATTATGAAATCAGCTTAATGCATTAATTATATGGAGTCTACATATTCTGAATCACTACTAATATGTGCCGGTAGACTACTGCAAAAGCAAAATATGTATAAAAACATTTTATCAACATAGAGCCCTGAAAAGACTTTAATCTGTCAAATTTCAGATTTCAAGTTATTTTGCAACTATTATAACCACACTTTCATAAAATGTACAAAACATTTTTGAATAATATATATAAATATTATTATTTATCTATTTTATACCAAGTCCGTTAACCAATCGCGTTGTTTTTTGTTGATTGGCTGCAATCTTCCATCTCTTCAGGACCTGTAGGCGTTAGGCGTGCACAAAAACAGCTTCTACCCTTCCACAGCTAGCCCCATTAACCTCACTGACACTCCCCCCTTCCCTCTCAAATACTGTATATTATTAATTATTAATTAATTATAGAATATTATTTCATTTCACATCATTGCACATACCCGGTATATTGCACATATTTGTTGTTTAGTTGTTACAGTTAAAAAGGGCATCAACTGGCCCCGGATCATCAGGGGATAGAGCAATGTAGAGCTGTGTGTCATCAGCATAACTATGGAAGTTGATGACGTGCCTCCTGATGATGTCTCCAAGTGGCAGCATGTATAAGTTAAACAGGGTAGGGCCTAAAATTGAACGCTGTGGAACCCACAGTTCATTTCATAGCTTTTAGATGAAAATTCATCATTGCTTACAAAAAATTCTCTATCCACAAGACTGTATCAAAGGCTGCGCTTAAATGAAGAAAGACTGATAATGGTGGTTTCCTCATGTCCATATTTGATCTGAGGTCATTTACAATCTTGAGTAGTGCTATCTCTGGACTGTGATTGGTCTGAAATATATTTCATATATATTGTGGGAATTTATAACATCATTCAATTGATTAAAAACAAGCTTCTCTATAATTTCTTTTATCTTTAAAATGGCAGATGGGACACTGGTCTGTAGTTTTTGAGTACTGTGTTGCATCTGGATTATTTCTCTTCAGAGGAGGTTTCACCATGGCTGTTTCAAAAGCAGTAGGGAGACCCATCTCAAGAGAATACTTCACAATGGTCAGTGAAGATTCACTAAAAAAGCGATAAAATATGGGAATGGGATCTAAAATGCAGGTTGTTGGTTTCAGTAATACCTTTACGAAGCATGTCAGCATCAACCAGGACAAGATTCTCCAGTACAAATACAGGTTCTGCTTTGTTAAATGGTGCTGATAATACTTGCACATTTTTACTTAAGTAAGGTTTTGAATGCAGGACTTTTATTTGTAGTACATTATTGCTACTTTTACTTCAGTATACTTCTTGCCCCAAATGTGTCGTGGGGGAGTTTTATTAAAGAGACAGTAAGGTTTAAAGGCTTACATATGGAGTGGCTTTGCTTGATGGTCCTCAAGTGTCTCAGCTTTAGTGCTGACCTGTAAGCCTATTGGGATCTTATATGAGATGGTGATGGGCTTAGGTCGGTGGTGATGGCGGGGGCTATGCTCCCGGCAAGAGTATTAGTTGTGCTAATACCATTAGAGCCAGTGTGGTTATGAGGGCGTGTTGCGTTTAAGACAAGAGGGTACACAGAGAGAAAAGAGAGGGTTAAGTAAGGACAGGGATCTTTCAGCTCCTTAGGACATTACTTACACTGTCATTTGCTGACTGCAAAGCAGATGCACCTTTAGGATTCTAGACATGTTTAGCAAGTTGAAGGGTCTCTTCAGTGGCCCACAGGTGCCCGCCTCTTCAGGGACCACCACAGTGGGCCCAGCTCCAGCTCCAGCTCCGGCTCTAGCTCCAGCTCCGGCTCCGGCTCCAGCTCCAGCTCCAGCTCCAACTCCAGCCAAGGTAAGACTTGTTTGGATGTAGAAAACAGCATGCTGCAATCACAACAATGAGTAAATAAAAATGTCACTCATAATCTGTAAGAAATTTTTATTCATGTCTTGCGTTTTAAAGGATTTTGGATTCTTCTGTGACACTCTTACAAGCTTTCACACTGTTCTGTATGTCCCAGTAACTGCAGAAGCAGCCAGATGACTGAAATGAAGGCATGACAACAAAAATTATTTTGAAATATTGCATCCAGCCTGTAATAAAGCAGGTTTGGTTACATGTGTTTCTCCTAAGATCACAGAAGTGGCTTCTTATCTGCTCCTCCATCCATTCAACTGCTCAGTGCTCTTGCCAACAAAGAATCTATTGAAATTGTTTCATTACACGGACCTCTTTGAAATCGCTCATTACCCAACGGGCACTTTTGAATCCTATTCATCTCAAACACAGCTTGTGTTTTTTTTTGTTTTTTTTTTAAACAAGTCCATCAAGTCATTTGTCAAATGCTAAATTTACTATTCTTTAAAAATGCTCCCTAAATTAAAATGTCCCTCTAATGAACGTGGCTTGACTAATGAAGCCGAGCATCTGACTTTGTGGGAAATGTTGATTTGTGGTGCAGGAGGAGAAGCCAGCCGATAAGGAGAATGAAGCCAAGAAAGTGGACAAACCGCAGGGTAAGTCATCATTCGTTTGAGAGGCTGAAGTGGCACATTTAGAACCTAAATTACTTTATGTCCCATTTTGTTTTGCTTCGTGTCAGATGGACTTTCTTTATGAAGACTGTGTTTTGGCTGTGCACAGTGTCTGTTTAGTTTTTGAGAGCATACACTTAAGAAAGAATTCATCATAAAAGTACACATATATCTCATCTCTTAGAACTATGTCCAGGTGCTCTGATCTAAATGCATATGTTTGCTGATTAGTTATAATGATACTAAAATGACCTCAGCGAGCTCAACACTGTCTGCGGTTGTTCTCAAAGCTCTTTTTGATTCATGTTCCTGTAATTTTTCAAAACAAAAGTTGTAGAATTTCAGCTTCAAATGGCTGTAATCAACATTATGTGCAGTTGTGAGGCAGAGATATTGATCCAGAAGGGACTGTGATCATTAAGACAGCACAGGGGCACACAAATGACACAAATTGACTGTTGACAGCTTATCAATATGAAAAGTTCACCTCTGGTCAACTTTTCTTGAGGTTATTGTCTGTCCAAACGTCACGTTCCCTACTTTCTGAGATCAATAAGATAAATTGCATTTCAGTGACTTGATTGTGTTGCTCTCAGTCTAGACGCCTGTCTTGTAGCAATTTTCCTGTCGCCCAATACAACTGATAATTCTCTTACGTAATGTCTCTGAAAACCAGAAGTGCAACTTAACTCCTAAACGATCTAAACTGTAACATGGGCTGTATGTTTTGGACACCACACATAATGCGGCCTTACGGACATTATGAATCTCATTCAGGACTTCTGCCCAGTCGATCCACAGTTTGTGTCCTTCTCCGTCTCAGTCTTATTTAACCAGTGCAGCACAGATGCCAAAAGGGAATAAAGAACTGTTTTGTGGATTGCTTCATATAGAACTCTTTCTCTTAAGAAACTTTTTGAAATGTGGGCTTAAACATCAGCAGTATTATCAATTCTTCTAAATTACTTGATACTGAATTGGGGTGGTAATGGAACAGTGGATAAGACACATGCCTTTGGTGTGAGAGACCCGGGTTAAAATCCCACTGTGATACGTCCATGTGTCCCTGAGCAAGATACTTAACCCCTAGTTGCTCCAGAGGTGTGCCTCTGACATATATAGCAATTGTAAGTCGCGTCGGATAAAAAGCATCAGCTAAATGTAATGAACTGAGATACAGCCATGTCAGTTCTTTAGTGTGTCATGTTTTTCAATAATAATAATAATAATAAACAATAATGCTGTTATTTGTATAACTTTTTTCCAATACAAAGTAACTTTAAAGTACTTTACAGTGAAACAAATAAATTAGTAAATGAAATTCGGCATGTAAATGTTAAAATTATAAAATGAGCAATAATATCTTAAAATCAGTTGCAAAACTGATCACTGACAGGCAGCAAGTATTTGTGGGATGTGGTCACTCTCACAGAACATGTTAAAAGCCCGGCAGCAGCGTTTTCTGTGAGGTGTTGACCTCATAGGGTAGATGTTTTTCCTGCTGAGACCAGAACAAAATGCATTCAAAGAATTCAGGATTCAAGGAGGAGATAAAACGTAATTATGATCGTTTCCTTTTCTCAGAATCAACTCCGGACCCTGCTCAAGCTCCAGCAGTTGCCCCGGCCCCGGCCCCCGCTCCAGCATCAGCCCCTACAGCAGCTCCGGCTAATCCTGATCAATTTGGACCTGAGGGGTAAGACCTGCACACTTGGTAGTTTCTGTAGTTTCCGATTGTTTTAGCAATAATCACAATGAAATCATCACCAAGTGTTTTTTGTACCTGATTGGGTGTCTGACATTTAATTTGCACGGGATATGCACTGAAAGCATAACACAAGCATAGGCAGTTAAAGAGAATATATATATAGTGTATTCATCCCAAGAGTAACTGCAACAGCCTCCAACCAGCACCACAAACCGGTATCAAATTAATCACTAATTAATCAGACTCCCTGGCAAGATGGCAGAGAGAGACAGAGATAGCCCTCAGAGATGAACACAGCATGTGATATCTTTATCCCCTCGTGCAACATGCATATTAACAGGGGGAGGGCCAGAAAGTGGATTAAAAGCTTTTCAGCTTTTTAGCTTAAAGAAGCTCACCTAGGCTGCTTCTGGCCCAGCAATAAAAAACACATGAAGGCGAGAGGTAAAGACAGACTCAGCTGATCCTCGCAGTTGTAAGCACACGTTACTCCAAATAAGGAGCCGTGTTGGAGACGCTTCATCAGTGGATAGTACAGTTAGAGGTGTCATCATAAGCTTGAGCGATGTGTGGAATAAATATGTAACATCTACACTGATAACTTCGATAATCCAAAACAGTTCACTGATCTGTTAACATGCTACTGGGTCCACTCCCAAAAAGGTCTAAATGTTACAGTTACATCCATTCTAGATATTGTAATATCAGACCACTTCTGCATATTTTTTTAATATGACCTGGCTAACTAAGCATGACAGTGTGATAACTTTGACTGTAAATCCAAAAGCTCCTTGGAGAAATTGGGTAAGAATAAAACTGAGAACCTGCCAGAAAGCTGAGGTCAAGTGGCGGAAGACCAAGCTGCTGGTTCACCTTTACAAATGCACTTAAGAGCTATTACAAAGAAATGATACTTTGTAGACAATCCAACATGATAACCAAAACAGTGCTCAATTTCTTTTCTCCACTATTGACTTCCAAGTGACTCTTGCCCATAAAATGTCATGAATCTGCCTTGTTCTTTCAGGAAAAAGTATCAGATATTAGAAGGAAACTAACAATTTCACATACTAATGATTGCCTGTCTCTTCCTCTACATCATCACACTACTGAGGGCACAAAGTAAAATTTTCACCTTCTACCTTTAATGATCTAGAATAGGTGATCAAGCAGCTAAACTCCTCCACCTGCTCCTTTGACCCAGTTTCCACACAATCTTTCAAATGTGAATTCAGTTCTCTACAATAAGGAGTCTTCCCCTGTATTCACACTTGTAAACCTGGCTATAACTAATGCAGCTGTTTCAGAGAGGTGTTGATTCAGCTGGATGGTTGTCTCAGAGTCTGCTGTTAAACTGTATTGTGTTATACAGAATATTCCTGTTATTTAGCATACCCTCATTTATATATATGGGGTGGACATAAAAATAGTAACATCTGTCAGTATAAACCACTTCACCACAAACTGCAGCCTTCGAAATGGATAAAGTTGAACCAACACATCTAACAAAATGCAAAGTAATGAACAGTCTGTGTCCTGTATTTTGCAAGAATATAATTATTTTATATTGATAGACTTTTAAATATCACCATGCTTTAGGCATTTATCAGTGCTGCGGGGATTTATTTGGAGTGACTCGACACAAATGAGTCTTTCTTGGATCCTCTTGTCAGCAAGATGTATTGCTGAATTGTGCCCACTAGGGGGAAACATATGAACACATATGTCTCTCTTCCTCTGTCTGTACTTCTGAGGCTGAAGTTGCTCGTCTTTGTCAGCTGAGCATCTGCAATTAGAATGTCATTTCACAGAATACATGTCTTCATTTGACATTACAAATACCAATTGCTATTCTGAGTCATGTGTGAAAAGCAGTTCCTGTAGACTATTGGTTTTCAAACGTTTTCACATCAAGACTCCTAAATTGACACATATTAGACCACAGACCCCCATTTGGCAAAATTGTGTCCCAAGGTCCCCCATCTGATAGGAATGTTGCTTTTAGATGTTTTATAACAGAAGGTGTATGAAACGCATAGTTGTCTTAGTTATGGATGGTATTATAATGAAAATAAATGATTACCATTTTTTGCTGGGGACCCCGTTGGAATGGAGGACCACACATATTATTTAGCACAAAATCCGACAGAGCATGTTGGCCACTAGCTTCTCCTGCTCGCTGCGACCAATGATGGGAAATAAAGACGTATACAGAACTTTGATTCTTTCAAAATCACATATTGTATATAGATATACATATAATTTGTAATATGGTTATAACTGTTAGTTTTCTGTCCACGTAGAGTGAACTAATTTTGAGGTCTGCCTGTTGTTTATGACGTAAACCTTCAAAAATGTTTTTTTTGCCACTTGCAGGCAGTGGAACACAACAGAGACATTTTTTTTTTCTCCGTTTTCCCATGTTCTCGAGATAACAAAACAGTAATGTTAGTTTAACACAGGGGTCAACAGGAACGTTTCTTAATTCAATTTAATTGTGAATTTCAGTGTCACTGTTTAGTGGGGAGAGTTGTAACATCACCAGCTCCACCAACTAGAGATAAGATAGGAGTTATGTGATCATATCAGTATTTACCAACTTCTACCCCAAACAGGCATGGTGGTTATCAAGCCTGGAAACAGGTACATTCAGAATAGAGAAAAAAATAATTTTGAGGTAAGAAAGTAAATTTTTTGACCAAGACTATATTTTGTTTAGGATTTATACTATTGCAGACACTATGGTAATACAGCTAGCTAAACAATGGCTGACAGGGGTGAGTTGTAACACTTATTTAAAAATTGCTATTCATACAACTAGGGACTTTCTTGATTTTAATATTTTATAGCCTGCACTGTAGGGTTACCAGCATTCATTTGACAGGACTGTTACCAGTATACTGTTCAAATGTTGGCGTATGTATCGGCACTCGGTCTTTTCCATACTCCGTCTCCACCGGTGGAGAGGGCAGAGAAGCGTACAGGCAGCTTGTGAAAAATTCCAGTGCGCCAGAAAAAGTCCCACTACACCAAAGACTAAAATATAGAAGCGCCAGTACTGCGTACCGGTGAGTACCGACCCACTTCAAACACTGACTGTGACTCTGATGAAGAATATACACACATTGACACCACACACAAACACATCTTTTTTTTGTTACACCTAAGGATGTAGAGATGTTCTTTAAGAAAACTATTGAGTAAGTTCATTCTATAGATAAATTTACATACTGTACATTCGGGCGAGTCATCAGACATAAGTCTGTTATAGTGTGAGAGAAACATTGTATAAAGTTACCTGTCTGAAGCATATCATACAGTGTGGCATCTATTTTTGCTTCTTTTGTCTTATTGTTACAACCTACCCCAGTATTGAGATAGGTTGTAACATGCGAACACAGTGCATTTGGCATCAACTCACGAGGTCTGTGATATTCTTGTAGAAGACTGAACTGATGCCATTTGTAGTGAACAAATGTGGGTCGGCTACTTTGTTTAAAAGTAAAAGAGTTTTGTATAAAACCCATTAGATATGATAGGAACTGCATGGCCTGGTGAAAAGTATCTGTGGGTTCATCACTAAGGGCAGTGCCGGCTGGTGAAAAATATTTTAGGTGGGGCTGTGCCATATCCAGTCAGTTTCAGTAACCATACCAATACAATTTAACACTAACTTCAGGATACCAGTACTTTGTTAAATGGTCAGAAATGATGAATGGCAATATTATTATTATATTTTATTATAGGCTATTAATATACAAAAACATAAACAGTGTACATAAACATAGAAAGTGGCATGAAAAGAAAATACTCAAGTAAAGTACAAATAGGCTACCTCTAATTTGGACTGCAGTACAGTAGGCCTACTTAAGTTAATGTCCACCACTGGAAATAACCACATCTTAACGGCTAAAATCCACTGACTCCATAGAAGCGGCTCTCCGCTCCGCAGAGAATAGGTAGCAGGTCTATTTTTGATGGAAGACACGTAAAGCAGCACAGAGCTGATCGAACTAGGCAGGAAGTCAGACACAAAACGGCAGAGAGAATCCGGTCAATTTTCAGAATAAAACACCCCGTGGAGACTCCGGATCGTAAAACAACAATAAACATGGTTAAAACGGACACAAAGGGAAATCATTTAACTACGTAGCCTACTTAATCATAGTAGAAGAAAAAATTTAAAACACTGATTACCAAATCAACTAAATGTAAACATGTCAGCAATTAGCTACAACACCTGCTTAAAATCAGGCAGGTAAAATGCTCTGATTCTGAAATGCTCCTTGTGGGAAATGCAGCCTGCAGTTCACAGAACGAAACATAGAGCACACAATACATAACGCTAATTCATGCTGAGAAAAGAGGTGGATGCAAATCTCGGCAGGTAGCCTCCAACATCTGTTCTGCCCCATACAGTCAATGGTTCTGCCGAATTATGCATCCACTTCTTAATAAGGTCCTTTTCAGACACTCTGCTGTGCACACTGATCAAACGCGGTTATCACCACATATTTTAGCTGAATCATAAGGAATGCTACTTCAAGTGTAATAAATAATTACCGACTCTAAACGTTCATAAAATATATAGTTTGAATCATTTATCACCATTGACGTTCCCCACAAAGGACATTATAGCGTTTAAAAGCAGTTTTTGGAGGTGCACGCAATTCTCGGCAGGCATGCAAAACTCGGAATAACACCAGTCAATGGACGCAAAAAAACCTTGGCGCAGCTGTAACGTGCCGTAGCAGACACCGGCGTAACACTTCTATCTGTCTATAAACTATACAGCTTACCTCTGTAGCCAACAGCTGTTGTTCTCCTTGTTTATGTACCACAGCACAAGCACCAACTGGCAGTGTGTGGAAATATCAGTTGTCTCATCTGCCTGAATAAACATTACTCTTGAAGTAATCTTCAAGAACTGACAGCATGCAGTCCAAACATTTGTTTTGCACAGTCTTGAGGTGCCTTTGAAAACCGTAGCTGTCTTAAGGTGCTCCTCCAACACACTGTCCAGCAAGATCTACTGAAAACGGCAGGGTTGTCAGTGGATGCGGTCTCATTGTGGCCGCGCAAGTCCGATGTTAACTCTGCCTAGCATGGCTAGCTTCACCGTATTATCCATATGTGCCCTCGTACACTCGTGTTTCTTAATCTTCTCTGATAAATGTATCGTGTCATTTACTCCTGTAACAGTCCATGTTGTATCCGTCCCCGCCATTTTAAAAAGCATGCATGGGAAGCAAAAAAAGCTATTTAAATCATTGCATCCAGCTAACGTTAGCCAAGGCAGAAAGCCTGTGTCGCCCTTGAGTTCCGCATTCATCGCATCAACACCATCACATGTCCCTCTACCACCTACTGATTGGCTTGGGGCAGATCCTGGAGCGCCCTTCAGGCATCAGATTTGGGGACGCTGATTGGCTTAATTTCTGTTGCTATGGGCATATCTTGTGTCAGCCAGAGTCAGCTATTGGCTGCGCTGCAGTGCTGCTTGGGCGATCTCTCTGGCGCCCCAGAAGAGATCAGTGGATGAGCAGGAAGTTAATTTCACCCCCAAACATAATTATTTAACCTATATTTTATATATTACACATTATTGTGCATTTTAAACACACATATACTTAAAAGGTAATTACTGTTTATTAAAAAATATATTTAAAAAATAAAAATCTAAACACTTTCCACCCATAGACTGTCTATAAAAAGGGAGGGCGGCGATCTAGCGCCCTCTATTGGCCAGCCGCCACTGACTAAGGGCCTGAGTTACTAAAGGTTTGCGTGAGTAAAAACGTGTGCAAACTTCATATCACCAGCAAATTAGCATGTAAGCTGATCTACTAACGGTGTGCACGCAGAATGACGCCTTTCAAAAGTGCAAGATTGCACCTGTTGATTTAGTACTTTTGCCTTAATGAATATGCAATTTGGGGCGTAACATGCAAATACATTTAGTTACTACACGCAATGTCATCTACCAAGCCTAAACGCAGTTTCACGTGAGTGCAATCAGCCTCTGTATTTAATAGGTTTGAGAGGAAGGTTCAAACCGCCAAGTATTGCGCAGAGATGGCTTCTGTTATTGTTGCCAGAAGGAGACACAGCCATAATGAAAGAAAACGCATAGAAATTAACAATATTAGATAATATATAGAATATATATATATAGAAATACAATTATTTTCTTATATTTATTCGATGAACTATATGAATAGTTTTTTGTGTGTGTACTGTTGTATTAACAATCATGCCAATAGCAAATTTCGTTTCAACCTGACTTCTTTTCTCCGTGAGATGGAAGAATTTAGAAAGTTGCGTGGCGCTGCGGAGAGCCCCCAGCTGCACTAGTGCACGGATCACGCATAAAATTCATCCAGCCAGAGGGGACGATCACCAACTGTTCACAGCGCGCAGGTCGTAATATAGCGACACAACCCATTGTAGGTATCAAAGAGGGTGTGTACAGGGCCAGGGACAGGAGATCGCAGAGCGACCAGGCACTGTGCGGACGGTCGGTGATTGTTCCCTCTGGCTGGATGAAGCATGATCTGCTGGCATTTCCTCGTGTCTGGGTCATTCAAGCATACTGTTGCTGTTTTTGCTGGGGTTTCCCAAAGCAGTTATACAGGTGTGCTGTCCCAAGTACTTAGTGCAATCTCAGGCAGGATGGGCTGGTACATACGATTTCCACATACTCGGGACGCACTAAGCGAAACAAACCAAGGGTTTTCTTAAGGATGGGAGTGATGTGCAGTCCAAGTTTTGTGTGGGTGAGCATCCTAGCCGCAGAGTTCTGGACATACTGGAGTCTGTCAGTAGCCTTGCCGAGCAGACCGAACAGGATACCATTACAGTAGTCAAGTCGGGAGGTGATGAAGGAATGGATGAGGGTCTCAGCTACAGAGTTGAGAGGCACTGTCGGTGTCTGGAGATGTTCTTAAGATGGTAAAAGGCAGTTTTAGTAGTGTTTTTGATGTGCTGTTGGAAGGAGAAGGTAGAGTCCATGATGACGCCCAGGTTGCGTACTTGAGGGGATGCAGAGATTGAGCAGCCATCCGCATCCAATTTCTAATGGTATTTTCCATCTTAAGACAAGAAGCAGCCCCACCTCCACCTCCACCAGTCGTCATCAACAAGTATTCAGATGAGCAGCTCAGAGCTTTAGCCAAGCGGATGAGAGAGAGGGTGCAGCAGTACAAGGAGAAAGTGGTTGATCAGTATGCTTCATCCCCAGAGATCAGCCCTCCTGTCAGTGAGTACAAACACAAAATTATTTATCTGTACACACGAGTTGGAGCTTCACTTCATCTGTGCTTTTACGTAAGCACAAAAGCTTAATATGTGTGACTTGTGATTATAGTCGTCAGCTTTACTGGGGCCGCATGCCACACATGATGAATATTTAAATTGCATCAAATGTTTTTCACACACTCAGCCTTCATATTGTCCTTTCAGCACCTCTGCTACACAAAGAAAACTACGCAAATGTCATAGATGAGAGGAAAAGGCAAGCGGAGGAGGAGCGGATAAAGAAGGAGGCGGCTGAGAAGAAGAAGAAAGAGGAGCAGGAGAAGAAAAAGAAGGAGGCAGAGGAGAAGAAGAAAGAGGAGGAGGAGAAAAAGAAAGCAGAGTGTAAAAATGAGAAAAAGGTGGAGAAGGACATGAAGTCAAAGTTAATGGAAGCTGCCTGGTTTTCGGTGGACGTAGTGCTGAAGCCGATTGAGAACCTGATGGACTCTGTCCTAGGGAAGACCATTGACCCTTTTACAGACCGCCACTACATCGCCTGGCTGAGCTTGGTGACTCTGGCCTTCAACTACAACACCTGGTTCATCACGGCCCGCCTGTGTTTCCCTTACCACACTGAGAGCGCCATCCCTTACTGGTTCGCCCTGGACACCCTGGCCGACTTCATCTACCTCACAGACTCCATCATCTTCCAGCCCCGCAAACAGTTTGTCAAAGGAGGAGACATCATAGTGAGTCTTGGAGTTCAATGGACCCCTTTGCTGAGAATGACCCAGATAAAACTCAAATGAACTGTTCTTTTCTTCCTTTCAGAAAGACAGAGTGATGACAAAGAAGTACTACAGAGATACAGAGAGATTTAAGGTAGTGTAACTTGACTTCTTTGAACTTCTTTGAAGGATTTGAAGGAGCTCATCTCTGTGACCTCAAACATCTGTCTCTCCTCAACAGATGGACCTGTTGTCCCTCATGCCATTCGACTTGCTGTACTTCCAGTTTGGATTCAAATCCATCTTCAGAGCCAACCGTCTTCTGAAGGTGAATTTAATATCTGTTGTGGGAAGGTCACCTAACTGATGATGAAAACATACTAAAGTTAAGAGTGACTTTGTTTCCTTCCTGTGGGCCGCCTTGGCTGACATGTACATGCTTATTCTCAAGGCAGACACGTTTTTTGAGTTCAGCGATCGTCTCGAGAGTATCATGGCCAAGGCTTACATCTGGAGGTATGTCACATGAAGTTAACTGAGCATTTAGGATGATGCTTTTTTTAAAAAAAAAAAAGTGATCCTGCATGCGCCATTTTAAAAACTTGAAGACTTGAAATGCTAAGGTCAGGTCAAGGCAAAAACAGGAACTCACCTGTAAAAACCTTTTTAAATGGCAGAATGAGCCAGCGTTTAAGTTCAGCTGTATGGAAGTTACTTTACAGTTACTGTCTTGGAGAGCAGCCTTTTGTATCACCTCTGCTTTGGCAGCCTACATGGTCGTATCCCCTTAAAGCAACTGCTGGCTTTAACATGGACGAACGATGAGATGAGGGGAAGCGAGCTAACGTCTTTCGTTTTCTGTTAGAGTGATTCGGACTATCGGCTATCTTCTCTTCATGCTCCACCTCAATGCCTGCTTCTACTATGTGGCCTCAGAATACCAGGGCATCGGGACAACTAAATGGGTCTACTCTGGTCTTGGCAGCGCGTAAGTACAGAAATTTTATATTTCTGCTTGTGTTTAAGCATGTGGCATTCAGGTTTGTGTTTTCTCCATATTGCACACTTTTAAAATCTGAGAATCAGGCTACCACCAATCATTGGCTACCACATTCTAACTGTCAACAAGTCAGGTCAAAATGAAAACTGATTTTTCTGTCTCATTAAGATCTGCTCAGGAAGCTCGATAGACGAATGTCAACACACTAGTGAAGTGTGGTGTAATTACACCATTAGTAAAGTGCACACTTGTATAGACTGGTAATTGTATGTCTTCAAGTATTCCCAGATAATCTTACTTACCATAAAACCTTAATTAAAAGCCTAGTCCCAATTAGACTCCTGTCCCTTTTACTGGCCTGTTGTGGCCACATGTTTTGACAAATAAATGCAGGTCTCAATTAGAAGCCCGGTCTGGTTTTTATAGAAGCTCTTTGGGTGTATAAAACTTCTTGAAGCCCACCAGGTCACCTGCTTGAGCTAATTCTAAGCGGCCTTGTTCTTGCAAACCAATATTAATGTTTAAACATTTGTAAATATGGACACGCTAAATTGTAACTGGTGTGGCGTCTTGGCGAGGTCTCCCTCGGAAAAGAGATTTCAATCTCAAGGGACTTCCTGGTTAAATAAAGGTTAAATAAAATAAAATAAAAATGCGACACATCGTTAGATCGATTAGATTCTCCATAATCCAATCATTTAGTTCACTTTATGGAAATAGTGGGCACCAAAGTGTTATTAAAGGATTTAAAGGCCTATACCACATAGACTCCTTACTCAAATACAGGCAGGCTGAATTCAGTGATTTAAGCTAATAAAAGCCTGTGCTATTTAATAAAGTTTTATGGTATTTTGCTGAGTTTAGTTAAACTGTGCATCATTGTCGTGTTTCAGAGTTGACTGAGTTTAGCGCAGAGAAGGACTTCGTCAACAATCCACTGCTCAATATATAATATAATATATATAATAATATAGAGAAAATGTAATTACCAGTAGGTCTGTGTGTCACATGGTCTTAATCAGTTGTGTGTGTATTAACTATTTATTAAATGAAGTTCTGTGTAATTATAAAAAACAAATAGGACTGTATTGATGGGAAAATGTGTGGATATCAAACATACACACACAAAGCTTGTAGAGTCACTGCGATGTCTGCCGCACTGAAACAGAACTCCAATTTCAAACAGAGTCACTCACACAGTGAACATGTTTTGTATGTTCCATCTTTGCTGCTGCTGCAGTTACCTCAGCTGCTTCTTCTATGCGGAGAAGTCCCTGCTGATGATCGCCGAGTTGCCGTTTCCGGACACCATGTTCGGACAGATCTTTCAGATGACAAACTACCTTTTTGGAGCATTCTTTATGTCCATCATTCTTGGCCAGGTAGTTTAATAGTAATCCTTTTTCAATCATCTTTTCCCCTTTCCCCTATTATTCATTTTTTCTCTATTGTTATAATTTTGTTTTTGATGATTTGGTCAACCTGTTCTTGGGTGGCATTTTTAGGATGATATTTTTGAACATTTTGCAGCAAGACATCAAGGGAATTAAACTTCAAAAAGTTAAATAACAATGATTCAAAGTGTGCCCTGAACTCTGGACAGCCGCACTCCCTCCTAAACACACACACACACACACACACACACACACACTTATTTATTCTGTCAAAATACAGTTTCTGACATATTAGCGTAGTTTGTGACAGCCCATCTAACAACCCCCACCCTCTCCACAGGTACCTGCGTTGTTACTACCATGCAGTCCGCAGTCTGATCAACATCGGGGGTCTTAACGAACCCCATACCGTCTTTGAGATTACCTTTCAGATGACAAACTTTTTCACGGGCGTCTTTGTGTTCTCCAGTTTGATTGGACAGGTAACATAGAGACACATTCTGCCCGTAGCATGAGTCAAAGTAGAAATCAGCAACTCTAAATTAGCATGCCGTCACCTTGTTAATGTAGTGATGTTCGATAAGTCATCTTACCATACTAGCGTCACCAACTCCCCATCATCCATCACCCCGTCTGTTGGTCGTGCCTCGGTGATTCCCTGTGGAGTCTTGACTATAAAAAAGCTTGTAAAATGTACCAAATGTAGCATGGTAACAACACAAAGTCACTGACTATACTGTGTAGTTGATTATTATCCAATTTAACACAGTTTTCCACAGTTCATGTATTTATTCTCACGTCAACTTGCCTCAGATGAGAGACGTCATCGGGGCAGCCACAGCAGGACAGACCTACTACCGATCCTCCATGGACAACACGGTTAACTATATGGTGGCCAACCACATCCCTGCTTTGGTGCAGAACCGAGTCCGCACCTGGTACACCTACACCTGGGATGCCCAGGGCATGCTGGGTGAGTAAAACTCAGAAAGGCTTAAATTATAAGAAGCCATTCAGTCCTTCACACACATATCACTTAATAGACAACAACATGGCACTGCCTTTTCTGTTTTCTCTTGACACTTTCAGATGAGTCCGAGCTGCTGGATAAGATGCCTCTGGTGATGAGAACCGCCATCGCCGTTGACATCAACCTGGCAACCTTTCAGAAGATTGATCTTTTCAAGGTGCCTTCTCGAGACACTAAAGCACAGTGAAAGAGGCGTACTGCAGCTTCGACATTAAGTCCTGTTAGCTCAGACCTCAACAGTAAAGCCACCAAACGCAAAGCACGGACTATTGCACATGACCCCTATCTATCTATGTTTTTTTCTTCACAGGGCTGTGACCAGCAGATGTTGGTGGACATGTTACTGAGGCTCAAGTCTATTATCTATCTACCTGGAGACTTTGTCGTAAAAAAAGTGAGTTAATCTTATTATCAGATTAATCTGTATCATCCCTCAAAAGTAAAACTTTTGTGTACATATCTACTGCGTCTTCCCGTGTGTGTAACAATCTGTACAGTATTTGATTTTGTTTTTCTGAATGCCCTCTCTGCAGGGCGACATCGGTAAAGAGATGTACATCATCAAAAGTGGAGCGGTGCAGGTGGTGGGAGGACCTGACAACAGCATTGTGTTTGTCACCCTGAAGGCCGGCTGTGTGTTTGGAGAAATTAGGTAGGAGGAAGTTCACACTTTCTCTTTTGTAAACTAGTCTTGACAAAAAAAAACCTTAGAGCACTGTAAATTCCAGTTTTCACGCTGTGATAAACATCAGCAGAGATGTTTAATGTGCACAACAGTTTAATGCTCCCAATCAGAAGATAATAGATTCAAAGAACACTGTCTATGTAACGTTAGGAGACTTGCAAAAGAGGTTTATTGAGGAAAGAGGGGGACGAGGAGGGACGGGAGGAAAGAAGGGGAGTGGGAGGCGAGGACGCGGGGGACCGAGCAGCTGGAGGAGCGGAAGGAGCTTTGGCTGGAGGTTCGAGGGAGGCTGGCAGAAGTGGAGGAGAGAGCGTGGTGACTGGGGACCCGGCGGGGTGCAAGGGGGGAAGCCGGAGGGCGTCGTGGAGGCGGCGAGAGGAGGAGGCTGGCGAGCAAGCCCGGGTGGCTCTTTTGAAATTTCAAAAGAGCCATAACGAAGCGGTGACACCAAGTCAGGAGCTGCGAAGATCGAGCGAGGATGGAGTGGAAAGCCGGGGTAGAAATACTGGTCGTGATGAGGTTAATAGCTGGCAGGTACGGCGGCCCGGGAGGTTAACGAGGTGCAGGTGTGGGTAGCCAGCCGGGCTCCGGAGCACAGAGGGAGAGAGAAGGCACAGGAAAAAAACAGAATGCGAGGGAAAGGAGAAACAGGACACTCACCAACAGCCGGGCTGTCACCGCGACAGTCTAGGAATTTTTATGTGATGAAATGTGTTTGTTTTTTATGTATATTTCAGTCTGTTGCAATCATCCAAAGATGGGGGGAACAGGCGGACTGCTAATGTCAAAGCCTACGGCTTTGCTAACCTCTTTGTCCTGGAGAAGAAGGACTTGTTTGACATCCTGGTCCACTATCCAGAGTCTCAGAAAGTGTTGGCCAGGAAGGGCAGGTGAGTAAGAGGCCATCATTTCCCAACCTATTATAACATTTTGCAATTTATTATTTACTGTATAAAAGACTAAGAATTATTAGAATTGCTCACCTTCATAATAACGTCTTAATTATTTGTTTTTTAAATTAAGATTATATAGAGCTGAGTAAAGCATTTACTATATTGGCTAGATTAACTATTGGTTTTTAAAATGTTAGCAAATATTGTGCTCCTTCATTCTCTGTCAGTCAACTCAGTGTCAATAACATGTGCAGCACATAAGACAGCTGTTACCTATGTACATGCAACTGCATTTAGCCATCATTATTCATAACACCTAACTGTGATTTAGCAACTTTTTTAGGTAAAGAAATTTAGATTTTAAGGCTATAATTATAGTATTTGGTCCCCAAAGGCTACTTGAATGTTCAAATGTTGATTCTTTTCCCCCTAATAGTTGCTTTTAAGAAAGAATTCTTTCCACACACACATTCACACAGCCATTTCTCTGCTCGATGAATCAGTGTATTTTCAGTCCTGAGCAAAATTTGCAGTGTACAGTTTTTAATTTGTTCCATTTCTTCATGATGTTTGTCTTCTCTGTTTCTATGTGCGTGTAGGAAACTAATGAAAGCGAAGGGTCCGACTGCAGCTAAAGCAGACGAGGAGAAGAAGAAAGGGCTGGCGCTATTCGGCCCCAAACCGCCCACACCCAAACTGCTGCGTGCTTTTGGAGGAACCATTAACAAACGGATTACTGACAGAATAAAGGTACCAACTCTCATTTCTATCTATACGTGTTCAGATAAGAGCCACCACATTTTGTCTGACTGCTAAACATACCTTATATTGTTTCCTCTCCCCAGGCTGCTACTGCTGACCAGTAAGGATTGTAGTAAGCTTATGTTTTTTTATAACTCTTTTTTGGGAGCGAATGTACAATTTTATTCTCAACCTCTTATTAATCTTTTGTCCTGAGTGTGCATATCTTTTCACTTCAAGATGGTGTTTAAAAGGGATCCTTCTGTCAAGCGTTTGGCAAATTAGATGTAACCACATGAAACCATCAAAGATGTATTTAAACAACTTATTTTGTTGAGATGTGAAATATTTGAATCTGTCTGTGCGCTGCTGCCCCTAATGGATACTGCATGTTGTGTATATACACTGAACAACGTTATAAACAGCAACACTTTTGTTTTTGTCCACATTCATCATGAGCTGAACTCAAAGATCTAAAACTTTCTCTATGTACACAAAAGGCTGATTTCTCTCAAATATTGCTCACAAATCTGTCAAAATCTGTGTTAGTGATCACTTCTCCTCTGGCGAGATAATTCATCCACCTCACAGGCGTGGCGTATCAAGATGCTGATCAGACAGCATGGGTATTGCCCAGGTGTGCCGTAAACTGGCCACAATAAAAGGCCACTCAAAAATGTGCAGTTTCACTGTATTGGGGGGGTCCGGAAACCAGTCAGTATCTGGTGTGACCACCAATTGCCTCACACAGTGCAACACATCTCCTTCGATCAGTCAGCATGCCAATTGCATGCTCCCTCAAAACTTGCAACATCTGTGGCATTGTGCTGTGTGATAGAACTGCATATTTTCGAGGGGCCTTTTATTGTGGCCAGCCTAAGGCACACCTGGGCAATACCCATGCTGTCTGATCAGCATCTTGATATGCCACACCTGTGAGGTGGATGGATTATCTCCGCAAAGGAGAAGTGCTCACTAAGGCTACTGCAGACCAATGTGACCCAAATACGATTTTTTTTGCCCACATGTGACTTAAATCTGATCTTTTTATGACAGTGTGAACAGGCCAAGTCACGAATCTTATCTTTTCCAGTTTGGAATTGGACCACTTCCACTTGTGGTCCAAATCCGATAAAGATCGGATCTTTTTAAATGCGACCTCAGTCTGGACACTCAGGTCGCATTTGACGCGACTTTGACGTCACTGTAGAGCAGTTGTTCTGCTGTAGACGAAGCCGCGCTGAACGAAAAAGCACCTCAAAAAGCCTTTATCAAACATGTGTCTCTCTTCCTTCTGTTTCTTATACCTGATCCACCGTACCGGAGCTCGCTTCTGAGTTAACGTTACATGCATGCTATTTGGCCGAGGAACACAGAGTGGGGAGAGAGAGGAAGGGAGTTGTGGGGCAGATGCATTGTCCAGCGCCAGAAACCGTAATGAGAACAACAGAAAGTTGTGAACACTTGTCATAATTCGGGAGAAATGTGACCCGTGAGAGGACAATGAAAAACGGGAGTCTCCCGCGAGCTAACCGGAGATACACTGCTCCATGTTTACTTCTGTAGCCTGCAACAGTGTGCTGCATGTGACGTCGTGTTATTCTTCTGCGCATGCGGGTCACTTTAGGGCCGTGGACAGGAAACACTGGAGTCTGATATGGACCACATTTACAACTTTAATGTGAACTGTATCTGGGGAACATGAAGGCCTGCAGTCTGAACGTAGCCTATTACAGATTTTGACAGATTTGTGAACAATATTTGAGAGAAATCGGCCATTTGTGTACATAGAGAAAGTCTTAGATCTTTGAGTTCAGCTCATGATGAATGGGGCAAAAACAAAAGTGCTGTTTATAATTTTGTTCAGTGTAGTATACTTCTATACTGAACATATCTGTCTATTCATTTTTTTTGTTTGTCTGCTTTTATTGGCTCAATTTTCATTTAGTTTGCCATTGCACCGTAGTTGTAAAAGCATGACAGAGATTATCTATCATAACAACTGGTTACAGTAATTCTCACATTATAATATTTGATTGATTTGATCTCCTGCCAATTTATGAATAAATAATTCCATGATTTAACAACAGTTCATATTGACATCCTGTTCTGTTTGTTTGTTTGTTGTGTATCTGTCTGTCAGCTTTGTGTTTGATCGGAGAGAGAGAGATATATAAGAGCTAATCCCGTTAGCCTGGGCAGGGACATTGTGAGGCAGCCAACTGAAATAACCCCAGCAGTCTTATTTTACACCAGCTACTGTCATCCCTCACAGCCACGAGTTACTACCACGTAAATCATGTCACCCCATGATTAAATATGTTGAAACATGCACTTAGTTCTGTGTGAAATGCAGAGGCACAACTGAGAGTTGTTTTCAGTTATTTCAATAAAATGAATTGCAGAATTAGCAACTAGTTTGTAATTATGAAAATATTTCCCATCCCCCAATTGACTTTACCTGGCAGTGATTCATCTTTTAATTTGATTATAGAAAGACACACTTGTATTAATTATTAGGAGGCTTATTTACCAAGAAATGATGAAGTAATTAGGCCCGCTCTGTGGTGCTGGGTCTGGACTGGAGTCAGCTCTGCAGGAGGACAGTTGGTTGCGCGACAGTGATTAGCGGCTATAAGAGCTGATCTGGTGTTGATTCCAGGAAAAAGGGGAGTGCCCACAGGGAATTAATGAGTCTAAGAAATTTATTTGCCTCAGTCTGTTGTTTGGATGTGAGACGAGGACTGCGGAGGATCCCGGGACTCCGAGGTCTACGCAGGAAAGGGTCTTCAGGAGAAAAAGTGGATAGGCAGGCCTGTTCGCTGTAGCCCACACCAAGCCCCGCCATGTTCAGCAGGTTGAAAATGTTGATGAGGGCTCCCGAGCCTCCCCCTGCCCAAGCTCCTACCCCGCCTTCTACCCCAGCTCCACCAGCTAAGGTAAGGCCTCTTTCTGATATCTTAAATGTAAAAGACCTGGGCCAGAAAGGAACACTTTCAAAAATGTTGTTTTTATTTTTATTAAATTGTTACGGTAATTTCTATTTGCTGATCCTTAAACAGCAGTCCAACAGTCTTCACATTTGCACAATTTAAACCAAGCGTTAAATGACTTGCATTCTGTACTTGACGTGTGCTTGTCTCACTGAGCGCATGGGAGTTGCTTTTAAGTTAAACCATAGCAGGCGGATCACAGATCAGTGAAAGCCTCTGAAACAGTTTGGCACTGATGAAGAGCTGCCATGGCAGTTTTGGCAAGGGGACCCTGTGTGGGTGGATTTACTGTTGCTGTTTCACTGCTGGGCCTGCAATATTAATCCCGAAACTGAGGCGGGACACTGAGGATGAACTACAAGGGTAGTTTGGGTGCATGCCTTAATCATCAGCAGACATCAAAACTGAAGCCTGGACCTGGATTTATTGCGATAGCATTTAGCACTTTGACATTTTTGGAATCACAGTGTGCTTGATGCACCAAAATAGATGAGTTTTACAACCGATTTGTCTCAAGACATTGTTTGTCCACTCCTGTCTGCGCACTGTTACTGGTATTGTGTATTTACAGGAAGAAAAGCCCCCTGAAAAGAAGGATGAGAAAGAGGATCAAAAGAAAGAGGAACCAAAGAAAGAGGAGGAAAAGAAAGAAGAAGAAAAGAAAGAGGAGGACAAAAAAGAAGAGGAAAAGAAAGAAGTTAAGAAAGAAGAAGAGCCCAAGAAAGAAGAGCCAAAACCAGGTGAGGAACCTGTTTATTTGGTATAAACTCCATATTGTTTCATATTCTTACATCACATACTATTTCACCTGTCTCCTTGTCTCCCTGACTAGAGATAAAAGGAGTTATGTTATCAGAGGACGGGACAATGACCTCAACCAAGTTCAGACCAGTGAGCGCAGTCTGGGGAATACAGGCTGGAAATATAGTGAATATAGCATCGGCCATGCAGATCTTTGCGGTTGATTAATTGATTTCGGGAAAAAGAACCATGTACCATTCACATCACTATCACTGTCTTTGCCAAGTACAATAACTTAGACATAAGTGCATGGAGTACACCTTGTACAATTGTACAGTTCATACATTTAAGAAGGTACTGTAGTGCATTCTACTGTAGGTTGCTTTGATTTTAATTTCCCTGCCAAGAAGCAATTTCCTCGTGGACTTCTATTAGAAATCACAAACAGGCTAAAGTGCAGTTTTCTGTTCTTGGAATTTTACACTTTAGTATGAATTTGCCTAGTAGAGAACATCACTCATGCAGATTCTGGAGCCAAAATATTACTCACATATTTTTAAGTCATTTTATTTTTCAATCAAAGGAGGGTCTGTTTTTTTCCCCTTCCTGTCCCAGCTGCTCCTGCTGCTGCTGCTGCTCCAGCCACAGCTGCTCCTGCTGCTCCTGCTGCTGCCAATCCAGTGGGGGCTGATGGGTAAGAATGCATCATATATTGTTTGTCCCCAACTAGTGTGAATTGGGATAAGCTTCAGTCCCCTGCGACCCTGCAGAGACTAAGAGTATCTATATAATGGATGGATATATCAGTACTAACATTTCAAGCTTATTCAAGTTATTTAAGGTTTTGCATTACAGGAATTAGATTCATACTTTAGTTTTCAGAGTCATTTTGGTGCAACTGTTCAGGTTCATGTTTAGAAGGGACCTGTTGTCGGGTGCCCTGGTGGCCTAGGGGTTCAGGCGCTCAAGGATTGACTGTTGACTGAGTGGAGCCAGGATGACCCTGGAGCTTGAACTCTGTTCATTTCAGGAAATCCTCGTGCTTCTAGTCTCCAGGAATCCTGGATCAGCTTCACACAGCACAGTAAACTATAACAGCTGTTTCAGTTTACTGTGCTTTGTCTGACTTTGCGGCATTCAGCATTTCAAGAATTACAAAAAACTTGACACAGCTGTTGCTAATATCTGCCATCTGAAGCTAAGCTTGTTAAGTTTACTCTCCAAACATCGTATGTTAAACATTTTTAACTGATTGTACAGATGGACAGTTTACTCTGTCTGCATAGTTCCAGCTCCATTGTTTTTGGCTTTCCGTACAAGAAGTGCAGTATCTGGTCAGTGTGTTAGCTGCAGAGACAGCGGCCATGATCCCACTGTGACTTGAAGTAGGAAAGAAGATTAGGAGCTTAGCGGCATTTGTGACTGAGAACAATCAGAGATGGCGTTCATATGCAAGTTTGAATTTGGTTTCAAAGAATTTAACTTTGTTCCTTTCAGATTATTTATACAGTATATTATGACTGTAGTTTTTTTAGTTAGAGAGATGCATGGATGTCTATTGTGTCATTAAAATTACAAAGTCCTATTTTCTCTTTGAGGTTCAGATAAAAGTGGTTGCGTGTCTGTCTGCTTTTCATTCTTTCTCAGATTAACAGTGACTATAATAACATCCCCTTAATAAGAATCTTCCTCTTACTGCTCACCACTATTTATAAGTTTCCATTAATGCCCCCACACTTCCTTTCTCTCTGATTTAGTGTTAGTTTTCTATGGTTTTCAGTTTATTTCAATAAAAGCATTGTGGAGATGGTGTCTGCCTCCATAATAACCCTGTAGCATTATGAGCTCTTTAAGCTATGACGGTGTCTGACCCTTAAGGGCTTTGTAGGTGAGCAGAAGGATTTTACAGGGAGGAAGTGCAGATAAGTGAGGATAAGCAAAAATATGAAAAAAAATAAAATTATCTCTATTATCTCTATTCCAGTCAGTATTCGTGCCTCAACATTTTGGGTCATCTAATGAGTCTTAAGGGACTTGTTCGGGCAGGTTGATAATAAAGAATTGCAGTAATAGAGGCTAGTTTTCCGCAATCATCTAGATGCAGGATGTGCGTGATTTTAGCAATATTAACTAGATCAAAAAAAGGTGGTCTTGAAGTTTGTTTAATGTGAGAGTTAAAGGACATGTCCTGATCCAAGAGAAGGTTTAATTATAGCTACTTTAAAGGACTGTTAAAAATGTCAGATTGATGGTATCTGGTAAAGTAGTGCTGACAAGGTTAAAACTTCTTTAAGCAGCCTAGTTGGAATGGGGTCTAAGAGACAGGTTGTTTTTTTTAATCATGAAAGAAGCTCATGAAGTCATTACTACTGAGGGCTATGGGAATATATGACTCAACAGAGCAGTTATATCATTATTATTCTGTTATTCAACTTTGCTATTTTGCTTTACAGTGAAGAAGCCCCTCCACCCTCTCCTCCACCTGTTGTCTACTTCCGCTACACAGATGACACAATAAGAAGTTTGGTCAAGAAGTTAAGAGAGCGGACAGAGATGCTCAGAGAGAAAGCCATAGACCCTTACGCCACTTCACCAGAAATCACCCCGCCAGTCAGTAAGTATGGACACGTACAAACCCCCATGTGGACAGAACACAAACACGGTGAAAGTGCTTTTTAACTCACCGTCCCTCCGTTACTCTCTCTGCCTGTTCAGCGCCCATTCTGAGGAAGGATGACTACATCAGGAAGAAGGAGGAGGAGCGGATAGCGAAAGAAGAAGCAGATAAAAAGAAGGCAGAAGAGGCTGCCAAAAAGGCAGAGGAGAAGAAAAAAAAGGACGAGGAGAAAAGGATCGAGGCCGAGAGGAAAGCAGCGGAGGAGAAGATGTTAGAGGAGGTCCAGAAGAAAGTGAAGTATATTCCAGAGATCAATTGGTCCTACTTTGACATCCCCTTCCGTCCTATTGAGGTCAAGATGAATACCATCCTGGGAAACACCCTAGATCCTTTAGGTGAGGTGCACACTGGGAACAGGACAGATGTGATTAACTGAACACATAAACTGTAATAATCTGCACGTCTTCCTCTCTCTAGATCGGCGGTATATTTCCTGGTTGGCTGTGGTAGCGGTGACATTCAACTACAACATTTGGTTTAGCACAGCACGGATGGCCTTCCCGTACCACAATGAATACGTCAACCCCTACTGGATAGTTTGTGACATTCTAAGTGACTTAGTGACTGTTATTGACATCATCGTGTGGCAGCCCCGACTACAGTTTGTCAAAGCCGGAGATATCATTGTAAGTCCCAAAGCATTGTGAAGCATCACTAGTAATGTATCTGTGATAGTTGGCTGTTAGTGGCTTTAAACACTGAATAAATCTTCTATCCCTTGCAGAAAGACGGAGCTATGACTAAGGCACATTATCGGAAATCTGTGCGATTTAAGGTGAGAATTATCTGTCCAGTGGCGAAAACTAACTATTAACTCAAGTTCTGTAGTACTGATTAGCTTGTACTTCATTTAAGCATTTCTTTTGTATGGCTCTTTATACTTCTATTCTACATTTTGAGGGTTCATTTTTTACTTTTTACTTCACTACATTTACCTGACTGGTTACTACATAAGTAAATATATGATAAAATGAAATGATATAATCCAACACATTGCAGTGTTTTTTTGGGGCACTTGTCAAATTTAATATAATAATAAGGACTTTCCCAACAAAGTAAATCTTTTGAGTTATGGGAATTAAATCACATATTTTAATAAAATCTACCACTCACTGTAACCTCAGAAATACAGAAGTAATGTAAGTTTTTTATTTGTCTCTTTTTAGTTGGATATAATTAGCATAATCCCCTTTGACCTTCTCGGCCTGCGCTTTGGATTCTCCTCCATTTACCGATTCAACCGCTTTCTCAGGGTAGGCAGCCGGCTGATAATCTTTACTGATGATGTAAATGAAGGAAAACTGAGAAAATATATTTTGTATTATAAAGTTTTCTACGTTCAGTTCTTCAATAGCTGACGGTTTTCCTGTGTGTTGTAGATCGAGTCATTCTTTGAGTTCAGCGATCGACTTGAGAGCATCATGGCCAAGGCCTACATCTGGAGGTAAATGGTCCTGGAACAGTGACAGGAGTAAAAGAATACTGGAGTTTTGCCCAATTGTCAGCACACTGTGTGTAAACGTAAGCCTACAGATGAATTGTGAGCTAAAATAGATGCCTGTTAATAATTTAGTTTCTGAACCATTTACTTTTTGGTTGCAAGACATTAATATGTTTATCTTGTTATTTATATACAGTCCCGTCCAAAAGTATTGGAATGGTAAGGCAAATTCCTTTGTTTTTGTTGTTCACTGAAGACATTTGGGTTTAAGATCCACAGATGAGTATGAGACAAGAGTTCAGTATTTATTTTTGTTTTTTGTTTTGCTTACTTAAAAAATGGATAAGTTCAGACAAAGGGTGATATGTCCTAAGTGGTTTAACACATCTAGAATACCAGGAAGTAAAAGCTAAAATTCTGAACTCTTGTCTCATACTCATCTTTTGATTTTAAACCCAAATGTCTACCATTCCAATACTTTGGAGGGGGCACTCCACTCCAACATTTTTTGATAAATGTTCCTTCTACAGACCTGTTATAACATAAAACATTAATTACCTAGATTTTTGTATCTGGAAAAAATATATATTACATAAATATTATGTAGAATGTAAACAAATGCATACATATTACAATATCTTAGATTTTCTTATGTTAACACGTTTACATTGTGCTGAATTATCTCATATTCATCTGCTGGTACTCAGTTTTAGTTTTCCTCCTGGACAACATTTGAAACTAAAATGACCCTTATTCCGCTCACACATCAATTCCGTTACATCTAATGCTGTCTCTTGAATGCAGAGTGGCTCGCACCACAGGTTACCTGCTCTACGTCCTCCATCTCAACGCCTGTTTCTATTATGTTGCCTCAGTATACCAGGGCATTGGATCAACTACATGGGTATATAGTGGAAAAGGCTCAGCGTATGTACTTCATACATTTGTCACATTGTTGTTTGTGATGTTTGTGATTATAGATGTTAGCGTAGTTGTTGAGCTTTTGTGGTGCTGAAACACTAAATGCCAATCGCTTTTGTGTCTCTGTCCAAGGTGCTAAAAATGTCATGCACTGTTTCTCTATTGTAAATCACTACTTACTATATAGTGCACTGTGCTTTTTATGTTGTTTATTTTTTTTATTTTATGTTTTATATACAATTCTACCTGGAAACGCATTAACAACCATGCTGAGCAAGCTACCATCTAGTCATGCCCTGCCAAACACCCAGAACACAACAGCAACCACCTAGCAACACCCTAGAAACCTGCCTAAATGCAGAGAAAGTATCCAGCAAGACAACACCAACCATTTAGCAACACCCCAGCAAGAACCTAATCTGATCCAGTACTGTTTAAGTAGGAGACTTGTATCAGATTTGATCAAGAAATGAAGCCTTTCCCTGTCTATCTCAAAATGACTCAATAGAAAACAGTGAACACAATACAGCAAAAGTGTTAAAGGATGTTATGTCTGGTCCTTTGTCCACCTCAAGTATCGGTTCTGTGTATTTCTCTGAATGCACTGTGTTGTTGAACAGAGCACAACACAACATAAAGTCATAGTATCATGTTTATGAAACCAAAATTTGAAAAGGTCCCATCCTTCCACAGCTACCTGCGGTGTTATTACTTTGCAGTCCGCAGTCTGATCAACATCGGCGGTCTTCCAGAGCCCACCTCGACCTTTGAGATCGCCTTTCAGATGCTGAACTTTTTCATTGGCGTCTTTGTGTTCTCCAGCTTGATTGGACAGGTAGGTAGGAGGATAGTTCAAAAACCAAAGTTTCATTCATTTCTATCACCTGTCTGATGGTCTTATTCACTACACTCTATATTCACATTAAGTTTTCAAATCTCTGGTGTTATTTTTTATCTATATATGTTGAACTCCTTAGCAAAAGCTTTTCATCACAATGTAACATATGTGAGTTTAACACTCCCCCTTGTCTATCTTTCTTTCTTTCAGATGAGAGATGTAATAGGAGCAGCAACAGCAGGCCAGACATATTTTCGGGCGTCGATGGACGGCTGCGTCGCCTACATGAACACCTATATGATCCCCAAGCAAGTCCAGAACAGAGTCCGCACCTGGTACAACTACACCTGGGCAGCTCAGGGCATGCTGGGTGAGTCACTGAAGATAAGACACTAAAACGATATACAAAAAAATCAAGCTTTGCTTTGTAATGATCACAAATAATTATTTCCGTTCCAATAATGTTGAAAAACCAAGCAACTGTTCAGAGAAAATGCGTATGACATGTCCACGTCTTCTCCAGATGAGTCTGAGCTGCTTGACAAGATGCCTTTGGTGATGAAAACTGCCATCGCTGTGGACATCAACCTGGCCACCTTCCAGAAGATCGCACTGTTTCAGGTGACTCAGCATTCAGGGTGTCCTCTGGCCATGAGGACATTCTCTGGCCTGTGTCAGGACTGTTGAAACAAACACCAAAACAATAAGCTGTAATAAAGGTTACCACCATCCCCACATAAGATTACACGTTTATTAAGACACAGGGATAAAGGTGACAAGTGATTTTATTTTATTTTTTGTTTGAATTCAATATATATTGTGAACTAAAGTATGTTGGGTCACGTGTCTGCACAGAAATAGAGCAACACCTGTTTGCAGGGTTGTTAAATTGAGTCAAACATTTCGAAATTCAAAGAGGATGTTAAAAAGAGATGGATATGCCCACCCACGTGCCTGAAATTTAGTCAGTTTTGTTTGTCGTATTCATTGTAGTTTTTGTAATTCAACTCAATAGCTGAGACAATCAAATCCTCCCATAACGTGAGATGATTCAATTAAATTTTAGAAAAATTTAATAAACATCTGAAATCATACACTTCCATCTGAATACATCACTAACTGACCTGTCAACCTGCGACTGCCTCTCCACAGGGCTGCGACCAGCAGATGTTGGTGGACATGTTGCTGAGGCTCAAGTCCATCATCTATCTACCTGGAGACTTTGTTGTGAAGAAAGTGAGTGTGAGAGTGCATGTGCGTGTGTGTGTGTATGTGTATAAAGGATTTGGCGATCTTCAAGAAGTTTCATTATCAGTGTGACCTCTGCGTCCCGCCCTCTCCCTCCTCCTGCAGGGCGACATCGGTAAAGAGATGTACATCATCAAAAGTGGAGCGGTGCAGGTGGTGGGAGGACCTGACAACAGCATTGTGTTTGTAACGCTGAAGGCCGGCTGCGTGTTTGGAGAAATCAGGTTTGTCTGCAGGAGTGTTTAGTGATCTGTGTTCACTAGAGTATAAAAGAACACCGCTAAACAAATCATATATTTATCCTTCATTTTGTCCTCCTGTATCAGATGACAATTATCATGTCATGATAATATGTGCCGTATACATACTGAGAAAATGTTTGCTTCAGTTAAATCTGGTGAAGTTTTCTTAACTTAAAAGTAAAATTACACAGAAATTCACCACCTCACTTTTACATTTACAAAATTAAATAACAACAAAAGTAGCGTATATTGCACGGATCTAGGATTACATTGTAGAGTGCCTGCATTTCCCACATATAATCTTCTCATTGAGACACCAATGTTATTCAAAATAGACACTATGGACACGTTTTTATTTTTGCATCCCTCCCAATCAGTTTACTACAGTCTGCCAAAGATGGAGGTAACAGGCGCACAGCTAATGTGAAAGCACATGGCTTTGCTAACCTTTCTGTCCTGGAGAAGAAGGACTTGTTTGATATCCTCGTCCACTACCCAGAGTCTCAGAAAGTCCTGGCCAGGAAGGGAAGGTGAGTCATTAAGAAAACGGTTTGGTATGTAAACCTTTTTTTTTTTTTGACTTTGGCTGTTTCAGTCAAGACGTAAAAGAAACAACCACCCTCATTCAAATTCTTGTGATACTACATAAAATTCGATTTTACAATGCAGCTCATTAAGGATTTTGTGTGTGTGTGTGTGTGTGTGTGTGTGTGTGTGTGTAGGAAACTGACCAAAGCCAAAGGTCCTGCACCTGCTAAAGCCACTGATGATAAGCAGAAGGGTGCGACTCTGTTTGGAGACAAACCACCAACGCCCAAGTTTCTCAAAGCCTTTGGCAATTTCAGAAAAGGAGGCTTCATGGACAAACTCAAGGTAAAGTCTTAGCAGGCATGCACCGTGCTTCACAGAGAAAACCGGGGTTGTTTGATTTGGTTGTTGGCAAATAGCCTTGCACTCTTACAGAAAATGTAAACACTGGACACCTAATATTGTAAATGTTCACAAGAATTAATAACTTTGTGGTTAGAGAACAGCAGCTTTTAACTAAAGACACAGTGATGGCTTTACATCATGGGTGAGCGTGCAGTAACGTTCACGTGTCTTTTTTTTTTTTTTTTGTCTTCTATCCACAGAATGCTCAAGCGGAGCAGAAATGAGAGAGGCGTGTGTGACGGTTCTGAGCTTGGCTGCTTCATATATCTGTATCATTGTGAATATTCCACTTTTCACTGGCTACTGAAAGGCTCACAAGAAGACAGATTTTACAAGCAGAGGTGTGAAATGGTTGAGTTGTTGCAACCATTTCACATATGATTCCCACGCTCTTGAGCACAGACATCAACTGAAACCTGTGAGATTATGCAAAACCAGACTGTAAACAGAGTATATATTCTAGCCCTTTCCCTACCTTGGAAATGTCTGTAGATTCCTAATAGAGACTTCAATTCAACCTAATCAGTGCCAGTAGCCAAATCTTAAGATCTTTAAATTGTGCATCATTTTTCATATAAAGTTAAGTTGTTTACTACAGAATGTGTCCTTGGCTTTATTACTTGTAGACAAGCTCTTTACTTTTCACTTTGTAATTTGTTTTGCAGAGTTAGCAGTATGAGTGGCAGTACCGCCAATGGCTAAATGGGTAAAATGCACCTCCTACTGTTTGACATTAGAATTTAAACTAATGGAAAATTTAAAGGAAAATTAAAGGAAGACGACAGTCCTGGCACAGCTGACTGAGGATCAGCGGAAAACATGAAAGGAATGACTTCCTCGCTCTTTTTACAGTACTGCGAAGGCGAAATAATTACTCACTAATGTTGCTTAAACTTAAGGCACTGCTGGATTAAAATTAGAGGACTTTAGTGTTGGAAACTTACTCAGCCTGTGAAATGACATCAGAGAAATAGTTTTCTGCTTTTTGAGATGTTTTTGTGGACAGTGACATTTTTTCCCCACTGTGAAAACTTGTCTCTGTTAGAATCCACTAACTGACATGGGTCCAAGCTGTCCACCATCTCTGTGATAAAGCAGACTACAAACTTTGTCTACATAAGGCGAGTGTTTCATTCTCAAAAGACAGATTTATGATGGCGTCACACTCTCAAGGCTTCATAATAATTTGATCTTATTGTTTTTGTTTATTCTTTTGTTTGTGGTCTTCTTTTGAAATTCTTGTCTTCTGTTCCATTTTTTGGGGATGAATGCTATGTGAATATAATTAGTCACTAGGCAAAGTACAAAGTTTAGTTCTCTGGCCACTTGATCTCACAGCTCTCCACTGTTTGCAGTAAGCATCCATCAATCTGCATAATGACAAGTATTACTTTCTCTCTTGCTGCTTGCAACCTGTTTGTAGAATCTCTGCGGCACAAACAAAACAAACAGGACAGAGTGGGAAAGATCTGTTATTTGGTAATAACACCTGAGCAGCCTGAAGCTTTTCACAGACATTTTAAGTCCACTTCACAGAATAAAATGCACATAAAGCTACAGCAAAATGATGGCTAATTATAAAAAGCTTAGTTTAACATGATGAATAACAAATAATACACGGAGGAAAAATCCACACAAACATAAAATAAGTTGAAAATAAGAAATAAGGTGTGAACACTGTTTTAGTTTCCTCCTTTCATGCACAAAACTGCAATTGGACATTTTCTCTCAATATGCAGAAAGCTGCGAGATCGCATGATTGTATATGACCTTTAGTTTAGATTGAGAACAGTTGAGAGGGAGAGTCATCGTCCCCCTCCAACTGCTCTGTGATACTGTACAGTTACAGTACACTTTCAGCTCTTCTCAACTGTTTAATAAGTCTCTGTTCAAAGTCAGACAGCTGGGGGATGTAGTCTGCAGGATACTTGGCCAGTATATCACACTGGAAGTCTTCATCTCCCCAGACGGATTGTTCAGAAACAGCTGTTTAACTCGGGGACTTCCAGAAGATCATCTGTCTGTCCTCTCCGCCTGTGATCACTGTGGTGCACAGCTCGTTCATCCACATGGCTGTGACGGCACCTGTGCAAAGAGACCGTGAAGATATGACGTGGAATAATAGCACTGTGGTACCCTTTTGTTTTTGTTCCTGGGTAGTAAATGTTAACCCAATTGCTTATGCCTCAAAAGTATAGAAAATGACTATTATTCCACACAAACTTTGCTTTTCTGACCCGGACAGTGATATTTTGAAATCTACCCATTTCCAACAGGCAAATCTGTGTCTTTTTGTTCAAATAAAGTCAGAAAAAAACAACATCTAAGCTTCTACACTCTCATATTGCAATTGCAATGATCTATAGTATTAGTACCCAGATGAATTAGTACAAAGCTACACTGATAAAGCCTCACTTTAGAAAGCTGTAATGTTGTTACTCGAAATAAGAAACAAACGAAACATTCATGCAGACTTTCACCCAGGTGAACTGCTGAATGTGGGAAGATGTGAGCTGTACTTGAGTGTGCAGGGATCCTCTTGGTGACTGTGTTGCTGAGCAGGTCCCACAGCAGGAGCTCCCCAGACTCTCCCCCACACAGCACTGAGTTCCCGTCCCAGCAGAAACACCTGAACACACACAGACCCGAAATCTGTTTGACTTGCTGTCAGTCAGCAAGGAGACTGTGAATCAACTTTTCTTTTCACTATCCCGATAGATGTTAACAGCCAAATTCTTTGAGCTCAAACACAAGCCAAATTAAAAGCTTGTGGAATAGGAATCTACCAACTGCTCTACAGAAAGCCAATTCAACTTACCAGCATATAGAGGACAAAGGAGATTTGTGCATTTCTTATAAACAAGGTACTTGTATATTTATATATTTGGTCAGTTTAGAGACTATTTTACCTAAATGCTAAAGTACTAACCCTGTATGTGTACTGTATAGGGAGAAAATTGAAGAAACTACTTTAAAAAGTATTTAAATAAGATTTAAACCAAAGATTGTCACTTATATGACTTTCTACAGAGCTTCAAACGCTGTGACGTCTTGCTTCGGATAAAGCTGTAATCGACCCCTCCAGTTCTGCAGATGGTGCGATCTTACCTCTGCTCCTCCGCAGATTTCACAGATGAGATCACCATTCCCGTCTGGACGTCAATGACTTTCATGCAGGAGTCGGCACCGACACTGAGAATGTGTCTGCTATCTGAGGAAGCAAAAAAAGCAAAGTCAGCGTTCGCATGGTTTGTAGTTAACTCAAGGGTTTACGGTCGGTTGTTGGCTGGATATGACATATATCAGAGCCACTTTAAAAGCAGGACAAAATAGTGTATGAGGCATAATGGAGCAAGCAGCACTGACAGAAAATGCCTCCTTCTGTAACGTTGGCATTCACAGCACTCTATTAGTTTGGATTCTCTGCAGTGTGTAAAAGTTAGAACTTTGCACCAACCAGTACAGGTAGCACTGGTTGGCTGGCATGTTGGACACATACCCGGACTAAAGGCCATGTGGTGGATGGTTCCAGTGTGGCAGTGGACTTGCTGCAGTGTTCCGTAGCTGCTGGTGTCCCAGATGGTGACAGTCCCATCTTTACAACCAGACACCAGCAGGGTCCCCGCTGGATTCAGACCAATGGTGTTCACCTGTACGCAGGTGTGTCAGAGAGGTCACATTACAGAGGGAAAACAAGTTTCAGATTCAGCTGTGCTGCTAATACTACTTTTCAGTGTTTGACAAACATGTTTAAATACAGTTTACTTGTTGAAAATGTGCCCGACATATTCCATACATAGACAACATTACAACATACACACAAACGTGCTCTTATCAACTACACAGAATGAGAAAAGAAACTTTTTCCACCCTGAGAATAAGATATTTTTATTTTTTAGCCAAACATGTGGGCCTGAACTGACTCCTCCTCAAATTTCCCATTTCTGTACACGCTTTAAATACACAGATTTCATAAGCTGGTGATGTGACCTTAAACGGCTCACACGGGTAACACACAGTTGGTTTCCTCACTCACCCCCGCATCATGTTCCAACTCAGCCAGTAACTCAAACTGTGATCTCTTGTGGCTGGACGAGCCATCAGACTCGCAGTGCCACACCTGTGAAATAATCATCATCAGCTGCAGCTCTCGCCTCTCAATCTGACAATATTCACAGAACCCTCAATTTGGACATCACAGAGTAGCGTCACCTCGTTAAAGTACTTGAGTTTTTACCTTGACTGTGGAATCCCAGGACGCCGTGTACAGCCGTTCATCAAACCAACACATTTCACTGACGGCATCATCGTGACCCATCAGCGTCTCCTGCCGCCTACCGTATGGGACGGAGTAGAAATAACTAAGGGAGGAGAAACACGTAGGTCAGCGTGAAGTCATGAACATCTGTTTGAAAATGTCCATACAGACTACACTTACACATTGTTGTCCCACGAAGAACACACCACCGTTTTACCATCTGCCAGCATCAAACATGATGATAATGCCTGAGAAATAGTTTCTTATTTAGAGAGAGTTACAAATGATTGAAGAGATGCTGGAGTGGAAAGTAAGAAAGCTGCGTACCATGTTAGAGAAGGACATGCTTCTCTGGAAGTCCTTCAACTCTTTGGAAAACATTTTAAGTGTTGAGTCTGGAATAAAGAGTGAGATATGGTTTAGTAACACAGAGTACAACTCAAATTCTCACTTTTAGTGCTGTGCTCTGGGCGAGCACTTCAACTGTTTCACTGGTGTACTATACTAACTAACTACAGAGGGCCACTAGAGGCCGTGGTTGCCACACCGCTGAGCAAATATAAAAATCACCTCACCCTGTCATTAAAAATAATGCATTATGAAAGAGGCCTGACTATAAAGAGGCTCAACACACAGCTGTGATAGATTTAGCTGCTTGTTGGGATGATTTGAGATGGAAAGATATTTTCCAGACCTTGGGATGTGGAGAAAATAGCTGCTCCATCTCGAGTCACAGCGATGCCCGTCACAGCCCTGCGCGTCCAGCACAAAGACCCAGTTAGTCAAAAACACAGCACTTGCGTAAATATAGAAATGAAATGTGGAAGGGACGGTGCTGTTAGGTTCGCGTGGCGGTCGCACTACAGCAGAATCACAGTTACAGGGAGCTCGAAATGCTTGATAAGTGCAAAGTTTAGAAATGTGAGAAAAAATATTGTTCTAAACTCCTCAGCTTCCCCTGTGTCCTAACAATACATTTTAATAAATCACGTTTTTCAAAACTCTTAGTGAGAGTGTGAAGCCGCTGTAGCTGCCTGGCTCTAGATTAGCATGCACTTCCTCATATTTGAGCCAGAGCTTTCATTTCAGCTTACGCCGAGTTTGGACTTGCAATGCAATTATATTTGTACTTTGTCGTTACTGTAGCCCACTGAATGCATACTGACTTACTCTTTATGGATCTTCTGGCTGGAGATGAGTTTCAGATTTCCCATGTTTGCCCAGGCCAACTTCCTGCTCTCCTCAGTCAGGTCTTCGAAGGACGAGTCTTCGCTCTGAGATGCTGCAAAACAACACAGGGACAACTGCAGTAGGCACATATGGAGGTGATGGAAGATGGTGGTGGACGCTGCTAATGCCAATCAACTACTGTGCAATTAAAAACTGGAAATAAAATGATCTGATGTTATGAGCAGATTATTACATTATTTCTTATTTTTGTATTGGTAAAGAGATAATCTAGGGTCAGTTGAAAAAACATGAAAAAGACCACCAATGGGAGGTGTGTATGTGTGTGTTTCTACCTGGAGACAGTTCACTGACTGTTGAGTTGATGCTGGGGCTTCGAGTTATGTTGTGGAACCTCGGTGTGATCCTCTGAGGGTGCGGGGTGGTGAACAGCTGTTTGGGCGTCTGGCCGAACTCCAGGATCTGTGTCAGCATGGCGATTCTCTCATCGGGGTCCTCAATGCTTCCCACAGAAACGGAATGTTAGTTACACAATGTTAATGCTAAATATCTTAAATAATCATGTGTTCGTTATTTATTTTTATTTTTTATATATTGTTTTATATATATTTTTTTATACCTATCGCAGTCGATGCCACCTTCATATGTCAGGGGGTGAAACACTGAAAGACGGTGAGATTAATATTAGTCTTTGTCCACTTGTGTTGGGTTTGACGTTGAAAACAGATGCCGGTCAATTTACCATTGTGGGCTGCGACAGCTTCACTGCCTCTCTGCTTAAAGCCAAACACCAAGTCAATCCACTCATGAAGGTGCTCTGACACATACTGACTCTCCAGGGCTGCCCTGTGCTTTTGAAGAAAGTCGCTGGTATCTGGAGTCATGACAAACAAACAGGAGACAGTGGACAGCAATAGCAGTATTACTAAACAGCACAGTGACAACAGAATGATGTCCTGTTGTCAGCTGGGTGTTGGTGTGGGGGTGAGGGAGGTTCAAAGAGCTCCAGGCTCCAACAGGGTTTACATGCATGCCGTGATCACATGGTTGACAGGAAGTTACCTGAGGCCCACGCTGGGAGAACGACGTCACCGACTGAGCTCCCATTTTGCCTTCTGCCCAAATCAAGGCTCTGTTTGTTTTCCAGAAAGCTGGGGTCGCTCCCATAAAACTCTGGAATCAGCTGCATTATGGGAGAGACATCCAGTACACACAAGGCAAGACAACGTGTCGTGAAACATATTCTCTTCCACCATGTCAAGATACCAGGGAGATGCATTCTTCACTGTCTGACTTATTTGCAAATAAGTAAAACAGCAGCCACTTTAAGAGGCCAAACGCTCGGTCATCAGCAGCTTGTGAATTGGACACAATATTTATTTTCACAGCTGTGCCCACACATAACTATTAAAAGAAGAAGGATGAGAATAGGTATAGCTATGACATGCACAAACAGTCTGATGAACAGGACTCTGATTTAGCTATACTGAAAATATGTGAATATGGCCTTTAGTGTCTTACTAACATAATATACAGTAGATTCATATTTTACCTCTTTGAAGTCAGTCGCCCCCTCCAGGCAGTTTTTCCATGTTTCAGCTATGCTGTAAGAAATTAACAGAGGTCAGTATATACCAATGGGCAAAATCATACTTTTAAAATCTTAAAGCTCAAAATACTACATTTAATTAATTAATTTAAGTCATTTAGGGAATACAGAATTCAGAGATTACTTATAAAATGTAGCACTTTCTTTCTTGTTAGGGCCCGAGCATGAAACATGTGAGGTCCCTACTGGAACTGAAGGAATTATTTTTCTTTCTTTCTTTCTCATTCTTTCTTTCTTTCTTTCTTTCGCAAAGTAATCTCAATTTTGGAGGCCTACACATGCCTGAAAACTCACCAAACTTTGCACACAAATCAGGCAGGGTCGAAAATGTTCATATTATATGGGTTTTGTGGATTGGTGTGTAAAAATGGCTCGCTAGCGCCCCCTACACAGCAGCGCTGTCCACACCACAGAGCTGAATCACCACCCAGTGTGAAACAAATTTCTGTGGTACGTGCATCATTTCTAGACATACAAAAAAGCCTCTTGGAGCCATTGCCTAAACCCAACAGATTCAATGGTCATCGATTTACACACTTTGTACTTTAGTGAACTTTAGTCCGATCAACTTCAGATTTTCGCTGTGCAGTCTAAACCCATTGGCGATTAAAAGTTGTACAAACTGTTATTACGAGTCAACCAGTTTACCTGTTGCGTGTCATCGAAAATCGATCATTCCCCATCAAACAGGAAGTTGTAATAACTTCAGTATACATGCTCACATCTGAACCAAAAATGTTATGTATAATAAAAGTCCCGCCCTCAACACATCCACATTCCAACATTCACGTAAAGCCATAGCGCCACCTGCTGGCAACAGGGAATGACACGTTTTGTGTTGTAATGTACTACTGCTAGCACACTGGCCAAATCAACTTCACAACTGTCCCAGAAAACCCTTAACGCATAGATTAATCCATGTTGGAAAACTTGTGAGTTTGCAGTTACCGGCGTGGCGGTGGTGTGGCGGCGAAGTTCCGTGCTTCGCCATGGCAGAGGAAGCTGTTGTAACTTGACTATACATGCTCAAATCTGTACAAAATTATACACGTTTAATAAGAGTCCCGCCCTGAACACATGCGTATGCCGACATTCACCCACAGTCAAACCGCCACCTGCTGGCAACAGGAAGTGACCTTGAACAAAGTAGCTCCCGCCGTACATTTGACCAACATGTACGAAATTTCTGTCACATGTATCATGTCCAGACCTACCAAAAAGCCTCTTGGAGTGATGCCCTAAACCCAACAGGGTTTGGATTTGCACACTCCATACTTTAACAAACTCCTAGAGAATGAGTCCAACAGACTTCAGATTTTTGCTGTCTACTCTAAAGCCATTGACAATTAAAAGCTGTAAAAACAGTGAGTTTTCGTGGAACTATTGTGGCTGTGGCGTGGTGTCCAAAATCAATGACTCGCCATAAAAAGGGAAGTACATGCTCACATCTATACCAACCTTCACATGCTTGTTAATGGTCCCGCCCCGAACCCATCTACATGCCAATATTCAGTTATACTCGCAGCGCCACCTACTGGCAACAGGAAGTAAGCTCTGTCTGACGCTCATCGTGCAATTGAAATCAATTTTCACAATGTGTTCCATAGTTGACGTGGTGAGACCTAACGTATAGATATCGGGTGCTCTTAACGCAACATGGAAGGACACAGAAAGTGACGTTTAAGTCCTCCGTGCAGCGTTCAAAGCGCGTGACAATTTAGAGCTTAACCGGCAGAGCTGCGTCAGGGTGTGATCACACTACACATGCGAGGGCCCGCCCAACACCGCTTGCAGCCTTAATATTGTCTCTTTTTTTTGTCCAAAATATTCATAAACTGTGTCAAAAACAAACTATTCGTGGTTGATCAAATTTGAAGCAGAATTAATGTACCTATTAAACATGCGATCTGCATGGTCATAGCGGCCGTTCTGGAGACACAGCATGTGTTCTGGAGCTGCAGGGAAGAAGACAGTAAGCATTAACTAAATATTACACTCGGTAGAAACAAAGACAGGAGCTACATAATACATCTGCCAATATAAACAGCCAAACCTCCTGTTTCTGGAAACAGTTTCTAGATTGCTGTAGTGTAACATGTTGACAGCTGTTGTGAAATATGCATCACAGATCATCACAAAATGATTTTTTATTTTTATTTGTCTCTTCTGGTTTTGGTCTTCAGGCCAAAACTATGTCAGACATACTGAGCTTGACACTGTGGCTGCAAGATGAATTGTTGGTATTTTAACATGGTATCTTACACTTATACTTGTTTTTGTTCATTAATAATTGTTTCTGTCAAGTTTTGGATGTACCAAGAGAAATTGGCATTTCACATGTTTGTGTCAGAATAAACTGAGTGTATTTTTACAGTCTGGTTGAGCAGTGGTCCATACATGTGTGCTGTGTGCTTGCGACGTACCGACTCTGACCAGGTAAAAAAGGACGTAGCCTGGAGAGGAGTAGTGGCTGCCGTACATGAAGGGAGGTTCAGGCATGCCTCTGTAGCGAGCCTGCAAACATGAGAGGTTACTGAGGACCTTCTGAGTTGAGTTACTCACAGAACAACAACAATATTTTAAATAATAAAATCCATAGATGGAGTCAGTGGCTTCCATCTAAAACAAAACTTAATCAGTACTATTTGTTACTTGTGGTTTAACAGAAGCAGCAGAGTCTCACCAGCAGTCTGTCTAGTCGCTCTTTGTTCAGGGCTCCCACAGGCTTGCTCAGGTCTCTGAATGTGGCAGCATTTGTCATATCTGGGAAACAGAAGGGGAAGTCTGGACAATGAACTACAGATGCGTGTTAGATATGGGTGATCACAGTGAGAATCAAACCTTTACTGCTCCACTCGCTACATTTTTAACTAGAAGTCACACAAGAGGTGCTGCCAGACACCGGCAGCTGAATGAATCTGTGCATCTCGCGTGTTGACCCACCCAACTGCGTGCTGGTGTACTCAGCGAGGACCCAGGGGAAGACGGGGTACTGGGAGAGGTCATTGCAGCTGCGGTCAGCCAGGTTGTTGAGGTGAAGAAGATACTGGTAGTTGCTCAGATGGCCGCGCTGCCACTGCAGCATGTAGCTCTCCGCTGTGTGCTCCGTCATGTGGTTCTCTGAGCGAGATAAAGAAAAACAGCAGGGTCCAATATTGGTTTCTAAAGGCGAGGGCCAATATTTTGGATCAATGCAGACAGCTGACACTGTGTATTGTCATTTCATGTCTCCTCTGAAAGCCTGCTTACATAGTCTTTTACTTGCACTGAGAGTTTTTATTGACCTTTTGAAGGCCAGTAGAGTTGAAATGAAAGACTGCATCACTCCAACACTCTTTAATATTGCAAGTCTGCTTTGAGTGTTCTCACCCAGGAAAGTGGCGATGTAGTAATAGATTTCGTCTCTGTCAGCCGTGTTGTAAAACTTCAGGTAGATGTCAGAGCAGAAATCATTCTCAGTACAGAACACCTCCAGACCCTGAGTGAGGGAGAGGCATGCACACAAACACATGTAATTACGATGCTTCTACAGTGAACTGCTGTGGCAGTTAATGTAACATAATGTAATGTGTTGTTATATACCCACTCTTGCTAGCTGTACTCACCAGTGGTCTAAGTCCATGCCGCCTTTTGTAGATTCTCCTGACACTGTGGAGTTTGATTTTAATCACCTGTTCCTGAAATGACAAGACACATAAAAAACTATAAAATGACCGTAGCCCAGGAAATTAATCTGCAGCAATGTGAGGTGTTGCTAACCAACCACCTCAGCATGTCCGCTCAGATCTGGCAGCTCACCGGATATCCGTTGAGAGGCTGGAAGTAGAGGCTTTCATCTGTTATGCAGACGTGGCCTGGATTGCACACCAGAGGCAGGACCATCTCCACCGCACACTCCATGTAAGGATTCTCGGTTACACTGTGAAAGCTTCACAGCACATTCCCATCATTATCTTATCCAGCTTCATGCTCCAACACGAATAGCTTATACTACAACGCTAAAAGATTTAATCATTACATTTCATTCAAATGCAGAAAGTAAACACAAATCCAATGTCAACTAAAAAACAGATACTGAAACGCGACAAGTAAAAAAACAAATGCCCTTCTGTGTGACATCAACATACCAGTTTTTGTCAAAAGATGACCTCGCCAGTCGTGACTGTAAATTGGCTGCAATCTACAAATACACAACAAGAAACTTAGGTTTGATTATAGCAGACTGTGTGGAATAAAATACAGGAAGCAGAATGGGTCATTCACGCTTTGCTTTTTGATCATTTCATCATCTCTCGGGCTTTAGAGACAGTGTGCTTGAACTTCAATAGTGACTGACTCACCATTGCAGTCTGGTCTCCAAGTTTTTCCAGACAAGATGCCCTGTGGAGCTGCACAATTAAGTCAACGTGAACAGAACAACACTCACACACACCATAGCGGTTAAACAAAAGCAGGAAATTTCTGATTTTCTGGAGTTAAGAAAGGGCCAATCTGACAGCTGAGTTCATTAAAACAAACACAAGTTCCCATGAGTCTGATGTATATGGGGTATCTAAATGTACCTCCCAATCCTGGAGCAACGAGTGTTTCGGAGTAGCTACGTACCTGGAGTAATGTTTGAACGACATCTTCTGTTTTACTCCAAACTTCCAACTGAAAGGTCATTTTCTTTGCTCCCTGCCAACGTGAGGAGACAAGTTTAACTGTTTCATTTAAATAAGTGAGCAAATCTTTTCTGAGTTCTCTGCACGGCCTTCTCTTCTGCACTCATTCCAACAAATCATTAGAGAGCTTAATGTTGACATAGTTACATAAAAGCTAAAATGTTGCTGTTTCAGTTTGAGACGACAGGACTTGGCCTTGTAGCCAAACATGACTGACTATATTTCACTTATTATATATAAACTCAGCAGGAGATTTGCCCTCCACAATTTCAAGCAGAACAAATTCAAAACGAACTATAACATGACACATGCACAGTCGACTTCAGGATGACCACTCACAGATTTATAAAAGTACAAACAAACACATAAAGAGTAAAGTCTATGCAAACAGCTCCTAGCTGTTGCGTTTCAGCTGACTCACCCTTTCATTTCTGTAAGGTGCTATGACATTGCTTTCTTTGATGTAAATAACCTGAAATCAAAGTGAAAATGAAATGTGTGTATTGACTTTGACAGCCCGTCATGACAAATAATACATTGCTGAAATAATTAAAGATTATACATATGGACAGTCAAAGACAAGTGAGGATCAAACAAGCCACGAGGACTGATGCATCTTAGAACATTAATGTGTCAAAACTAATTATATCGGCATTTGAATGGTAACTCACCTGCACACAGGAAATAGAGATGGCAGATGGCCTATGCCTTTGAGGGGAAACACATAAAGTTAAAAAATACCCCCCAAAAATCACTGAAAGCCTTTCCTTAGAAAGATTTAAAGGGGAAGTTCTAACCAAAACTCAACACTAAACACTGAAAACACACTGAAAACACTAAAATACAGTATGCTCTATAATTTGTAGCTGTTGGTTTGCAAATATAGTTGTGCATGCCATTTCAAAGTTACAAAACCAGTATGACAAACTAAAACAACAGCAGTGTCTCATGAACATGCAATACTAGAAATGAAGCCGTACTCACTCATTGAAAGGGTTGTTCTCTTTCTCCACAAACTCAATCTTCTTACAGTCTCGAAGAGGAATCTGGAAAAACAAGGAAGTAATTGTGCAGCTTGATTTACAAAGACCTGGTTACAACTTCTAGTGTAAAACATGGAGTGTACAAGAAAACATCCATGCAAGACATGCAAAACACAGTACCACATTAACACTACAGGCTTTAATATGAGTAGAGGTTTAATGTCAGTATGTTTTTTTCATTTGTCTCAAACTGCATTTATACTGTTAGTTCTTGTATCTTCAGTTTTCAAAGATAATTTTACTTCATGATTCATATGTAAACGTTTTTATACATATATATGTCCAATTCATGGCAGCTTCATTATTTTAATACCTCATTTCCTGTTTGTTATCTGGTAGCATGAGTTAAAAGATGCTATAATGCACTAAAATATTATTAAAACACACCTTTAAAATTGGCTCAGAAAAATCCTCTGGATCAAATATGACAGATCTGGAACAGACCTTGAATGACCCTCTGATTTTTCTGGAAGGAAAATAGTTAGCTTGTTAGCACTGTTGACCACTAGCCTCTTTAAATAAATATAACTACATGATACTGTTAAAACTGCAATAAAGAACAATACATATACAACCTCATACATGAATGAATTCTTTGCACAACAAGTAAACAGATAATATATAATCTGTATAATACAAAGATATAGTTAGTTATTGTGGGAAGGTTGGCAAAAAGATATGCTAATTAGAAGGACTGCAACAATAGATTATTTTCATTATTGATGAATCCGCCAATTATTTTCACAGTTAAATTGACTAATCATTTAGCCTACAAAATGTCTATTAAAAACACTCATCACAATTTTCCAGAGCCAAAAGTGATGCCTTCAAAAAAGCTGAGGCTGAAAAATGAATCAAAACCTTATCGAAATTGCAGGAGGTGCTAAATGTGTGTCAAAATAACATTTTACATGTAATGTAAATGCTCTGTATTTTCTAGTCTTTGCGATGTTGCAATCACCATTCACACACATTTATACACTGGTGGAATAGCCACCAGGGGCAAATCGTGGTTCAGTATCTTGCCCAAGGACACTTGTAGCCGGAATTGGGGATTGAACCTCTGATCTTTCAATTAACGGCCAAAAATTATCATTACCTTCAATATCGCAAATCTTATTACATTTGCAATATAAAAGTCAAAATAATCAAAATCGTTCCTTCTTTTGTCCAACCAACAGTCCAAAAACCAAAGACTCTTCATTTACGATCATAAATGACAAAGAATAGCAGCAAATCCTTACAATTAGGAAGATGATACCAGCAAATGTAATCATAAAAAAAATGACAAAACAATTAATCAATTATTAAAGTAGTTGACAATTAATTCATTTTCTTTCAATCGACTAATCATTGCAGCTCTAATTACATGCTAGTTTATTAAAAGTTGTGTAAAACAATCCAGAAGATTTCTCAGACAGTCTGACATCGTAACAAACAGCCAAAGCCTTCTGCTTCTTAATTTTGTGTCATTAGTATAACCCTTCCAGTCAGACGCTGTATTTTACACCATCACTGTAAAGTTCATATCACGTATTGATGTGAAAACACACTTAAAAAGCTGGTCTTTCCCTTCTCCTTGTTAGACACATATTGCTCTCCCGCTTTGATATGAAAATAAAACTAAATTGTCTGAATAATCTTGTTTTGAGAGAGTCGGGACTTCTTTTAGTTTGTTCAGGCCTCTGTAACAGGATAAGATGATGTTTAAACAGCTGCTTCTTAGGCTAACACAACGGCTGCAGGCTTTAAAGCCTTTGTACCTGCAAACGGCTGCTAAGGACAATAAAAGTGCTGCAAGCGTATCTATGAGTTTACAACTTATTTTGTTTTTTACACACCACTGGGTTTTGGGCAAGGTCAGACCACGGTGATCAGGATCATCACATATTATGACATGAAGGTCGAAACAAAAAGAAGCACTCTAACTGATGTTATAATGAATTGACTGATGTTAGTAGCTACAAATGAAGGACTGTTAATGATCTAAATTACCTCTCCTTCTTTGAGCTGGTTGTCTCGTGGTACGCAGTGTGCTGTTCAAAATAATATTCCTCCAAATCCAGAAGCAAGAGGGAAAATCTGGAGAAAAACAGGAATAGGGGAGTGTGAGATGACATGACAGAACTAAATCTAAGTAATTAAAAGGGAAACTGCACCAATTTTACACATCAACACACCAAAGTCAGTTTACAGGTCTTGGGGGATTACTACTGTACGTGAGAAAAAAATTGTATGAAGCCTTTTGAGGCTGAAGAGAGAGCTGCGTAAAGTCTGATTAATTGCCTCAGGTGATGTCACCCGAGGGATGCCACTTGCTTGAGTTGCATTATGGTTCATGTAGGAAGGATTAAATAAATAAAATCTAAAAAAGCTATATCTCAGGTTTTGCTTCGTCGTTGATTGATATTGTTTTGAAACTGTCCATCGCAAGTATTCAAACTATCTATCATGAGTCCAACAATATTCTAGGAGTGCAATTTTAAATCGGTGGAGTTCTCCTAATAATTGAGATGCGGTCAAAGGTTTGTTTACATCAGAAATCTTGATATAGTGGGAAAACAGACCTTTATTTTCATTAATGATCAGTTGAAATACGCACAAACTGAAAATTATTATTCATTAAGACAAACTATTCAATTATGCATGTGAATTAAGCAAAAATGTGAGTAGCCAAAAAACATACAGAACCTGCCTTTAAATGTAAATAGCTCTGTTCAGTGTGAATCTAATGTGTCGCCTGTACTGGATCTTCACGTTTACTCACAGGCTGTTTACCATCCACACGTTGTCTTGGACAAAGTGACTGCATAAATGTACAAATCATAATCCAACTTGCAAACAATGTCGCACTTTTAAAGCATTATTTTGAGACCATTATTAGGAGCAATTGGAAAGTCATATTTTTCCCCCATTTTTCATGGAGGTAGGCAGTTTCCCCTACTTCCAGGCTAAGGCAGGCCAACACATCCTAGACACACGGTATCCCTCAAACTTAGATACATGCATGGCAATCTTATCGTATCCAGTCCAAGAAAAAAAAGATTACTTCCCAAAATGTTGGGAAATTCCCCTGAGATACTACAGTACATGTAGTATTTTTACTAACCAATGTCATCACTGTAAAATTGTGTAGGTAATTACTGTAAACCATGCAGGGGATCTCTCCTGCTTTGATAGTTAGAGCTACATTCACCTGTCTGCTTCATGTCCTTCCTGCTCATCCCTATTGGAAGTGATTTTTCCTTCAGCCTTTGATCCATTACACCACAATTATTTCTAGAAATCCTAAAATGTTTGTGTTGTTTACACTGGACAAACAGCGGCCTCTTCCCATCAAATCCAACCCCGAGGTAAATAAAGTACAACAATGAGTTTTTCTCATTACTGGATTTCATTAGGGTAAATACAGTATACTTATGCCATACAACAAATATGGAGAAAATCTGTTGATATTATCATGCTACATAAAGCTATACATAGGGCATGTTTTGTCAGACCTACACATGTATTAATATGGTGAAATGGAAACTAAGTCAGCAGCAAAATTATTAATGTCACAAAACCTGATATACATTTACTCATTTAGCTGACACTTTTATCCAAAGCGACTTACAATTGCTATACATGTCAGAGGTCTGCAGCAACGAGGGGTTAAGTGTCTTGCTCAGGGACACAATGGTGGATGGGTCACAGTGGGAATCAAACCCAGGTCTCCCACACCAAAGGCAAGCATCTTATCTATGCGCCATCACCACCCGAAGCTGTACAATACCGACAACCTCTAACAAATTTTGAGTAATTTTGGGATTACCAGTTCTGGCGAGTCTGCAGCTTTCTTCAGTGTGAAATATTTCTGCTTACCAGTGGTACTGCTTTAGAACCACATTACTGCTTAATAGTAATGTGGTTTTAAGTGTATGACATACTCACTTCCTTCCTTTACAGAACCGTACTTTGCAGTTTACAGCCTAAACTTTTAAAGAATAGCATTATAGGCACTTCATACAATGAAGGCAAGCTAACTTCTGATATGTTTAGAGAATAATTTAATACATAGCGGCAGAGTTGATCAAAAGATTTTAAATTCTTCAAAATCTTTTCATCAAATCTAGTCACTATGGAGTTCATTCATGTTTTTCTCCACAAAAAAAAAACTTCAGTTACCCTTGTTCAAAAGCCTTAAAAACACACACTCCCCTTCTCCCTCACTGAGAAATTCAGAGTCTATGAATATGCCTGTTTCCATTTTTAAAAGTTTAACTGCAGGACACAAAATGTGTCTCCTACATCACTGAACAGCTCATTCTCCGTGAATGTGCAGCTTCAAGCTTCTACACTTCACTTGGGTAAGTTGCCTATTGGACCATTCAGCTTCCAAACGCTGTGACGTCACAAAATCATGCAGGTACATCCAGGTGTTAAACGGAGATTTGAGGTGAGCACAGACTAACTGTCCCGCTTCGGCAGATGGATGTGAAAACAAACCGCACATCGTTCTGTGACTGAATAGAGTGAAGCTCAAACATCCAAGAGACTGATTATTTTGAAATGCACCCAAATACACTGACCTGGTCAAAGCAGACCCACTGCTCTACAAACAGCACGCCCCCAGCTGAGGCTGAAATGGTTTCTGGAAATCCAATGTCTCACTTTAGATAAGAGCCACGCAGAAAGTAATTTAAAAGCTTTTAAGAGATGGAGCTCGTGGTTTTGGAACATATATAATTCAATAGAATCCTACTTTTCCATTTGTTCTTGTTATAGTTCTGTAGAGATAAATTACTCATGTCAGATGTAGATGAATACTGGTGCTCCTGTCAGGCCAGGAAGAAGTTTGAGTAGTTGTGTTAAGGTTATTAAAAAGGCATACCAGGATTTAAAACCGGTTGTGTGTGTTGTTCTTCAAATAGATTAAACGACGGATAACATCCTGCATTAACACTGCACTATCAATAGCACACAGTGTCATATTCTACTGTAGACTGAACTCCGGCTCCTCGCCGAGGCAACTCATTATGCCTCCAATAACAAGAGTGCATCACACAGCTGACAGCGAAGGTCTCATTAGCAGAGTGGCCCAGCCGTAACGTTATAATGGGATTCATCCACAGAGGAGAAAAACACACCGCTGCTCACGTCACGGCAGAGCTAGACCCACACAATGAGCCCACCGTCTGAAACAATGTTAAGCTAACAGCAGGAGAAGCAGCACAAACCTTTCTTTAGTTCGCTCTTGCGTCTTTAAAAAAGCCATGACTGCACACCATCCTCTATAGAAACTGAACACCGAGCTGCTTCTGTCAACACGGAAACTTGCTGGACGGCACGTGACCGACCCTCAGACAAATGATCCCCGAGCCAAAGAAAAGAGAGAGGCTTCACTCTGACTCGATTTTGGGATACCATAACTACGTAACACAGTGTATCCGAGGCTGAGGTACCCTTATTTCATCAAAAACAAAATAAGACGATAGCGTTTCTATTTATTTAGCATTATGAATTTTTTACACAGTTTAAATCTTTTTTTGTTATGGCAAAATAATTTTTATTGGTGACTATATTGTGTATCTCAAATTACATCATGAGTTATGCCATGATTTGAAAGGTGTTGCAATGTGTTGAGCCATTCCTTAAAGGGGCTCTCCAGTGATTTACAGTAGCATTGTACTTCTGTAAAGTTGGGGGACTCATTAGGAAAAGATTTAAAAAATAATGGTCAAAATCAATGGAGCAGAGGCCAAGATATCCTGACTTGTAGTCCCTGTTTGGCCCAAACTCAAAAAACACTGGATCCTACAATTTCCAGAAGCCAACTCAAAAGCCTCATTTGTTAGATTTTGTTGAAATGCCCCTTTGATGTCAAAACATAAACTATGACTGGCAAAATGGCAACTTCTAACTTCTTAACTTAGGGATGCATCTATGCATATTATCATTATAGATTCATCAGATGAATAGTTTTTCTCTTCCAGTGATTGTTTCCTCTATAAAATGTTAAATAATAGTGGAACATTTTTATAACCATTTGCCTATGTTGCCTTGATTTGTGCAGCCAACAGTCCAAATGCAATTATATAAATGCATGTATAGTAATTGTTAGAGTTACTTTCATTTTGTTTTTATTTTACTTTTTGATGTTGTTTTAAACTTTTTTCTTCCACTTTTAAAATGTATTTTGATATTGTATCTTGCTTATTTGTCGCTATTAACTTTTTAAATTGGTAAACCACTTTGTGAATGAAAGGTACAAATTAAATGTATTATTGTTATTATTATTATTATTATTATTATTATTATTATCATTATTATTGAATGCACAAAAATATATATTTAAGTCTCACATTTGAAAATGTTTGCTTTTTCATTAAAAAAATTACTATAATTAAAATGGATTGGTACAACTCTACTATCAAGCGACTGTTTGCCACTACTATGTCTCCATAGTATAGGCTACATGTAAACTCACCGACATATTTGATAATAATGGTCTTGCTTTGCTTTTATTTCATACAGGTTGAGTACTTTTTTAAATTTCCGGATTCTTTGCAATTATAATATCACAATACAAATTGTTATATTTGTTTTCATAGCTGCAGAAAATGAGCAGTTGTGAGAGGTCTTCCCAAACATAGACGATCTTTGTCTCACAGCGTCTTGGCTGTCGTGTCATCGGGGACACTGAGGGAAGTTTCCGATTTGAAATGTCTCTAGTTTGAAAGAGGCAACATGCATTATTAAAATGTAGTATAGCTTTAGGAACCATGTGCCTGTTGCAGTGTGCCGGCGGGTCAACATGCAGTGGAGAAGACATATCGCTGGATTCGCTTTTAGCTTCGTTTTCGTTGTATCATATTTCACGAATAAGGTGAGTGTTGAGGAGATTAAAGTCGCACTCTTAAAAAGTACTGCGATCCAGCGATTTGATTGATTACCAGTGCAATAGATGTGGTTAAAATTTCAGGCATACAAGCGAAGCAATTGACAAGTAAGTCTCCATCTCAAGTCTTTTCGGCTACATTTACCACCCGTGTGGAGAGCGTGACTTTGAAATTAGCGGAAAATTGCAATGTAACCATCATCATCATAAATTATAACCGCTAAGCGAACATGACTTAAAACCCTTTTCGTATTTTTTTAATGTGAACCCATCAAAGCAGCACTATCAACAAAGCCTCGGCTCTTGTTTTGGTAGGAAACTGTTGCAGGAAATAAAATCGAACAAGGTGTAAAAACGACATGTTGTTGGATGTAAGTTACAGGTGTGATGAATCGAAGAGTTAATCCCACCAATAATGATCTATATTCAGAGTTGTGTTATAGAAAGTGATTTTCCATATACTTAGGGAAACACTGAATTGGCCGAACTTTGAAAGGGGTTTTGGTGCCAATGGGTGGAGCATCTCCTGCTGTCAGAATGATAAAGTTGTAAAAGTTACCACACTGGTTTGCTCATGATAAGTCCGTAACCTGAATGATCTTTTCTTTTCTCTCGTCAGTTTGTCCTGTCAGTGTTGAAATTCACATATCCAACCCTGTTTCAAGGGTGAGTATCTGATGATAAATAGTTTATGTGGATCCTCTTCATGCTTTATCCATTGTCATTACAGGGTGTGTGCAGGCACTTAAAAGGTCAAGCAAGCACATAATGTAAACACTTTCGATGGTCTTAAAGGTCAGATGTTGCTCTTGAGAAGTGCATGTACAGTTCCTAACTTACAAATGTGTAATTAAAAACATGCTAAGAATTTAAACCTTGAAAAATCTTGATTAATGGTCTACCTATTTATACTACCATATAAATGAGATGAAATGCAAACTGCATACCCAAACACCCTGGTGTTTATGTTCACTAACATGACAAAAATGCTTATTTCCAGATGGCAGACATTTATTGGGGCCATCCTGCTCCTACTCTCTGGGAAGCTGGGATGGGTGGAAATGAGCCGCATCACCAGGTACTTAATATGTACTGCTGTAGGAGTCGTACTGGGTCCATTCAGTGGCTGCTTGTTTGATGTTTTAATGTTTTGTTACAGGTCAGCAGCTCTTTCCTGGCTTCCAGGCTCCCTCCTGTTTGTAGGAAACATATATGCTGGTTCTAGATCCTTATCACGCATAGTACGCCATACAACCTACCACCTTTTTAGATGTAGTAACTTTTCAATTGCACCAACTGTATTCTAATCATGTACATTTTTGCTTGAAGGAATCTTTTTTTTCTCTTCCTTCTCCGTCTAGGAAATCCCTTTTTACTTCACTCTTCAGAATTCCTCTCATGTTGTTAGTTACATAATCTTGAAGGTCATCCATAGAGAGGTAAGAGGCTGCACGGCCTGCTCTATGTGAATATGTGCAGTACACTCCCTCCCTTTGCAGTACTCTGCCATCTTATTCACTGGAAGCAAATGGAGGCACCACTGCTTTATGAGTTTGAATGGCCTTAACAGCCACACACTCTTAACTTGTACAAGCTTTAACCATCACTGTGATATGCTGTATCTCAGTCACTAAAATGTGCTTTTCTCTCTCTTTGTCAGAAGGCACAGTGGCTGAAGTTTATCAGGTTAGTGCTTAACCCCTTTTTCCCTTTATTTGAGCAGTAATACAGCAAGTTTGTGTCACAGGTCATTGTATGAAGATGTTTTTCATAGGTCATGTACATGAAGGTTGCAAGAGCTAACTACAAATAATACTGATAAGTACTAATAATAACTACATTTCATTTCGCCCCTGAAAGGAGAATACTTACTTAATAGTAATAAAACTAAAAGTAAATAAATCTGTGAAGCACTTTTCCAAGTCTGGATAAATAAAAGCAAGATTATGTTCAAAAATACGAAGCACAAAGATGAAATTCTGTAAAACTTCAATTAAAAGCCTAGTCTCAATTAGACGTCTGTGGCCTTTTACTGGCCTGGTGTGGCTACACATTTTGACAAATGAACGCAGGTCTCAATTAGAAGCCTGGTCTGGTTTTTATAGAAGTCCTCTGGATGTAGCCCACCGGGTCGCCCTCTTGAGCTAGTTCTGAGCTGCTTAAGGACGAACATACAAATATAAACGTTTAAATGTTTGTCAGTGTAGACATGCTTCACATCTTACATCGGTTAAATTCTCCATAATTCAATTGTTCAGTTTATTTTAAGGTAACTATGAGCATCAAAGTATTATTCATTCAGATTTACCGGTATGTCTCGCTCTCTCTTTGTGTTTGAGGATGGCCTAGATGGGCTGTCTCCTGGAGCTAAATGAATGATTCGTAATCGATATGTTATCCGATAGCCTAATTGTTATACATGTAATATTCATACTGGTTGAAATAAACCATTACCCAAAAGAGTTTTGTGCCAAAGGAATTAAAGGCCCTTCCCAGATAGACACCTGTCTCAGATATAGGCAGGGTGAGTTCGGTGATCGAAGCAAATAAAAGCCAGGCTATTAACTTTACGGTATTCACTTTTACATGAGTACATCTTTAAATATGCTTTTCTCCTTGTAGCTTATGCTTAATGCTGCTTTCAGCCATCAACTTGCCCCTCTTTGATCCTCAGGTAATAATTCATCATCATCACACAGTGGCTTTCATATTTCAGTGTTATCATTTTCTGACATCCTATCAGTTGCTGTTCTTGGGAGGAAGAATACAAGTGTTTTGTGGTCATTTGTCACAACAAATCTACTCTGTTTACATGTTATGCCTATTTTGCAGTTTGACTACAGTGGTTACCTTTGGGCTGTCGGTCATCTGTTCTGTGTTGGTATGTCTAAGAATACAGATGAGAAATGCTACAATGACAACTGTAAAAGCTCAAGAGTTACATGAAGAGAGGAACAGTGGCCCAAGGTTTGAGCCTTGAGGGACACAACAGAAAGAAACATAATAATCAGAAGTGGCTGAGTGTGAGATGAGCCCTAGACCAGTACAATCTGAATTAGAAGGACCAGTGATGTCAAAGGTTGTATTTAAGGTGATAGCCATAAAAATATGGAAAAAAACAGGAGTCATCAGAATCAGTTTTCACCCTGAAAATTACAAGGTCCATTAGATTAGTAGTGTTTATCTTCTCTGATGTACAGTGTCTGTACTGGCTAACAGAAAATGTAAGAATATAATTTCATTTCAGGTGCATACAGGGTGTTTCAAGTTCACTACAAACCCAGTAATTTAAGGTAAGCACAACGAAATAATGTGATAATAGTAGAAAACACCAAAACCTAGCTTGAAAGTGTGTTCCTCATTTGTGCCTCTCTTCTTGTGATATTTTTTTTTATTGTAGTGACCTTGAACAACAGTGCATTAACTACTTTTTCAGGTAAGAATAAATCATTCTCAAAATGACTTGATGCAACATGCAGATGATCTGGTCATGTTTATCGCCTTCCCGGGAGCTCTAGAAGGGGCGTGAGGAGTCAAAGTTTGCAAGACAGTCAGATCCCTTTTTGCTGTTCAGTTGCATACCGCTGAATGCAAATATAGCAAGATAAAGGCTGGAGGAAGAGCCCATCATTAAAGTTGGGGAGCAGCATTAAAGGGACTTTACATGTTTATTTGCAGAAATCGGGAACTACATATAAATAGTAGCTTACTTGCAGACAGTATTTAAGAGTTAGCTTAAATACGTATAAGGTTAAGTTATTCACTTTTGCATCCAGAAAGGCCGTAGTGATACTTGTGAGTTCCATTAAACACCGACATATTAAATGGAATCATCATGTCAATTTGACCACTTCAGAATTCAGTTTTTTTTTTTACATTACGACATTACCTGGTGCAGGTTCTGGTATTATCAGTAACTCGCTTCATCTTTCTCTGTCTCTGCATAACAGTGTACTGCTGCTGGCCATTGCTGCTCACCCAACAGGTATGCAAGCCACTGTGCAGATGTTTAAATTCTTAGGTGGCTAAATGCTGAGATAATGCTGAGAAAAGTTGCAACCCAAAGGATATTTTGTTCCTAGAATTGTATCCAAACATATGTTTTTATTTTGGTAGTATACTTCGTATAACATGGTCTGCTGTGTTGCAACTCTGTCATCCCTTGATGTTTAAAGAATACAATATCTACATTTGTACCTTGCAATCAAATCTTTATCCCTCAGGTGACCTCACTGGTGCCTTGGAGTTCCCGTCCCTTCAGTCCAGCACATTTCACTGTGGTTGCTGTGCCAGGTAAAAGCCTTCAGACCATGGACACTTATTTTGTACATCAATGTTAGTTTTAATGTTAGTTTTCAGTATAACTCACCCTGTGGTTCATTGTCTCTCGTTCGACAGTGCACTGCTGGGGTTTTTGCTTCTGCTGGCCACAGTCAAACTAAAAAGTGGATTTTCCCTCGAGCACTTTGGGGTCTGGATTTTTTTGTCTAAGGTGACCATTTTCAAATTTAGGTTTAATAGTATTTTGGGGGGAATCAGTAGCATCATAATTCACACAATCAATTGAGTGAATTGTAATTAGTAAAATGATTATTTGAAATTGGTCTGGCTGACAGTTTAACAACTTTACTTTCAGATTACTGCCATGTCCCTCTCCCCATTTATTTTCCACATGGACTTTAACATTCCAGCTCTTATTTGGTGAGTGCCACACTTGGCTGTTTTAGACACGGTCATTCTTCTTATCTAGGAGTTTGTCCTCTTTATTTTACACTGGAACTAGACATTACTCAACTTACATTACTTAAACATGAATGATTTTCTTCTGTTTGGTTACAGTGTGGTCGTCAGCCATGTTGCCGAAGCCCTGTTGGTGTATTCTGAAAGAGAATCTCTGTGATGAGAAAACTGCAGCTCTCCAGTTTAACCAACAACTTGCACTTCCTGAAGAGATTCTTTTTTTCTAAAAAAGTGTTTTATTTTTTCACCTTTTTGTATTTTCTTATCAGTGAGCTGATGATCTGCTGATGAAAATAAAATTATCTTTGTGTGCATATTGTGCGTGCAGTGTGCTCTTGGTAATTTAGCAAACCACAGGGACATTTGTGAGCCTAATAAATCACCCCGAAGAACTGCAGCTTTTGATGAGGTAAAGTGGATTTCTTTTTGATGCAGTACATTTTTATTTATCCAAACAAATCCCGAGCATACTCACTATCTACAAAAACAACACAAACCAGTCGAACAGACTGTGCGTACAGACAGCACATTGAAATTACATATGTAAAACTGAGGTAAAGAAAGGAGTAAACACACTTCATAATGTCACAGTATAAAACAGCGTCATTGCACACCCAGTGTAATTTTCACACAGTGATGAGCCTGTTCGTTGTACACTGTGATGTGTTTATTTAAATGGGCCAATCCAAACTGTTCTTCCACTTAGCTCTCCTGTTTTTTCGACTTTGGGGAGAATAAAGCATTGAATGGTTGTCTTCTCCGAGAACGTGCCTGTGGGTTCTTTTCTTCCTTGATATAACCTAGAAGGGAAATCACATCTCAGTGTTTATGATAATGTCGTGACTTCTATTTTGATGTATTTTTTCATGTCATTATGGGATGCTGTAACACAGAAGACACTAAGAGTAACAGTTTATCGATCTCTGGGGAAATGGGATCAAATGTTCTGCTAATGCTTTACCATAACACTTTAAGGGAAGGTTTTACTAAAAAGTAAACATCGTTGAATTACCTCTCTCAATGCATGTTTGAGTTGATGGGAATCCAACTTCCCAGAAATTTTCAGGAGTACAAGGAGGAATATAAAGAAATCTGTGCCTTGAGCACGCAGACAACTTTTTCTGTTTTTCCTCCTCTGGGAGATGAGCGTAATACTGTTTGAAATAAACATCCATTTAAAATAAGACCAGCGTTAAACATGTCAGTGTAACTCGGCCTTATGATGAAAATACTTACAATGTCACACTCCTTACAGGTGGTGCCCTTAAGTTTTCGTCTCTCGTCTTTCTTGCGAACCACGGCCACGTGTGCAAATGTTGGGCATCTAAAAGAGAAAATGTAGATTGTGGGATGTTGACAGGAATCTATTGATGTTAACAGTTGATGAGAAAAAAAACCCCCACCAGGGTTCACCTGATCATCCAAGCACATCTTCTTTAGTAAATAATGCGAGCTGTTAAAGTACTACATCATTTTTTATTTTTTTTTCCCCTCAAGCGGGAACCTCTGGGCCTGAAAAGTGCAGCCAATGCCGAAGTGCCTTAAACCTGCATTCCTTCTAACGGCCAGCAGGGGGCGATTGTATTGCACTTCACACTTGATTTATTACCTCAATAAACAATTTCATAATGACTTTATGATCTCAGTTGTTAGTTTCAAGTCTTCTTCAATACAGCATGAGCAGAGGAAAATGGTGTGGCTATCTTGTGATTGACAAGTCGCTACCAGGGCGACCTGTCAATCAGGTGACTCGTATCCACTGCATTGTGTAAATTTGACCAGCACCATTGAAAAAGCTTATTGCTGTTAATTTTTCAGTACATTTCAAAGGACATTTCTTTTCCTGTTTTTCGCTAGCCAAAATTAGCATCCCCATTAATATCACAGTTAATGTGAACTACGGCTGCACCTTGCTAACCAAGCTAGTTAGCGCCTAACTCATAATTCAAATATGGTCACGTGTAGTCTATGGTCCGGTCATGTGTGGTTCCAAAAAACCGAGACAGCCAGGTCAAAATGTCATTCAGTTTTGCCATTCAAAACGGCAGTCCACAAACCAATGGGTGACATGGTGGCTATATCTACTTTATACAGTCTATGATTTTTCTGCATAAAATAGCCCACAGGTCAGCGCTGATCCCAACAATCAGTCCTTTCTTACCGTGCATTGTGCCCTTTATTTTGGCTGTTTTCAGGAAGATCTTGTTCTAATTTGGGAGATTAAAACAAGGACATGAACACGAGTTAAGAACTGACATCCAATGTCATAAACAGCGATACTGGCAAATTACGTGATGACAAAACACAGTTTCTCTCAGTCTGAAAGCTTACCATCATCCTCCTCTTCTCCTTCTTCGTAATCACCTGCATCATCATCATCACCACCACCACAGGGCTGGCTCTGGCCTAAGCATGAACTGTTGTAAGACTTGTACTCTCCATAAGCTGTTGTGTCAAACATCATATCCAGACTGTCATTTGCCTTCTTGCCTAGACCTTGAAAAGCAAAGCAAAATTCTTGTTAATGTTTTTAACCACAACACATTTTATATATTTTACAAAAAAACACTATCAATTTCTGCAAAGAAGACATGTCAGCTTGTGTAGATAAGCACTTATAGTAAAAGTTGTGGTTTATACTCACCAGACACACTGTCCCGGGCATTTTCTCCCCGACACTGGAGTAAGCTGTGACTGACCCAAGTGCAGTCGGTATCTACCAGTTCTCCAAGACACTGTTCTTCCTTTGGCTAAAAATAAACAGATAAACAGCCTGGTGTAAGAAACTACATCTCCCCAATATATCAAAATAAACAACAGTGACAAGGTATCACTATCACACCAGAACAGAGATTTCTAATTTCCTGACTTTTCATGTAGATTCATGACTGTACCTCGTCACCTCTCCATTCACTTTCATACATGGACAGGGCGAGCGCAGGGTCAATGCTCCACATGGGCTCCACTTTCCCCCCCCTCACAGCTGGGGAGAGCAGAGTCATCGTGGTCACATGAAATTCAACTGCTTAATTATAAAGAAATACTTCAAATTTATAACATTCAATTGGAAAATAAGGTCCGTCCTTTCAAATAATGTGCACTGCAAAGGCTATCAGACCCAACAAACTCACCATCTTCTCCTTCAGGTTGAAGATGGGAGGCATTCAGATCTTGCAGAGGGTTTCCTTTCTTCCTAAAGCCGTCTTTGTTTGCTTCTTTAACATCTGGCTTCTTGAAAGCAGGACTTGCACAGGAAACATCTGGCCTTTGGTTAGACGTCCCATTTTGTGTTGACTGAACCTGTTAAATTGTCACATGGTATTTTAAAACCATACAGAGGAATTATTCTGCTTTTTTGTTAACAGCTTAAATAACACTTCCATAGATATAAGAAGTCTCTAACGAGGAGTGAAGTGTCTAACTTATGGTTGTAAGAGCACTATATCTGGGTCGGAAGTCAGGTCATCCCTGACCACTGCTTTCCCCAACACACACATTCATTCAAGCTTTTTGGACAGATCTCTAACCTGGCTGTCCAACGGCACCTTCTTGAAGCTTTGACTGCCTAAACGTGTGGAGGTTCGTTTGATCAGGTCAGGTTGTGTGTGTCTGCCTTCCCACTGTTTGCCAACCGCTTGCTGGATTCCTTGTCTGTCCTCTTCTTGCACCTCCGGTTCGCGGTCCCCCTTCGCCCGTTTTGCTTTGTTAATGGAGCCGCTCTCCGAAAGCCGTTTGACACGTGAGATAAGTGACGGCGACGTCTCTGTGGTCGAGTCTGGACTGTGGATGGGCATGGATGAAAAGGAGGAGCAGCAAGGCCTTAAGGCAGAGAAAGAAACACAGTGTTATTGGAATGCTCTTTGTTTGGGTGATTGCGCAAGAACAAATCCACACCCTTTTAAGCACGGTGGTTTAGAACGGCAGACTAAAAGCTTTCAACATTCAAAGGAAAAACAATCCCAGTCAGAACTACTGCCGTCCATTTGTGACTTTAAGACAACTCATCAGGGTTTTTCAAATTCTACTCAAAATGGCTGTAAAATTCTTTATATACGTCACTACACACATTCACTACATGTGGAACATGTAAACGCATGTCTCATGACACTGTCATGATAGCAGATAAATATCCCAACTGCTGTCAACCTTACTTTAAACTAACGTCACACTTCCAAGAAGCTTTCGAGCTGCTTTTCTGGCCTGCAGATGTCTGTGGGAAAAAAAATAACATAACAAGGAAAAATTAGACACAACCCAAAGAGCTAAATGAGTTTGAATACATGTGCTAAGATATAAATATTCAGTTCACACCGGGAATTTTCTTCAGTAAAAAAAAAAAATGAATGTCAAAAGATGTGAAAGATTACACTTTGCATCTGCTAAAACTACTGAAGGTGCATGTGGGTTCAATCTTTTGAACCAATTTTGTGTGCAGTCAAATAGAAAAAATGTCAGTGCCCAACACCAGTAGTTAACTAATGTGGAAAGGGTCTCTCTTGAAAAAGGCCTACAAATGGTACATAATCATTGCATTCCTGATGTCTTTACACCTGTATCAAGCCCACCCACCCTGTGAGGCTTGTCAAGAAGTTCAAGGCCGCAGGTTTCTGCTATCGCTTCATCCAGATATAGATTCACATCATCTGAAACGAGACACAGACCCAACAGTTACAGCACCTTTACATGTCTCACAATCACGATCAGCAACTTTGCAGATATGGCAACTGAACATTTTCAGTCTTCTTAAAACTTCAGCAAAGGGATGGATTTCTGTGCAAGAGCCGTTTTCGATTGTACTTCTGAGCTTCAAATCATCAGCCCACTGAGTAGAGTTGGCAGTAACACCAACATTTAATCTGAGGCTACAGGGTGAGTTTACAGCAACTGTGTGAATTAGGCTGATTTGATGGGTGTGTTTGTGTAGATAAATGTGGCCTAGTGCTCATGTAGGATTTCAAGTAACAGACATATTCTAATGGAAGGAAATAAATATGGTGTCCACTTCCTGTTTTGCGTTCCTGTTTTTACATTTCTTCATTCTAAAATAACGATGATATAATAGGAGTGCAGTGGATGAAGTCATACTTGAGACGTGGGGTGTGTCCAGTTCACATGTGTTGGGTACAAGTACTTCTGCTCTTCCAGGATTCTTTGTAGCGTCAACAAGCTCCTTATTCAGTTCTTAAAAAAACATGTTAGAGTGCCTTCAGACAGGTGATTCAGGTAACAGAAAGGTGCATTACAAAGTCTGACAGTTACTTTTAAAGCAGACTGACCGTTGAAGAGTGACTTGTTAGACTGTGGTAGAGGCATCTCTGCATAGCGAACGTGCTTCATTTTGTCCATATGTTTACGTTTCCTCAGTTTGTTTGCCACAGGCAGCGAGCTTGGCAGGACTGGTGAGTCTGGGATGATGCCTTCTTCCGTTTCGGGGGAGGAGGCCTGCCGGGGCTGTGAGCTGATTTAAAAACACCACCTGCGCTTTTTAACTGGGAACTGAAACTTTAATGTAAATGCTTACTCCTATGCACAACACCACAGCTTAAAGGCTCACTAAACTTGGAGCTATGTATCAGTACTCCCATAGAGATGCACAGAGAAACCTGACCTTAAGTCAGTGAAGAAGTGAAACCACTGCGGTGCATAGACCTACAGTATTTGTAGAAGCAGCTATAACAGAAAAACTTACCACAGAAAATGTATCTTTCATGAATTTGATCATTTCCACAATGTCAAATACATGAAAACATGTTAACATAATATGACAAACACACTGAGGAGCTTACCAAGACATTTTTAACTTTTGAAGTTCAGCATGTAGTTTTCTGTTTTCATCCTCGAGGCTGTTTCTTTCATTCTCTGGAGAACAAATGACACACAACAGTGTGTCACACAGGCTACATCACAATTGTTAACATGCTATTCAACATGCCAGTAGCTATATCTTGTGGTTTACTGGTACTGCCAATATAGACAAATAATAAATAAAATAGGCTTCTCTATATTTAAATTAGACTAAGAGTCTACAGCTATAGGCTCTATAGGCTCTTCTCATTTCTCTATTTTGTGCCTCCTTGTCTCCTCTCTCTTCCTGCCTGTGACCTGGAAATCGATCTCAGAGCGCCATCTTGAAGGACGCCTTCCTAAAATGTATCTCGAGCAGAAAGGAGGCTTGCTGGAGAAGCTATGAGCGAGGATGCACAGGTGTTTCCTTTGCGGAAGTCTTTTTGGCACCCGTACCAATGCACATTTATCGTTGAATGTAGGCTACACCTAATTCATCTGCTATAATAGTCGTGTTTGTGTGTGTGTGTGTGTTTGTGTGTGTGTGTGTATTAGAGATGTGTCAATTTCTCGATTCTAAGATACACTGCAATGCACCAACAGAACATATACAGGAGTTTGCAGCTTACACAAAATTGTAGCCTACTGACGTTGATTGTTGATTTCTGGCCCCGGCTGGACAATAAAATTGTAAAGTTATGTTGTCACAACATCGCTTGCATTGAATTGTGGGCAACATTAGGCTAACGTTACTTTTATATGTTGGGAGATAGAGTGGAGGCAGGCAGAGCACAGTAGCGAGTGGTAAAAAGTATTAGTACCCTTAGAACACAGTAGAGGTGCTCTGATCAGGATTTTCTGGGCCGATCACCGATTGCTGAAAGCAGTAAGGGCCGATATCGATCATCGATCCCTGTGACTATTTGAAGCCTTTATTTATCATGTAGCATTATACAGTATATTTATTTTAATTATTATTTATATTTAATTAGTCCTAAAAATTATTTATTAAGTATTAAACTTAACAGATGATAAAGTATCATGAAATGACAACTGTTTATTTTATTGCAAGAAAACATGGGCAAAAGAATTCCACTCCCTCGGTCTTAGAGACTTAAACCATAGCAGCCTGGTTACTGCAAACATCTTAAAGCTTAACAAATATAGCTTTCCTGTAGAATAAACTACAAAAACAGAACAAACAGCATGTTTATAAATTTACTTCAACTATAAAAACTGCAACAAAAAAGTCTGTAGCCAAAATATTTAGGAGATAAAGGAGCACAGACATCATGAGTCGATGATAAACTCTGAAGTCGCCGCTTTTTGTTCTGGAAAGCTCAGGCAGGTTCTGTGGGCTTTAGGGGGGAGAGAGGAGCAGAGAGAGGAGGCTACAGAGAGGAGTCATTACTGTCATCAATGACATTTGAAAATAAGGGGCATTTAAATAAATAAAAGTACAATGTTAATTCCATATTATACTGTTATATTTTTAATATATAACAGTATAATATATTATATTTATTCGTATATATTGTTAATATTACTTATAGTTACAATATTCATTATCATTTCATATGGTTTACAGACTATAGGCCTTATATCATTTCAGTGGGTTGTTTTTATTTAATCCTTGTGCAAGAAGCACAGTCCACATCCTTTACATAGGCCTACTGCCACCGGCTTTACCAGAGAAGAGAGTAGCAAATTCTTAAATACGGCCAGCAGGTTTTTATTTGATTTTATAATGGTTAATTATTACCATTTATTTTGCCTGTTTTTTTACCATTGCATAAATTAAATAGTCAAAATGTGCTTTTACTCAGTGTTTCCCACAGGATTTGGATGGGTCCGAGGCCCGAGAGGGACCGGTAAAGTAAATTACATGTGTCCATTTACTTTTAATGGACACATGTAATATGTTTCATACTTTCTATGAATATAATCCAATTAATCTTATTTCCATACTATTTAGATACCTTATTTTGAAGCGGGCCTTGTCACATGTGTATCCTCCTGCTAAATTCATCAAGTCTGACCCAATTTGATAAATAATGTTGTATGTGGTTCTCATATCGTGTAACATGAAGACTTCACAGCCTCTCTTCGGGTAGGACTTTCATACTGCTACACTTTGTAAAGAGAGAAACTGACAGGATAAAGTCGCTAACCTGCCTGAAGGATGAGTCTCTCTCTGCGTGATGCGCTGTGGGTCTAGACAATTAAACTCTGGTAGCGGGTGGCGTGTGTGAGATGAGCACAACTGCGACAGTTTCACATGATGCTCCTGCTTGTTGCTCCGCTTGTCCGATTGCTAAATGGTTAACTGGGCGCATCAATCGCTTCCTGTCTGAAAAGGACTTTGGTGCTCTGAAAACTGCTCAGACCGCTTAGTGAAACCATTTTAGCTGCTGTTGAAAATTTGTCTGGCGAGTATTGCATCATCTGGTCAGCCTTTTTAGAGACCACCGATCCAACTCGTTAAAGCCATTATCGGCCGATTATGATCTGTGACTGATCGATCGGAGCACCCTTAGAAAGTGGACATCTGGGCACACATTTTGGATTTTGTGAGATTACTGGGAAGCACAAACTAAAGACGCCGCACACTGCGGTCAAAATCTGCCTCACAAAAATGTAATACTTTTGAGGAACCACGTTAGCCGTTGTATCCCTGAGCTAACGTGTGCAACCATAAAGAAAACAGCAAACGCAGCTAATCAGCCAAGAAATACGTAGGGGCTGTCAACCTTGCTGTCTCAGAGCGTTTTATGTACTGAGGTGGGTCACAGATAGTGGTATTGAAAAAGATGCAACTTTTTATAGTATAGGCTGATTTTTTAAAAACACTTCCTAAAAAAAAACAGATGAAGTATATCTGTTGAGATATTTCAGTCTGGATCAAAGTCATGCAAGCCCTACCTAATAGGCTACATGTTAAAAAATAAAAGGTCAGTTAAGGGACTAATGAACATTTTACTAAAATAGGATGACTTCATACATGTTTTTTGTTTTACATCCAGCTTTACAATGTGTGTCACATTAAACAACACACTATAGATTTGAAAGATCAATGTTACCGCAAAAGCCTAATCTTGTGGTTCACTTATTCTCAAAGTGCTTCAAGTATCTGGACAAAGTGTATAAGATAAACATAAATGCATTCTCTCTATTTTTCAACACCACTCTGTCTGTCAGTGGAATAACGACATCAATGAGTAAACTCACTCAGTTTGGCAATCAGGCACAAATTCTGATCCTGGTTGTTTTTCAGGTTCTCCCTTAAGATGGTACATCGATCACACTCTCCTGCACGGAGCCTGGAAACAGTGAATATAGTTTCTGGTCTTTGTAGAGCATACAGTTCTTTCAACAATGATAACCTGTTGTGGAGGCAGTTACCTTTCCTCCAGGAGACTGATAGCATCCTGCAGGGTTTTGTTTTGCTCCTTCAGCTGCTGGTTGCGACTGTGAAACACCTCAAGTCTTTGAGCATCCCTGTAGAAAACAATTGCAATGACAGGTCACTACATTTATATATTCACAAATAATTTTCTAAAGCTAGGGTCAGAAATACTCATGTTGATGTATCCGAACATGACAAACACTCGATGCCAAACAGTCGATCACTTAACAAATCTGAGGTAGAACATTCAAAACAATTATGATAAATAAATATGCATGAGTAAGATTAAGTAAAATATTTTTCTGTCCTTTTTCCATAAAAAAACAAATATCTTAATAAAAAAATCACTAATTCATTCGTGAATGAATTCAAAGATTTTTTGTTTTTTTTTACATTTATTGAACATTTGTTATATTGTTATTGAGATTGAAAATTACGTTGCGATAATTACCACTATTGTTTTATTGCCCAGCCCTAAAACGCAGTATACTCACAAACAGCGCTCCTTCTTCAACTTGCTCACTTTTGCCTCCAGTTCTAAAAACAGCAACAAATGCAATGTTGAAGAGTGTGAAACAAAGGGAGGGGACTCAAATAGATGTCATTTTAGTATCCGACTTCAGTATGACCTACATACAGAACATCATGGGTCAGTTAGTTACCTTGAAGTGTGTTCTGGTGGCACTCTCCCAGCTGCCTCCATAAATCTTCAAAGAGGTCAGCTGGTTTGGGGGTTCTGCTGCTCTGTCCTGGGCTGCTCATCCTCCACTCACTGCAAAAACCCAGCCAGCTCTCCTACTACCAGCCAACACTACCTGGGGGGGAAAGAAACATGTTTATCACATATGTCTGTACTAATGTATCATTCAATTAACGCAAGTTGATGTGTAAATGTAAAATAATAACTATTATGCTAACTTAACGTTACGGGCTCAGCCTTATTTCAGTCCAGTTAATCCAGCTACAGCAACTATAAATAATGAAAATCTTCCTTCCCCTTATAGTTTATATTTGCTTGGCTATGAAACTTTTTCATTTCAGTTTAACGTTCATCTGTCGTCAGCACAAGTTTGGTCCTGTCATGTATTATAACCCAAAGCGATGTATTTAACTTACAGATAACGTTACATTTGAAAAGTAGGAAAACTCACAGCTAACGCTAACTAGCCAAACGTCCACCCGGAGGCTCGCTACACACTTTCGGAATAAACACCTCTTACACCAACGAGTCCAGGAAAGACGCAGAGGTTTATGTGAGGAATGAAGTAGTTAGGCTGACATGTTAATGGAGTAAAGTACTTCCATGTTGACAACTCCACAACAACTAAATCCAAATTCGCGCGCCGAACTGCCTGCTGGGAGGTTTCTTCTTCTTCTTCTTCTTCTTCTTCTTCTTCTTCTTCGTCTGCCAGTCTACAATCTCCGACGCCCTCTCCTGTTCAAACCGTAAACTGTATGGAGGTTTTTATACAGTATCCGGTTAGTGGTTCAAACCCAGCCACAGTTTGAATAGTTAAGCCGACCAAAGCCTGCATGGACGGTTCCATGTAGGCTTCCCCTCCTTCACCCCCTAATACAGCGATGGATGAAAACATGGAAAGGTGGCCTCCTCAAGATAAAGTAATGAGTGAATTAGGAAACATATCTGTTAGGATGGATCTTATTGATACATATGACATTGTCCTAGACACATAAACCAAAGAATAGATACTTGGAGTAATAAGGATAGAGACTTCTGGTTGATCTCAGATATAGAAGACAAGGTGGACTTATATAGAACCCTCTATTTTTACAGATCAAAAGGCTATTGTGATTAAAGTAAATATGACATCGATTAGAGGTAACTTTAACAAGGACTATTGGAAATTAAATAAAACACTATTAGAAAACAATGAATTTAAAAATGAAGGGAAGCAAATTTATTGAACAAGTTAGGAAAATGCTGGGAATTAATGAAATATGAATTACAATACAACTTGAATTGGACAAAATATATGAAGAAAAGGCCAGAGGTGCCTTTGTCAGATCCCAAAGAAAGTGGCCAGAACAAGGTGAAAAATGCACTAAATACTTTTTTAATCTAGAAAAGAGAAACTATGAACAATCTTCACTTTGTAAACTTAGAAGTAATAATATAGAATGTGAAAATGAAACAACATGTAGCCAATTTCTATCAGACGTTATATGCTACCCATTCTGAAAATGAAGGCAATATAAGCTTTATGGGTATTGATGATGTTTTAAATCAGTCTATGACCAGAAAATTAGCTTAACAGAGATACAAAAATGTATTGACTCTCTCAAAGAAAATAAATCTCCTGGGAATGATGGGTTGATAGGCGAATTCAATAGTCTTTATTAAGACCGTAGCCCCATTTTTAGTGTCTTTACTTGAAGAAGTCATAGAAAAAGGAGAGTTACCAACAACTTCTTATCAAATTGATCCCCAAATCAAAAAAAGATAAATTAAGTATTGACAATTGGAGGCCAATTAGTCTGTTAAATAATGATGCCAAGATATTTGCAAAAAGATTAAAATTAGGATTGGATAATATTATCGATGAAGAACAATCTGGATTCATGCCTGGTAGGAATATATGCAATATATATATATGGATTGTAAATAGTAATGTATAGCACATGGCACGACCCCTAGATTTGAAATTTGTCGTTGGATAAGACAAGGTTGTCTCCTTAGCCCCCTTTCTGTTCCTTCTTGTCACACACATTATGGCTGTACACATTAAAAGAGGGCAGTTTCAAGGTAAACTGAAATTTAAATGATCTCAACTGGCGGATGATACAACTATTTTTCTGTCTAATAAAGAGGAAGTGATCAAAGCAATTGGATGTGTTGAGGATTTTAAGAATGTGACCAATCAGAAGTTGGCGTTGTCCCTGTGAAGAACACAGTTACATACCTGGGTGTAGTCATAGATAAGAATGAGAAACTCCGTAGTAACCTAAACTTCAGCCCTATAACTGAGCAAATAAAAAGAAGGTTCAACATGTGGTTGATGAGGGATCTTTCACTGTATGGTAGAGTTCTACTAAAGCTGAGGGAATATCCAGATCTGTCTATGTATCCTTATCACTGGATATGCACAAAAAAATTTGATACAATCCTATTTAATTTCATACAGAGGAATAAATGTCTTTAATTATTTAAAGAAAGATATCCAATGTGACACAAAAAGAGATGGAGGTCTGGAGGTCTTAAGGTTTGAAACATTAAACAATACTTCAAAGTTAAATGGCTAACTAAGTTAATTAAAGAAAAAGATAATATTTGGAATACCTTCCCTTTGTATTAAAATGTGACTGTAAAATCGATAAATTACCTGTAAAGTGACCAAATTTTCATAAACAAGCTCTGCTGACCTGGAAGTTAGCATAGTTTTCCACCAACTAATTTCTACATTTGAAACTAGAATAGGCATTTCCTTAAGAAAATGCGTGTGAGAGCTGCCAGCTGTTTTTTGCGATTGCTACCGCTGTCGGTGCAATGTGCGGCTCCATCAGCTAAGAGACTCAATGATGTGCTGCACACTTGTTCAGCAAAAATATGCATTATAAGTTTGCCCCCCTTTTCGTTAACATGCTGTGAGCAGGGTTTTATCCATCAATCTCTGGATCCGGAGCAAGAGCAAGACCTCAACCACCGGATTACTCAGATACATTGTGAAGGGAAGGCTTTCAAGTTTCTTTGTCAATCATGTCTTATTCTGACAAAAAAAATGGCTCCTAAGCACCAATAGAAAGCATGTTTTGCTTATAAACATATTTTCTGTGATGGCTACTCCACTGTTGAAGAATAAACTAAATGAACAGCCAAAGAATTGTGCTGTGAAAGACTTAATATCATGTTAACAATGATTGCATTTAGAAAGACTAACAACATAGAATTTTGAAAGTAACCACTGAAAGTGAGTAAGGACTCATCCATTCATTTTTAAATGCATGCAAATATTAATATAAAATCAACCATTACAGACTAAACATTCTTTTAGCAAACACCAAATACAACTTTGAAAGATCAACATCTTTTCTGCAACTTCCAGCTGAAAGTTGAGTCTCTCGCTGCATATATGCCAGAGCACTAAGCTCTTAAAGTTGGAAGAGTGGAGTCCCTGCTCCCATAGGAACCTATTCATTTTAAAATGCATAAAATAAAAAATATTAATATAAAATCAACCATTACAGATATCAACAACACAGCACCCATCTCATGAAGAAGATGTACAATTTGAAGTTGGAACCAAGTTTGTAGGCCAAAAGGTACCGGACTAGCTAGATGCCAAACAACGGCGGAATAAATAATAATAATAATAAAGAGCGAAGAGAACAAAAGTGTGAGAGCTGCAGCGTTTGAGAGATTTAGAATAAATGTTGAATATTCTTGCACTTTCTGTCAATTACATGAAGAATCCATTTGTCATTTGTTTTATCAATGTAGCCTACTGTAGTTTGGTTGGATGTTGAACTTTATATAAAAAGGAAAACTGGACAAACATCTTCAGGAAAAAGACATTCTTATATGTTTTGAAAGAAATGAGAAGGGAAAAGATGTAATTTTTTTGTATATTTAGTATTATTATTGGGAAAATTCCACATCCACAAGAAAAACTGGACTGACTCCTAACCACACTTTGGACACTTTCTCCAAGAACTGCATCAGTATGGCACCACGATTAAAAACATTAAGAACAAGAAGGCAATCAAGACTAATTATGTTTTTGACAAATTTCCTTTGGACAGTGGGTATGTATTTTGAATCCACTCTACTCTTTTTATTTATTTTGCTATGTCACTTCTTTTGCTTTTATTTATGAATTTTACTCTTTTTATACATGTAACCCTGATTGGAATTTTCACAATTTCAGAAATCTGATTTTCAGAATCTGAATTTCAGAATTTTTTTGTTAATAAATATCTGGAGAAAAAAATAAACTTTTTGTTGACGCAGTTGTGCAGTAATCGGAATTTTGGTGTTTCTGCGTTTGCTTACGTCATTTAAACACCGTTATGCTGTGCGATCATGCGCAGTGTACGCTGGTGCCGACAGCAAGTAGCCCTGTAGTGGTATTTTATTGGTTCAAAACTGGCTTCACTGCGCTCCATTCAAATCTGCGGGGTGGCTTCGTCCAACAAGCAGGAAAATGCCATCTTGCAGTGGAAAAAGCCTGGAAGATCCTTGTTACTAGACACAAGATGCCTTTGAGTGAACATACTCATACATTAAGTCAAAAAGTCAGACAAAAAAAGTCTTTTCTAACTTGTATTTTCCGTCATGTCTGGCAAATACAGTACACAGATGCAAAAACATGGATATCATAATGGGGGGAAATTGTTCATCTCAACTGTGTGATTTTATTGCCTTAGAATGACTTGTGAGAGTAACAATAAAAACACCAAATGTACTTAAGCTGCAATTAGCAATGGGGGAAACAACAGACTCTATTGTATGAAAGGAACACATTATGGTCTCTGAATTTTGATAATGTTGGACAAAATGTTTTGTAAAATGTTGTTTTTCTGCGAGAAACACCGTATGCAGAAATTAAACAACATATATCCATATATAAAGCCTAATACCCAAGCAGAGCTATGCCTTATGTATTGTGAAATAGATTCATAGATGATATAACGAGCTTTGCTTTATTTGCCGGCACTACATTAATTTCATCAGCAGATGTCAGTCATGTACACTGTGTTACTTGAAACCTCTAGTTCTGAATCCCTTTTCAGAAATCCTTTTTTTTCCTTTTTTTTTTTTAACCATATAGAAAGTCATAGATGGGAAGTCAGTATCATTTAGGCTACTGTAGGCTATCAGAAAAAAGGTTGGTCCTGGTGTAAAAGCACCTGTTTTCAGCTTGAGAATAACTTCCAATCCTGTGTTGTGATTTTTAAGTGCTGTGGAAGATTTTGCTAACTGGATATAGCTGTTTGATCACAAGCCTCTGTGGACAATCCTATGAAGGCAAAACAAGTGTTAAACACACAGATTTAAAACTTCACAATATTAAATTAAATTGTTAAACCTTAGTTAGCCTACATTCACACTGTGCATACATGATACATAGTAGGCTATCGGTTGGTAATATTTTGCACTAGTGCAGTTAATATACCAAGTTCAGTTCTCTTCCTGTAAGATAAACCACTCCTTTTTATTCTTCAAAACGATAGAGAGTTTTGTGTCTTTCTCAGGGGAATGTCCCATGTTGAAACGTTTCCTGCTCCAAAGAAAGCTAATGCGGGAAGAGCAGTGCAGAGAAGTGCAAACTGTAGCTGCAACACAGAGTTGCTATTCAAGTAGGCCTCTATATAAACTGCAGGGATTTATAACCCAGGCAAACGCAATAAACTGCTATTGCCTCTTTAGCTGTAGCGGCATGCATCTGTATCACTGTGCTTCCTGTGCACAGTAAAGTAAAATGCTAATCAGGCCAACAGTTATTGGACATTCATCGAGTTTGTTATTTTTAACAACCCTGATAGCAAAAACTAGGCCCGATTCGAAAGGTTTTAAGATAACCTATATCACAGATTTCAGGTTGGTCGAACAAGATCAAGTCTGTCAGAATAATACCGGAAGTAAATTTATTTTTTCTTTATTTTGGGATAGGCACCATGGAATGAGGACATATATTGTATTTTCCTTTCTTAACTTCTTTCAAAGTTACACCAACACACGGACACACAGCAAGTTGCTGCGAGCGTCTTTCCAGGGCATTTATTTTGAAAGGTATAACCGGAGATTTAGCGTTTTATTATGGGTCACTTGACACTTTAAAAGTCCAGACACCTGTAGTTAGGGGGCGACTCCACACAAAATCCCAAATACACACACAAACCGCAAGTTACAGCCTACATCACGTGGAGAGAGGAGGCGATTCAACACAGAGGAGCTGAGCCGGGACAGCGAGGGGTTTGGGATAAGGCTGTGAGAAATAAGGATAGCGCAGTGGTTATGGATTAATTTGTCTTTCTCAAGACTGGCCATCGTTCACTTCAACGCTTCAGGATTTTTTCTGCTGAAATGTGTCAGGATCCAACGACCGGTGTGTAATTTATTTGAATGATTTGTAACCTTTGTCTGGGTTGGTAAAAGCGGATTGCTGCTGGTAAATAAAGATTTTATGATAGAGAAGTGTCTTTGGACGTTAGTTAAGTAAGCTGTGTGCTTTTTACAGTGAAAAGCGAACTCCGTTGACATAACATAACGTTATAGTACGTTAACGTTACTTTAAAGCTAGCGAATAGCCTAACGTTAATGTTACTTGTTCGGGAGGGGGGATTAACTTACAGACCTTTTCTTTCCATTTAACACACAAATTCGGCATACCTACCAAGTATGCATGACTTCAACAAAACCCCAAAGTTTTGCTTTTTCGAGTCATTCTTCCGAGATTAAAAACGCTGACGTTAACGTTAAGCGCGGATGGTGGCCGCGACCAGTAACGTTAAGTTAGTCAGAACTGGTTGCAAAAAGTCGAGATTTTATGACAAAAAGTGTTGCTTGGTAGATTTTATGGATGCCGAATTAACTAGTCCACTTGAATGTGTCGACGGTTTAAACATGGGTCAAGCTCGTTCTGTTTTATTTAGCAATAAGCAATATATCGTCACCCTTTCACATTTTAACCAGTAACGTTAGTGTCGTGTTCTTTTAATTTCTTAAACACTGGGAGATGTGCTTAGACGCAGTGGGGATGGGAAACTGATAACCACCTGTGTTTAACTCTTCTCTATACTGTTTTTGTTCCCCCTTGCCGCCTATCTGTATAACGTAAATAAAGTTTCATGTCCTGTGAGTGTTGCATGGTATTCAGTGCCAAACATAGGCATATAGTGTAACTGTTGTAGGATAACTCCATGTTTGGTGTAACAGTTGAAGGCTGGTTTGCTCTGTCAGACTGTGGTTTGGGTTGTAATTTGTGACATTATTGTGTTAAGATCAAGAGAGACTCATTTAGTATTACAAGTACTTGATTGAATTACCCCATGCATTGTTCAACACAGAACATCATTCAAACCCCCTGCAGATTCATTGTTGTTAATTTCAAATGGAAATATGGAAAATGCACATGTTGAATATCATCAACAAATGGCATAGTAAAAGTGAAGCATGATGGTCCAGAAGAGTCCACTTTTGCCTGTTGCTGGCAGGGTGTGCGCCCTGCTAAAACCCAGCTGGAAATGTGCCACACCTGTGAAACAGCCAGTAAAGTCATTGTATTTCAAGTGGTTCTTGTTGGGATTAAGATTGCAGTCTTCTCTCTCCTTGGCAGTATCCTTCATCCCTGTTGTGGTGCAGCGCTGGTTCTGAGAACGGAGTGGATCTGTGGGATAACAATCATCAGGCCTAAGGGCCGCTGGACCGATAAGACATGCTGGCTGCCATGCTGCGCCAGAGTGCTGGTGGAGGATCAGGAGGCGGTAGTGGCAGCAGCAGCGGTGGTGGTAGCGGTGGAACCAAACTGTCTCTAGGCATCTCCCGACTCTCCAGCTCCAGCTTGGGTTCAGCAGGCCCTCCCAGTGTGTGCCCCTGGGTGCCGGTCAGGGTCTCCAAGAGCGGCTCTGTGAGCTCGGAAGGCCCAGACATCCCCGCCTCAGACCCAAACTATATTATGCAGCTGGTCAGTGACGTGCGCAAGTTTGCTGATGTGCTTCTACAACTCAAAGAAGTTTTCAACTCCAAAGGTATGTTTGGATAAGAGTGAACACTGGCATTAAGAGAAATGTGGCAAAATATTTTTGTTTTTTATGCTGCTGATTTTCTTTTTTTTTTTTAAAAGGGGCCCGCAACACATGCTCCTCTAACTAAGCAATACTTCTATGAGATATCAGTATGTCACACTAATAGATTCAAATGCTAACCTGAGCTGTCTGCTACGATTTTGAGGTAACCTGTTAAATGATTTGTTGCCACAACATTTGGCCATTGTGGATGTGGGCTTTTCAAAAAGTTACACATGTGAGTACTTCCACGTATTAGCCATGACATGTCATCTTGTTACCTGGTTTCTTGTGATTACATGAACCCTACTCTCTCTGCTTTGTGATGAGTTTTTTTTTTCTCTTATAAACAAAATGTGTACGTCCCTAAAAGTGTAAGCAGCCAAAGGGATTTATACCAGGCCGTACCTGCCAGTCAACTCTTGTGTACACACTGTTGCTTTCCCCACAATGTACACAGTCCCAGGTCTATCTACCTGTTCTGTACCGCTGTGGCCTTGGCTGCACGGTCAGTCAACCAGCCTTATCTCACTTTTAGTTTGGTTCTTGCCCTCCTTGTTTCTTTCTGTGAAGTATAAAATACAAAAAAAAATATTAATGAAAGCTTTGACCAATTACTTTAGATAATTCTCAATATTGTGGTTAGTTCTCAGGTCATGGCAAATTCAGGTAGAGTGAAGACATTTTAACAAGATATAATAAGGACTTTTTTACACATGTTGTCTCTTTTTAAATGTTCTAAATTAAACTGAAGCCACATTAATCAACAACAGCATTCCAGCAGGAACTTTTGATGCTCACGTTTTTTAGATGGAGATAAAACACCCTCTAAGGCAGTCATTTATAGGCTTCCCTTTGTCAGTGATGAAATTGATCATTTTCACACTATAAGGAAATTTAGAGGCGGGGCTAATAAGTACTCCTGTTTGATTGTGTATATTTTGTGCAGGTGGTTATTACATTCCTGACTTGGGTATGTTGGCTTTTGGACCAGACCAATATTTGTTAATCCCCAGACCTGGTAATGAAGGTCCAAATAAGATGAGCTGAAGGTGTATGTGGTGGTCGTGGAACCCGCCCCCCATTACAACTGTGCCATGACACCCAATCCTTGGAAAAAGGAATCCCAGACTTTGTTTTTTGCCTGGAGAGGTCAGTAAAGGTGCTTGACCCGGCTGGACATGTCAGCAGCGTTATAGAGAGTGGGACGTGCAGCAGGCACTTTTCAAGCTTGAGAGACTTTTCAGTGACCTGTCAGCATGCCTCGGATCAAAGCAGTTAATCATCATGTGCAAGAGATCGGCGTCTGCAGCTTTATGTGTCAAAATAAGGCTCGATTTAAATAAGAAATATACCATAGCTCCACATTTTCTGTAGCAGACTAAAGGTGATGAACACACACAGCATGCACACACATGCTCTGTGACGTGATAACATAGCTGTCATACTGGGCACTTTTTTCCTTGCTCCTGCTCTTAAAAGACACATCATATGTTAAATATGCTTAAAAAACAAACCCATGAAGAATATAATTCAGTGACTGTCATCCCACTCTTCTGCTAATGTAACTGCACACAATTTAGAGGTCCAGTAAGCAGTACCTCAATTATGCAAATGCAGTCCCTGAGATGCCAACACGTGATTGTAAAGCAAAGTATTCCCATTAGACGGCTTATTTTGGCTAAATACAGGAAAGAGCAGATTTGGGCAAATAGGCCGATTACGCTGTAGAAAACAGACCTCTCCACTATTGAGGAAAGTAGCAAAGAGACCATTGTGCGTCAGAGTCATTACAAACTCAGGGAGAAAAAAAAGTGAAGTTAAGGAGAATGTTAGATAAATCAGTGATTTCACACCGCCACACTTGACCCCATGCGAACACGGACCTCATATTGAGGTCTTTGGATTTGATTGTTGTGGTCACATCTGGTTGGTTTGTGCTTGTCATCAATGAACATCTTCAGAGTGTCATTTAGCAAGGTTTAGTACCCTAGTGCTTGCTAACAGATTGTTGGGAGGCACTGACTTGTGCTGTGATTGGATGTGATTTACCCCCCACCCCCTAATTTATGGCCATATTGTCTCTACAACACTTAACAATAGTTCAGACCTCTCATTACCTCGGCCACTCACTAAAAAGTGAACCCTCCGGATTTTTTTGTTTTCTTTTGCTTCACCACACTAGGGCCAATAGTCAAGAGCAATATTGAGCTTAGAGCCTTGTACCTCTCGCAACAGTGCCTGCATTCATCGTCAACCATGTGAGTCTGACACCCATTGTCCCATGAGGCATCTCCAGACTAGCATGCTGGTGCTGCTAACTGGCAGCTTTTGCAGAAATGATTCTTTCCCAAGTCAAGAATAGCTGTGGCCTGTGGGATTGGTCTCTGGGGGGTTTCTTCAGCCAATTCCATTAAGAATGTTTTATTTATAGAAAAAGGTTTATTTTTCTAGCAATGCACATCAACCTTAAATGGTAATTATAACGCGGTCGCTGCTCAGTTGTGGTCGGAGTCAATGACGCATGACTGATTTTTGTTTTTTTGCAAATGCCTGAGAAGAAATTGTTTATGTGCCTTTGTTGTTGTGAGACTCTCCACAGCATCTCCACAGCGGGACAGATATTTACATTCTCATTTAAGGTTCTGACCTTGTCCAGCGGCCACTTGTGAAGAACATGGCAGTAATTGGAGGAGATTATTATTTTGAAGGTTAGTCTTAACTGGGGTCACAGAGGACGTTTGGAGACCAAATGAGCTACGGAGATGGTCCCTGTGGTCTTTGTGTTTGTGGCGGTGAATGGGGCCTCTGAAGCCCCCCATTATAAGATTAGTGAAACCAACATTTGGCCCTGCCTAGCATGTCTTCATTCAGCAAACAACAGAGTCCACCACTGCTTTGAAGTTGCTGTGTTTTGCAGCAGCTCTGCCGAAGATTGTTGTGTATCTCATCTCTATTTTAGATGGTGTGAGGCTGTATTGTTGTGGCTACCTGTCTGACTGGGACAGGTGTGTCATCAGTGTTTTCATGCTGTGATGCTGGCAAGCAGAATGATAGCCAATTTTGTGCTTCAGCTGCCCAAGAATGAAAACTGCAACAGCATGCCGTTCACTCAGCAAAGCTGAGGAGAACAGGGTGAACACAGGAAAAATGTATAAAATGAACTGGTATCTGAGTCTTTTGCTTCTGCATCTGTCTGTATAATTAATTAAAGATTGATGTTACGTTGAAACGGGTCAGATGTGTGGGATTCTTTTTTAGGATTTTTAATTTAATAACTTGATGCGTTTCCCTTTTCAGTAGAACGGGAGTATCTCAGGTCAGAGGCAGCTCTTTGTTAATTTGCTGCTGCCGGACAGTGTATGTTTTTTCACTTGTGTGTTCATTGCTTTTGCACACACAGTCACCAAAATCAATAACACTTTCCCCTGGGATATCTTAAAATTAAGTCCCCCCCCCATCTCACGTACCCTACTTACCCACAGAACAAACGTCCAATGGGCTCTGTCCATTGCCACTAGGCCATCCTGCAAATGAAACTCCTAAATATTGCACAATCCCAGGAAGGATGGCTAGGCTTAATTCACAGCATGCATGAAAGCAAGGTTTTGGCACAGCTCCGTCATCATTAGTCACTGGTTTTAATTTGTCATTGTTAATGTATGACTCATAGCCCCCCTTTTCTGCTGTGTGTTTTTCTTTTGGTCATAAGCATTCAGTCATAAGTGTCCTTAGTTTATCAGTATAGGTCTTGGAGGTGGTTTGGGGGTTTAATGATTAACAAGTGCCTATTAAAAAGGTTCTGCAGGTGTTGTGTGATGTTCAGTGATACACTGTAATGCACCTGACCACTTGTTGATGATTTGGCAGTAAAGAAAATCATACGGTGGTCGCATTGACTTGACGAGTTGGATTTTGGCTTGATTTGTGTGCCTATAGTTGAAATATGCCGTAAAGAAGTGCCTTTTCTCTTTTTGGGAGCCCGTTGAGTATTCTTCCATAATACTAAAACAGTGTGGGAAAGCGATTCTGGTCGGGGTCCTCAGAGAAATCCTAGATGCTATTTTAGTGATTTGTGTTCTTAATCACCCCTTGTGAAATACCAGCCTAAAATAAGCCCTACTTGGACTTTTCACTAACCATTCCAGACTTTCTTAATGACTGTAACTGTGCTCTGTTTAGACAGTCTATCCCATTGGGTCTGGGATCCACTCTGGAGCATTGCAAGCTTCTTCTTGACTCCAAAAAGTCCCTTTTATGGTTCTTTTACTGTGCCCATACTTAAAGCTCCTGTAATTCCTCACAAGCACAAGACAACTAGCCTTCCTTACTTTAAAGATCAAGTTGCATTCATGGCTTGGGAGTCTGGTCTCTAAATTAAATTTTCCAAATATCTCTATTTAATCATACTGTACACGTATCTTGCTAACTAAGCTGCTTAACAGGATTTATTACATTACCTTAATTGTTTTGGGTGATCTTTGTTTAAAAGCACAGCTATTATCTTGGCATAAGTTGATTCAGTACTAGATCTTTGTCTTGTTACTACCCCTGGGATTAAAGTGCATTGCATGAAGAGGATTGTGACATATGGCAGGCCCATTTATCCCCACTGCCTGAGGAAACAAAACATGAAATCATATACTGTACAGAGCACCATCAGCATAAAACCTGTCTTTTGTCCACGCACAATGCATACAATAATGGCACACTGTATACAGGTGGCAAAACCATGTTGACGTGTCAAGTTTTATAGCCCAACTGCACTTGAAGATTTGTTAGTTGTTTTCAAGTCGTAACCCAAAGGAGCTCCCTCTCTGTGTCTGTCTCCTTCCCTCCCTGTGGAAAGATTTGTGGTCATGGGTACTGTTTTTGCTGCGGCAGCTTTGTTCCAGGAGGCTGTCGATGTCTGCCACACAGTAAGATAAAGCTCTCGCACTACACGTGACGAGCCATGGATGAGGGGCTACCCGTTAGAAAGTTAGTACTGGATGCTTCTTACAGTTGAAGCTTGTTGTCCAACTGTAAAGTAATAGGGATACTGAAGACGGCATTATTCTTTACTATTGTTACACATAAATCAGAACAAAGATGGCAGATTTAACCAACACCCATTTGGTTGTGTGATTAGATGACCTCCCCTCGCACTTCTTGGATTAAGGCTTTAAGGAAACAAAGATGGCAAATTTATCCTCTGAATAAGCTTAAGTAGCCCTTGAATCTGTAGTCACTAGCCCTGCATTAGATTAAAGTCATCTAGAATTAGGCAGCATTCATTTCACATCCTGCACTATTATTAAAAATATATACTGTAGTGCTTTTCAGGACACTCAAAGACACTTTACAATAAAACCAGTACATTAAGTAAGCCTACAGTAAAATAGATTAAATGGGTGTAAATTAAACAACAAACAAACAATAGATTTTAGACAAAATGTGTGGTGCAAATGATTGATCCACTTATACAGTCATTTGATTTAGATACATCCACTAGGGATGCAACATTTATGAACTGTCCTTATTGATTTTTGGCCATGTTTTGGGTTAATAACTCAAGTACTATTAAGAGAGTTTTTTTGTGGTTGAAACCCTAATTTAAAAACGATTTTTGCAGCTGAAGTTGAGTATAGTATATGAATCATAAATTAATTCAGCTAAATTATATCAATCAACATCAATAAAACAAATGCCTACAGTACAGATACTACTACTCTGGCTCTTCTTTTGCCTGTCGTTATTCAATAATAAATATAAAAATAATGATTTTTGTGGAAGAATAATTAGATAAATTAAAAGGACTCTAAACATGCAATGCACTTAAAAACAAATCAGAATCAGCTTTTATTGCCAGGTATGTTTACACATACGAGGAATTTGACTCAGGATTGTACATTGCTCACGATGTGCTTACTCATACAAAAACACAAAATCACAATAATAAAATAAAAACAGACACAGACTTCTGTGTAGACAACACAAATATACACACTACGAACAAAAACAATATAGACATATTTACAAATATTGCAGTGAGCAGAGTGCAAAGGATGCACACTGCAGGTGGCTGATTAGAGACATAGTTACTGGGTTATTGCACAAGAATTGTTCCTGACACCGTAAGTCAGAATCAGCTGTTCATCAGAGTGGGAAGAAACTATTCCTAAGTCTGTTGGTTTTGGCGTAAATAACCCCATTCTTAGATCAGCAAATGGGCAGTATATGGAAAATCCCTATATCAAGAAGTAAAATAACCGAGTGCTCTGATATTTGTGTTTTGCTATTTAAAAGCATATCTGTGTGGTGAGAGAGCACCGTCTGTTCACTGTAACTGTGTGGTATAATTTGGTGACTAAGCTTAGCAAGGGGGAATTTGTAAAGAAGAGTCAGCCATAGTGAACTGGTTAGATTCTGCAGGTGATTATTTCAGTTTTAGCATGTCATCAAGGTAAGTAATGGGTTTTAGCTTGTTGTTGTCATTTGGAAAACCACTTGGCCATTTAAAGCAGCACAGGCACTAACTGTGTTAACCCAATACAATGCACAGGTATCCCAATTCACTGGTCTTTGAGTGAGATATTGGTAAATGGGTTTTAAATCTTAAAGGTAATGTTACTGTAGAGTTGAAATGAATGTGTTACACTACATTGCGGTAGTAGAGAAGATTCCCTTAATTAAATAGAAGCAAGACATTCATGGTTAATGCACAGAAACTACCAAGGATGTTTCCAGGTAACACTTCACTGCATTAAATTTGTGATTTAGTACCTTGAAACAAAAGGGAATTCTTTGAACATAACTGAGGATACATTTATCCATTATAATGTGGAAATTACCAATTTTGACGTAATGCGATTTTAAAAGTATTACACTGATAGTAACCTATCCGCTTATCCATCCATCCATCGTCAACCACTTATCCTGCGTACGGGGACGCAGGAGGCTGGAGCCAATCCCAGCTGACATTGGGCGAAAGGTGGGGTACATCTTGGACAGGTCGCCAGTCCATCGCAGGGCCACACATAGACAAACAACCAGTCACACTCACACCTATGGACAATTTAGGGTCGGAGAGAACCCACGCAGACACGGGGAGAACATGCAAACTCCAAACAGAAAGGTCGGGGCAACCGGGGGTTTTAGCCATTTAATGTCACCATATTACCATTCTGATCAATATATAGCACTGTTATAACTATTCTGTGTTAGGTTACCATATTGTTATCAAAATATTACTATAATGTCAATAAAAAGTTTTGCCTCGTTGTGTTTCCCAATTATTACCCTTTGGTTTGGGTCTTTTTTTCAGTCTAATATTATCTAGAAATACCCACTGGTAATACCTAACTATTACCTGGCAATTACTTTAGTAATGTATTACTTAATTATTACCTCTTTATCATCAAACTATTTCCCTACTGTTACCACGTTACTACCGAGTTGTAATGTGAATTGCTACCAGTTTGGTATAGGAATGCAGTTGCTGTGCTCAGTGAAAGGAACAGAGGCCCTGTTTGATGTGGAGGTAAACAAACTGAGCGTGAAGCATAGCCAGGACCAATTGGGGTCTGCCCTGTCTTGTGAGACTCAAATTAGGTCCCACTGGAGTGTACAAAGGGCAGGGGAGGAAAGCAGAGCTATTGGGGTATGATTGAACTTGCCAAGCATACGTACAAGCAACAATACCCTTGTCTTTCTTGATTTAACTTCTCCAAACTGGTAATGGATTCTCAGAGCAAATAGTGTCTTTTCATCTAATCAATTGTTAGGACAGAATTTCTGAACTACAAAATCTGCATATTTCATAACAGGCAATGAATGGAGATGAGGCCCATAAATTGCTCTTTGGCATGAAAATGTTTAGTACCTTTAACAAGACTTGCAGATGTAGATCAGCATTGCCTCCACACTCCTGAATACCTTCACCCCCATGCAAGGCCTTTGTCTGCTCAAGCTGTTAATTGTACAACAGTGCCTTGTGCTCACGGATTGTTTTACTGGAACTGTTGAGATGATCTTCCAACTTAACATACTATTGAAATGCTAGACGTTTTTGTCCCATTTACTTTTTTTATAATCAACATTGTTCCAGTTAAATGCATTAAAAAACCTCCCTTTATGCTGCCCAAAGTTGAGTGATACTTGGAATTAGAAAGTGTTTTTTTTTACTACGTTTTACTAAATTAAATGCCTTGACAGTTAAGAGAGTACAATCATACAAAACCCATTCTCACCTAATTAGGATGCCTGTAAAGTTAAACAGTGTCCTCTTGTTCTTAATGCTGTGTTTGCCCCCCAACATCAGCCCCCTCACATCCTGGCTCTGCCCCATGACAGGTGTACTAAAGGGGCCCATCTTTGTACTTGTTGGACGGCTCTCCCAGCTCTCTGACCTGCTGATGTTCCTTTGCCTACATTACACAGCTTGGGGAGCAACTGTAGTCTCTTCAGCCTAATGCCGGACCAGTTTTGCTGCCAGCAAGAAGTTTTGTGGTGGGGGGATTTGCAGTTTCTCTTAGTTGGAAAGCATAGTTGGAATGCCAACCTTCAGAGCTTTGCATCAACAGTAGGGGGTGGTGGTGGTGGTGATGTGGGGGATATCTAGAGAGAAAGGTTGCCTGTCTTTCCTCACTGTGACAGACAGCTCCAAAGAGAAATGAAAGAGGGGGAAAAACAAATTCTTCACTCCACACAGGGTATCTCATTTATATGCGAAGGACTAAAGAGAGAAATATCCAAGGGCAAACTTGTCTGTTGACTAGAATAGATCTTGGAACATTTCACAATTCACCCTTGGATTTTAGGATCATTGTCAATTCCTTATCAGATCTGTATAAGTGGAGTTTGCAACATGTGGTAATATCTTATGTTCCTCTCAAGTAGTCAAACTAAATGTTTCCAAACTTCAGCCTTCATTGAGCATCACTTTTCCTTCACTTTTGGTTTCCTGAGCTAACAGCTAACAAGCCTGACAAAGGCAGTAGCCTGCAGAGTGGGAACATAAAAGCCCCCCACCTAGGTGGAAGGTGCTGTGTATGTAGCATAGGGCTCTTTTTTAAACGCCAGCTCTTTGTGCATGCAGTCATGGGAAAAAGAGCTTCAAAGGTGAAGCAACAGGGAATGAATCGGAATGAGCATAGAAGTCTGGGAAGGCAAAGTTCCCCTGCCTTTTACCAGCTGCATGTAATCTGCTAATCCGTAGAGTGGACCGCCGGTGGTCTGTCGACAGACGTGGACCAGGGCCACTGACCGCAGGAAGTATGTTTAGGAGGGGGAAATCAAGCCATGTGTAGGCCACCCATTGCAGTGACCCTGCTCAAGTGTTAAAGGTTAAGTGGACCCATTTTGCAACCGCCTTATAGTCGGCAAAGAGTTCAAATTTGTATTGAAAACGATTGGTTAGTTTTTAGCATTGTGCACAAATACCCTATTAATGGTGTGCTACTGGTGAGAGTGTTATGTGAAAGAATGTGGCATTTCACTTGGCCAATTATAGAAAAAACCATTTGAACTAAACAAAGGTTATTGAGTTGCACAGTGATTGATTATTAGACCCACGTTTTGTTTTTTGAAGAAGGGGACAAGTTTGAAAAGAGCCCCTTGAAAGCTAGCCTAACGCTTTTTTTCACTCACGATTTTGATGAATGCAGAATTTCTTTGAAACAATTGCGACAACAGAGTCCTGGCTGGTTATTTAAGGGTGAGTAGCTAGAATGTCCAGCTATGGTCTGACTCGGTAGGACACATCGGGAGGTTTTGATTGACACTGGTCATGGCTGGCCTGTCCAACATCCTATTTAGCCCTCTCTGCCATGAGCTGCTTCTATTTGATCACACATCTGCAGACTCAGTTGTGACATGTTTAATGATTTCACACTTGCTTTGTGGCAATAAGCACCCCTCCGTTCCCTAAAATGTTTTGAAGCATAAATAATACATTGCTCCCATGATTTTCAGTGCATGACTGAGCATAGCTAGGGTCAGAGCAAAAGGAATGTTGCCAAGTCATATTGTGTCAGGCCCTTGTGGAAGTTTTGTGCTTCAAAGAGTTAAGCCATTGATGTCAAGTCCTAAAAGTAAGGGCGTTTTCTTATGGTACACATCAACACAGAGCATCAGCATCTTTCTTGTATTATTTCTTGTATGGTAGTCTGTACATTATGTGAAAAGGTTTAGTATTACATAAAGTTTTCACATTAAATGCTTGAGTGTAAAATAGTTTGTCTCACCACAAAACAACTTTTTCTTCTTATCTAATTATTCTTCTGTCTCAGTTTTAAGAGGTGTTTCAGTTTGGTTGCACAGGACTTTCTGCAAAAACCATTTGCACATACAGATGAGCAGAGAGTCTTTAATAGCTCATAAGGAGAGTATGTTCTTGGCGTAGCCTTCTTTTTAGTAACATTGATTTGCAAAACAGTTTGGTATTACACATATTACAAGTCAGAATAGAACAAGCTCTTTCCGAGTCTGTTAGATGCAGCTCTGTTGTGCTGTGTGTTAAAACTGGACAGGTACACAAATAAGCTTGACCGTGCAGGTTAACATCGGACCAGCATAAGGGCTTGCAATTTGGTGGTGTACCAAAGAAATAATTTCACATAAAAAAACATTGTAGTGACCTGGCTAAGGGTTTCATGGCTCACCAATATTGTGTCCCCGTATACAGCGCTGACTAAATCAACAAATGTAACGTTCTTTATACATCAGATCCTCAGGACAAGATGTTCAAATGGGAGTCTATGCCCTTATGTTTGTATATTGTAGGTCCATAACATGGAATGTCGGAGAGTCTGTCGTCCAAAAAGGCATCAGAAAGTTTTGGTACTGAGGTGTCATCTTGATGGTGAATGATCTGACAATGTTTTCATTATGGATCCCCCTCCACCCCTCGCTCCTGCAACTCCCGTCCCTGCTCCCAAACAAGAGGCTGGAATGTTGGGTTTCCATGACGCTAATGAAGTAAAAACCTGGCAATGTGTTACTGGCAGCCTCTGAGCAGCTCCTGATCCGCGGCCTCCTTCTCATCAGGATCAGAGTCTGATCCCCCTGTAGCCTTCATTCACCATGGCTTATTATGCCCAGGAATGTCTCTCACTCTCTCCCTCTCTCATAACCCCCACTGAAGCAGGGAAGTGGGGTGCAGGGGTAAATTTGGGACATATCCCAAGGGAGAATACTACACCAAATAACACACAACCCCCCCATGCCCACCAAACTCCTCCCACCGATAACCATCACACATGGACAAAGACACACAGACACACACACACACACACACACACACACACACACACACACACACACTACAATCCTTCTTTCCTGTGAAAAGTGAAAAGCTGCAGTTGTGATTTATTGTTCCATAAATGCTTCATGTGGCAGGGCCATGAGGTGACCAGTCCCTCTGTTTGCTAGTGGCCCCAGGGACAAAAGTGAGTTTTCGGCACTCAAACAAGTCCTCACACGAAACGCAGTGGTCTTCCCTAGGGAAAACAGAATGATCTTCCCAGCAGTTTGTTTTTGTTTTTTATGCCAGTTTACAGATAGCTAATATTTGCAAATTGAAACACAAAATGTTCCTTTCCAAACTTCCTTTCCCGCCTTAAACATGACACAAAATACACTAGTTAGATGTTCCTTTAACCTGCCCTCCCTGGTGGGAACAAGTCTTCTGCTCTTTGTGTTTCCCCCAGAATGGCAGTTGAGGGGTTAAATAATCAGTCTCTGTACATTATCCAGTGTCCTGCTGGGCTGGTGGACGCAACCATAATGTCTTGCTAATTAGCCTCCATTTAGGATGGTCCAATAGGCCACACAACCGCCATTGAAGATTGAAGCCCATGCAGCTTTGCAAAGGAAGACCTTCTGTCTCGTGGGCATTCATGGTTTAGGATCGTTCTTAATAAACCTCAAGCTTACCCAGGCTTGATGCATCTAGGACTCAGGATTCAGTTACTCAGTTGATGAATGGGATGTATAGCCTATGTGGGGATGATTTAGGCCATTGTGTGTATTTTGTCATTGAAAGGATAATGTCCATAAATGGGATCTAAACTGACCAGGACCAATTAAGGGCTTAAGAGTTGAAGCGGCTCATTGTAAACTTTGACCCTTATCAAATTATTGTTTGTTGGGATCCCTGTATAAGGTTGTGAGAGATAAGGTCTTTGGGAAGACTGGGTTCTGTAAATGATAAACACTGGAAAAATATTATGTCAAAGGAAAATATGTTATGTATATAAATATGTATATTAACATTTTGAGTCTAAGGTACTAGGAACTTATTCAGATGTTGTTTTTAGCATTAACTCCAAATAATCTACAAGATGTGTGCCTTTTCTTTCAAGGCAGAATTCCTGTTGAGTGTTTTTATTTTGTAAATTTGATCCAGTGGAAATGGGAAAACACCATTCAAAAGATTTGGGATGGGGACTGAATACAAGAGTACATGTCATACCACTGTGAAATCATGTTTTTTCTTTACTCATTGTATACAGTCATTTACAATGACATAGTAATCCAGGCTACTAACAAAGAGAATGACCTTCTCTGTACGCCCATGTGCATTTATTGTATAGAAGTATTGAGTCTCACTTTAATGTGTGGTTGTGCCAGAAGCACACCGCTGGCCCTTTTCCTGCCTCGTGGGGAGTTGGGCAGCTGAAACAAAAGGACGAGAGGCTTTCATCATCAAAAACCACTAGGTCCTTGGCACTAGAAGAAGCTGGGCATGACATCTGATGAAGATGGATGAAGGTGGTTGCTATAGTGAAGGATAGGACTCTCCAGGTCCTGTGGAGTAATTTTTGGTGAGTTGGAAGCAACAGGGCATGTTGGCATGGAGTAGTTCATTTGGTAGCGGAACAGTCTGTGATTTGCACTTGTCTTGTAATAATTTTGGTGGTATTTAAGCGGTCTGTTTGCCAAGATAATGTTTTTGTGTGTGAATCTTTAGCAAGTGCTTGATGCTCACCTGAAATTACCTATTGACCTTCCTGCAGTGTTATTGCACCTTACCCAATCTCTCTAGACCTTTTGGGTTCATATTAAGAGGCCCATTGTTGATTTGCAGGGTGTGCTGATTGGCTGCATTTAAGTTGTCAGTAAAGCAGCAGCATGCACGACCATTTGGCACATGACTTGGCATATGACTGCTGTGTCTTATTCATTGTGGCCTATGAATGCTGCTAGAGTCCTATGAGAACGATTGAAACATACATTAGACAAAAAACGCATACAAACACATAGACTTCGTGTGGTAATCTAGCTTTATTGGACAGGAAGAAAGTGACTTTTGTTGCACATTTTGGTATTTTTTTTCAGTGTGTCAAACTGGTTGTTTGATTATTGTTGTGACCTGTTGGTCAATGTGAACTTGTCACCTGCTGGTCAGTTGGCTGGATTTCCGGGTCAGGCCTCAGCTAGCATTGTCATGGCGGCCACACAGACCCAGCATTATTAGCCCCGCTGGCGGCACTATTTGTCCCACTCCAAAAAAGAGGGCTAATGAATAAAAGAAAAAATGGGAGACAGCTAAAGTCTTTCTGATCCCCCCTTCCATGAAGGGGTAATCCGGGGGTGATCGTCAGCACAAAATGTGGCTTTGACTGCCTGCATCCATTCTTTGCGTGTGTGTGTGTGTGTGTGTGTGTGTGTGTGTGTTAACCTGTATACTAGGAAGTTACAGAAAGATCTGACCAAGAATAAACATATTTATACACGTGACTAGGATAATCACATTTGAAGCATGAAATGAAAACAAGTCAAGCAGCCTACTATGTGTATATTGTAATTACAGCCTAGGACTGGAACCTATTTCAGTCACAATGCCAATTGTGTGTGTGTGTGTGGGAGAGAGAGAGAGAGAGGAGCAGAGCGATGCCTTCCTGCTGTCTTTCACTTCCCCAATTCCCAATGTATCAGTCATCATTGGGAAAGCAACCCATGGTAGCTGTGTCAGAATCCTGTCACATGTAGTACTGAGTGTGTTTTCAATAAGCAGTAAAAAAACACCTTAACTGTAGATCATGTACTCATTGACATTGTTTCATTCATGACCTCATTCTTCAACAATGCCAAGAACACATTATCAAGGTTACTTGATAGAAAAGTACATTGTGCCCCTTTTGTAAATGGTGGTGACTCACTGATGGTAAAGTCACATTTAGTACACAGAACCACATATTTGACATGCCATGTTTTCTTTGGTTAATTGACTAGCTAACTGTTAACTGCAGAGAGAGCACAGTGAGTCATGTTTATTTATGCACTTGGCTTAGCAGTTTAGTACTATTTTGGATCTAAGTGTAGGTTTGTGTCTAATCCATCTGCCATCTCTGTTGCCATCTAGTTGCCTGGACAGACCATTGATTACTACAGTGTTGACTAGAACTGCTGCGAATGGAGGGCAGTAGTCTGACATGGCTGCCATGGTCACTCTTTCGACCAACAAAGCTGGAATGTCATGTACTAATCCTGTTTCCAATGAGGTTGCACCGTTCATTTAAAGCAGGCCAATTTTAAAGTAGCTGGGTTCTAAGTCCAGTCTGCTCATGATTAAGCTTCATTGTTTCCTGAACTGAATACACAATTCATAGCATAAAGTAGTACCTTGAAAGCTTATTAAAGCCTCTACATAGCATGATGTATAGCAGGGGTTTTCAAAGTCCAAGACTGAGGGCCTCCCCTCTGACAATGCTTTGAAAAGGTGCCCCTGCACCCACTCCCTTACTGTAAAGTTTTGCTGAGTTCCTAGATTCCTATGGGAACATGATTATGTTATTTGATCCTATAAGCACTCAACAATCGAGCCAGGATAGCCTAATAATGCTTCAGACTGCACAAAATACATATAAAAATGTTTGGTTTCAGCCCTACTTACAACATTCATCGATAAAATCGATTAATAAAATGCTTCGACACAAATTCTTTGCATCGATGCTTCGTTTAATCCATTTAACTATATACCACAGTGTTTCGCACGGACATTTATTACCGTTGCACATTGCGCTTACCTGTGTGAACACGACGTGATTATTATGGAGCTGTTTGCAAAGTGGAGGAAGAGAGAGAAAATAGCAAGGGACAAAGAAGAAAGTGTCCAAAGTATGGGATTATTTCAAGCTAAAGAAAACAACAACTCTGTAATGTTACTGTCCATCCACCGTAAAACTAAACTTATGTCACCTTGGCAACAGCACGACGGCAGCTGGAAAAAAAGCCACAGTTTTCTGCCAGCGGACCACAGACAAGGTAACAGCAACTTTAGCATTTAACTGAAATCACGATTGATTGTTGAGTTGAAGCCAAAGTAAGCCGCAGACCTCAGCTGAAAATGTACACGTGCGTTTGTTGTTCTCCTTTTTGGGCCGTGAGTTGTAACATCACAGTCATTTGTTAACTGGGTGTCGGGGAGCTGCACCTTTTAACTCACCTCCAGCTCTCTCTGTAGCTCAGACAATCCCTGCTACCTGCGTATGCTAATCCGTCCTTTCACCCATATTCTTTGTCTTTATTATCGCTATCTTTATAATAACAAACAGCTGTTTTGTGTGCAGGATCGCTCATTTCCCGTTTCACATTTCACATGTGTTTTCTTGACAAAAACTGTTTTGGAGACCAGTGTCTGGTGACACAGCCGCTGTCAGCTCCTGTAGTGTGTGTGTGTGTGTGTGTGTGTGACCCGCTGTCACCCATCAGTCACCTAAGTGTGAACGCCACAACGACTTCAAGACTCCCGTCACATTACTTGCAAGTTGTGTAGTGTGAACGGCACGGCCATCGGCCGACGCTGAAAGTCGTGCAGTCTGCACGAGCCTTTAGTATAACTTGTAGCACTCGGGTGATGTTTGTGTTTGTAAAGCAGATGTCTGGTTGTTGTTCTGATGTTTGCTGTATGACACACTATGAATTTCGGAAAGGACCAATAAATATTTATCACCTATAAACGTGCACAGCTGATCCCGTTACGGTGGGGGGGGTGCCGCCGCCAAGCAAAAGCACTGTACTTCTTAAATGACACATCGATGAATCGTTAAAATAATCTATCGAAGCTTCAAATACTAAAAAGTTAGCTGCAGCCCTAGTTGTAAGGCATTTAATGGTTTCTGACTCTGGCAATGTGGGAATAGCAATAGAATTCTCCAAAACTACTGTATCTCTGAACTTTCTAATCTCTATAACCAAATCACACACATTCAGGCTATTATCTGATTGGTCAAAGGTTAATGGATAATATAGTAGCTGTCAATGAGATCCAGTAGACTCTGTTTGGCAATGTTTAACTGCCTTTACCAATGCCATCATGTTAAGTGTGTTTGTAACTTTCCAGAGCACCAGGACTGCCTCCATCAGGCTGCCCACGAGCGTCTCGGGGAGCTGCTGCGAGTCCTGAAGGCCATTATCAGCAAACACCAGAGTCTCAACTCGGTGGATATCCTCAGTACAGCTGGAACCGTCATCGCCACGGTCAAAGGTGAGCTATGATGACCAGATATTTAAACGCACATGTACACACAACTCACAGCTTTCCTGTAAAACATACCAGCTACTCCTCCAATCGTCCTTTGGTCTGCTTTCTGTCTCTGCTTATCTAATCCCCCCCCCCCCCTTCACACTTGACAGTTTTATCTACTGGACATCCACTATTACTGTGTCCTCTCTCTCACACTGTCTTCTCAAGTCTTAAGAAGAACTTCCCAGGGAATGTTTCTGAATAGTTTTCTTATAGCTTCAAAGCAACACAGCTCTTCAGAAGTCATCCAAGTGCTTAGAATGCAGCAGCATGTGTTTAAAACCCCATACAGAGGGTAAGAAAATAATATTTGGGAGTCAGATACCTGATTCAAGAGGCAGGGAGAAGCGGGTGTCCTTTGTGCTTTGTCTGCCAGTCCAAAGGGAACTACACTGAGGAATCCTATTCAATCTCTCACTCTCTGAGATTATGATCTGGCGTGCAGGTCAGTTCTTAACTTGGCCGCCTCACAAGAATCCCTTGAGTATACCTCTTCTCAATTTGCATTGCAAAGAGGGCCGTAGAGGGGCTGCACAGCTTTTTTTGTAAGCTTTCACTTAATAAGGAATGGTGACATGGTGAAGTGAACAAAGCCAGAGAAGGCTCTGCATATGAATGTAGCTTACCTTCACTGAGATATTTGGAATGAGTCCACACACATGGGTGTGTGCATGTGTTAGCCATAACAATTATTAGGTGCATGCAACTCAACTCTTTCATGCAGTAACTTGACTATTTGTGTGGCATTGAAACATGCTGATGCACAATAGAGGCACACAGAGTAGCACCTTTTCTTTAAGGAAGCCTTAGAATTGTCCGCTTAAATGTTGTTCTATAGAGGCATTTAATTTAGGCTTTTTTTTAGCTGAAATGTTCAGCTGTCTTATCTTATTTAATAGGGACAAGTTTATATGACATGTGTTAGTGATATCTCTGTACAAGTGCATTTGATAAATAGCAAATAGATAACAGATTTAGCATTTACAGTAGCTGTTATTATCTTGTTTTATGTGCAGTGAAGCAAGCCACAACGTCTTTTCTGCCACTAGGTGGCCAGAATTGCTCACTTCTTGACTCACACATTGACAAAGTGGTATCAGCTGCACACCAATATTTCTCCTGACCTAATCTCAAAGCTGTTGATGTTACACAACATGGAAATGTAAAATTTTGTTCTACTACTATTTATGGAGTTCTGTCTGTTTTAATGTTTAAAAAATTTAAAAGATTACTGTTTGCTTGTAGATATGAAAAATACTGTGAATTATGTATTGTATTGCATTTCTACTTCATTACACTCTAAGGTACACTGTGACACTAGATCAAATAGTTGTTCATACAGAGTTTTGTCACTCTCTCCATTATGAAACTTCATATCCAGTCGTGTACAGAGTTGGTACACCTTCACATGATTCTTTATTGGAAGAAACACTTTTCCTAGACCTGAGTTCTGTGTAGGACTTTGCAGCTGACGAGTGTTTCGACAGTGTTGTGCTTTTCCAGTGAAACAATACCATTTTTCCCCGATGATGTAACTTCCACGTTTGGACCACTGGTTGGGGCCTGAGCGAGTACTGGCATTGTATTCCAGCAAGCCTCAGGATGTCCTGTTGGGGGTAGGGGTTAGACAGAGCAGGAGGAGATGTAACAGCATAAGAGAGTTGTGTGCTTTGAATGGTGTTGGCTACAGTAGCTGGGCTGGAGTTGAAAGAGGCTCTCAGGCCCCATGTACATTGGACCCTGTCAAAATCCTTTTTTGCACCCTTCCGACAGAGCCGTAACACTTCCTGTGCCTGGAGTTTTTACGTTGGATTTATTTCTCTGTCAAATGTTCCTTTTGCTGGATAGAGGAACATATTATTGGACCCCCTAAAGAGCAGTATCTTCTTCAGTGAGTGACATGTTTAGGTTCTTTGGACAGTTACTGGGCATGATCGAGACAACTTATTTCTGATAAACAGGAGAAAAGATAAACAAATGCTTGAGGTGGGTAATTGGTTGTTTTACCATTTGTAGCACAGTATACTTCTCTGACAACGCTTTCCAAAAGACCTGGATGCGATGCCCATTAGCTACCAAGGAAGCATCTTACTATTTTGTAGGCATTAGTGGGTGCTTCTCAGTCTTTGTTATGTGGCACACAAATGGAAAGGCCTGGTTAAAGAGTTAGTGAGAAAACATTTTGAAACAGGTTTTTTTTTTTTTTTTTAAATGGTTGAGAAAAGATTGCTTCAAAAACGAGTTTGGGCTGTTCCGAAGTTGTGGTTCATCCATAAGTCTCTTCTTCTATTTCTGCTACAGAGACAAGATCCTCAACATAAACTTTCAAAACAAAGTCACTAGATAAAGCTCAGTAACCGAAGACTGGAGGTTTTCTATTTAAAATGTCTACTCCATTTGGGTCTTTGAACTCTAGAAATCTCCATTGTTCTAATGGAAAGGAAAGACTGAGGAAATCATGGAGACAGCAAAGTGGTCAGTGACATCACTGATTTATTGCTTGGTGTTTGGTCTCATTTTCTGAGCATCTCCTAGTTTATTTTCTCTCTGCTCAGTCAGGACAGGAAGTTTATTGTGAAGACTGATTACAGCTGTATTTAAACTGGTGTTTTTCCTCTATTCTGTCCTCAGTCATCACTGTGTTTAGATGTACAGCAGGAAACTACTGCCTATCCAGATTACAGCTAAATATATACACTTGCAGTCTTTGCTTATCTTTTCTTAGTTAGGGTACAAAGTTGTTTTTGGATGCCTCTGAGGGACCTTTCAGTTTTAAAATGTCTGCACTTTTGAGATATGAAGTGAACAGTTCCTTAGCTCTCAGTGTGATGTGAGGTGTACAGCATGACTCAAAAAGAGATTTTCATTGACTCCATACTTGACGTCATGCACAGGATGATGAATCATGCCATGGGATGCATGCCTTAAACACAGCAATATCAATGGCGCCAATGCAGGATGTCTTCAGTATGCAGGATTTAGGTTTGCTACTCAAGCTTGACTTAATCCTACTTCATCACAATTTGACAGGGGTAAACTTTAAGGAGGTGAACGAAGAGAACAAACAGAAGCTTTTTGGAGAGATCTACACCGCTATCGACACATTGGCATTCACCTTTGGCAATGTGTAAGTATGTCATCACTGTGATTGCAATCCTCATGGCTCATTTCACTTTTGTGTGCTTTTTTACTCCATCAAACTGCAGGTAAGTTGACTGTACTGTACTGTTCTTAATCAAGGCCAGGTTTTTATTAGGCCCACTAAGTAAAAAAACACATTTTCAACAATAAAGTGCAAGACAGAATAAAATGGTACCATGACAGCAGAAATGAAGAATTAACAATAGTCACAAAAAACAGTAGGGATAATGTGGAAAATGATAAAAGTGAGCCTTAAAATTGCAAATAAAAAAGGAGAATAGATCTAGAACTAGATAAGAAAGAATCATTACAAATATTTCTGTGTACCCTGGTAACAATATGTTAGGTTTTTACATTTCAACATTAAGGAGGCACTCCAGCATTTTTACACAATCATGTGCTGTTTAAAAAAATAATAAATAATTAATAATTTTATTATAGTAATAACTGTTTTTTGGGCTTTCAATAATGGCTATTTTCAAGTGTTTTGGGCTTAAAACCTGTTTAAACATTTTAAACAGAAATCTTAGGGGAAAAAGCGGGCATTTAGGAGGAAGGGAAGATCTAATATAAGACACTGTTGAGTTGCCTTATGGAACTGTAGGATCCCATGTGTTTTGAGCTTGACCAATGCTACAGGTAAAGTAAGAATATCCCCGCCACTGCTGCATCTGTCTTTTACAAGTTCTCAAAACTAAAACACTAGAATACTCCTTTAAACTAAAACACCAAGATGATTTGAGTTAGGCCTATGTTTTAAATTCCTGCATATGCTTTCTCTGATCAATTTCACCCTTTCCCAACCCAGTCTGTTGATTTGTGTTTTCCCTCAGAGTGTCTGACTTCCTTATGGGAGATGTAGAGAATGGATCAGTGTTGGGGCTCCCCCTGACTAAGAGGAGCAGGGTAAGAAAAGTACAGTGTATATAATGTGTAGTTTTGTTTATCACTCACGAATAAATGGCCTAATTAATTCAGCAGTGAGGAATCAAATTGGCACTTGCCATCAGAACTGTAGTTAGCACTTCACATAACCCCATTCTTAAACACACATTCATCAATAGTTCAGTGACGTTCATGAACGGCAGGATGTGGCCTACTGCCCTTCAATTGTCAAGCAAATGATAAAAAATGACCCAGTAGAGTTCAGGGGATGCATGTTACCGAAATGGCCTCTGCAAATGATGAATTGATGCTATGTATTGTTGTTTTCCTGCAGTAAAGTCATAACTGCTCTAAAGGGGAAGTAAGGTTCTGATAAGCCTCGTTTTAGGCATGTTAGCAGAGTGTACAATGCTTTAAGTAGGAAATTCATTTTTCATTTTTTTTTTTGTCATCTTTTCTGTTTTTTAGTCTTTTGAGAACCTCTCTGTGGAATCTGGAGGATCCGGTCCCGAGAAAGATGATCCGCCAGGTAAGAAAGGACAACACACAGCTACTGTACTCTGGTGCTGCTCTGTGAAGTGTGGGGAGAAACTTATCCTGGCAAATGTGTTGGATAAAAGCTTATTTATAAATCGGTCTTGAGCTGACCCATTGTTGCTGCTTTGTCATTTGGGGTTATGGTTGTGCTGTGTCACTGCCATTGGAGTGTTTGTGTGTGGTTGTGTGGGGCTAGCTCTCAAGTCTTGATGATCAGTCGCCTTAACCACTTATTAATATATCCAGTAGTCGGTCTCCTGTCAGCATTACTTATCTTCAAATGGTATTAGCTCATATCACGCTCACCCAAGGTCAGTGTGGGCTTTTCTCTCTGACTCACAGTCACAGATGTTGCTAGCTTAAACACACTTGTAGTACAGGTCGCTGGCTGTCATGTTTAAGCCCATCTTCTATAACATCCCTCACGGGATTCCGGTGGTTTTTACAGAGCTATCTCCGCCAGTTCGGCCAGAAGAGGTGGACAGGACGCTGCAGCGGCAGGACAGCGGGCTGGAGTCAGCTTTGCTCTATGCCAAGGCCTGGTCCAAATACACCAAAGAGCTGCTGGCATGGGTGGAGAAGCGTCTCAGTGTGGGTGAGTTAGAGGACAGGTGGAGGGATAAATACAAGAGTATTTCTGAAGTGTAGGGAGGCAGCAGCTAAGTAGCACCTCTCACAAGTCCATAAGTCAGCTGTCGTGTTCTAGTGCCATTGACCATGTATTAAGTATGTAATTAAGTACTAAAGTTAAGTGTAGCTAGTCATGTCAGGTTATCTTTTATAAGATGTTTTGATGTACATGTCATGTACATTTAAAGTCTTAAAAAGCTGTGGCAAGATCCCCTCCACAAATGTTTTAAGACACTTAAAAATGCAGGGTGGTGATGGCGCAACGGATAAGACCATGCCTTTGGTGTGAGAGACCCGATGGTGACCCATCCACCATTGTCTCCCTGAGCAAGACACTTAACCCCTTGTTGCTCCAGAGGTGTGCGACCTCTGACATAAATAGCAATTCTAAGTCGCTTTGAATAAATAAAATTAATAAATGTAATTTGGTGTTTGTTATAGTTTCCCTACCCCAGAAAAGTCAAATTACTGGTTAAGAATTCTTAAAGTTGTATCTTTAAAAATTAATAATCTATAATTTTGCAATGTTTTTTCAGAAGTTTAACTACTTGACACAAAATTCTCCTACTTTACTGAGAAGTCCGTCTTCACTGTACGTGCACTGGAGTCCTTCCACATCACACTTAGAAGAAGTTGGCCTCGAAGCTACAGGTGCTGGTCATATAATTAGAATATCATCAAAAAGTTGATTTATTTCAGTAATTCCATTCAAAAAGTGAAACTTGATATTATATTCATTCATTATATCAAATGTTAATTTAATTTTGATGATTAAAACTGACAACTAATGAAAATCCCAAATTCAGTATCTCCGAAAATTAGAATATTACTTAAGACCAATACAAAAAAGGATTTTTAGAAATGTTGGCCAACTGAAAAATGAGTATGTACAGCACTCAATACTTAGTTGGGGCTCCTTTTGCCTGAATTACTGCAGCAATGCGGCGTGGCATGGAGTCGATCAGTCTGTAGCACTGCTCAGGTGTTATGAGAGCCCAGGTTGCTCTGATAGTGGCCTTCAGCTCTTCTGCATTGTTGGGTCTGGCGTATCGCATCTTCCTCTTCACAATACACCCGTCTTTTGGACAGCTGTCAAGTCAGCAGTCTTCCCCATGATTGTGTAGCCTACAGAACAAGACTGAGAGACCATTTAAAGGCCTTTGCAGGTGTTTTGAGTTAATTAGCTGATTAGAGTGTGGCACCAGGTGTCTTTAATATTGAACCTTTTCACAATATTCTAATTTCTTTTGAGAAACTGATTTTGGGGTCTTCATTAGTTGTCAGTTATAATCATCAAAATTAAAAGGAATGAACATTTGATATAATGAATGAATATAATATCAAGTTTCACTTTTTGAATGGAATTACTGAAATAAATCAACTTTTTGATGATATTCTAATTATATGACCAGCACCTGTAGCTTCGAGGCCAACTTCTTCTAAGTGTGATGTGGAAGGACTCCAGTGCGCGTATATCAGTCTGTGTGGAATGAATGAATATAATATCCAAGTTTCACTTTTTGAATGGAATTACTGAAAAAAAATCAACTTTTTGATGATATTCTAATTATATGACCAGCACCTGTAATTGTGATGTCACAAAATCCTACTTGCACGTTCACGCATCAAACTGTGCTTTAAGGTGAGCACAGAGAAACTGCCCTCCTTTTGCAGGTGAATATGAAAACAGCATTCTAGTGTCAAACTCTGCACAGACATCAGTCTGCACAGTGAAGCTCAAACATCCAAGTGAACTGACAATAAGCAAAACACATTTTAATGGAGGAGGGCTTTAGTTTTCACTGATAGCTATCTGAAGCAGAGTTTGAAAATAAGACGAATAAAAAAAGAATTACCAAGAAATACACTACCATTAGACTGGCAGTTGTCTTAATTTACATTATTGAACTTTGTCTATGAAGATTCTCAGTCATCCAGGTCATAGTTATCCATTGAAGGTTAAAATCAAGTGCAACTGGACTTGGTTGAAGATACAGTTCTCAGGAACTTCTTCAGTTCCTGAGAACTGAAGAAGTCCTTTGGATGAGGGACGAAACGTCTTCCAGTATCTTCAACCAAGTCCAGTTGCCCTTGATTTTAACCTTCGTTGGATATTATTGAACTTTGTTACATTTAGTTTAATCTAATTAAATCCACACTTAGCTTCAACTAGGACAAACTTTTTGGAAATATTTACTTACTAATATAGTTTTTTACAACTATACTCATGTGGCATGCTGTGCTTAGCATTTTGGCTAGAGCCACAAATGTGGGGCTTAATTAAGGGCCAATTCGCTGAGAATTTTTTCTCGATCACCTGAGCTGGAGTCCAAACAATGAAGTCTTATCCAGACTCAAGGTTGAGTGTGCAGTGTGAGAGCTTTTGTTTGGCACACCGGTTAATGACTGGTTTCATTTGGTCTGTCAACACAGTGGTACAAAGCACGCAGTCAAAGCTGTACAGTATGTTTGTTATCAGGCAAACATACATGTTTGTTTAGCACATCCCCTTTGGTTTATGCCTTATTTACTAATTTAATTGTATAGATTTGTCTCACGTCTCTCAAGGACATTGTGTGATTTAACACACACAATGCTTAAATGTTTTTTAGCTTGTCTTGTATTTAAGGAAGATCCAATGTGCAAACATAACTGACAAGTGGTATGCCAGTAGAGAGCACTAGATATGGTAAATTCAAGTAAACTTTAGTGTGGTCTATTTGCAGATATTGAGTGTGCAAAGAGTTACGCCAAAATGGCAGAATCTGCCAAGACGCTTGCAAGTCAACAGGTGAGTAGACTTGCACTGGCATTACAATTTTGCTCCCACCTTTTAGCTGTTGGGGATCGGCATTAAGACTTTCTCTTCCTCATTTAAGGAATTCATGCCTTTCCGTGAGGTCTACATGACTGCTTTCAAAAATGATATTGAATATAGCCAGCTGGTACTTCACACCGCAGCAATACTCCAAAGCAACAAATTCATGCAGGTAATCCAACAAAGCAAAAGATGCGTTTACTGAAATGGGACTTGGGTTAGATAATGGAAACAAGAGGACTTAGTGACTCTTTGTGCGGTGGGTTGTGTGTTTCTTTCCAGCCCCTCTTGGCCAGGAAGAATGAGCTGGACAAACTACGAAAAGAGGTCAAAGAGCACTGGCAGAGAGAGCAAAAGAAAATGGTGAGTTGATTGCATTTTGTGGAGGGCCACACACAGACGCATACAGAATCTAAAGATGTTTCATTTCTCTTTGTGTAACCTGCCAGGACACTCCTATGACAGAATAAGCATAATTAACTAAGCCATATAATATGGCTATAATAAGCTATATAATACTTGCTAGTAATAGTTGTACATGATTATGACTATTTAAGATTAGATTAGTTTTTATGTTAAGTACCACTAGATAAGCTCCCACGCAAAACAATCATTGAACATTAATGATTCATTTAATACTGTGATACTATACTGTAATGTAAATTACATTTGTCTCTATAGCATTATTAAAATGTATTACAGATTATTATTAACTTACATAAGGGTATGAACCGAAATGCTATATTTTTGTGTTAGCTTTGGTTAGCATCATTGGATTTGAGGGTATAAAACCCATATATAGGTTTGTACGTACAGATTTGCACAATCTGTATATTTTCCTGTGTTTTAAAGCTTCCTGTGTTTACCACAGGAAACTGAGTTAGTATGGGAGTGGTTTTCATTTAAGTTGACAGACAGTGGAAGAAAGACAAAGGTCCACTGGTAGACCTGTTAACAATGTTGCAACATTTGCACTTGTATGTGGCATATCTGGTCTTTGCACATACTGTAGGAGCAGTATGCATGGAAATGTTTGTTTGTTTGTTTGTTTGTTTGTTTATGAACTTTAATATGTGTGTGTGCATCTCCAGCATGAGGCAGACAGTGCTCTGAGGAAGGCTCGGCTGCTGCAGGCCCAGCGGCAGGAAGAATATGAGAAGGCCAAGGTGTCCACCAGTCGCCTGGAGGATGAGCAGATCGGAGGAGGAGGTGGAGCGGCCGGTGCCAAACAGCTCGAGAAGAGGCGCAGGCTTGAGGAGGAGGCCCTGCAGAAGGTACCTCACCTTCTCTTTAGGGCCTGTGGCTCTTTGAATGATTACTGTGGGCACTGAACTAGACTCATGGGCCTTTTCTGATGTTGTTTTAGCTTGTGCTAGATTATAGTTGTTGTTTTTTTAATGTTAATTATTAGATTTTTTACTTCTGCTTACCTATTTTTTTTTTACTTTAAATAGCTTTGTTTGGCATTTTAAAAGTTAATTTTACTCTGTTGCCTAATTTTTGTAAACATAATATCAGCCTCTATTACCCACATCACCGCCTTTGGCATTAACTACTCCCACAGAATAGGAAACATTTCTGCCCAGTAATTAAGACACACGCAGTCCTGTTCTAATGCACTTTTGTTGACATTTATTGGACACTGAAAGTAGAGACAGAGACGTACGAAAGGCACAACAAGAGTCCTGGGCGGGACTCAAACCCGGGATGCCATGACCATAAGGCAGACTAACCATAACAAAGACTATTCAAGGTCTATTATTCAAAGTTTGTACTGTCAGTTAAATTGTACCTTGCCGGGTCAGGTATAAAAGACAATGACAGTGTTTCCCCTAGGATTTTTTTACGGGGGGGTAGTCCATCCCCCGGAACTACGAGCGTTGCAGAGAGGGCGTGTTACGGACATGTGGTGTCGTTGTAAATGCGCCATACTTTCTCCGTTACTCTTAGACATTTTTACAGCTAAAATTACTACCTCCTGATGGAGCTTGCTACAGTGATGCTACATTCACATGTTGGGCAACGAGACCATGAATAGAGCCCTATGAAATTTGTTTTAATCTGCTTCCAGATTCCGTAATATTTTTTTCCCAAATTCCATGTTTTCTGTTTCTGTGTTTGACGATATAAAACACATTTCGTCATCAGAAAGAGTGTGTCAACCTGTGGTGGATGAATAAAATTTCAACAATTCAATAATTTACAGTGAATGCATTGATGCATACATGCACTGTGAATTGTTCCCTATCACACAGGGAGTTACCTGACAGCCTCCATATGCTGCTTAACACACAGTATAAGTAGGTCTGACGGAGGCTACTCACATGTGGGCATTGCTCCTCCTTGTTTACAAAGCCTGACCGTACTTAGCTTTTTATTTTAACAAAATATCTGTCTCCTCCCAAACAGCCACGAAAGAATGGTAGGGGAAACACTGATGTATTGATTAAGGCCTTGTTTTTAGCACTAAGCTCTACTTTGTTCAAACAATACAGGAATTAGAGGGAAGATCAATGACGGTCTGTTTGGGCGGCAGTCAATCAGGCTTAAGGAAATTGCTCTCCTCAGTTCATGTCCAAGACCATTAGCCTCTCCCATCACTTAAGCTTTATTATTTTAGCACCCATCTGAGGTGATCATCAACTGCTGCCGCTCATTTGAATTTCAGCAGTTGCAACGAAACTTGCTCCATCCAGAGTCAAAGCCTCCATATTATTTTTTTTACTAGCCAGTTATTTGAGAAGTATGATGGATTGTATTTCTTCTGTTGGCAGGCTGAGGAGGCCAGGGAGCACTGCAAAGCATGTCAGATTGATGTTGGGGTGAAGAGAGTTGATCTGGCTAACACCAAGAGTGAGATCATCACACAGATCCGAGAGATGGTCTCCCAGTGTGACCTCACCCTCAAGGCTGTGAGTTCAGATTTTTTTTGCTGTAAATGTTTATCAGACATTTTTATATAAAATTTAGGCCAACTTGACTGACAGAAATAATGAACTGCATTTTGAACAGACTGATGGTTAATGTTGTTTGTACCTTGTTTCAGGTGACTGTTAATTGGTTCCAGCTCCAGCAGGCTCAGGTTGTATCTCTCCCTGTCAACCATCAGAGTCTGTGTGAAAATGCAAAACTGTACGAGCCGGGCCAGCGCTATATCGACTTTGTCAGGGGTCTTCCCACTGATGGGCCTCGCCTGGAGTCCCACTCGTTTGATTCAGCTTCCGTGCAAAACACAGGGTGAGACATTAAGATACAGCTGCTGAGAAACACTTGGATTCAGTGGCTTATGTTGGCAAGTGATTTCAGCAGTTGGTCAACTAAAAGACTGCATTTTTCCATTACAGTAGTTAAGCTCCACAGTAAAATTAATCTTTTACAAGTAGGTCTTAAAAGAAAGCTGACAAATGATTAGGAATATTTAGAAACATTCTCATCCTTATGAACAAAGTCAGAACAGATATTAACTGTAAACATAATAAACTGAAACCTGATATTATTGTGGGGTTGTGCCTAAACTTAAACTTTAACTACATCAGCCCCCTTAGTTATGAGTGTTTGTGTTTACTTTCTCAGATTATATCAAGGAAATGACAGATTAGATCAAGGAAATTAGTTATTTTTGTAAGACCGATAAAGTGGTGGCTCTCAGAGGAGTTCACAATCCCAGACAAAGTTGTAAATAATTTTTTTAATTATTTGAAAAGTGTTTCAGTCTGTCCACATGTAATGTTGACCATCGTTTTAATATCAACAGCTTAAAGCTTGCATTAAATGATTCTGTGGGAACATGAATATTTATTTATGGTAAACAAGTGGTTGTAAATAAAGCGAAATGGGGTAAGATTTCACTGGTGAGAGGTGGAGTGATTGAGTGAGAGAGCTTGTTTTGGAAAGCGTGAAACAATTGGGTTGGCCCGGGGCTTCCCGCGGAAATGACTGCGGTCACGGGAGAGAGGAGCTGGGGCAGTGGGCTTATCATGAATTTCACTAAACCTCTGTGAAAGTTTAGAGTAGCTTTCAAACTATATACACATTGTTTCTGACTGGTGACTGATGAAAAACAGTACCCAGTTCTTGTGAAGGCTTTGGCCAAAAAAGTGTGTTTCCTTTTTGAGAGAGTTTTGTTGACACAGGTTTGCGGTGACACATACACAGATGTTAAAAAGAGAGTGCTTTGTTCTTATTTAGTTTTCTCCCTCTACCCCTGACCCCCCAACTCTGATGCCACCGATCAAAAGAATTCAGCTTGGGAGAGAGGAAGTGAAATTTAGACACATGCACATGTATCCTCAACATTGATCTAAATATAGGCTACTGACCTATATATCGTATATTGTAAGATATGGTAGGAGGCTTTCGCTTACAATGGTTGGCATGGTTTGTACATCAGCCATTCGCAAGCCTATAATCTAGGGATGCACCGAAATGAAAAAGCCAAATATAATGAAAAAAATTGCCGAACACAGAACAAGTACATTCATATTTTTGCAATTGTGCTTTTTAATCAGTGTTTCCCACAGAATTTGGAGAGAGGTGGGTGTTTTAAACTTTATGTGAATATAATCCAATTAATCTTATTTCCAAGCTGTATAGACACCTTCTTTTCAAAACTGGACGTTGTCACATGTGTATCTTCTCGCTAAATTCATACTGCAACACTTGTCTTTGTAAGAGAGAAACTGACAGGATAAAGTTGCTAACCTGCCTGTCTGCTCACTCTGGTCCGTTTCAGTTACTAAAAAGGCTTGAATACGTGTGCACTCCAAATTTAGGTGCGGCTAGCTTAATCGCCCTCTCAGAACGGAGTGACAGAATCACTCAAAGCGGGTCAGACCACATGTTGCCTTTTCTAAGAAGTCAGACACAGATGGAGTGGATGTGCTAGGAGACAATTCAGCAGAACAGTGTCTGCAAACATCATCTTTCTCGGACACTTTAAAATGCTTCCACACTACCGACATGTCAACATAATTGTTAGGTAAAATTTAATCAGTCTTTTGACTTATTAGGCCCGAACAGAGAGAGTGCGATTTTTGCTGTTTTCGGCTGATTCATTTCAGTGGCTGAACATTCAGTGCATCCCTACTGTAATCATTGTTAATCACTGTTTAACTGCTACCTTTCATGGTAAGGTGTGGCTGATCTCATGATCATTCAGGGATCTTTTCAGTACAGATGGAAGTAGAGTAGTAGTTTTAATACAATTTGATTTATAGATATCAATCTAACAAAAAGAGAGAAATCTTATTGCTAAACAGGAGTCTTATACTGTAATTATTCCTGGTCTTAAAGGTGAATATGGTCACTGTTTAACATACCAGAAATCAGTAGTTTTCTTAGGTTCGATCAAATTGTCATTTAAATTGAGAGCTTTAGGTATCTATCTAGCAACGCACAAGATTTTAAGGATATGATTTTACTCAACAGTGTTAATGAAAAGTTTGGAACGCAGTAGAACCTTTATGCTGCCATAGTCATGACCTTAATGTTTCATGATAATGACACACTGTTGTTTTAGAGGACTTTCTAACCTCCCTACAATACAATTTGGGATAAATCTTGCAGATTCAAAGATAATGAGCAAAGATAAAATATTGTACATTGTGGGTTTAAAAGTAATAGGATCCATGTTACACCCTTCAGAAATGCATGTTGCTTTAACTTCAGTAGCTCCGAGGCACTGTGAATTCACTATCAACAGTATTGTTATTTTCATTCCATCATTTTCCTCCCCCCAGGATGCCGTTCAACAAGCGCTCGCTAAGTGGCAGCCACTCAACCCACAGCAACCTGTCACAGGCATCTGTGACATCTGACCTCCTTGGCGCAGATGACGTGGACAGTCCCATCAATGCACACACCAAGATTGCAGAGAGGCGCTCCAACAGTAGCACTGACATCCAAGGTACACAGGTTGAATCAGATGGCAAAGCCAGTTTCTAGTGGTCTAATTTTTCAGTTTACAGGGCAAATGTAGAACAGACAGGGTAAAACCTTCCACATTTCCATTAGTCGTAGACCAAAATGTAGTGGAGCCACACACAAGACAAGTTGCTTTGTGAGTAATATGCAAAAATAATGTGAAGGAAACAGAAGCTTTAAACTGAAGCCAATTTCCTTGTGTTGTCATCTCCTTTTGTTTTGCTCTACTTATGTGTGAACATTGGTTCCACCCAGATCTTTTTAGGCTAATTGCTTCATCAGTGGCCAATGGGCTCACAACTTTAAGGCCCATTAGATGAAAAGTTAGTGGTAGTAAGCTCCATAGGTAAACAATACAAAAGTGCAAGTGTCAATTGGCCAATGACACTCTGCAGGTTGACGTGTGTGTGTGTGTGTGTGTGTGTGGGTGTTGTTTCAGAGGTTCAGTGCTTAGATCAAATGATGTCAGAAAGGAAAACAAATACTTTATGTAGGCCTCTAACCAAGAAATGGCATCATTTAAAGCATGTACATGCATACCCACTGAGGCCAGTTAACTATTTTCATTCAAGGGTCATTAAGTGATCTATGATTGTAATTGGAGACCAAGATCCATAACGATGTTTTATGTATAGTCTATAGTCAACATGACGTGTAAAAGTTTTTACAACATATTCACATACCCTGTTGTAATATGTTTTTATCCAGCACTTCGAATTCAGGCCCCATTTCGTCCTTGGGCCTCAGGCAGCCAGGGTGGAGGGATGTGCAGCGATTCGGAAAGTGCTGGAGGGAGCAGTGAGTCCCGTTCCATGGACTCACCCACTGCAAGCCCAGGTAGGGCCATTCAGGCAGCCAGCTTCCTTTTTAAGAGTTCATTATCCAAAGCTTACCTCACTGCCTACCCCAATTTCATCAGTTTTGTTGAGCTTTTAATTGAATTTAAAATCACCTTGTTAACCCCAGCTATCTCAAAATATCGGGCGTTATAAAAGAACCACACATTGCAGATGATAGACAGGGGGAGCATTCCTCAGCACTGACTGAAGTGCCCCTAGGGCTGGCCAATATTTTTTTTCCTGTGAAGTTGATGTTCACCCAACTTTGTTAGCGTGTTATGTCAAAATCAAGTGGCTTAGCAACCACTGAAAGTGGTGTCTCTTTGTTGAACATTGTGCAATTCTGGTAGTCTACAACACACACACAGTTGTAGATTTGGTGCAGCAATGTTTCCTCTGTTGCTATGCAACAGTAGATTTGTGTCACAATGTAACGTCCTTCTACAGATCTGCTTCCTAAAAATCAGGATGCAGAAGGCCACCACCCAGTGTTTACAGAGGAGCTTTTTATTCATTCAGTATTGTCTTATGTAGTTTAAGACCTTTTGATGTGTTCCCCTTATCAGATGGGCAGTGGACACTTAACCTGTGTGTCCACTTTCACTAATCAAAATTTGACATTGATAATGGATCTGTTGCAACTTATTATAGACATACTATTGAATACGTTTCAATATAAGTATCAACATATTTTGTGGTATTTGTAGTGTAATTTGGGTGGTAGATTGTCAGTGCATTATTAGCAATCCATCAAAATGGTGAAAATGAGAGTTTCAGTTGTACTGAAGTACCTGCAACCCCACCCACCAACCCTCCATTCAAACCCCAGAGTGTAAATGGTGTAGGAGTTTATCCCTGATGAGCCTCCACATTGGGCTCATTAGAAAATCAACGTTATTTAAATTAGGCCTATTGGAAGTAATTGATCAAACCATGGAAGTGTGAATCACCAGCAATCCACCACTGGGTATTTGATCATGAAGTAGACCACGCCTTTTTGGTACATTAAATTCAGAAAGTTGTCTCAGTCCAATGCTCATTCCCACCACTGTGATCGAGCCTAAAGGGTGCAGGAAAAAAGAAAATTGAGCAGAATTGACACAAGTTGACCCGGGAGAAGTGGACTTACTGGTGTGTTCTGCCTTACTGTTCAGGAGACTTCAAGAGGAGATTACCCAGAACCCCCTCAACCGGCACCATGTCGTCTGCTGATGACCTGGATGAGCGAGAGCCTCCCTCTCCCTCTGATAACGGTGAGTCAAATTGAACAAATTTACTATATAATATATTTTAAGAAAAGTGAGTGTCTTTTGCCGATGCTCTTTGTCCTTCATTTCCTCTTTCTCTCCTTTCATTCTGCAGGTTTAAGTGAGATGATAATCGAAACGGCCAGCTCTCCAGGTCCTTTTAGAAACACCCAGATGTCCAAAGCTGCTCAAACTCACAAACTGAGGAAGCTAAGAGCGCCATCTAAGTGTCGTGAGTGTGACAGCCTGGTGGTGTTTCATGGAGCAGAGTGTGAGGAGGTAACCTTGGTTTCTTTTCTTATTATTTTGTTTTAGAACTAATAGAAGAAAACACGATCCAGCCATGATCCTCTGTTTGGACCTTCATTAAATGTAGTGAATCCACAGCATTCAGAGTATTACAAGTTCAAGATGATCTTTGCCAAAGCTTCACAATGGCTTCTTTATCACTCACGGTCAGCAAAATCAAACAAAAACAAATGAGAAAGAGCACCTCTTCCCGCATCAAAATCTTTGAACAAAGGGAAAAGTTGAAACTGGCCACAAGCTCTCCTCAGAGACCAAATCCACCAACTGGTCTCAGTCGGGGAACAGGCAGTGGAAACTGAAGACCTTTTGTTCGTCTTCAGAGCAGTCGCCTCCATCACCCCTGTGCCCCCCACCCGTTTATTATTAAAGATCCAGTTTCTTTCCATATTTATTAGATACACTAACGATACACAAGAAAATAACAAAAAGGTTTTTGTTTTGTAAGTTTTTTTTCAAGACTCATTGACAAGACTTAAGAATGTAGCTCTGCAGGTTATTGGAATTATTCCATGGCAATAGTTCAACGGGTTACCAGACGTGAAGCTTTTCTCTTTGGCTTTTTGGTCCTAATTCAAGGACTAGTTCCCAACCAAACTACTTTTGAGTGCATATTTTAGTGCCCACGCTGTAAAAAGCCTGAACCAACTGGAACTGATTGCTTGATTGGCTTTAGAGAGATCTAGAAACAGGGTGTCCATTGATCCTTACTACCATGCAGCTTCAACTAAAGATTTTGAATGGGATATATTGGCTCATGTTTAGTTTTTTTTTTTCATTAGTTTTATCTACTTTGTATATAGTCGGTCAATAAGTGTTTGTTTGTAGTATTCGTTTGATTGTATATAATCATTAACTTAATAGTTATCCTGGTATTATCATATTGCTTCTGCTACTATAATGATCCAACATATCAACTTGTTTCCAGTGTTCGTTAGCCTGCCATAAGAAGTGTCTGGAAACCCTGGCCATCCAGTGTGGCCATAAGAAGCTCCAGGGGAAGCTTCACCTCTTCGGCATTGACTTCACACAGGCAGCTAAGAACAGTCAGGACGGCATCCCCTTCATCATACGGAAGTGTACATCGGAAATCGAGAATAGAGCCCTCAACATTAAGGTATTTTCAGTCAAAAATGAGAGATGAAATTGTTATTGTCAGGTTTATAGAATGTTTGATTGCTATAAAAATGCTCACAGTTAAAATCCTGTTGCTTCTGGTTGCAAAGGGTATTGTTACTTCTTCAAACATTTTCTCTTTGGCTTCAAAGAGGATCCAATACTATGAATCAAAATTCAACTTTCAACTTAAAGTTTGCAGCATTTGCTTTAAATGCAGATACTGCATGATGTTTGTTCCTTTGGTGTATCTTGTTAATATTCTGCAGCTGTTACCCACTTTTGCCATGGTGATCCTGAAAATTGCATCTAATTTTCCTGTGTTGAATGCATTTTGTTTTTGTGCTCTGAAGGGGATCTACCGCGTGAATGGTGCCAAGTCTCGGGTTGAGAAGTTGTGCCAGGCGTTTGAGAACGGCAAGCACCTGGTGGAGCTCTCCGAGCTTTATCCCCATGACATTAGCAACGTACTCAAACTCTACCTGAGACAGGTGGGCTGCTTTTGAAACCGTATTGAGGTGTTGTAAATTTACTTGCATCTAAGAAGAGGGTAACACAAATAAGGACATGCAATGGTTAAAAGTGTGCTCTACAGGATAAAAGCCACTGCAGTAGTATGTATTTGTCTTTGTTTATTGTTAACACTCAACTCCCACCTCTCATCCCCTAAATCTGTCCCACTTGTCTATTTACTTACATATTTCAGTTGTTTATGTTTATTGATAACTTCCTTGTTTCATTTGTTTTTCTGGTTTCCTCAGCTTCCAGAGCCGCTCATCCTGTTCCGTTACTATAACGACTTTATTGGTTTGGCCAAGGAAAGTCAGAGAATCATTGTGGAGGAACTGGAGGCACTGCGGCTCAGTCCCACCCCAGTAGCCCCGGCCCCTGCCCAGGTCAGTGTGGAGCTCAACCGGGTCCTCTTCAAGATAAAGGACCTGCTGAGGCAGCTGCCACCCGCCCATTACAAGACACTACAGTTCCTCATAGAGCATCTGCACCGGTATGGCCGCCTCAGGCAAATAACCCATAAACCACATTTCTGCTGAGTACATTATTAAATTGGTCAGTTTACAAGTAGGGATGTGAATCTCAAAATGTAAAAAGCCATTCAGTAGAGAAAAGTTCTTTAAAATTGATGTCCCCCTTCCTCTCTCCAGGGTGACCGAGCAATCGGAGGAGAATAAGATGACAGCCAGCAACCTGGGAATCATCTTTGGCCCAACGCTGATCAAACCACGGCAGGCGGATGCTGAAGTTTCCCTTTCCTCTCTGGTGGATTACCCGTATCAGGCACTCATTGTTGAGCTCCTGATCAGACACTACCAGATGGTCTTTGACACCCCTCTCAGTCCCCTGGTCAGCACCCCACCTACAGAGATTGATGCCCAACCCCGCCTCATCCACCAGGAGAAGGAACAGCAGCTGAGCAGGCACTCCAAGTCGCTGGGAGACATTAAGGAGGTGAATAGTCATTTGTTTTCATGCTAAAAATGTGATTGTGTTATTTTAATGGAATGTGGTAAGATTTTACATTAATATAATATACAATTTGTCCAATAAATGGTGTTTTCTAACATTATTCTTGTCTGTCTTACCTTTACAGCAGAGCTCTAAGGTGTATAAGAGACATTCCTCCATAATTCCTTCTTCCCATTTATTGGCTGAGGTTCAGGAGACCATGCCAAGCCTCGATGGAAGTGACTTTGAACCTGGTCAGTATTGCAATTGGTAATCGATAGAAAGCATTATTGCTAGGCCAATATTACTCTAGAAGTACTTTCTTTCCTCCTGGTCACTGGCTGCTGGATATTGTCTCCTGATTTTACTGTTGATATTTAACCTGTTGTTAATCTCTCTATTCAAAGCTGATGAAGTGGATTCAGAGACCTTCAATGGGGTTTTATCTTCAAGCGTCCCTGAGGTCCCAAAACCTGTCGAGAGAGGCCTCTGTCGTTCTCAGCATATCACCGTCACCAGGGTCAAGCTTCGACACACTCGCAACAAACTCTCCTCCCGGCCAGTGAGCATGCCAGCCGAACAGATCCTCAACCGAGGCCAAGTAGATGAGAATAACACCCGGAACAGCACTGACCAAGATGACAGGAAAGGAGGTAGTAGCGACCAGTCCATTGAAGAAGTGGACAAAACTGAGAACACAAAATTGCGAGTGGGCACACATTACCGGAGTACATTTATTGACACCCAGACGTTACGCAGAACTTGGGACAAACAGTACAAGCATGATGTTGCTTCCAGAACTGTCAGAATTGTGGCCAGCTCGTCCACGGAGAGTACAGCATTAGATGCCAGCAATTTATCAGCTTCTGTGCCATTGTCCTCATCAGCTTTCTCCCTTGGAACTGCTGGGAGCACTATAAGCACCATCTACCCAAGTAGACCTTACACCGTCGCAGTGCGACCCAGCAGGACTTTAAGAAGGGAGGACAATGTCCAAGTAAAGTACAACCCTGTCACAACAGCTTTCAGGGCTCCCAGAACTCTCCAGCCTCCCCCAGGGACCTTCTACAAGCCCCCGTCAGTGAGCAAAGCGAATGCGCTGCAGAACTGTGCACTGGCTAACAGCGCTGAGGAGGAAGAAGAGGATGATGAGGATGAGGATGAAGAATTAGGGATTGAGATAGAGGTGTCTGTAGATGAGCCTCTTGAGGAAAACATTGAGGCCGAGCAGGCAGCCATGTCTCAGTCTCCCAGCTCTAGCCCTGAGGATCTGGGCTCAAACCAGGCCAAACCAGTGTACCAGAGACTAAGACCCAGGCGCCTCCAAGAGGTAGAACATCGAGAGGCTCATTTTGTGTGAACATCTGATAGTCAGGGGCTATCAGAGATCTAAAAATGTGCTTGAATGTGAACAATGTGTGCCATATTCTCTTGGACAAAGAATAAAAAACATCTGCATTGACTCTGCAGAGGCAATTCTCCAGATGTACTATGACTGTGGGCACTGTGTGGAAATGTACCTTTGATCCTCAAAAGACAAACACGATGCACTTAAAAATGCTGTATATTTTTAACATGATTCATCAATATTTCATATACCAATCACTTGCTCAGTACAGTCTGGCATCTGGTCAGAATATTTATAAGTATTTTTGAAACTGTGCAATCACATTTTGAATATTTGTACAAAGTTCTTACAGGCTCACTATCTATGTATGTCTATATACCAAAAAACTATGTTTGAATCGTTATAATACTGCATATAGCCACAACACTGAAAAAAAAAGTTTGGTGCTCTTAGTTGACATCAATACTCTTACACAAATCTTTTTCAAATATTGTGTTTCTACCTACTGTGAGTCAGAATATTTTAAACTGTTACATTTAGGTTATAATTAATCATTTTGCTAATAACTTGTGTATAAAGCAATATAATGACATTTGTTACATGCTGGGTGTCTGTATTGGCATTTGGATATTATGAAGCACCAGTTGCAAAGGGTATACATCCACTTGTTTTTATACTGTTTAACTTGTATGGTGTCAACTTAAACTGATCTGAAAAGCTTTTGAAATGCCACTGGATTGTATAATGGCATTATCTTTTTTTTATTTTAATAGAATATCTACATTTCTTTAATAGCCAATGCTGATTTTCTTTTTTATAACTGAAGTAGTTTTATCAATAACCTAAGCCTTACAGGATCGTTGTAAGTAATAGGAAGTGCATCATTTATTTAAATGATATCAGTTTTTCATGGTAAGGTAATGTAAGGTTGACAGAATGTTGAAAAGTTCAGTGTAAAAGAACAGGTACAGGAAAACAAACACCCTTTTGTAACTTATTAAAATATATCTGACAACTCCCAACTTTCATGACGGTGTCTTTTTTTCTTTTTTTTTTTTTTTTCTTGCAGCAGCTTTTATTCAGCAGGAATTATTCTGTTATGCAGTATTACTGTATAGCAAGAAAAGCTTTATCCATGTCATACAGTCTGCTGATTATTATCAAGCAGCATGATAGTCAGTGAATGCTGAGGTACACATTTTGTTGAGTTGTAATTAAAATGTGCATATTTGTTCTTTACCAGTGGTAGGATTATTATAGAGGTAGGATTATAGGGTAAAACATACGCCAGGTGGTTAGGTCATGTAGGCCACTACAAATGGATAAGCAGTCCCCCAGCACTGAGGGAGGAGATTAAATCAATCTGCTTAAGTATTCACAAGGTCTGGATCCTAGCTGTGTTAGCAACCCCAAGGAGCACTCGGTAGAATATGTAGTGGTATGCTTTATTTATTGGGTATCAGTCTGCAGTGCAAGTGTTCCTGTGAGGTAAGTGAAATGTTATGCTGGACTTCAGCCATGCTTTGAAATTTAAAGTATATAGTGATGTGGTAACTGTAAAATAGCACAATAGCTGTAACTGGCCTAGGTTAAAGTTAATTTTGTTACATGGTCTGGGAATATGCAATAATGAGTGTTTTTGGTAGTGGCACTAGCCATAATTAGTACTGAGAGAATGTTTATAGACTGGGGAGAGGCTACAGTTGTTATGCTGACTATGTCAAGTGTCTTGAGCTCATTAACCTCATTAGTTATTGTTAGCATTCACATGGTCTGTGTAGCACTCACTGGATGAAAGGACCTCCATGATCCACACAGGAGTTCACCCACAAAATGTAGCCTTCCAAATGCCAATTTGTCAGAAATGGTTACCTTAAAACTGGTTATACACAGGTTTGTTGGCTGGTGCCAGCCCCTGTGGGGGTGAAAAGGAGCAGTCATGGGGGCAGCAAGACAGGTCAGACTCCTGCTGTGGAAGAACTGGACCATCCGCAGGAGGCAGAGGGTAAAATCCTCTCATCCATCAATTACACACTACATGCATCTCCTTAAGGGTTGCAGTTAGCTTAAAATACTATAATGTGTCATTCTTGGTGACACCAACTAATTTACTAAAACGCAAACATGGGACCGTGGTCAACTGCAACCTGTTTATGTTATGGAATAATGCAAAATTGCTATAATGAGCTACAGCGATAACCTTTGTAGTGTTTACAACAGGAAACTGACATTGGCAATGTTGCTCACTTGCAAAATGTTGACATTATCCAACTTTTTTCATCATATACTTTCTATTGTAGCTATTCACCTGTGAGTATTTATAAAATGATATATTATCTTTTTTCAGTATAAAACAACATGAACTTGTTTTATATATAACATACTCGAACTTAGTTGTAACATGCAGCACAATAGGGAGATTCATTATTAAGCGTGAACATATTGCTTTATTAGCCTTTTGTGCCAGTTTTCCAATCGTCAAATTATAGGCCTACTTACTGTATCGGCATTGACTGGAAGTCCATGTTTTTGCTTGTTTTTCATACAACAAACATCTGAACAACTCAATCACTACCCTCGCAAAACATTCAGAATGAAAGGAAGATTTGCAAAGTTTATGTTGTGCTCTTCCAACAGGTGCGTTTCTTCATGGAGATCATGTGGCCTGTTATACTGTTCATGGGGCTAGTGTGGCTAAGAAGAGTGAATCCACTCTACCGTCAACATGAATGTAAGCAAACAGCTCTTTTAATCCACAGAAAGAGAGAAATGTGTGGTCTCCAAGTGGTCCATGGCATCATCATTCATAAATATCGATAAAGCAAACAGTATTTCCTCTACCTCAGGCCACTTCCCCAACAAGGCCATGCCCTCCACAGGGGTCCTGCCATGGATCCAGGGAATCTTCTGTAATGCCAACAACCCCTGTTTTCAATACCCCACCCGTGGTGAATCTCCTGGCCTGGTGTCCAACTACAACAACTCTATGTAAGCATCACCCTGGGCTGGTGGAGGGAGGTTATTTTAAAGCAGAGGTGTTGAATTCTTATGGACATTTGATCTGAGATTAGATAGCAGAATTATGTAATGGAGTCAAAGAGTATATGTTTAAAAGTGATATGATATGCTGTTGAAATCTTTTGTTAAGCATGACTAAATGTCTGTGGTTTGTTGTTGACCTCAGATTGGCTCGGTTCTACTCGGATGCCCAGGAGCTTCTTTTTAGTGACCCAGAGCTTCTGCAGCTTGGTCGCTTCTGGGGAGAACTTAACGCCATGAGTAACTTCATGGACACCCTGCGCACCCATCCTGAACAAGTCTCAGGTCAGTGCTCTAGCCTTCATTCACATACTGCGGAGACATAAATGTCTGTAGAGGCAAACCCAAGGTCAGTGAGTTTATTCTGGTTAGTTGATGTACAACATGAGTGTACTTAGCATTGTAAGCGATTCTTAGTGTTGTGCTCCTGGAATAACTTAACAAAGAGTTTGGTTACTCCACCTTTTCTCTAAATTGTTTTGCTGTTGTATTTTGTAAAATATAAATATGATCTCATGTATTATGTTAACACATGGGCTTTTGCTGTGTTAATCGTGAGGGATATGGACAATAAATATCAAGTTGATTTTTAAAATTTTGGAACATCATCTGATCAACAACAGCATCACAGCTATATCTCACACCTTTCCCAATCAGTATGTCTGTATACCTGTACAGCATAACAGGATTACATCACGTGGGATTAAGAAAGGCCCGTAACGTAATCTGTTTATTTTCACCACAACTGTGTTGTTTATTTGGTGGGAAAGCAATTCACATGCTCCACTCTCTATGAGAACACATAGAAACAGTGATGCCATCTAAAGAAACACCATACAATCAATTCTCTGTTCACATCAATATACACATTACATGTAAATCTACACTTTATATACAGCATGTTTCCCTGCAGGCAAATAAACCTTTGCAATGGGAGTGGAATGAGGCTGAGTGCATTCCAGCCTGTGAAGGATTATGTCTAGTTGCTCTCTATGCTGCCACTCTCATGGAGAAATATGTAGATGGACTAACAGAGCGAACAGAGATATGGATCCACATTCCACACAAGTTCCCATGAGCCCTGGGAAAGAAAATTGAATCACGTTGAGAACCAAGTTATGTAATTGTTGAAACTGACTCATCATAACTGGTCATATCAAACAGAAAATGTCAATTGTTTGAGTGGATGTGTGCATTTCATGTGCAAGGCTCTTGATTATGAGTAAGTGTATGTATGTGTGCGCGTGTGCATGTCCCATTAATGCAGTGGTTCTCAAGCACGGGGGAGCATAGAGCCAATGCAGTGGGGTAAGGCATAGGGTTGGGGTGGATTGTTGAGCAGACCTAAAGCTGCATGATTCATCTGGTGACATAGAGAAACAAAAGTGCTCTGATTCTAGCAAGGCTATTTGTCTAACCTGAATCATTTGTTTATTTCAATTGCTTGAATTGTTAATGATTGATAAAAGTGAAATCCACTATTGCTGAGGTAGGGGGGCATGACCTTCTTTTGGTTCCTGAAGTGAGTGTGACAATGGTGTGACTGTGCAATGACAATAAAGGAATCTGAATCTGACAGAAAAACCTTGAGAATCACTGGATTAATGTGTGCATGCACCTGTGCCCATGGGCCAAGGTTGATATTCTCCATAATTACATAACCTCAAACAATGGGCTGCTGTCTAATGACCAGTGATGGCACCTTGGGTATTCTTAAAGGAATTGTTTGACTTTTTGGAAATAGTTAACTGGCTAGGCTAGCTCTTATTTCCAGTATTAGGCTAAACCTAGCTAACCAGATGCTTGCTGTAGCCTTATATTTAATATACAGATATGACACTGGTACCAATCTGACTCCACCAGAAATTAGCCATTGTGGTAGTTCAGGCAAACACAGAAGTTCATGTCCATGTCATTCATGTCCACAACCTTTTCTATTAATTTAAGCGACCCATATAATCTGTCCAGATCTCATTTATTCTGCTTGCCCCAGTGTACCAACTGCTCGCCATTCTTGCATCAACTACTGCCTGCAAGTAGTTTTCTTTTAGGTTTCTGAGAAATTAATCCACCGTGTATTTTATGATCTATGATGTTCCCTAAAAAGTTTGATTGACAGTTGCTATGCTAACGTGCATATCTGTCTGAACATAAAACCAAACATTGAGGTGATGACACTTTTTGGTTTCCGGTGGATGCATGAGAACATCTTCACAAGGCAAACCTGGACGCAGGCCACAACAGCACTTTGCTTGGCAGAACAAACTTTATTCATGCACAGACAGGTCAAAGGAAATAATGAGGCAGTGCAGAGGTGTCTTCACCCTGTGTTCCTATCCTTTCAACACAACAGATGTGTCGCGACTTGCTCAAAATATGTGTCGAGTATCGAGATTTTTTTTAACTTATCTATTATCCACAGCCCGATGCAAAAGGAGTTTTAATAATTGCGCGTTGCTACATAGTAAATGAATGTACAATGAAATAGAATAGGGTGTGCTTTTGTGGAGCATATTAAACAAGTAAATTTTCATTGTGGTGGTCACCCGTTGTTCTACCTGGAACAGTGCCATTGTCCTTCACATGAACTCCCTTTGTCTCTCTGTGTAGGTCGAGGAGTAAAGGTGGAGACTATCCTAAAGGACGATGAAACTCTGACATCATTCCTGCTGAGAGACATTCCTCTGACAGAGTCTGTAGTGGATCAGCTAGTCAATGCCCAAATCAGGCCTGAACAGGTACACATACACACACACACACACACACACACACACACACGCATACACATACACATACACAATAGGGTTGAAGAGTGAATTAGACAATGTGTGGTATTTATTCAACATTACTTCTGAGACATTGCTGAAAAGACTGTCACTGTACTTGACCCAACGTTTTGTCATACACACCACACTGTAGATGTCAACAACAAGTCATGTTGAGGACTCAAAAGCATTCTACAAGTAAAGACTCATCAGGAATGAATGACACATCTGATTCATGTAATGCTTGACAGTAATGTGAACTACAAATGAGTCATCAACTTTGAATTCCTGAAGTGGAGGAAAGATGGGAGTTCACATCTCTACTGATGGAGGTTTTACCATAAAAACAACTTTCATCTGATCAACATTTCACAAATTCATCAATCACCTACAGCCGGGTCACCTATTCTCGGGGCTCCAGCCTATTCCTGTATGCATTGTGCAAGAGGGTACAAGCTGGACAGGCCGACATACTGACACTGACATCTATACTTACACTTATGGGCTATATGGAGTTTCCTCTTAAAATAACCAGTTAATTAAAGAGCCAGCAGATAGAAAATATACAGCAAAGCACAACTGGCATTATGACATTATAAAGGAAACAAAGACAAAACATATGCTATACTTTCAACTTTATATTCTTTGATTTGGAGTGCATTGGGAATTTCTATTCAGCGTTTAATGCTTTGTTTTAGGAAACAGAATAGAAAATGCTAACCTGTGAAATTTAATAAAAGACATCACAGTGCAGTGATATCTAAGTCCTTGTTTGAAACCAGCCTAACCTACGTACATCTCCTGTCCCCTTATATTTTATCCAGTTTGCCTTTGGGGTTCCTGCCTTGCATTTGAAGGACATCGCCTGCAGCCTGACCCTGCTGGAGCGATTCCTCATCTTCCCCAGCCGACGAGGACTCTATGCTGTCCGCAATGCCATGTGCATCCTTACCCCGCAACGGCTACAGATCATTGAGGACAAATTCTATGCCAATGTTGACTTTTTCAAGCTCTTCCGGCTGGTCAGTGTTGGCAGGGATTGAGGGGGCTAATAAGGATGTTAGTTTAGTTGTAGGATTGAAATCTTGTCAAAGGTGTACATAACAACAATTACTGTACATACACAATATATACAAATATTAAGTTATATTATGTTCCAAGGCTCATGCTGAACGCCACAGCCTCTGGTTTACCATTTGTACTTAACCACAAAATGTGTACAATCAAAACTCCATTCTGCTAAAATGAAATTGGGAGCCCTGTCTCCCCATTTGAACACTGCTCACACCAGTGACAGTCTTTTTTAAGCCATCCATTGTTGTCTGACTGTATATGATTGGGTTGCATTTGGCAGACCCAAACTTACACAGGCACAGAAGGAGACATTTAAGTAAAAGGTTTAATGAATAATAATGGATAGGGCAAACGAAGGCATGAGGAGGGCAGGCTGATGAGTGTGGAGAATGGCTGGAGATATACAGGGAAAAGCTGGAGCTGCAGCCATGACAGTATAAAGATCATAAAAACATAATTTTAAATGATTGAAATGTTTACGAATAGGGAAGACCAGTATATAGTTGTGGTTGGATGACTCCCATTTGGGATGTTGCCATGTTTATTAGCTCATTTGCAAAGATCTTTGCTGGCTATTCACAGAAAGCTGAGCCAACCGTTGGCTGAATGACTTGAGGTTAAGCTGGCATAAGGGAAAATAGTATTTGGCAGGATATGACATTTGCAAAATAGTTATCAAACAGTGTCAGTGTTAGCCACAGTATGTGTCTGATTAATGCATTCATCTGGTTGACAAGTTAATTTATAAGAGATTTTGTTTTTTAAGTGATGTAACACACCCATGAACATAAATCACAACACCATTTTGGAAATTAAAAATGCCCCATGCTTATTTTGAAACCTTATTTAGGTTCTAAATATTTTAATGGCCTACATTTTAGAGCCATGTTTGTTATACTAGAACAAAAAAATATATATATGTAATTCCTGCTGTTTGATTAGACACAGCCTTTCTTGTGCAAGTTCAGATTAAATCTTACTAAAACTAAATCAGTTCTGCAAATCTTAGAAACAGAGATAACAGTAGTGGCTGCAGACACTGAGTGCAGGTCAAACTCCAACTGCTAACCGGGGATTTACTGTCGGAGTGATGTAATACTTTTCTAAATATAGCTTCAGACAAAATTTCAAACTGCAAACATAACAAAATTACCTCCCAAATCGAATGAACTGACATCACTGAGTTGAAGTAATTGCTTGGAAGACCTTATTCCATTTAAGCATCGGCTTTATTTATCTGCAAGAGACTTAATTGAGAGTGTGCTGTATCTCTGCCAATGTGCTTCAAATAGGTAGGGAGGATGCAGACAGCTTGCGAAACAGCCATGAGCATTAGCTGAGCTGTCTGTAAATAGCTTAGTGAAGAGACACTGCTCTGTTGAGCAACCACAGGGCACCGAGTGTAAACATGGGCCACAATGACACAGACAGCAACAATGGCTGCACTCAATTTCATCCCGGCACAGTCATATGGGACTGGGCCAAGTGTGTTGTCTGTCTGTCTCTGATTGTGCTACAGCGGCACAAAGAGAAAATGCTTTCTGACCATCATTTCTTGTGGGTTCAAACTTCATTCTTTTTTTCAAGTGCACAGTAAGCTGTCCATTATCACCACAGCCACTGAAATGGCTTAGAATATAACCCCTTGACTTTTTTAACAGGCTTTTGTCCTATCACACAATCTCCTTGTATGTATGGGCGGTGCTTTTCTTAAGCTGCTGCCATATTGTCACAGCATATATAGATATACTGTATGTCATAAAAATATCATAGCAACTGTCAATCAAACTTTTTAGGGAACATCATAGAGCACAAAATACACGATGGATTAATATCTCAGAAACCTAAAAGATTAATTTGGTACCTCATTTAATCCATACGGTTCAATTATGTGTAAATACAGTAGCTTTCTATGTGCAGCAGTTGTTTACAACGTCCCCCCCAGGAGACGTGGAAATCTTTTCAATACACAGAGTTTAGAATTTGAGGCCGATCCATATTTTGCATTCACACAATGACGTGACATCTCAAACTCAAGATTTTTGCTGCGAGCCTTTATGTTCTGCGATACCCATTTTAAATTATCTGTTTTAATGTTCTTGAGACTACAGGGACATTTATAAATAACATGCATGCTACAGCAGTTTATACATTTTGAATTTTTCAGTGGAGTTATCGCAGTGAGCACAGTCACCACACCGATAAAAGCTGGCAGGGTGAGCTGGTATCCAAGTGGACAATGGAGGCCTGGAAAGACTAGACAGCCTTTTAAATTACATGCTCGTCTAGTGGGCACTTGGAAAAGACATCTCTAAAAGAAGGATCGCTTTGTAGGACGTGCCAGTGTTTAAGTACTGTATTGTTTGTTTCATCTGCACAGATGCTGGATTGTAAACTGCTGAAAAGCAAACTCTTGAGGAAGTTTGGTGTTTGGGCTTTTTGTCCCATAGGGAATGTCGATCTGTGCTCATGGCTCTCTCATGAATCTATATGCAATAGGGAAGGATGTCTCCTTTGGCAGTTCTGTGTCTTAGCCTTGTGCTGCTTCCTGGACCTCTAGCCTATTGTGTTGTGAATTGGCTGGAGGGCAAACCAGCAGTTCCTCAAGAGAAGCAGTGCTCAGCAGATATAAGTAAAACACATAACATGGGAATGATGAAGGCAATTTTCAGGTATTTCTGTGTGGTCAACTAAATAGGTTTGCCTCTGCATATTTAATTACCTTCCCCCCCCTACATATATACAATATGTTTATTTATAAATATGTTGCTTCATGGTACTAAACAAGAACTTTTTTATTTTGTCAGACAAAAATACAAAACAGAACTTTATTTTGCACTTAAGTATGAATGTGAGACTGTATTTTGACTGTTACCAAGCCTAATCACCTCTTATCCTTTATGCTCTTCAAAACAAAGTGATGCCACTGTGCGGGATAGTAACATCATCTGTGAAATATATAATATGGGAAATATGATAATTGTGAGAAACAATTGACAGTTCACAGCACATTGACAGTTTGGAGATGAAATGTTAACACTAATTAAAAGTGAAAGTAACGTTATTCATTCTACAAAATGTTGTTTTTTTTGTTTCTCTCCAGCTTCCTCTTGTGCTGGATAATCACTCAAAAGGCATAGACATTCACCTCTGGGTTCGGGTCGTCTCTGCCGCCTCGGACAAACTGAGAGAGGTAATGGCAAAGCCCAATTAGCTCCAGTCTGTCTCCATTCAGAAGTGCACCGCCTGCTATTTTTAGCTGTCAGGAAACAGTTGCTTCCTTTTGCCTGAGTTTTTACGCAAACAGACAGTAGAGGGGATATCATTTAGTGCGCATGAGGAAGGCTAAATCCAGAACCGGCCTCTTTAGCTTCAAAAACAGATACATCATCGTTATGGAAACAACACTGAGGCTGCAGAGGCAGCTAGCCTCCAGACATGGAAAAACGTAGACATCAGTGGTGACTGACTGATCTGTTGTGTTTGTGTATGTCTTTGTCTCACTAACATGAAGTGCATGCACATTCTTATTCTTTTGTTGGGATTGCCCTCACCATCTCTTGTCACCCCGGCGCTGTGTCAGCTAAATTAATGAGACTGGGTTCGGTCCTGTTCATGTCATGTTCACTGGGAAGCTACTGGGCGCAGTTTCGTTGTCTGCTCGCCCTGCGCTGCTCCCCGCAATCATTCCCCACCGGGACCCTCACCGACCCTGGCCTGAAGACCTCCAGTGATTGAGTAACGGTGTAAACCTAAACACACACTCGGTGCTCCGAGCTCCCAGTATGGGCAGAGTAAGCTAATTTGACCAGTAGCTGCAGGCTAACTGAGCTAATTAAATAATGCAGTAGTTAGCAGCAGTTAGCTCACTTGCTACAGGAACAAGTAAAGCAATCTGTCCATCGGGAAACTCCGTAAATTGCAGAGTTGAGGCTTTCCTACAGTGGCACCCGTTCCCAGAAACACTAATTTTCAGCAGCGTCATAAAAAATAAAAAAGCTTTTCATTGGACACTAAATGAATGCAGGTCCCCCAGTGCAGGATGATTCATCAACATTTTAAAATCGTTTCCAAGAAATGAAACATACCAAATCAAGAATGCCTTCAAAACCAAATTTTTTTGTCATTGATGGGCCAGATCCTGCTATAGGCCTAGTGCATGTCATCATAAAAAAAACATTTAGGCCTAAACTTCATTTCATGGGAATGGGATATTTTATAATTGTATGTTCCTCTAAAAATACACTAAGCAGACAATCTTTGATACCCTCTTGTCTTTATTTGCGTATTTTAGTATTGAAGCAATCCAAAAGTACCTAAAAGTAATCAGGTTACATTACTGTTGTTTTCTGCTACTTGGATTACATTACTGATTACATTTTCTAACAAGTAATTGTACCGGATTACATTTTTAAAGTAACCCTCCCACCCTGCCCATTGTTTACCTTAGTATTAGCTTGGTCACTACTAGATGAGTTGTTTGCAATGGATAGAAGGTTCAGTGTCTAAATAATTTGTATTTGTTCAACTTTAACCATGCAATTTTTCGTTTACCTTTGTTGAAAACATTCAGCTTTGTGTTAAACTACTGTTTTGTTTGTTTTGGATTGTTTCCATGGTAGATTTAGTGTAGCTGACAGTCTGACATCCTGTTGGCAGGACTCTCTGTCTCGAGGATAGACAGGATCCTCGAGACAGATGATGTGAAACCACTCAGTCATTCCTGGCCTATTGAATCAAAGGTGGAAACTGTGACCATACAAGCCCAAAACTACAAAAAACAAAACGGTTATTGTTGCTGTTAGAATATAATTATATCTTAAGGAGCATAGTGTCAACCATGTGACCATATCTCCAAAATGTCAACTAATCACAGCTTAAGCAAGCTCATATTGCTACTACATATATCTTTATCATAAAATAACTTTTAAGGATTATTTGTCATGTAAAAGCTCACACCTCTCTGTTCTTATCCAAGCTCTCTTTTCCTTCCTTATCTCTCCACAGTTGTTCCAGAGGAATAGCTCCAGGGAGCTTCTCCAGGTCATGACTCCTCTCTTCCAGAACAATCTGTCCTTCAGGCAGGTGATGGCCGCTGCCTCCAGCCTGGTATGTGGCTACACTGAGGGCGCTTTCTCCCGAGTCACCTCCTTTAACTGGTATGAGGACAATAACTACAAAGCCTTCCTGGGCATCAACAACGGCAGGGCACAGGACCACTACACGTATGACAACAGCACTAGTGAGTAGACCATATATTAGTATAAAGGTCTCAGGATTTTCGTTTTTTTGGAGTAACCCTAGTCTAACTTGTCGTAAATATCAGTGGATCTTGTGGTTTAGTTTGACAGAGTCACTGGGTTGTTACACTTCAATGAATTCTGTTAGTTTGCAAGATATCAACAAACTTAAACATTTGGAATGAAATCTGGTGGAAAGTTAGTCCATGTGAAAAACAGAACAAAACAACAGCAACAAAAATAAAAAGATTCTGAATATAGTATCATCTATAGAATCACAAGGCCATTTCTCAATACTATTATATTAAATCCTTTTCCGTGTCCATTTCTTCAAGATGGATGGCTGGTGGTATTTGTATTGCAAAACAGTTTTTTCTCCTTTTCACTTACACATTTCCACCAATCTTCACCTTGTCAAATATGGTACATGGTATACAGTAATTTGATGAGCATAAAAGAAACGTATTCATTTGCCACATACTCAATATTCAGTATGATTTATCAAGTAAGTAACGCAGAACCTTTCCCTGCAGCTCCCTTCTGCAATGATATGATGAAAGAACTGGAGTCCAATCCTGTCACCAGGATCATGTGGAACTCCGTCAAGCCCATGCTGATGGGGCAGATCCTCTACGCCCCTGACTCGCCGGCTGTCAGGCAGATCATACGAAATGTAAGCAGCATTGGCCACATTTATCCAAAGCATGGTGTAGTACCATGTACCAATACATTTAAGATAGTGGAAATCAAATGCTTAACCCTGTTAATATAATATTCAAAATACAATTCTGCACATACACTGAAAGGCTTTCAAAATATATATATATTTTTTACTCTATTGCTGATTGATGGAACACAAAAGTGTTATATCAAGTTTGTATTAGAAAAGACGTGTTTAGTTTTCGGAGGTTATAAATAGTGAGAAATCTAGGGAGTTGGCAGGGTCATTAAACAAACAAAAAAAATGCGTCATCTATAGAGAAACACATTTGGGGAGATAATGAAAAATGTATAAAGAAATATAAAAGTTTCCCTTAAAGATGCTTTCTATTACTCTATGACATCCATATCTTTGATTTTCTTTGGTGAAAGCAAGCCAGTGAAGAAAGGGGATCAGCTTTCCTCATGTCATGTCCAGCCCTTTGTATCTAGATGTAGATACGTGTTGGTCAAAGCCCTTCAGGGGGGCAGCAGTCATGGATGGCTTGGCTGCAATGGAAGAACACAAGCTGATTGGCTGTGATGACTACCACACGGTCAACTGGCGCCATGGCTTTTTCAGTGTTATGTAAGCAGTATGAGTCTGTCCTTCAAGATGTGTGCTCACACACACAAAAAGAGACACACAAACACTCGTGTTTACTCTTACCCGACCTTTAATGCCCTCTTTGTTTTCCTCTTCCTTTTGGGTCTTAATTGCACTGAGAAAGTAATGACTAAGGGGTTAATCCATTACTTTACAAGACCAAAAACATGACCTCTTTTTACTTCCTCTTAAGTCTTGCACCACTTTATTTCATGAGAAACTCCATATGAAGCACCATGTAACTAAACATATGTTGTCACGCTTTCTGTAATGATGAACTATGCAGGTTTTTATCAGCATCCTGCCATCACTGATCTTTTATCTTGTTACTCTCGACACACACCGGAGAGAAAAAATCACCTTAAAGTCCACACAGGACATGTCATTCAAATTTGCATAAAAGCAGAAAGCATGACAATTCTTCACAGTTCAGTTTGATAAAATGGACGTTTTCAGAATCAATTAATTATGAGGTACAATGACAAACTTTACAGCTTAATACTTCTGAGCCCTCATTGCTTTTGGGTTTTGCGCTCAGACATGGCAGTAGCCCAACATACTGTAATATTAAGATTTAATTTAAAATGTGAATCTTTAAACCATTTTTTCTCTTCTGTTATCCAACATTTTAGCAGTTACTGGCTTTCACAAATAGGTTTGATCTCAGATCATGTGTTTATGATACTACATTTGCATTCACCAAAATGATGACTGTAAAAGTACTTCTTGGTTATGTAATAGGCATTTATTCAGGTGTTTTACAATCAGAAGTCAAGCATGCTGATAGGCACCGTATTTTCGATGGTTCAGAACCTTTCAGCAAACTACCTGATATGTTCGTTACCCTCTGGCATAAAGGTAAAGGTAGATAACAGGACACCACAACCTGAGCAGGTTGGCCGTTAATCGGAAGGTCGGTGGTTCAATCCCCGGCTCCCCCTGGTTGCATGTCGAAGTGTCCTTGGGCAAGATACTGAACCCCAAATTGCCCCTGGTGGCTGTTCCGCCAGTGTATGAATGTGTGTGAATGTTAGTTTTTAGGCTCAGTGTGTGAATGTGTATAACTGGTGAATGCAGATGTAGTGTAAAAGTGCTTTGAGTGGTCGAAAAGACTAGAAAGGCACTATACAGATACGGAGCATTTACAAGTGTTTTATTGAGTTTAAAATATAATACTTATGGAACTAAATCTGTGCTCACTTTGTTTCAACATATCTATATATATATATATATATATATATATATAGATATATATAAGTTAGGCACAAAAAACTCCAAATCTTCACCAACACCAAGAGCCCTTGACTGCCCCTTGAAGAAATCACATTAAGGAATCCCCCAGTCCTCCTACTGCTTTTGGCTGCTGTTTTAAACTGCCTCAGGGAATGAGGAAGCGCTCACTTGTGGGAACCTGACTGGGATTCACTGGGCAGGCTGAATGCATTCGGCCAGTTGTCACCAAAGGCCTCCATTGTCACCCCGGCTCCATTGTCCCCATTGTCACCCAAAATCAGACGCACACAAGAGGAAGGCGTTTAATTGGGTGTACTCTTGAGCGCTTTCATCCCCCACTGCACATGACTGAATACTGGAATAGCCGGCCTTTGGTATTTGCCACACAAAGCACTGTACCCACACACATCCAGGGTTTTAACGATAAGCGTGCAGTAAATATTTGACGATTTGGCACAGAGTGCATTTGTTGCACAGTTGCTGGTTATCTGAACAGGCCCGCGGGAATTCTTTGTGTGAGAATGTGTGTGTTGTCTTTGCAAAGCCTGTTTTCACAGAGAGTTTAATGTGGGAATGGTATGTAGCAGGAGATTAGCAGAACTGAGACAATGTGTGTATTTGAGCTTCTGAATGTTGTGTACACATATGCACGTGTATACATGCAGGTGTTCCCAACATGTTACTTTCTTCTATGCATGTGTGCAAAATGTTTGTATTTGCATATATTTCTGAATGTTGTGCATCCAGATATGGACATTTGTGAGAATAGTTGTGTGTGCATTTTTGATAATAATTTCCTGTCCTTCCTATCTTGATACACCAACACATGCAAACACACATTTCCGTCTCTTCTGTAGGCAAACACTACATTTGAGGAGCTGGAGAGGCTGAGGACGATGGGGAAAGCCTGGGAGGAAGTGGCTCCTCAGATCTGGGCTTTTTTTCAAGATGGAGTCCAAGTCAAGATGATCCGGGTAGGACAACAGCACTATTTTTGTGCCCCACCAGATATTTGACAACTCTTTCTTTGATTGGCTAGTATTCGATGCCTCCTTGGTTAGGTTGATTAAGTTTAGAGTTATGGGGGTTTAGGGTTAGCCAATCAGAGGCAGAATGGGGGGCAGGATGGTTTATCAAGTCATGTGTTCGTGGTAGAAACTTTAACATACAAAAAAATTGGAAGAATCAGTGAAGAAAATACAAGACATCATCAAAGATCACTACATTTAAATTACTTTCAACCAAAAGTTGGTTTAATATTACATTCACATACCAGCTCTTCTGTGCCTAATAGCAGATCCACCTTTGTGTTGCCATTCCAGCTGACATCCAATGCCAAACATCATCCCTTTGAAATTAGAAGATTAATGATGTTGTTGTTATTTATCCTGATCCTCACGGATCATTTTTGCTGAGATCTAAGAAGTTCACAAAGTTTCCTGCTTGAATATAGAACCATATCTTACCAAAATATTCCATCTCTTTTCTTTTTCCATCCAACCCCCTCTTTAAGTGTCTATCTTTACCTCTTCTCTTCCCTTTTCTGCCTCACTATAACTACCTATCTTTATTGTTCGTCATTGTTTGCTTGCCTCTTACATCCTAATCCTCCTCATTTTGTCAAATTTACTTTTCTCTCTTATTTCTTTTCAGTGGTTATCCTTCTCTTAACTCCCTTTCTTCCTCGAGACTTTTTGTGAAAGACAAATCAAAAAACATTGTTATTGCTTGGATTAAGTTGATGCTGCATATGTATTGCTTTATCTTTCCTTTTTCCTTGTTGTGAAAGGTTTATTGTGTTCCTACTGGTGTCTCAGCAACATCTTCCTTAGGAAAAAAAAGCTCTTGCTGTTAATGGAAAAAGGAACAGGGTAAATCAAGCTTATTCCCCTACTTCCTTTTGTTTCAGGATACCATCCGCAATCCATCTGTGATGGATTTCATTGACAGGAGTCTAGAGGAGGCGCCGTTCTCCTCCAAACACATCCTCAACTTCCTGCACAACGGCCCACCAGAGGACCGTCTACCCAACGTGCCGGATTTCGACTGGCGAGACATCTTCAACCTCACTGACCGGGTCATTCGGATGCTTAACCAATATGGGGATGTGAGTGGGCATTTCAGACATCTGTCCTTTTAGCATGTTCTTCATCTTGTTGGAGGTGAAATACCTTGCCAAATTCCACTGACTGGATTTTGTGCGTGTGAAATGTGTATCCGCATGCGTAATCATACCGACAAGTCAAAGGGAGCTCCACATTTCCATATGAAGATGAGGTGTCAGGGTTGTATTTGCTAACTTTCTTACCTTCTCTCCCATTGGACTGAGAATGTGGACTGTTTTTCCACGTTTCACTTCACCTGAGATGTCAAGCTCTAGGACAGACCCATTCATGATATAATTCAATTAAGCACAGGTCTTGTCACTTGTTGATTCCAATACCTTGGTTGCCAAACCACTATGTGGTCACTACCATTCTAGACATGATGTGAGCATTTAGATGAGCTGTCTTTGGGCTCTGCAATTTGTCCCCCCGTCCAGAGACATGGAAATCTACCCAGGTGGGCGAGAGCCAGAGCAACAAACTAGCTGTCGAGTCTCTTTTGTTTGATGCTGATGGAGTGGAGGGTGAAGAAAAACGAAAAAACCCCCGAATACATCACAAACCTTCTCTTGTGAGGGCCCTCCACATTTAGTGGACCAATGCATTTGAAACAAAGTTAAAATCACCCCTTTCCCTGAGGAGGCTAATCGGGATGAGAGGCCCATCGCACTGGGGGGTGACAAGGGGGCCACCTGGGGGCATGGCTGGGTGGATGGTTGGTGCTCTTTGTTTTTGTCCAGGTTGAAGCTTACAGCACTTGAGTGTGACAGGGAGAGTGGGAACGATTGAGGCTGATTAGATACAGCTGTCACTCCATCCACCGTCCTTTATAAAGCCACAACAATGACCGTGGGCTTGATGGCTGCTTGGCTGCCCGTTGGTGGCATGCTCGTGTATCACAGCACACAGTGGGGCTGCAGTGTCGGTAGGTGAATGTAAATGAACCCACAGTCTTTGAGGTTTGAATAATTTTTTCGGCATGTGTACATTGTGTCTGTAAATACATATATGTGTGTATTTTGGATGCACGCATGTGTTTGAACTGCTAATCGTGTGTATGTGTTTTGAGTTGGGGTGGGGGGGTATCTGTGCTTGGGATCTCAGGGGAAAATTGTTGTTTTGGAGTGTTTCCTTTTGGATCATGGCCCTCCCTATTTGCATTAACCTACAGTGAATGGCTATGTCAGACACGCTTTGCACGGAAGAGACAACCACTGCTGGAGTGTCACTGCAATTGTGGGTGCAGAGTGTGGATTATAATGACTCGAGCCAACACTGGCAACTCTGGGCTTTTCACCTTTTTAAGGATGGCAACGTCAGTCAGTCCAGACTGAAATATCTCAAAAACTATTGAATGGATTGCCCTGAAATTTTGTACAAACATTCATGTACAACAACCATATCAGTTTACACTTAATTCTGTAGATTTTTAAATGTCAGATTAACACTTGCAGTTTTCCTATGCAGTTCTGCTGATGCTCTGCTCATACACAGGGGTTCCCCTGTCTAACACCTGTCCATTTATGTGGCTGTCTCTCTCTCTTGTTTATTCTCCCTCACCCAGTGTGTAATCCTGGATAAATTTATGGCTCAGCCTGATGAAGACGCCATCACTCATCGGGCCTTGGGCCTGTTGGAGGACAGCAAGTTCTGGGCGGGCCTTGTCTTCGTAAATATGTACCCTTGGACCACCAAGGTCCCGCCGCATGTTAAGTTCAAGATCCGTATGGATATTGATGCAGTGGAACGCACCAATAAGGTCAAAGACAGGTTAGAATCAAAGTCTAAATGGAAATTATGGTTTTAGTTCAATGATGATACATTTAGAGACTAAATATGTGTCTATTGCTCAGGTATTGGGACCCTGGCCCCAGAGCCGATCCTATGGATGACCTCCGCTATGTTTGGGGTGGCTTTGCTTACCTCCAGGACATAATAGAGCATGGGATCATCAAAGGTCAGACAGGAAAGGAGTGGCCACTGGGTGTTTACCTACAGCAGATGCCCTACCCTTGTTATGTGGATGATCTGTGAGTGGAAAACATGATAATTAAGTAATGTTAAAAAAAGTTCAGTCACATTTAACAGCCATAGCAAAATTCATTGTTGACTGTCTTTTAGCTTTTGATTTTGTATGTTTTGTATAACATGTTTTTATGTGAAGCACACTGAGTCTGCATGTATGAATTGTGCTGTATGAATAAAGTTGCCTTTCCTACTTAGTTAACTACTTTTTTTGGTAGTAAACCTGATAGATTGTGAGTGTCACACAATTGTGGTGCCCCTCTTCAGTAACTGTGTCATTCTCCTCGTTCTCTCCATCCCCCTTTCTCCGTCCCCTTCTCTGTCCAGCTTCATGCTGACATTGAACCGCTGTTTCCCCATCTTCATGGTACTAGCCTGGGTCTACTCTGTGTCCATGATAGTCAAGAGTATTGTCCTGGAGAAGGAACTCCGCCTGAAGGAGACCCTGAAGGCCATGGGTGTCACCAGCGGTGTCATCTGGTCCACCTGGTTTATTGACAGCTTCCTCATGATGGGCACTAGCACCGCTCTCCTCACGGCCATCATCATGGTGAGAAAAGATTCAAGGATTTCTAAAGGTCCTTGTTCCGGTGTTATCTAATTTATTTCATGCAAACATTTGTTTGTGCAGAACACAGCTGTTTGTGTTCCCACATTGACAATGCAATGTATACATTATATGAATGGGGCAACTAGAGTGCATGTAGGCTTTCTTCTACTAAGTTCCAGCACATTTCTGATTTCCTTAATGTTTTTCACTTAATTGGTATTTAGTCACCTAGACTATTAAATGTACTATAATCCAGAAACACTTAATATACATGTGAATCTTTTTAATGATTAATCCAGTGTGTCTCTGATCGTGTTGACATCTCTGGATATAAATGTCAGGATATCACCCTGTTTTACTGTGAATCATTACCAGATTCTTGAGATAATTAACTGATAACATATGGGTTCACCGATTGCATATGTAAATCATTAATGAAACAACTGTAAATACCCTGACATCATGGGAATTATGTCACTGACTTTGCAGGTGTGGGTTGATCAATGATGAACTCTTACACAAGTCATCTTTTGTAGACAGCCAGTGCCTCATCTGACATGTTACTGCAAAATAGACTGTTGTGACCTCTAATGGAGGATTTGTGTAGAGCAATGTTTTATACCAAGATTACCCAAACAATGTCTACATTGCATTCTGAAAACACTGTGTCCTGGAGTTGAATATTTCATTCAGTTCAATCATTATGTATAACTAATGCAGCTACAAAATACCCCGTATATGTTACATTGTCATACAGTGTGGGGGGAAAAAAGTCTTTTCTAAGTTTAAAGCTATTTAAGGGGAGATTTAATAGGGAAAATCAATGTTTAAGAACCTAGCCAGTGTATCCATTGCAACTTGCTCCAAAGCAATCAAATCTCAGTTTTTGGGAAAACTTCCCCTGCCAAATTATTTACAAAAGCATTTATGTAAAGACAACTTTTTTGTCTAGTTCACAACATTAATCGGCATGTCCTTCACATTCCTAAGAAGATTCTTTGCATTGCAATTGAAAACATCACCCTGCGTCTTTGTCTCTGTCTTTGACCTATAGGGAGGAAGGGTACTGAACTACAGCAACGCCGTCATCCTCTTCCTCTTTTTGCTCACCTTTACCATGGCTACCATCATGCAATGCTTCCTCTTCAGCGTCTTCTTCAACCAGGCCAACCTGGCAGCAGCATGCTGTGGCATTGTTTACTTCACCCTTTACCTCCCGCACATCTTCTGCTTCGCCTGGCAAGACCGCATCACCAAGGACATGAAGATCCTGGTGGTGGGTGTCACGTCTCAGCATCTCTCTCTAACAGGGGAGTGTGCTTCAATTGAAAACATGCTACCAAATGTAGAGTAATTATTCATTTTTAGCTACAGCACAGGATTGCCTGCTCAGAATCTTCAACACTTGTCTCTTCTCATGTACATTATCAGATATAGGAATTGATTTTGGTATTTTATCAGCCATATTTAAAACACAGCTAGTTGTTATTCCTTAATTATATTACAGACCCATCAGATCGCAAGACACTGAAGCATTAAAACTATGCTTGACTAAACTCAAGACTAAAAGTAACTGAGTGAGTCACACAGTCTATTTTACTAACTAGCATAGCATTTCTCAAATTATGTAGTGAGGAAAATGTAGTTAAAACACTGAATACACTTTGGACAATAGATGGTTGAAGGACAGGCTTTAAATGTAGAACAAAGATGATTTTATCATTACTTCTACCCTCAGAGTCTGCTGTCCCAAGTGGCTTTTGGCTTTGGCACAGAGTACTTGTCGCGATACGAAGAGCAGGGCCTGGGTCTGCAGTGGGATAACATCCAGACCAGCCCCCTGGAGGGAGATGAGTTCTCCTTTCTTACCTCCATCTGCATGATGGGCCTGGACACTATACTGTACGGTGTGCTTGCTTGGTACCTGGACAATGTCTTCCCTGGTCAGTGCATTAGAGAGAAATGAAGGGTTTGGTCACAACTTCTGCTGTAAAAACAAATACTATTTTGATTTATTTCCAAATTTACTGTAACTACTACTATATTATTTTGCTTTTCGTCACAGGACAGTATGGAATTGGTCGACCATTTTACTTCCCCTTCCTGCCCTGTTATTGGCTCAACAGTGTGGCACCAGCTTCAGGTAAGCTTTCTTACTTAACATTTTTCCTGAACACTAATATGTCTATTTATTTATTTATTTATTTATTTATTATTATTTATTTCTAAAATAAAGAGGACCTAGACTGTTAAAAGCTTGTTGTCCAGTGACATGAGTCAGTTTTAAAATCCATCTTTGTTTTTCACCAAAGGCGGCAACAGACAGAAGTTGGATAAAAAAGCCTTTGACAACCTGGCAACCAAAGAGCAAGGAGAGCAGCAGAAAAAAGAGGAGGAGGAGGAGGAGGAGGAAGACCAAGATCAGGAGAAAGATGAGAAGAAACCCAAGACTCTGGAGGAGACAGCCTCATGTGAACACCAGGATCAGCGGGAGAGGCTGGAGAAGCTGAACCAGGCTGAGGCAGAGGAGAACCAGGAGAAAGACGGTATAATAATTACATATTGCTTGTTGTTTCATATTAAAAAAAAAAGCTTCAGCACAACTCTTTCATCACATTGAGGGTGTACAGGGCTGTTTTTTTACAGATAGGTGCAGTTTGTTAACTTCATAGCCAAAACATGTTTACGTGGTAACTTCCTGGAAGAGGGACATAATAGTTCTACAGTATCATGATTTTATTTTTACACATTGTGGCTGCATTTGATTATATATCACCATATCTGCTACATATCAGTAGGACAAATTACAGCATGATTCCAAATATAATTAATTACACATGTTAATGTAATATTTCTCCATACACTTGATTTCCATTTAGGGCTGAGGTCATCTCTCTATTTGCACTCCATTTCCCTCTCTGCCAATCAAAGTCACTGTGTGGGAAATCAATGTCCCTGTGTGTGTTTGCACTTGCTGGCATATGTGAACACACATACTGCTAGTGTCTCAGTTTCATGTTCACTTAATAAGTGATGGAAACACTTTTTTACACTGTATGACAGTCCAATCCGCTGATCTCATATGTGTCTTGCCTCTTTCATACACATTTGAGAAATAAAATTACACCTCTGTTACTTTCTGAGATGTGACGTTTGATTGTCACGTAATTTGGTTGACCTTTTTATTATTGTTTCTTTGTTTACTTGAAAGACACGTCCGCTGTGGTAGATTTCATTTTGCTTTGTAACTACGCAAACAGTCCAGAGGCATATTTACTCCTAGTTCAGACAAATTAGTAACATACATGTGGTTGTCTTTGCTGTATGCAGGTCAGCCGTTCTTTGAGGCAGAGCCAGTTGACCTGGTGAAGGGAGTTTGTATCCAGAACCTGGTCAAGGTGTTTGGCAGTAGCTCCAGACCGGCCGTGGATGGTCTTAGCATCAGCTTTTATGAGAGCCAGATTACTGCCTTTCTGGGCCACAATGGGGCTGGGAAGACCACCACCATGTACGTCACACAGATGCTGTACATGCAAGCATGCTCACCTACAACACCCATATGTGAAGTACTTCACATGTAGAAAATAGTCTCTGCAAATTACTTTTGCAGTGTCAATATGTAGCTTGGGGACATCCTGTTCCACTTTACTCATTTCTCTCTTTCTTTCTTTCTCACAGGTCCATTTTGACCGGTATGTTCCCTCCTACCTCAGGGACAGCCACCATCTATGGCAAGGACATTCGCACAGACATGGACACCATCCGACTCTCTCTGGGAATGTGCCCTCAACACAACATTCTTTTTCAGTAGTATGTAACTCTCCTCAGACGTAGAATTTCGGATTCAAATAGTTTTGGGGCATTTTACATTGTACCATAATAGTAACCACCATACAGAGTGATAAAAACAAAACAAAAAAAGGGTGGTAGTGTGTAAAATGTAATAGTTCCCCCCTCTTTTTCTTGTTTTCTATCAGTATGACTGTAGCGGAGCATATCCTCTTCTACTCGCTGTTGAAAGGCCGTCCAATAGCGGAGGCCGAGGAAGAGGTGGAAAACATGCTGCAGGATCTGGGTCTTCCCCACAAGAGGGATGCGCTGACCCAGAACCTCTCAGGTCTGTCTTATTTTGCAATAGATGATCCACACTTAGTATGCAGGTGTATAGACTAATGTATTAATGTTTACTAGTCACTACCAATGCAAACCACACACACAAACACACACACACTCACACAAATGTACTCTGTCACTACTTTATGATGTTCTAATCCAGGGGGCATGCAGAGGAAGCTATCGGTTGCCCTGGCGTTTGTTGGTGGGGCTAAGGTGGTGATCCTGGATGAGCCCACTTCAGGGGTGGACCCATACTCCAGACGCTCCATTTGGGACCTGCTTCTCAAATACCGTGCAGGTAACACTGACCCCTGCTGGCTAGAAGAGTGTACAGAGCCCTACGGTGGAGGTTTTCTACATTAGTCCATCAGACAGATTAAGACTTAGAAAAGTATTTTCCAATATCAATAGACCAATAACATACCTTTACACTCTTATATTTCCTCTAATTGTTATCATCATGCATTAAATGTCTTTGTTTTTGTCACATAAACCAACCATTTAACATTATGTTGTATTTGTAATAACTGCCAAACATGTGTTGTCAGCTAAAGTGTTTGCTGGCAGGAGGAAATATTTTGCAAATTAATATGCAGAAAATTATGAGTTAAGTTTTATTATCAGGTTTCCTTGACAACTAGTGTTATTATACATGGCATGAACTTTGCTTATAACATGATTAGAAGAGATCTGAGGTGAAAATAATTCTAAACAAAGTAGCTTGTTATGCTATATTACATCTAAGTTTTATGATGGTCGGGCCACAAACAATTTAACCAGGATCCTTCACAAAACATTGATGCTACTATAGACAACAAATCTTGATAGTTTTTCCACAAAACCTGATTGCTAAAGAACTGGGTAACTTGGAAATAACAAATGCTTCATGTCATATATTCTTGAGCCTACTGAACTTCAGAAAAATGGCAAAATCTGAATCATCAAACATCCATCCTTCTTTCATTTCTCTCTATTTAGCCATTTTTCATTGTCCATCACTATCCCATGTTGCAGGGCGCACAGTGATCATGTCCACCCATCACATGGACGAGGCCGACCTGCTGAGTGACAGGGTGGCCATCATCTCTCAGGGCCGCCTCTACTGCTGCGGCTCCCCCATCTTCCTGAAGAACTGTTTTGGCGCTGGCTTCTACCTCACTCTTGTGCGACGAATGAAACATGACACTCCAAAGGTGGGAAGTCGTGAAATGGAGCCTTGTGTATATTTGTGTGCATTAAGGCTTTCAACACAGTGGTAGCTTTAAAAGTTAAATGATACATTTGGGTTGAAGGTTGGATTAAATATACTGCTATAATTGAATTATTGTTTGGCTAGAACATCATATTAAACAGCCATTTGGCTATAGTAAATTATCAATTAAAATCCTGGTTAATAATATATAAATAGACAAAAAAAGAAAAAAGCTTACTGATATATAGATAATATATTCATACAGTGAATACATTTACAAATATATATTCATTCAAACTATATATAAATAAGTACAGGTAAAAAAAGGCTTGAAGATATATCTCTCAGACTGCAACTGTGAAACTGAGTGTAGAATGTACATTGTCATTCATAATGAATAGGTATCCTCTCCCTGCCCAGAGGGGTGTTTTATAGGGGATATTAATTGCAGAGGGCAGGAATGACTTCTTGTAGCAGTCCTTATTACTGTTCAGCTGTTGTGGATTTATCCAAGTTGTACAGGAAACGGTTACAGATATTTAACATCAGATGGACTAATACAATGGTTTCACCTTTATGATTCCCTCTCTGATTTCTATGTAAATGAATCCCTGTGAGAATAAGGGGGAGTGAAAGTGCTTGCAGGAGAGATATAAGTTAAGGAGATATAATAAATGGTTTCTGATAACATTTTGTCCTGCAGGCCAGCTGTGACTGTACAGAGGATTGCTCCTGTCAATGTTCAAAGTGTTCAAAGTTTAAAGTGAACCAGGAGGAGAGCCAGACTCCAGACAGACAAATGGATGGTAAGGTCACCATTAGTTCTACCCTTGTCTGGTGAGTTTCTGTTTTGCCAAGTGCATTGTCAGTCTTCTTTAAACTGTTTTAGTCTATTCAACTTCTAAATTAAAAATGCAATGGATCATAATGTGTTTGTCCTGTTGATGAATAGCACTTCTCTCAGTCTACTTTTTGTACCTGCAGCCAACACACGTAGAAACACCCTTTACTTACTGTGCTCACTGTACTACTGTAGGCCCTCTGTAGAACTATTAAAGGTCAATTGAATATGCAGTATGATTTATCAAATGTTTACCCTGCTGTGGTTTTGCACACCCTCTTTTTTGTGGTTTTTCTTAAAGTAAATTTCTACTTAACATGCCATGTCTCAGTTGTCAGATATATGCATATAAAATAGGTAAAGGGCAGGTAAAAAATATATTTAATTAATTAATTAAAAAGGGATGCAAGTCTGATGATTTAGCCTTATCACTTGTTTCCAGGTAACATGGAAAGCATCACAGCCCTTGTCCATCATCACGTGCCAGAGGCTCGTCTCATCGAGGCTATTGGCCAGGAGCTGACCTATCTGCTGCCCAACCGTAACTTCCAGCCTAGGGCCTATGCTAGCCTCTTCAGGGAGCTGGAGGAGACCCTTGTTGATATCGGCCTCAGCAGCTTTGGCGTGTCCGACGCATCGCTGGAGGAGGTGTGTGGAAATAATAAAAAAAGAAATGGTAGCAGTTCTAGTAACCATTGGACTGCTTGTCTTTACCAACTACATGCAGTTGTGATCTATTAGGAAATCAAAAAAGTAATTTCCGTTTTCAAATTTACATTATAGTCCCAGGACTTAAAAATATTAAACAATAGATCAAACTGACAATGACTACCCCCTCAATACAAGTAATATTTTCATTTTCAGTGCTAAACAGCAATCTGATCGCAAGTACAAAAGAAAGCAAGGAGCGTTTTATTGAGGCAATCTGTCATCCAGTCGCTGCCTGACGTTCACCTTCACAGTGATTACTCTGTTTCATAAGGATTTGTAATCAAGAGCATCTGTTAATCTTGGGTCCTGAAAATAAAATAAGCTATTTCCTTGTAGATCTTCCTAAAGGTCACTGCTGATGGGAATGCAACCAACAGGAAATGTATACAAGGTAAAAAAAGAAAAACGGCACAAAGTTTTTGTAGTGCTATCCCTTAATTTCTTTTTCTCATCCTATTGATTTGTTGTGTGTCTAAATGTGTAGTTGTAGTCTCTTGTAGGCCTCTTTTCTATCTACCCATCATGTAAATTACATCCTTTGTATCCCATTCTCTAACTCTCTCAGACAAGAAATCATTGCAACAGATCTTTCGAACTAGTCTCTGTGGATTCAACAGAGTGGCTGTTGATATGGAACTACAAAAAGGTGACAGTGGCTTTCAGCTTACAGCTCTGGACAAATGCTGCTCTTGTGGGAAAAATACATCAATATCTGTAATTTATGAGGGTTTACAGTCTATCATGGGTTGTAATATATTGTTTTGAATAAATAAATATTGTTGAATAAAAAGAATATGTGAAGGTCAACTGAGAAATTAACAGAATAGCTCGACATTTTGGGAAATGCCCTCTCGTTCTTGCTGAGTTAGATGAGAAGATCAATACAACTCACTATTCTGTAAATATGAAGCGACAGCCAGCAGCTGGTTAGCTACCTATTGCTGGCTGAAACAGTGAAACAGTACTTTCCTGTCAAGTCCCAAGATTAACAGCTAGACTGGCTACCAACACTTTAAAGCTCACTAACTAATTAGCATGTTGTTTGTCACCTCAAGTGGACAACAAAACTCCAGGAAGTTACTGTTTCCGGCCAAGAAATGCTCTGGTAGAGAAATCCCTGTAAAACCACAACTTGGCGTTACAAGATATAACAAAATTAGTGAGTTGAGGGCTGCTGGCTCTTTTTTTTTTGGTTACCTTTGTACAGAGCCAGGCTAGCTGTTTTCTCCTGTTTCCAGTCTTTGTACTAAGCTAAGCTCACTGGCTGCTGGTGATAGCTTGATTACTGTACAAACATAGGAGTGGTATCTATCTTCCCATCTAAATCTCAGATTTTCCCCAGTGTCACATTCATCTTTTAAGCATTCTTTAATTCATTCCTGAACACATGTTTAAGCAAAAGTGTTTTTCCTGGCAATGACAGTGTAATGCAGAGAGCTTCGGCTTGGGAATTTCAACACGTGTCCAACTGATGTCCATCCATCATAAATATATTTTGATCCAGAGCTTGTACTGGCACACTAACTCTAACCCTAACCCATATTAAGATTATGAACTACATCCCTAAGGCTAGCGGAGCACTGCTAGTTTTGATCACGGTTCACAGACCACTAAACATGCTTGGCTTGCTGGCTGGCCTCTTTAATCTAGCGTTCACTGCATGTGCAAATCAGACTGTGCAACTTGAGCTTTATATTCCAGAGACAGATGGGGCTTTGCACTCCAATGGTCAGGGCCCATGTGATGTCCCAGAAGGCAGTGCAGGAAGGGGATCCTACCAGGTCAGAGGCCTGTGTCTGATTATCAAACAGTTCTTCGCTCTGTTGATCAAAAGGTTGCATCATGCGACACGCTCTTACAAAGACTTCTTTGCCCAGGTAAGCCTGCTATGATTTACCGCACTGTCACAATCTTAGTAGCATTTTATGTTTTCAGTGGTGCTACAGTATACGGTATGTACAAGATCTAAATATGAAAACTAGGCTGTCTACAGTGGATCAGCAGAGGTCCTTATCTCAGTTATATTGTTATATTTCGCTTTACTGTTAAATAGTTTGGCTGTCTGAATTGGCTTGATTTCCAAGACGCATCAGGATGCTAATCCTTGTGCGAATCTTATATAATATTGTCTGTTTTTATTGTCTGTTAAATCGCACTTATGTCTCTGTCTTTGGTAGATTGTGCTGCCAGCCAGTTTTGTTTTCCTGGCATTGACATTCACTCTGATCGTTCCACCTTTCGGCGAGTATCCAAGTATGACTCTTAGTCCCTGGGTGTATGGGAGACAGTACACCTTCTTCAGGTGGGCACTGGGACTTGAATATACTAAATTAATATAGCTAAAATGTTCCTAAATAAATATTTTGATTTTGACATAGCAATGTGTACTTTTATTTTGTCCATTGCAGTAATGAGCGCCCTATGGATCCACAGATGAGATACTTTGGTGAAGTGCTGTTGGACAAACCTGGCTTTGGGACTCGCTGCATGGTTGATGAACCACTGGAGTGAGTCACCTTCACAGGTTTAGTTCACTTCACATTTTTTCTAGACTGTCCTCTGTGCTGTTCTCGTTTGAACACATGGGTCAATTTCTCCCACCGGTAGAGATTTCCCATGTAACAACATCACCACGGAGTGGGAGATGCCCCTGGTTAACCCTGTCCTGATAGATATGCTGGCTGGCCCTGAATGGAACTCCCTCAGACCATCTCCAGACTGTCATTGCAGCACACCGAAGAAGCTCACCATGCTCCCTGTGTGTCCTGAGGGAGCTGGAGGCCTGCCACCTCCACAGGTAGGTAGTTGGGTCACTACAATACGCATCACAGATTGAAAGCTATTTTGTAAAATGAGTCTTAAGTGAGGTGAAACCAGGAACTAATTGTACTAATTGTTGACTAATTGTAGGCGATGAACTGATTTCTGACTGATAACAGATACTTTATATAGGGAGTTACTATATTAAATGGAGGGAGAAGATGACTGGCATGGATGAGTTTCTCCAGATGTGTGGCTGAAATAAAAGACTTAACCTTGGCTATATTTTCTAAATTATAAAAACATAACTGAACAACTTTCTTTACATGGGGTTCAAAATACAAGCCCTGGTCAAAAACTAACCCTAGATTTCTGGCCGAGGGCTTAGCATAAGTTGCTAGTTCCCCATAGGTGGAGACTTACACACACAAAATCTACCTTCTCAAGCACACTACTGAATTCCTTCAGCACACGCAATTGCGTATTGTGCATTGACTATGGTATCACTTCCAATTCAACTGAAATCGCATACAGAGTGTGTCTCATATTAAATGTACACTGCGTGTCATTTTGTGTGTCAGAGGATCCAGTCAACAGGAGATGTTATTATGGACCTAACAGGCAGGAACATCTCTGACTACCTGGTGAAGACCTACCCCAGCCTAATCAGAACCAGGTATAAGATCCTTCGTCCCAATTCAAAAGGAAGAACTCGGAAAAGCAAAAACTGAATCTGAACTGAGAACACAACTCGCCTCTTAGGCAGATTTCAGAGTGAGAAATGCACTTGAGTACGACTTCTCTTTCTTGTTAAAAACAAATGGTGTCAGGTAGGGATCCGTAGGGATCAGACACCTCGTATAACAGTCTGAGTCAGTGGAAAAGAGAAGCACATTTTGTGGATGAAATTTTTAAATGAATACGTTGCAGCCACTGCAGCCAGTTCACGGCTGCTGGCTGAGGCCATCTACTGCACGGATTCCAAAACCTTTTGTACAGTGCCTTGCGAAAGTATTCGGCCACCTTGAACTTTTCGACCTTTTGCCACATTGCAGGCTTCAAACATAAAGATATAAAACTGTAATTTTTTGTGAAGAACCAACAACAAGTGGGACAAAATCATGAAGTGGAACGAAATTTATTGGATATTTCAAACTTTTTTAACAAATAAAAAACAGAAAAATTGGGCGTGCAAAATTATTCAGCCCCTTTACTTTCAGTGCAGCAAACTCTCTCCAGAAGTTCAGTGAGGATCTCTGAATGATCCAATGTTGACCTAAATGACTAATGATGATAAATAGAATCCACCTGTGTGAAATCAAGTCTCCGTATAAATGCACCTGCTCTGTGATAGTCTCAGAGGTCCGTTTAAAGCGCAGAGAGCATCATGAAGAACAAGGAACACACCAGGCAGGTCTGAGATACTGTTGTGGAGAAGTTTAAAGCTGGATTTGGATACAAAAAGATTTCCCAAGCTTTAAACATCCCAAGGAGCACTGTGCAAGCGATAATATTGAAATGGAAGGAGTATCAGACCACTGCAAATCTACGAAGACCCGGCCGTCCCTCTAAACTTTCAGCTCATACAAGGAGAAGACTGATCAGAGATGCAGCCAAGAGGCCCATGATCACTCTGGATGAACTGCAGAGATCTACAGCTGAGGTGGGAGACTCTGTCCATAGGACAACAATCAGTCGTATACTGCACAAATCTGGCCTTTATGGAAGAGTGGCAAGAAGAGAGCCATTTCTTAAAGATATCCATTAAAAAGTCTCGTTTAAAGTTTGCCACAAGCCACCTGGGAGACACACCAAACATGTGGAAGAAGGTGCTCTGGTCAGATGAAACCAAAATTGAACTTTTTGGCAACAATGCAAAACGTTATGTTTGGCGTCAAAAGCAACACAGCTCATCACCCTGAACACACCATCCCCACTGTCAAACATGGTGGTGGCAGCATCATGGTTTGGGCCTGCTTTTCTTCAGCAGGGACAGGGAAGATGGTTAAAATTGATGGGAAGATGGATGGAGCCAAATACAGGACCATTCTGGAAGAAAACCTGATCTGCAAAAGACCTGAGACTGGGACGGAGATTTGTCTTCCAACAAGACAATGATCCAAAACATAAAGCAAAATCTACACTGGAATGGTTCACAAATAAACACATCCAGGTGTTAGAATGGCCAAGTCAAAGTCCAGACCTGAATCCAATCGAGAATCTGTGGAAAGAACTGAAAACTGCTGTTCACAAACGCTCTCCATCCAACCTCACTGAGCTCGAGCTGTTTTGCAAGGAGGAATGGGCAAAAATTTCAGTCTCTCGATGTGCAAAACTGATAGACGTACCCCAAGCGACTTACAGCTGTAATCGCAGCAAAAGGTGGCGCTACATAGTATTAACTTAAGGGGGCTGAATAATTTTGCATGGCCAATTTTTCTGTTTTTTTTTGTTAAAAAGGTTTGAAATATCCAATAAATTTCGTTCCACTTCATGATTGTGTCCCACTTGTTGTTGGTTCTTCACAAAAAATTACAGTTTTATATCTTTATGTTTGAAGCCTGCAATGTGGCAAAAGATCTAAAAGTTCAAGGGGGCCGAATACTTTCGCAAGGCACTGTACCTACTAGTCATTTTGACACCAAAATATGTGACAAAAGGGCCTATATTTAAAAATACCGAAATGACCCTTTAAGTTACTTTACCTAAGAGCATCACTTTAATATAGATTATCTCCTGCCTATACATTTATCTAAACTTTTGTTTACACAAGAACTCTGTAGGTATATTCAGTTTTTTTTTTTTTTTTTTTTTTGTACAAAACTTTTAGTTGAAAAAGATATTTAAGAGTTGTGAACCTATTTGTGGTGTTTCAAGTTTAAAATGTTTGTCTCTTTCCAGCTTGAAGAGCAAATACTGGGTGAACGAACAAAGGTAAATTCAAATTTGGATTCAGCTGGGTCATTGTCAGATATGGTTATGTCCAAATAGGGCTGCTTTGAAATATATTACAAACTATGTAGTTCTGCCCCAAGTGGTTGTAATAGTGTGGGCTGCAGTTGCTGGTGTTGCAGTAAAGCTTTGTAGATGTCAGCAGGGTTTTCTCTGTGGTGTCCAGGTATGGAGGTATATCAGTGGGAGGACAGCTTCCTGTTTTAGTGCTCCAGCCAAAGACCATCCAGGATGTGGCAGAACAGCTGGGACGCCTGCTCAATGTTACTGGGGTATGGCTTTAAAACTCAACATTATGTGTTTGCTTATGTTTGTGTGCACTATTATCATTGTTCATTGCATAGTTATTTTGCGATTCCTTTTGTAACGTGGCCTTGAAATTTTGGTTGCAGGGCAAATACTCCAAACAAACACTGAGGGACATAGGGACATTTCTCAGGTACATGGAGACTCAAAACAATGTCAAGGTCAGTCCAATAACGCCTCACCAGCCAGAGGTAACCTTCATCACTGTGATCCACATTTCTTATTGTATAACACAATTTGATAGACTGTACATAATTTTCTCCTAAACCAATTATCAATATTATACAGCAGCAGGACTCAAAGTACATCATTCACTGTCTTTCTGTAGGTTTGGTACAACAATAAGGGCTGGCATGCCATGGTTTCTTTCATGAACGTGGCCAACAATGCCATCCTCCGTGCAAACCTGCCCAAAGGAGCTAACCTGGACGAATATGGAATCACTGCCATCAACCATCCTCTGAACCTCACCAAAGAACAGCTCTCTGAGATCACGGTGTGAGTGTCCAATGGTTGGACATGTATCAAGTACTTTTCAAACTCTGAAACTTTTCTAGGTGTTTGCAAGGAAAAGTAAGGACCAGGGTGTGATGGTTATGTAGCAAATTTTCTTCGTGATCCAGCCTCAAATAAAAGATTAGTTGGATAAACATTGTTCACTGAAGGTCACTGCTGAGAAACAAGCAATTTTTAAGTTACATTAGCTCCAGGAAACTCACATCCTGCTTCTTACACATTGGGTTTGATTTGGTCAACTTTAAAGGAAAGAAAATCCCCCTTTAGATGATCTTAAACTGGCAGATACCATCAACTTGTGATGCCAGATGCATTGTAGGAGTTTTTCCATCTGTAGATCTACTTATCCCTGTATGACTGTGGAATGTTTGTGCTTTACACCTCTTTGAGATCTCTTAACATTTGCACCTGATATTTCAGGTTGATCATTTTCCTCTGTCCTTTCCCCAGCCTGACTACCTCAGTGGATGCAGTGGTGGCCATTTGTGTCATCTTTGCCATGTCCTTCATTCCAGCCAGCTTTATCCTCTATTTAATCCAGGAGAGGGTCACCCAGGCCAAACACCTGCAGTTTGTCAGTGGTGTCAGTCCATTGGTCTACTGGATGGCCAACTTTCTCTGGGACATGGTACAGTGACCCTGTTACCTTATGAGATGTGTACCAATGCTTGGCAAATGTCAGTAACAGTCAAGGGCATGTAATAATGATGTTTATTAGAACAACCAGGGTAAAGATGCTTACACACCCTCAATAGGTTTTCTTCTTTGTCTACAAAGCTATTTTATGAGCACAGTAACATGGAATTATGTTCCTTCTCTAGGTGAATTACTCCATCAGTGCAGCGATGGTGGTGGAAATTTTCATCTTTTTTGATAAGAAGTGCTACACCTCACCAACCAATCTCCAGCCACTTATTGCCCTGCTTATGCTTTATGGGTAGGTTTTTGTCTTTTTCAGTCTATAACTGTATTATTAATTGTGAGGCTGTCGTGATCAGTTTTGACTTTCTTTCTAACACTTGACACAAGGGTAGATTTGCAGATGCCTCAGCAGATCTTTTTTTTATCATGTAGCCTAAATATGCGCTACTGTCATTACCAGATTGTTCCTCCCCTTTACTCAACAGCTCACACTACCTAATGAAACACCCAGTGACATAGTGTGTGTGTGTGTGTGTGTGTGTGTGTGTGTGGATGGATTTTGTGATTTTATTATAATATATTAACACAAAGATTTTCAGTATACCTTTTTTTTAGCCTTGTTGCTGCTGCTATTTGCTCTTGACACTAGTTTAATACACAACATAAGATGCTGTGTAGAGATGAGTTGAGGCTTCCACTCTCCTATTATTTGTTTTATGCTAAATATACTGTCTTCAAACACAAGTGGGGATGGTTTACTGATGTTAACTAGTGCTGGGCAACAATTAAAGTTTTTAATCGTGATTAATCGCATGATTTTCTGCGAATAATCACATTGTTATGCGCAAAATTGAATAATTAATTCTAAAGTAGTGTATTGCACTTTTTATACATAATTTATATGTACTGCTATATACACAAAAGTGCAATAACATGTGGTTTGCAAACACTTTAAACAAATAAGGTGCTTTTTACTAGCAGTATTGCCTTTACACAGTAGCAGTAAAATATTTCTTGTAAATCTCAACTTAAACATTAATGTAATCAAATATTAAACCAAAGCTATTAGCCACTGCCAGGGCATAACCTTTTATAGCTTGTTAAAACAAGTTGCCATCAATCAGAACCATGTCAGTTGGATTTCTTGATTAGCAGGCAGTGCTAATCAACTGATTGTGCCTAATAGTATATCATTGGGGCCATTGGCATGGTGTTAGCTGATGCGTTTTTTTGATCTCTCCCTTTCTCTTGTAGCTGGTCTGTGACACCCATGATGTACCCCATGTCCTTTATATTCAGTATCCCCAGCACAGCCTACGTCTCTTTGTCATGTATCAACCTCTTCATTGGCATCAACAGCAGTGCCATCACTTTCATCTTGGACCTTTTTGAGGGCACCACAGTAAGACCACAGGCCCTCTCTCTGTAAATTCTGTCTTCCATGTATCTAGCATATCACCGTAATTTGTGTGTGTTGGATTTCTGTGTAGGCTCTCTACAACCTCAACCAGCTGTTAAAGACCATGCTGCTCATCTTCCCCCATTATTGCCTGGGCCGAGGCCTCATAGACATGGCCATGAACCAGGCTGTGACTGATATCTACGCTCGCTTTGGTAATTACAAAACACACACACATACTCATATCCAAAAGCCTGCGACTGTCAGCCCCCATCTCAACGCACTGAATGAATGTTGGGTCGTTGGCTGCATCAGAAATCTGATAGCTTACATTTGCATTTAAGGCCCAAGCTAAGTGCAGAGTTGGTATCTTCTATTGTAACTTCCTTATGTCAAGGAAAAACACCCATCATTTTTTATAAAGTGTGAATGCATAAGTGACTGGCGTTACATTTATATATTTCTTCAGGTGAGGACTACAGTCCAGACCCCTATAACTGGGACTTTATTGGGAAGAACCTATTCTGCATGGCTGTTGAGGGATTTGTCTATTTCATCCTTAACATTTTCTTCCAGTATCGCTTCTTCCTGGATCACTGGTAAGTGTAGTAGAGCTTGAATTACAAAACCAAACTTGCCAGGTGTACTTTAGTAATTGCTCTTTGAAAAGTATAATGTAATAAAAATGCAGGGATGCTGTAACATTTTTTTCACCAGGTAACATAATCTAAATGTTGAAGTTGAGTAGTTAATGTTTCCATTGCAGGATATCAGATTGCCCAAAGCCTCCTGTTTTGGAAGAAGATTTAGATGTGGCAGAAGAAAGAGAGCGAATCTGTAATGGTGAAAAAACAAATGACATTTTACGTGTACAAGACCTGTCCAAGGTGAGATATTGTTCTTTTCAAAATATAATCAATCATGGACGCTGCACAAAATGCTCAAATCCATGTAAACAAAAAATCAACTACAAAATATCCCTCCTTCTTTTGTTCCCATCTTGCCTTGCCAGACTTACACAGGAACAATCATCCCTGCAGTGGACCGAATCTGTGTTGGAGTCTCACCTGGAGAGGTATGTTCGGTTAAACTGATACAATTTACTCCACACTGGAAACATTCTGGTCACTTTATTGTTCATCTATCATGTTTTTCCTGATCCTCGGCAGTGCTTTGGTCTCCTGGGGGTGAACGGAGCAGGGAAGACCACAACGTTTAAGATGTTGACAGGAAACATTGACGTCACCTCAGGAGAGGCCTCAGTCGCCGGTCACAGGTTAGTGATATATAATTGTTTTACAAATTGGAAGTAACTAATATGGAATTTGATATACATATTGAGGCATGTAATTTGCATTCTTATTGTTTACACCAAGCGTTTTCCCCTAAATATTCAGCATTTTGACCAACATCCTGGACGTCCACCAGAACATGGGATACTGCCCACAGTTTGATGCCATAGATGAGCTGCTGACAGGTAGAGAACATCTACACCTCTACGCCCGCCTCCGTGGAGTTCCAGAGTTTGAGATCAGCAGGGTGAGATGCAGCTTTTGCCAGGAAGTGTATCTTATATAGTATTTTATATATATATATATATATATATATATAAAATATTAAATAGTAATAGTATATTTTGTGTCTAAAATTAACACTATCGCCAAGCCTAATATATTAACCCCAGTGTCAGTCGGGCACTTCTTGTTATAGCTAAAAAAAATGAGGACAAATTTTTATTAATTTTAATTGCAAGCAGAATGCACGTCAAACACACATGTAGAAGCACATCAGAGGAGCGTAGAATGTAATTAAGGCAGTAATATCATTTCAGTAATGCCAAAATAGTTAATGACATCACTATACATACAAATGTTTGGCAAGCTTGTTCCTTCCTTTACCAAATGCAAACTTGTTTGGACAACCAGTGGGGATGTTTTCTCGCAAGAAAACACAAATAGTCATAAAGTTATATTGCTAGAGTTAGACACCCTGCAATTTGTGAAACTACAAACTGTATATAGTGTCATTTAAATGTATGACCCTGCCAAATTGTGTTCCTGAATCAAGTATATACTGTAGCTTTACTTTACTGAAGTTTGACTGAATTGTAACATGAGGCACTTCTCCTCCTCTGGCTCAGGTTGCAGAGTGGGCCATCCAGAAGCTGGGTCTGTCAGAGGATGCAGGCCAAAGTGCTGGAACCTATAGTGGAGGTAACAGGAGGAAACTCTCTACAGCCATTGCCATGATAGGCTGCCCTGCGCTGGTGCTGCTGGTGAGGCCAACACTAATGACAGTGCTGGTTTGCATTTGAAGTTTAGGGTGGGGATCACAGTTGTATGAGAGTGGTTAGATGATAGACAAGATAGTGGAAGATTCTGTGTATATTAATGTGTATGTTGTTTCTATTACTGTACATTAGGATGAACCCACTACAGGTATGGACCCTCTCTCCAGACGCTTCCTGTGGAACTCGATCATGAGTGTTATTCAGGACAGACGAGCTGTGGTCCTCACCTCACACAGGTAAACTATCTGGTGTGGGTGTTTGTGTGTGTACATGCATGCATATTTATGAGCACAAGTTTTAATTCTAATTTTGCCATCTGTCTTTACAGTATGGAGGAATGTGAGGCGCTGTGTACCCGCTTAGCAATTATGGTTAATGGATCCTTTAAGTGTTTGGGAACCATTCAGCATCTCAAATACAAGTTAGTAGTTTTACTTCATCCCATGTAATGTCATAAATTTCAAAATATATTAATATCTCCAAAGATTCATCAACAATGAATACAAAACACAATTAGCAATCTATGAAATTGCTGATCTTTGATTTAGCTTTACCTTCATCACTGTGAACATAGGTTTGGTGATGGCTACGTGGTGACCATGAAGATCAGGGCAGCTAAGCCCGGATGTGCACCAGACCTGAACCCTGCCGAAGCATTCATGGAGAACACCTTCCCTGGCTGCATCCAGAGAGAGAAACACTACAACACTCTACAGTACAAGATCTCCTCCTCCTCCCTTGCTAGGATCTTTCAAATGGTCCTGGCTAACAAAGACAAGCTCAACATAGAAGACTACTCAGTGTCACAGACCACTCTTGACCAGGTAAATGAGCACAGGAAAATACAACATAACGTATTACTATTATATTATTATGTGTACATAATTTATGAATCAGAATTTAACAGGGGTGTGCATTTTCTCCTTTCACATTTCTGTCAGGAGGATTAGATGGCTTGGTTTAGAACCAGTTAAATTTGTCAAATTGTGAATAATTCATTAACTTTTTTTGTCAAGCGGTGTGGCTCTAGTCATTGTAGTGTTGGTATGATGGTATGTTGGTTCACCACTTTGGTCCAGGCTGAAATATATTAACAACAACATATCTATAATTTGATAAACACGTTCATATTCCCCACAGGATGAATTCTAATCTCTTTAGTTATCACATTGCTTTTCATCTATTGCCACAATCAGGTCAAAAATCTAAAACGGCCAGTACTTTGGTTTATGACTAAAGCAAGTGACATTCCCATCTGCCTCAGCTATACCTTTTTGTTTAGTGCTAATTAGCAAATGTTAGCATGCTAACATGCTAAACCAAGATGGTGAACCTAGTAATCATTAAACCTAACATCAACATGTTAGTAATGTCATTGCGAACATGACAGCATGCTGAAGTTAGCATTTAGCTTAAAGCTCAGATCTGTCTGAGTCCAGCCTCACTGAGAGACAACCATGGCTGTATATTCTTAGTCTTGTTTATATTTCTTATCTTTACTTTTTGATTTGGTATTTGACTTGATAGATCGTAATCTTTCCTCATTATAATTCATATGGCCACCTGATGGTTCAAGCAAATCTAGCAACATTTTTTCATTCTTGCATGTCTTCTGCCGTCAGTTCATCATTTACCATTTATGTTCCTGTAGGTTTTTGTGAATTTCGCCAAGCAACAGTCAAGAGAGGATGACACTATTGTGTTGCATCCAAAAGCTGCTGGGGCACAGCGATATATTGACACCACACCTATCATGTCTTTGAGGAAGTGACCTTACCTCAATGACCTCAACTGGAAGACAGTCTTTGACTTCCATTTCAGGAGCCACAGTGATCTGTGACTGTGGCCTGTGCATGTGCATTGAAGGACTGAAGGCTAGTTGGAAGAACTTTAACCTCCTCTTTAAATGATTCTCTAGTGTCATCATGAAGTCCCGCCTCTAGCCTGGTAGAGACAAGCAACTGGTGCATGATCAGTTTTGGAATACTAAAAACAGAGGATGCATTTGGTTGTGTTCTACAAATTTGGAATGGGGCAGTTCTTGTTTATCCATTGTGTGTTAGGTCTTGAAATGCAGTCTGTGAAGGTGGCAGCCGCTTAAATGGGACATGACGGATTTCATGTTTGACTGATGATTTGACATGTGGCAATACTGTGCATGCTCTACTTTGCTTTTCCAGTAAACAGGGTTAGTGGGCTTTGAATTTGGAAAGTGTGGAGCATTTATGTGCCTGCTGATATGTTCCACGTTCTGCTCACCTTGTAGGCCTTGCAAACTAAATGAAACAGAGCTTTAAATTTATGACAAGGACCATAACTTTGATAAGTGTCATAAATGTTCAATATCAGGTTGTAATGGGAGCTTGATGTGAATTGTGAAGAAAACATAGGTCCTGTGTATTTTTTGCTTCAGATGCCAAGCAAGATCATCTTTTTTTGCCTTCTTTAGATATGTGAAATAAGCTCTTAGAGAAGCATAGTCTTAGCACTTTATTGATGCAGCTTTAATTGAAGCATCACAATTCTTACAAATGTTTAAAACAATCTGCAAAATCTACAATACAGTTAATCATTTTTTACAAAATACTGCTTATGAAATTAACACCGATATCATGTGATATTTTGATGCCACCAATGTCCTGTTCATTGGGCTTTATCATACATTTGCAACTTTGGGACACTGTCTGCGTTCCACCAGCACCTGGTGTCATTAGAAGAAGTTGTCACAAAAGTGGTGTTTCTGAGAGAAGCATCATGTCAAATAAAATTTAATTTTTCCATAGCATGTGGACTTTTTTTTTTTTTTACTGACATTTGTTTTACACTAAAATTCCTTGAGATTACTCACATTTAAGGAAAACAGTTTCTAACAGTTTAATAAAACCTGAGATTAAGGGCTAGTGAACCAGAGTAATTATCTCTGACTACCTGATAATCCCTTTACAATGCCAGAAGTTACAGTAACATATTCCATATTCCTCTGAAGAAAACAATCTGAGAAATACAGTGGAGGAGCTTAATATTAGCAAGATTTCAATGTGTGATTTATTGGCATTCTTCCTGAGAGCTTAAAAGTGATGCTGCACTCACAAATGGATGCCATGGCATTTAAAATTTTAGTTTGTTAATTTGCTCCCACAGGCACTTTATTATGAGCTAGATTATGTTTTATTTCTTTCAATTAAACTGAAAACTGCATTAGTGCTTCAAGTGTTCATCATTGAAAAGAAGTAACAAGACCTGTGGGCTAATATGCCACCTTGCAGTGAGAACTACTGACTGGTTTGAAAAAGGGTTGCTAAAATGCTGATGTGCCACTTTCCAACCTTTAGTCAAGTCTTGAAGGGTGCGAAAACACCCAATGATTATGTGTACCCTATGTTAACACAGTATGGAGAAGATGACAGCTATAAAGTTTTATCTAATATCGTTATTAACTTCATATCACAATGCCAAATCATACTCCTGAAACCCATTTTACTGAACAGAAAATGAAAATGTTCCCAGCTATTATTAAATGCTATTGCCATAATATTATTGCTCCCATTCTTACTCCTTTCAATTCATTCAGTGATATAAAAAACTTGCATAGTGCTGGACTCAGCAGCAACAAACATCTTTGCTTAGTGAAAAACAATTGTAGGGATATATACCCCTTATATGCAACAATACTTAATGTTTTGATCACTATTAGAGAATCAGGGGAATAATGGCCATCCGGAGGGGGGGGTAGTCCTTGAACTCCCTGCTGTAGGCTCTGTGCTTCCCTTTGGCCCAGATGGTCATTTGAATGAATCCCAATAATGCATACAATGCCACTAAAATACAAAACATACAAATATTAAAACATATACATTTTGGTACAACTATTGTTACTGGTGAAGTAAGCAGATTTACGGTAGTTCATGAAAACGTATAATGTCATGTAGATACCTGGCAGACACTGGGTCATGATGGAAAAGCCCACCCAAGAGCCAACCTACAGTAGTTGTCAAATATACAGGCAGACAGAGAGTTAAATACAAAAGTATGGGAGATATTCTTTGCCATGATATTTTTTTCTGAATGCTTTCTCTTACCTCATATGTGTAATTTGGACAGGATACAAAGAAAAATAGCCATGTGAAGGGGTTCTTAGTTGGCATAGGAAACCTTCTGACCCTGGATCCTGAGAAACGGTTTTGTAAAAAAACAAACAAAAAAAACAACACAAAACATTTACATTTTATTTTATGCAGCAGTTCTCTTCATTATGAAAATATACTGTAGGCACACATCTAATCCCTGTTTCCATGGTGGATCAACCAAAGTAGTGTTCAAATGATCAAATCGGGACAACAGAATAATGCTCAACAACTCACCTTCTCCTCTGAGATTATTAAGAGTCAAGTGAATGGAGAAGTTGCCCAGTTCACACATCTAGAGAAGAAATAAGCATTTCACACCTTGCTGTAATACATTGCTGTACAATGAATTTATGTTGCCCCTGAGTGAATGTATGCGTACCACAAATATGACTAATGCATAGTTGACTTGTAGTTCTCCATATGCTGTGAAGAGAGATAGGCGGGTATTGATAAGCTGCAGAATATGAAGAAAAACAAAGGTGTGTGTGTGTGTGTGTGCCCACGTGTGCTGACTTACATGGAGGTGTATAAAGAGGGTGGTTGATATAGTATGCCAACCAAGCTGAGAACCCCCAGTAATAGGCACAATTCTGAGAGCAGAAACAAGCAATACAGATGTATACATATGTGAAAACCTGAATTTAAAACATCATTGCATGATGTACAATGAATTAATCAATTAAAATCCAAAGGCATTGTTTACTTTGGATTTCTATTTTTGAACTAGTAAAACACACAAAATAGAAGATCTAAAATCACACCTCTCCTCATCAAAGACACTGTGCTCTGAGACTGTTGTATTCTGTATCAAAAGAATAGTCCTAAAAACAGCAGGCATGGGACAGGGAAAACGAGGCCACATATTGTAAAAGAGGTCAGCATATTATCAGAGGTCTTCTTTTCAAGGGTAGTCATGTCCTCACCCTGACTATTGTCCTGAGAGGCATGGTCCCATGGGAGAAACGATGCACAAAGATAGTCTCTATCAACCTCTTCATATAGTGGAAGGTATGACAGGCGCATGCTAGTCTGAGAGACAGAGGAGGGATGTGAGGTCAGAAGTACAAATATGTACATTTAAAGGAGAAATGTGTAAGAATTGAGACTACTCTCCACTTGGCAAATTCATACTCCAAAAAATAGGGGGCAGCATATCAGGTGCTGTTACCAATTTAGTGCACTTAGCTGTACAGCTAACTTAGCGGCTCTATTAGTTGTGCCAGACTATTTGTTGGCTAACCAGGCTAGCTCTTCACCCTTTATATTAGAGTGCTATCAGCCTTCTCATCTAAGTCTTGACAAGAAAGTGAATATGCATAATTTCCAAAACATGGAACTATTCCTTTGAACTTGTTATTATAACTGGTTATTTTATATAAAAGGAATCAAACTAATGTCTGTAAAGTTGCACCATGTCTGCAGGTTACAACACATAGCCTAGTGCTATAGTTGAAGTTTCTTTTTACCACCTACGTGACAACAGGATGGGGACTGGAGGTAAAGACATATCTGTGTGAGTAAATGTAAGGGACTCGAAAATAGAAGAGGAGGTAGGTGAGAAGGGGCCCAATGCACTCTGCCAGGAACACCTGGAAACAAAAGAGAACAGAAAAAGAACACTTTGTACTATATCTACTGGAGTAATTCAAGCTCTCAAAGTAGTTATTTTTCTCCATGACACCACCTGGCGCCGTATACTATAATGTTTTTAAAAACAATATTACAAAGGTTATATGCAAACAACCAAAAGCAAATGTGTAGGACACATATAAGTAAAATTGGTAGGCAATGCCATGAAAGGCGCCATCACATAAAATGTATTATTATTATTATTATTTATATATATGAAAAGACTGATTTCTTTTTTCAGTTTTCGTACATCAGTAATCTCTGAGTTTGCTTTTCATACCATAGTCCAACCTAATTGTGGGCCAAGATCTTTGAAGTACATTGTTGCAGTTGTCCCAACAGGTAGATTCTGTAAGATTTCATCGTCTCTAAGTGATTTTTCCTCTGAAAATGAAGGACAAAAAACAACCCAGGAAAATATTTTATCTATACAAATTAAGCTTGTTTTAAAATTGTACCATAATTCGACTTTCACATATGAATATACTAGTGCTGGGCAATGATTACATTTTTTAAATCACGATTAATCACATGATTTTCTGCAAATAATCAACATTAATCACATAGTTATGCGCAAAATTGATAATGAATTCTAAAGTAGTGTATTGTGCACTTTATGCACAGCTACATACACAAAAGTGCAATAACATGTGGTTTGCAAACACTTAACAAATAAGTTGCTTTTTACCATCAGTATTCCCTTTACACAGTAGCAATAAAATATTTCTTGTAAATCTCAACTTAAACATTAATGTAATCAAATCAAATATTAAACCAAAGCTATTAGCCACTGCTAGGGCATAACCTTTTATAGCTTGTTAAAACAAGTTACCATCAGAGTCCAGAGCCACGATCATAACATCATTACAGGAACCTTCTGAGCAACAGGTTAACATATATGAATGTTTTCTAGGTTTTTTTTCTGAAAAGGTATCAGTATGAATTGTCTTGAAGTGTTTGTACGCGACGCGCAGCACACATCATTGGAAGAGAGACTGATCCTCGCTGTTTGTGAGTAATTAATTTCTTAATTAATTAATTAATGCGTTAACGTGATAATAACGCGTTAACATGCCCAGCCATAGAATATACGTATGATTAAGTAAATTCAAGTAGTCCTGTGCAAAGCATTGTTGCTTAAACTGATGTTGCAGAGCATTTTAATGAATGTCTGATCAGTTTTTCAGCGCACGTCCTCTCTACCTGAAAGCTCACGGGGGCATAGACACAGATAATATGTTGAACTAATTGGATGACATTTTTAGAATATCCTTAGGGGTAACTGGCCCACATAGCCCAAAGTCTCTAACTCTGTGCTTTTTAGCAGCAGGATAGTCCTCATAGACCAAGAAAAAAAAAAGCCCTGTAGCATACCTTATGTCTTTCTTTATGTACATCATGCTTTGCATTAGCCTTTTTAAATTTAGGCTAACATGAACGAGAAAAGGATGCTCTGCAGTCTACCTTTTTATGGTGAAAATAAAGGACAATGTTTTCCACAATGATGGTGGCTCTATAAAGATGTGGGGTGCTTTTTATGGCTGTCACTCACTCCCACAGTTGCAATTATGGCCATTGCAATTATTATCGAACATTTTAGCCTGGTATCACCAAATGGCGTATGAATAACACCCCAATGTGTTAAATTAATGAATTAAATTAATTGCGTTATCAGAACAAATGTTTTTGCTTTTCACTTATCATTTCACACCATTTAGTCTGTACTGGGCCCTGCGATGGACTGGCGACCTGTCCAGGGTGTACCCCGCCTTTCGCCCAATGTCAGCTGGGATAGGCTCCAGTATCCCAGCCCCCCCCCCCGCGACCCTGTACGCAGGATAAGCGGCTGACGATGGATGGATGGTTGGTTGGATAGTCTGTACTTACTTAGATCGTGCAGTGACGGCGTGTCATTTTATATGTGAATGTCAGGTGACGTCATATAAAGACCGAAAAAGTCCAGAAAGGGAGTTATGAGTCTGCTGTTCTCCTCCCTACCCCTTGTGTCTATATTCTTCTCCCTCCCAGAGTGTGGCTTCTCTCTCTGGCCCTGGCTCTCCACCTCCACCTGCACACCTGATCTGCATTCTACTAATCAAGACTCTGCAGTATATCAACCTGGTTCTTCACCTCACGCCAGATCGTCAGCTTACCTCAGTGGTATTTGCGCTGCGTCCAACAAATCTCGTATAGTATATTCTATTGTTTATTTCTTGAGAGTGTGTACTTACTTTGTCTTTGACACCCCTTTTCAATAAACTTTAAATTCCTGGATTTGAATGTGCCTTGAGTCTGCTTTTGAGTCCAGTCACCTAGTCGGTTATAACAGTCGGTTGGTTGGTTGGACACTTCACATTGTGGGCGTGAACTATTTGGGATGCTGCATTGCACTTAACTGAACATAACTTAAGTCATGCCACAAATTGAATCAGTGTGACAAAACAGCAGGGCCTGTAGAGGCATATCTCTATGAATTCTGTTTAATTACTGCACACCTTTTACAGAGTGGGCTCTTTATTAAAAAAACTAAAGCTGAGCTGCATGGAAAAAAGTCACACATTACATTTACAGCTGCATTTTGCAGGAAAGAAACTTTATTGAGAATATCTAAACACATCTAAATAATAGCGAGTGAGCACAGCTGAACACTTCTTTTTGTACAAACCTTCATATGCTGGATGACTGGAAGGTAAACACAAGAATGCTGTCTGCAGTTTACTGACATTACCACACAGTATTTGTGAGTACTGGGGTCCACATTTTGACAAGACAGTAAATAGTTACCACCCACAGCAATTTGGAGCCACATAGTGCAGCTTTAGTATTGAGACACAAATACACACACGTACAGTAAATAATCACAACCTGGCTACTTACTGGGATCAAGCTTCAGGGCCTGTCTTGCTGGATACCAGTGAGGATCTGAGCAGATCAAAAACACATACACACACACACACACACACACACACACACACACACACACACACAAACAAATACAGGGTTGAACAGAGCTAGCATTGCACACATAGGCTTTGTCCTCAGGCCCAATAATAATTGATCACAATGGAATAACGTTGAGCTCTGCTGCTCTGATGGATGCTGACGGCCTCAGGCTTGGCAAACATTTGGTAACTTTTCTGACCAGACACACGCAAACAAGAAATAGCTGGACATCTCTTTATGGGGAGGTGGTGTGATATGATGCACTGTTAGATGATCCACTCAGTAGCATAGCAAGTTTATTAAACACTATATCTAAGAACCATACAATTAAAGTTTTAGTTTACAGTAAACTGTGCAAAAAATGCTAGATTAGATTAGAAGATTAAATTAAATTCAACTTTACTGTCATTATGCAGATTATGGGTACAGAGCTGATGAAATTCAGTTAATTTAACCAGAAGTGCAGAAATATAGTGATTTTAAACAAATACAGAAGTGCAGTTATGCAGTATCTTAGAATATGTACACTGGAGTTATAATATACAGATATTATACAGTATCTGTGTGTATATTAAAAGCATGTAGAGGAGAAGTGAGCAGTGTTAGAAAATGGAGAGTGCAAATGTAATGCTAACAGCAATGTAATATCACTTGCAGGTTTTATACAACTGGACTGGAGTTCTATACAAGACACTGCACAAAATACAGTCCCCTCCAAAAATATTGGAATGGTAAGGTTCCAGTACTTTTTACTACTTCCAATACTCCTTTGTTTTTGTTGTTCACTGAAGACATTTGGGTTTAAGATCAAAAGATGAGTATGAGACAAGAGTTCAGAATTTCAGCTTTTATTTCCTGGTATTCACATCTAGATCTGTTAAATAGTGATGCGTGATACCACTTTATTCCTATACGATCCAATACCAAGTAATACCCAGACTGGTATTGCCGATACCGATACCAATACTTTTTACATATTTTATTTCTAGTTCAATGTGACCTTCCCCCTCCCTCCCATTTCTGTATTTATGAGAGAAATAAGGAGTAGGCTGTAGCCTTACCAATTCAAAATAATAGCTGCATAATGACAAAACATCAAACTACTGTCATATTCTGTAATTATAATAAAAATATCCTTCTCAGAACTGCCACTTCATAACATCATTAAATTATTGTGACTTAATCTCAGATGTTTAGCGAAGTTTGCAGTGTTGCCAGAGTATTTCACTGTCTTTGCACACACATCACACACAACGTCATTATTACCTTCACAGCTAGAGTACAGCCAGACGTGACTGTTTTTACAGTCAGCCAGAGTCAGCAAGGGCTGCAGCGGCTCACTTCAAAGAAGCTCCGTCACAGAGCCGTAGCACAAGCATGACTTTGACAGGCGGAAGGAAAAGTAGTTCCTATCAACCGAGTATAATTAGACCATCCTGGTGACAGTAAGATACTTATAATAAAACACACACTCACTCCAAATGACTGAGTTTAGACATCAATCCGCACATCACTAGTGTTAAACAACTTCATTACCGTTTGTAATTAGGTGAGCAAAAGTATTGGAACAAATAATCTTAAAGTAAATAACATTTAATATTTGGTGGCATAACCCTTGCTTGCAATAACTGCCTCAAGCCTGCGACCCATCAACATCACCAAACTGTTGGCTTCTTCATTTGTGATGCTACCCCAGGCTTTTACCGCAGCTTCTTTCAGTTCTTGTTTATTTTGGGGTGTTTCTTCCTTCAGTCTCCCCCTAAAGCCCCCCTCCAAGTGTATTTTGACATATCTATGATATTTCATAGTTTTCTGAGTCACTTCCTTACAATGTTGATTACCCACATAGTTTGCCAAATATTTTTTGACAAATAGCTTAATTTTGTCCTCAAAGTTGCAAAAGTTGCTTAGTTGCTAAAACGGGGTGGTGACATATGACTATAGTAATTCCATAAGTCATAAGTCATTCTCCAAGCTTGCGCAGACACACTGTCATGCCTCCTTAAAAAACTGTCACGCCGTTACGCCTCGTTAAGTCAGAGCATCAAACCGATAAACATCGTTGTGAGCTAGCTAAACAATTTATCTTGTAATTTACTTAGAACTTATGTCTATAAGTATGTCTCTCTGTGTCTGATTGTTGGTTTGTCTTTCTAGTTTAGTTAGCTAAGTTAACTAAGTTGTAGTTAGCCAGGTGTAGTTAGCTAGCATAGTTAGCTAACAGAGGGTCTTGATTTTATTTTTTAGTTTCCTCCTCTTGGCATCTGTGTGTGCGGTGTTGGAGGACAGATGACAGAAAACGCATTGCACTTTCACCTGTCACCGTTTTATGAACATCTTGCAACATGCATTTTACTGACGGCCGTTTTACCAACGCATCGGCGGAGACAATGGTTTCAGAATTCTTTACATACAGTTCAAAAGAGTAATAGACCCCCCCCACCCACCCCCGCGGTAAAGTAAGTGCACCATAAAACGTAGTGGGAGTTATTGTGTGCAGTGCGTGACAGGACTGTCTACTATTATTGATAACAGCTGATACATGCACATTAGTTTCTATAAGTAATAGCTACTCCTGCCAGACAGTAAAGTGTACTAAACTTTACAATGTAGTGATGTTAACAAAGCATATCGTTAGTGAACACTCCAGCCTCTCTGTTTGAGAAAGAACGTTAACCAAAAATGTCAGTTAAAACTGGCTGGATGGGGGCTTTGAGGAGGTGAAATGCATGCTCTGGGTTAAGGTCAGCTAATAGACTTGGCCAGTCTAAAACCTTCCACTTTTCCCCCCCGATGAAGTCCTTTGTTTTGTTGGCAGTGTGCTTTGGGTCATTGTCCTGCTGCATGATAAACTTCCTCCCAATTAGTTTCAATGCATTTCTCCGTAAATTGGCAGACAAAATATTTCTGTCCACTTCTGAATTCATTCTGCTGCTACCATCATCAGTTACATCATCAATAAATATTAATGAGCCTGTTCCAGAAGCAGCCATGCACGCTCGAGCCATGACATTACCTCCACCATGCTTCACAGATGAGCTTGTATACTTCGGATCATAAGCAGCTCCTTTCTTTCTCCACACTTTGGCCTTTCCATCACTTTGCTAGAGATTAATCTTGGTCTCATCAGTCAATAAGATTGTGTTGCAGAACTTTTGCGGCTCATCTCTGTACTTATTTGCAAATTTCAATCTGGCCCTCTTACAGCTGATGAGTGGTTTGCATCTTGTGGTGTGGCCTCTATATTTCTGCTCTCTGAGTCTTCTTCCAACAGTGGATTGTGATACCTTCATCCCTGCACTGTGGAGGTCGTTGGTGATGTGACTTACTGATGTTTTGGGGGTTTTCTTCACAGCTCTCACAATATTTCTGTCATCAACTACTGTTGTTTTCCTTGGCCGACCTGTTCAACGTCTGTTGCTCAGTACTCAAGTAGTTTCTTCATTCCAAATTGTTGTGCTTGCTATGCCCAATGTTTGTCCAATGGCTCTGGTCGATGTTCCTTCTTTTCTCAGCTTGACAATGGCTTGCTTTTCTCCCATAGACAGCTCTCTGGTCTTCATGTTGGTTTATCCTTTTTAACAGGAAATTAAGTCTTTATAGGTTTGAACCAAGGATGAAAAGTTAGACTAGTCATGCAGAGCTATTTAATGTTTGGACAATCACCCTAAAAGGCAACACCTGGACAATAGAAACATCTGTCAGTCACATGTTCCAATAGTTTTGCTCACTTGAAACATGGGTGGGTTCAAACAAAGGTTTGTATGTCCTGAGTTGTTTAACACTTCTAGATGTGAATACCATGAAATGAAAGCTGAAATTCTGAACTCTTGTCTCATACTCATTTTTTTTAACTTAAACCGAAATGTCTTCAGTGAACAACAAAAACAAAGGAATTTGCCTTACCGTTCCAATACTTTTAGAGGGGACTGTATCACTATACCTATGTCATTGATTTACATAAAATCTGCATATGAACACTCACATGATTTGTGAAAAAGGCTCTTGATGTCTCCTATTGTTGAGTAGGGCTCCACCTGAACAGAATAAAAGCACAAAGTATGTAACCTTGATGAATTATCAGGGAAGAGGTTGACAGTGTAAGGACTACCTAAGGAGAAACAAAAGGGTAAAAACACTAGTCATGGCAATATGTCAGCATACCTTATCTAAAAAACAAAGCTGCTCTTTGGTCTTGGCATCCAGGACCTTCACCTGAAGGAAACACAATATGCACCACCTTTTTAAAGCACAAAACCCACGTAGTGAGTTTCACACACATTTTCATTCATGCCCACATATTTATACATTTGAAATTAAGTATGCGGTAAATTTGGTCTGTGGACTCGACTTGCACTCTACATACATCCTCAGCAACAAAACCCCAGGGAGTAAAAGCTGGACCTGCTTTCACATCCATCTCAGAATAAACTTTACACCTGTGTTGATTTATGTAATTTAATAACAAGTAAATAATAACTAGTAAATAATAAGTACATTAAACAATAAACAAATAATACATTTTCTCATACAGTAAGCCACTTAGCACTTTACCGCCATCAATACATACTAACAACAATGCATGTTAACTCCTTTACAATACAAACCATTCATGATATAGACACCAATATTATAATAAAGATATAATTTTTGCCCCTTTTCAGCATGCATGGTTTGAACTACATGTTACTTGGGCTGCATATGTCTACATATTACTTGTTCAACAAAAATAACTTCTCATTGGCCCTAAACGGCCAAGTATATCCAGTTTTTCTGCTCAAACACAGTATTCTGAATCTGAACAATGAGTCTGGTGGGCAAATCGTGTTGTCCTGCTGCTCTCTTACACACATCTTTTTCATCTTAATTAGACCATGTCAGCGGTGATGTACAGCATATGCAAGGAGGATGGTGTGTGGCGGCCCACATTTTGCCCTGAAAGCACTCCAGACTGTGCTGCTCAGCAGAGCTGTCCTAGCTAAATTGGTTCCCTTACTGGACAGTGTAATAACCCGCTAATGGATACCTAAAGATCTGCTGAGTGCACAGTCGAGAAAGAGAGAATGAGAATGGGAGAGAGAGAGAAAGCTTTATACATACACCATCTGCTGTTTGCCTTGCAAAAAACACAAGTTTGGTAAGTTATTTAATCCTGTGTTTTTTGTGTTTCTTATTTTACAACAGTCTAGTTGTTGACTCACAAGAAATTGTGTTTGCATTACTCCTTTCTTTAAACGAATGACACGCTTCTGAAGTTTTTCAAACCAGAAAAAAATATTTTCTGGTAAAAATATTCTGCAATACACTTCACAATTCTAGCATAAAACATCAGTATTTCATCTTGTCACTTCTTGCAGTGTTTGTTCATGCTTTGCAGGATCTGAGCACAGGACACGGAGGATGTCTCAGGAAAGTGCATCCTGGGAGATGGGTTTGTTTTGCTTTCCATCTGCTAACCTTCCCAACTGCATTGTAGGGGCACATGTTGATGCATTCACGTGTTTACGAAAGAGCATCTAGGGTGTCATTAGGGCTGTGTGTTGTAAAGTGGTGTGCACTCGGTTGTGCTGTGCCCTTGTAAATTGTATTATCAGATGCCCTTTCCCTCTCATGGGAGTACAGGGCACTGCTGACAGCACAGGTCATGCAAAACATACACACGGCTTTGTCTATGTGAGGGGAATTCAAATTCAAATGAACATTTTCTCTTTATACTGAATGCAAACTTTATGAGTTTGACATCAGTGCTGATCCGTTTTTTTATTTTCTAGCTTTAATAATTCAAGTAATGGATACCAACTGAAGAGGTCTCTCTGAACTGTAATAGCTCCTCCTAATATGAAAGCTGATGAATGTAATGGCTGATCTTGAACCACAGAATCATTACTTCAAACAATGAGCATGAAGAGTGTTGAAGCAGATTAGCTGCATACGGCTGGCCTGCGTATATCATCGTCCTTCCTGCTTTCACTCTCAGAACAGAATCAACGAAGGTAATCAACAAAGCACTCAGCTGACTCTTTGCATGCTGCCAGTTTGCCGTTTACAGTTTGCCTTATGTTTTCCACAGCATCTGTCTTAGAAAAAAAGATTGTACCTTTTACATGGTACTACTACTAAAACGTACTATTACTAATAATGTACACAGTAAAGTGACCAGGCTTTTTGGTCCAAGCGGGATACTGATTTCTGCAGCCTGACTTATGAGCCTGTGTGGACAGAATTGTGCAAAAAATCACATCTACAATGCGACAACAATATAGTATGTACTTGAGCCTAGCTTCTGACTGGGTGGCTACAAATACATGCATTCACTGTCTTGCTGAGACTTTGACGAGACAATCGATCCATTCAATATGAAGCTTCACTCAGCAGCCTCTGTCCAGTCTTTTTGCTAAGCTAACCAGCTGCTGGCTGTAGACACGTGAGTAGATCAATTTTATCATCTAAACTCCAAACAAGATCAGGCTTGAGAAACTTTTTTTTCTCACACACCATCTGTATTTGCTAATTTGGCTTGCAGCCTTTATGTAACTGTTACTGAGATGGCACACTTCCCAGTACTTGTTGTAAATTAGCTAGAGTTTATAAACCTGCTGCACTTACAGCAAATTACTTATGTACTTCTTTATTAGTACTCATAGGGCCTTGTGAAAAAAGACTGAAGGCAAGAGAAATATCAAGAAAAAGGCTCAGATTCAGTTTTTTTTATAAACTCTACTGACACTTTAAGGTCTATGGAATTCAGCAAGTTATAATTGTGTCTTTCTAACATAAGAAGTATCATAATGCTCATTTAAAACGTCATGATGTCAGCTAAGTATTGTTCCATTTGTTGTGTTCAATGTCTGATGAAATCAGTTGGTTAGTTAGCTTTTGAAGATGTTTCCAAAACTTAAAATCATAAAAATTTTGAAAAAGAAGACATTAATAATTCAACTGCACTAATGATTTCCCATATTCTATTTGATTTCTATTAAAAATTGCTCAATGTGAGTCTCTTGAGGCCTTGTGAAACACAATGAACCAATTTTTAAATTCAGAAAGTGGTAGAGGTGGTCTGACACTTAGCTACTATAAATTTAGACTTACCTCAAAGAAAGTGGTCCGACTCATGGCTGCAGATTATTATGTCCTCTGTGTACAGTGTGAAAAAATTACCTTAAACATCAATATAAGCAAACATAACACACACATATGCAGAAGTAGTTCCTTTCCTTTCGAGGACAATCCTTGGACTGACCCCTTATTCTTCCCAGCCTCCTGTTCTCCCTTACACACACTCTCTCTCTCTCTCTCTCTCTTTCTCTCTCTCTCTGTCTTCTCTGAGATAATGCTGGGACACAGAATGACTGTACTAGAGGCACTCCAGAAACCCTGCACATGCTCCCCTTCCCACTCTTCTCTCCTGCTGCTTTCTCAATGCTTTCCCCTCTATCTCTTTTTGTTCCTGTACACCAAAGTATCTTTGGAGAAAAGTACTTGGCAGAGTTCAACTTGGCTCAAGTAAGCAGATACCCACCTGAGACTGAGACAGTTGAACAGTACAAGAAAGTCGGAGAATACCGAGGGTAACAAAATACACAAGATAACACAAAGCTTTAAAGTCTCTTCAAGAACTAGGAATCTTCAGGAACACCACCCCGAATAAAAACACAAGTATAGCAAATGGATTCCATATTTAAATCCATGTTAAAACCGCCTTTGTCTTTAACTGCAGTGCTTAGTTGTGTCAGTAGAAGATGAACGTACCAGGGCTGGACTGAATACTGAAAGTGGTTGTAACTGGGGGTGAAACTGTATTTCACTAAAAGTGAAGGTATCCTTTGTTTAAGCATGCTTGAAATTTAAGTTGCAGTATGTAGTTTAGTACTTCAGTGTTCTTATTTTAAGAAGACTAAACGACTTCAGTTGTCTGTGGTGTTCTGCTCTGTAAATCGACCATTAGAGTTTCATAATCCTGTTGGGGGGCCACCAAAAACCTTATAATTCACCCTCTGGGAACTTTGAATATTTGCCTTTTAGCTTGTTCTGTGTCACTATAGTCCTATAAAAATGTTATTCAGCGCTCAGTGCTTCCTTAAATGTATTTTTAAGAACCAGGTATTTCTAGCACCCCCAAAGACAGTTCATAACAAGACAGTTTAAATGACATAAACTAGAAACTCTCAGAATATAGTTTGAAAGTTTCGAGTTTATGTTTTCTTAAGAATGTTTTCCTCTCAAAATACAGTATTATTTTGAGTTTCTATTTCATGTTTTCTTATAAAGTGCCTTTGTAAAATATGAGAGCAATGAGAGCAAGCCTGCTGGTGTTCACTCGGGCAGATAACATCAAATACTATCTCATTCCAGCGGCATGCCTCTGTGTTGGTTTTATTTGTGCTCATGTGTAGAGCGTTGCTATTTTTACCTTGAAAGCAAGAATTTATTGATAGATTCAGTGAGTGTTGTTTTTTAGCAGGTTTAACAGTATAGTGAATGCCATTGCAGCATGTGGTTTGTATCTGGCAGCTTATTATACTCGCTGCTCGATGCGAAATGATTGCCTATTTCAGTTTTTCACTTGTGCTGAATGAAAGAAGAGGTGAGAACTATCCTTCAACTGCACTTTGGGTGGTTACATAACTACACTGCATTTTCCTCTATCTGCAGGAAAGGCACCAGCTTGATTAGTGTAATGCACATCTGGATCTTACAGTAATTGTGTAGGGTGGAAATGTTTTTTTTTTTTAAATATGTATTAAGATGATTAACATAGTTTGTGTATATAAACATACATAGAACAAGGCTGAAACCTGTTTTGACAGAATATTCATGGTCAAAAGTGAACCCAAAGAAATCACTGAATTATGAATGACTGAAGCTGTTTGATCTAATAGACAACGTGTAGTTTCCCCTGTCATACACAGCCTTGGTGAGAAATGTCTCCAAGTTGTATTTTATGTTTTCTTTGCCTGAGCTGTGAGCTTTTCTTTTAGCCTGCTTTGCCCTCTAGTCTTTCGCATATGCATGCTCAGCTGTGTTTTTCTCCACTTGTCCCCTTCAAAAATGGATTCAGACAACAACAATCAAGTTGAGCTTATATTCGCTCTGCTGTTGTGCTGCCTGAGGGGATTCAATTTAAGGATGAAATGTAGCTGGACCAGACCCTGAAGGCCTCTGGCAAATGTAAACCTGTTCGAATTCAGTGAAGAATGAGACAGACAGACAGACAGACAGCAAGGAGACACTGTGTGTATTTTTTTATGTGAGAGAAATTAATGCAAAACATACAGCAATTTTAATCTCCTTACGCAGCCCTACCTAAAAATACCACACTAACAACAGCCGCCAGCAAATCAGATTTAAAACTTCCTTTCATTGGATATGAAATGAATAAATATTATAATCCTGGAGAGCCTGTAAATTAGTCTTTAAAATGAGACTACTGTCTTTGAAATAGCATGATAGCAGTTAATTGGTACACCTAGAGGAGGTCAAAAGACACATTTTCTTCTACAGGAGCTTCGTGGTGCTTAAATGGAAATGGAATAATTAAATAAATGGAAAATGCTATTTGGAATTTCAAAGCTAAGGTAGCTATTTGGATCCTAGGATGAGATGATGCACATTGTATTTCCTTAATCATGTTATGCTTCTGATTTGTCATGAAAATTTGTAATCTAAGAAAGTGGAAGAAGTTTTTTTTATCCATTAAGCCTTTTGAGAAAGGCTAAAAAGGAACTGTGTCATTAATTGTCAAGTGCATTCACTTTAGTGAAGTTCAACCCTGCAGTTTCCCCCACTTGATAGGGTATGCTTGCCTCTGAAGGTTTGGACTGGATTTTACTCAATGACCAGGAATCAATTCTTTCTTTTCCTTCTTTTATTTGAAAGTTGTCGTAGCCATAAGCAGGTAAAAAACCTTAAATACAAACACAAGTAAATCAATGAAACACATAATAAACTCAGGTAACCATAATAAACATCACCATCCAACATCAAAATACTTATTTTAAATCACTGCTCACATAATTTAACTTTAAATCCTAACAACTTTAACCCTCTACAAACACAATCCTACACTTACAGTTTTTCCCTTTTAAACTTTACAATACATTACTTTTAACCATGCTTCAAATCTCCATGATGTTAAATGTACAACACTTTAGTTTACAATTCAAACACATGGTTTTATACAAACATTTTTTCCCTAAATATAATTACATGATTCACTTTAATATTAAAATCCACCACATTTCACAAACAAACAAACGCTCACCGACTCCTTCCTCGTTCAGACAAGCTTTAGTCCTGCAGTCTCATTTTTTTCCAGTTCCTCAACACATCTTCCCAGCCTGCTTTCTATCCTGTGAATGACTCCAAATCTCCTAATTACCAGATCCCTCTCACCTGGTGACTAACTAGCTGACTGCAGCTAAGCACCACAACCAGGGAAAAAAGGGCGTGGTCTGCAGCTCAGCTTGACACCTCCCACTCGATCTTCCCACGGAAACCGCTGGAGAGATCGCACACAGTGAACTAGTAGTTAGAGATTTTCTCCTGGACTCCCATCCTGCTCCTCCACTGGTAGTAGGACCACCAACCGTCGAACGTCCCGGTGAAGAATTGTGGACTGAAGGTCCCCCCGAATACTGGAGACGCGATGCTTGGATGCAGGGAATTTGGATGCTGATGTTTCAGGCCTCACCTCCGGGATACAGGAGCTCACCACAACTCTAATATTCACATCCCGCACAATGTTTCTGGAGTCAGGGTTGACACTGATGACTCTTCCAAGCTTAAAGTGGCCCCTCAATGCATTCTGATCACAGATCCACACAATATCTCCTGTTGCGACATTCCTCTGTGCAGTGTGCCACTTGCTCCTCACAAAAAGATTGGGACCAGCAAGTTGGCTCCAGGATCTCCAGAATTTGTTGACCTGATGCTGCATTTCCTGGAGCCTCTTATAGGGATAACTTGTGAAGTCAAATGTTTTCCAATCACCATTTGCAGATGCTCGTCCCAGCAGGAGTGTATTGGGTGTGATGTACTGCACTGTATCTTCAAGGCTCTGCACCCTGGCATCAATGGGCCGCTCATTTGCCAGATTGGCGGCAAGCTGAAGCGTCGTCTGAAACTCGCTGAAACAGAGCCCTGACTCTTTTCCCAGACTTTGAAACGCCTTCTTCACCATCCGAACAGATGCTTCAGCAGAGCCATTCCGATGAGGTGAGTCAGCTGGCAGGATTGTCCAGTGCCAGTCAGTTCCATTTTGAGCTGAAGTATCCTCTACAGCAGACTTATCCAGGCTGTCCAGGAACTGATACAACTCCTTCAGAACAGACTTGGCACCAACAAAATTAGTCCCAGGATCAGACCATATTTTCTTAGGGTGCCCTCTAATTGTCGTGAACCTCTGATAAGCCATCAGGAAGCTTTCCGTTGACATTGTGTTGGCAAGCTCCGTGTGGATTGCTCTGCTGGCCATACAGCAGAATACGACTCCCCAGACTTTCATTTTGACTCTTTTCCTCACATCATCTTTGACCTGATAGGGTCCAAACAGGTCAACTGCTGTAAACTCAAATGGAGATGCTGGCCTGGTTCTCTCTTGAGGCAGATCTCCCATCACCTGCTGACATCTTTTCACTCTGGCTTTCTTGCAGACCATACATTTCTCAATAACTTTTCGAGCAATACTTTGTCCCTTGATGACCCATGCTCTTTTCCTCACCTTCAACAGAGTTGCAGCCACACCCTCGTGACCCTTGCTGTGAGCTTCCTGAACCAGCAATGTTGAGACCCAGGCGCTGTAAGGTAAGAGAGGGACACCAACTCGGTCTTCATTAAAGGCTTGGATTCGTCCACCACAAACTAGTAACCCGGTTTCTTCCTCTTTGAAGACTACCAGCCGATCTATTGTGGTTGCTGGAAAGGTCACCCCCTCTTGTGTGGCAAGGAAAAGATCTCTTAAAGCATCTTGGCGCTCCGTTGTGGTGATGACCCTAGCTGAGGAAACCGCCTCCCACTTTGGATCTCCCAGGATCTTATTTTTAGCTGCAAAACATTTTGCCGCCCTCCAGACCCAGGCGATCGTCTTAACCAGGCGAGTCAGATTGCTAAACCGTCCTTCATCCACCAGATTTCGGACAGCAGCTCCAGCAGGTGGTCTTCGATGCTCCAGATCTGGTGGCTCCCTCTTCACCTGAACTCTTGTGAGAGCCGCAGCAAATACTTTCTTCTGCATCCTTTCAACACTCTCTCTGGCAGCTGCTGATACATCCTTTGCAGACTTAATCGGCCAATCCTCAGCTGGTAGGCTCAGGAACTTTGGTCCTTTCTGCCAAGGTGAATTTTCAGCCAACTCTTTTGGGCCAGCCCCACGAGTAATGATGTCAGCAATATTCAGAGATCCAGGAATCCACCACCAATCCTGAAGTTGTGTGCTGGTCTGGATTTCTCCAATCCTGTTGCCAAAAAATGTCTGGAAGCCATAGCTCTCACGTTGAATTGAACAAAGTACTGTTTGGCTATCAACAAGGTGGTACCACTGCTTGACTTGAATTCGACCATGTCGTTCAAAGTACCTCTTTAATCGGGCGGCGAATACTGCCCCACATAGCTCTGCCTTGACTGCTTCCCCCTTGTGGTCTAGGGGAGCTAGCTTAGCTTTAGACTCCACCAGCCTCACAATCGGACCTTGGTCACAGTCCCACCGCAGGTATAGGACGGCACCGTAAGCATGATCACTGCCATCAGAAAGAGTAATTGCATCAGGCTTAGCTGGCCCGCTCACTGGTGTCAGGGCTCTAGGGAACTTGACTTTGCTCAGCTCAGCATATTCTTCAAAGAGGCTGATGGCATCTTCTCTGAGCTTCTCTGATAGAGCAAGGTCCCAAGTGTCTCTGACGGTGCTACATTTGGGTTTGGCCTCTTGAAATGCTCTCCGAACCAAAATGGCTCCTTTCTGCTTTACAGGTGTCGTCAGACCAACCGGGTCATACAGCCCAGAAACTTGGCTAAGCAACTCTCGTCGGGTCAGTGGGTCTGGCGTCTGAGTTCTCACCTCTCCAGTTTAAGGTCTTGGCCAAGTCTCATCTTTCTCCTCCTCTTTGAGAAGTTTATCCCAACCATAACATGAAGCCTGTCATCCTCCAGGGTGTAGCCGAGGCCAAGAGCTTTGTTGTCGTCCTCCTTGAGCTGATTTGGGAGGATTACAGTCTTTGGAGTAGCCTCCTGCTCCTGTTTTCCAACAGACTCCCTCCTACTTTCACCAAAAAGACCCATGGCTTTAACTTGAAACCTCCCGCCTCCAGAATTTGCTCCACATTTTCTGTGATGACTTTGAGCTGGTCCAAGTTGTTATGAGAGGTCAGGATATCGTCGACATAGCTGTCCTCCTCTAACACTCGACGCTCTTCCTCAAGATGGCTAAACTGGGGGAGATTTGCTGTCTCTCTCATGGCGAGTTGAGCGATGCAACCTGCAGGCTTGTCACCAATGTTAACCCTTGTGACTGCATACTCGCCCAGCTCCTCCTCCTCGGAATCACGCCACAGAAACCTATGCAAATGTACCTCCTGATCATCAAGCCACACCGAATTGTACATTTTCCTTATGTCTCCCAAAGCCGCAAAACGTCCCCTCCGGAACCTGAGAAGCACAGCACGAATAGAATTGAGGACGTCAGGGCCCTTTAACAGGAGATCATTCAGACTCACCCCTCTGCACTTCTGACTACTGTTCCAAACCAGTCTCACCGGAGTTGTGACTGAGTGTGGGTTGGGTGCGATGAGGTGGCTAATGTACCAGACTGGGCCAGTCCATGTCTGAAGGACATCTTTAGACAACTTCATTGCAGCTCGGCGCTCGACCATCTCGTGAACTTGAGCAGCATAGGCAGCTTTCCACTCCGACTCCCTGGTCAGCTGTCTCTCAGTCCTGAAGAAAGTTGCCTCAACTGCACTCCTGTTGCTTGGTAATGTGGCTGGATCTTCTATCCAGGGGTACTTGGCGTGCCAGTGAGGCCTCTCACTGTGCTCATCAGCAACTACATATGTGAGCCCATTCTTTACCACCTCCAACTCCCTTTCTTCAGCGAGGGTCATTTCTTTGCCGCCTGGGTGGCAGTTTCCACAGCGACAACCTCCACATTTTGGAATGCAGCCAGCACCGATACTTTCCCATTTCCACCACTCGAGGAAGCTGGATGTTGTAGTTAAACAACTGAATCCCTGAGGTTGCTGGCTTTGTTGACGATGAATGGGGACCACGCAGGTGTGTTCTTCATACTTCACAGCAGCAGTTCTCATAGACCTTGCGAAATGCATTCTCGATGTGTGAGCTGATACAGTTACCGCCTCAAACAACTCAGGATGGGTGCCAGCAACTGTCTTTCCCATCGGTCCGTCCCACAGCACAAGGTCCCCTACCGTGCGGATTTTCTGCGGGGCCAGCTGGCCTTCCTTGTGACTCACAAGGAGATGGATCTCCCTCGGTCTTGCCAGGTCGCTGAGTGGAATGTCTGGGAAGAACTCTTGTAGTTTTTTAGCTGATACATGTCTTTGAATGTCTGCAATGCTGTCTAGGCCATAGCAAACCAGCTGATGAGATCTAAGAGTGCCTCTTAAAGTGCTGACCCGAATTTTCAGGAGGTACCGCTTTGTCTTAACAAAGACTTTCATGCCTCCTACACCATGGACTACAAGCGTGATGTCTTCACTTCTAAGATTGAGCCGACCTGCTGCCTCATGGGTGATATAATTAGTATCAGAAGCTAGGTCTATAAGAGTCCCAATTTTCTGCCCAGCATTTGCGGTTACCTCCAACAGCATCATGATGACTGGCCACTCCGCTAGCCCGCTCTCTACCAGAAGACTTGAATGACTCTTTGCAATATGTGAAGTGCTCACTGCTGTATTACAGAATGCGTCCCGGCATTGTTGAGCTAACTCAGGTGAAAGTTTTCCGAAGAATTTTTCCTGAGCCTCGGTGTAATTCCTCCAGCTCTCACCTCCCACTGTGCTGTGTTTTCTCCTCCTCTGAGCCATACTGTCTCTGGGTGCCTCAGCACTGGGACACAGATAGTAGTGATGGTCTGCGACTCCCTGCTTCCCACAATCGGGATTTCTGCACAAAAACAAAGTTTTGCAGTGATTACCCTCGTCATGGACCTCCAGACATTTCCAGCAGGCTCCCAGCTTCCGCACTGCGTCCTTCTTCTCTGTGAGCTTGAGCACACGGAACCTTTTGCAGAAGTACAGCTTCTTCTTATGCTTGATGTCCCCACAGACACCACATCCAGAGAGATTGCTACTTAACTGGTTTGAGGCTCTGGTTCTAGCTTGCCTTTGCTCCGGTCGGTTTTCTTTCCTCAGCGGCTCTTCATCCCTCAATTGATCCAGCTGTTCGTAGATACTCTCTTGACTCTTGAGAAAGGCCAGAAGATAGTCAAAGCGCTTTTCTGGGTCAGTACTGCTTCTCTCAGCTGCATAGAGAAGCCACTCTTTCTTTAGTGCATCCGGCAGCTTGCTCTCAATTGACTTTGTCACCAGAGGGTTCCTTAAAGCGCCAGTGTCACCAAGATCACTCAGATCTTCAAGGGCTTTCTCCACAGCTTGGATGAGCTCAACAATTTTCCTGGGCTGGTGCCCTCTGGCAGCTGGAAGTCTCTGGAGCTGCTCAACTATCTCAACAGCGATCGCAGTTTGGCTTCCGAACCGATTCTCTAGCACACGAAAGATGTCTCCTGCGGTGTTATAATTCATCAATCGAAGATCTCTCATTACTTTCTCATCCAAACTGTCAAGAAGCTGGAACTTTTTGACTTCCTTTGAACCAGTGGGTTCTCCTTGCCTCTGGAGGGCCTCCCAGTCCCTTTTCCAGCGATGAAAGTCTCGCCTGATGCCAGTAAACTTAGGGAGGGAAGTAGGCTTCAGTCTAACTGCTGCTGTTGGATAGTTGATAGTAGCTGCACTCACAACTCTTTCGGCGTCTTCTTTAGCTTTTGCTTGAATGAACTCTGCTTTTCTTGACATTAACTTAGGGATGATCTGCTCAAGATTTCTGACCCGCAGCTGAAAATCTTTCCGTTCAGCAGGGGGAACCCAACACTTCCACTGTGTATGCAGCTCTTTTGCCCTCTTAACCAGTTTTTCCATGTAATCAAACATGAAGTCAAAACTCTCTTTACTCCCATCAGGTCCAAAGGACACCACACACTCTACTTTCTCCTCTGCAACCTTTACTGCCATCGACAGTTCCTCTTCTCCAAAGTTTGCCCAGAGTGTCTTTTGGATTAGCTCCTTGAGCTCGTTCAGTCTCGTCTCACACTCACTTGTAGTTTTCTCGATGTCGGCCTTTTTCTGCTCATTCAACCTAGGAACCTCTTCGGAATCAGTATCCAGCTTTGCCTCTACAAGGTATTGGGCCTCTACATCATCGTTGGCTTCCATGACCTTGTTGGCCTCAATTACGAGCTTTTTGAAACTGTCCCTGAGCTCCTCTTCAGGTGTGATGCCATGCATCCGGACTACGTTGTTAGCCAGTCGTGAGAATTGCCGCTTTGCAGATGTCCTGTTAGCTTTAAGCTGCTCCAGTGTCTTTGAGTCAGCCATCTTCTTTTCCGCAGGATTGGGTGAGATGATTTCCCGTTTTATCAGGCCAGGCTGGTTGCTGTTCAGGATTCTCTGCTCCAGTCTTCACAACGGTTTTTTACTGTCAAGTGCATTCACTTTAGTGAAGTTCAACCCTGCAGTTTCCCCCACTTGATAGGGTATGCTTGCCTCTGAAGGTTTGGACTGGATTTTACTCAATGACCAGGAATCAATTCTTTCTTTTCCTTCTTTTATTTGAAAGTTGTCGTAGCCATAAGCAGGTAAAAAACCTTAAATACAAACACAAGTAAATCAATGAAACACATAATAAACTCAGGTAACCATAATAAACATCACCATCCAACATCAAAATACTTATTTTAAATCACTGCTCACATAATTTAACTTTAAATCCTAACAACTTTAACCCTCTACAAACACAATCCTACACTTACAGTTTTTCCCTTTTAAACTTTACAATACATTACTTTTAACCATGCTTCAAATCTCCATGATGTTAAATGTACAACACTTTAGTTTACAATTCAAACACATGGTTTTATACAAACATTTTTTCCCTAAATATAATTACATGATTCACTTTAATATTAAAATCCACCACATTTCACAAACAAACAAACGCTCACCGACTCCTTCCTCGTTCAGACAAGCTTTAGTCCTGCAGTCTCATTTTTTTCCAGTTCCTCAACACATCTTCCCAGCCTGCTTTCTATCCTGTGAATGACTCCAAATCTCCTAATTACCAGATCCCTCCCACCTGGTGACTAACTAGCTGACTGCAGCTAGGCACCACAACCAGGGAAAAAAGGGCGTGGTCTGCAGCTCAGCTTGACATTAATTACCCTAAAATCAGCTACTGTGTGTTGACTCTTACGGGACACACACCTGCCGATTCTGACTGTCTGGCTATGATTAAATCTCTGCTGTGGTCTGCAGCCTCTGTTTGGTCTTTGGTCCCACACCACCATCAGGTCCAAAGTTCCCCTTAATTCCTTCTATGACAAATTATGTGGAAGATACCACAACATTTGCTGTTGATATTCTTTTTTCTCTCAGAAAATTTATATTAATGTTTATAGTGAGCCCTGATCTTTCCTCTTGCTGCGCAATGGGGCCAAAATGTTTACTTGCACAAAAAATTTTAAAAAATAAACTAGGAATCCAACAGGCAAACTGTCACAACATCTGTGGAGCACATTCAGGCTTCCCAGAGGACAGACCATGTCCATTTCAGACGTTCCATGTGTATTCCTTGCATGCCTGAAAACTATACACTGGTTTGACTCATGCCTAGAAAAAATATTCACAAATTCTGTAGGGCAGTGTCAGTTTAATGTATAAAGGAAGTTAGTCAATGACAAGAAAAAATTTTTGGTGATGTTTTACCTGTAAATTTTCTTCCATATGGGATGACACTGTCCTCTGCTGGTCAGTATGGCCAGTAGCTCTCATTATTATCTACTACTTTCAGCTTCCAACTTTAATGGCAGTTGCCTTCTATGATCAAAAGTCTGAGTCTACATCACAGCCAGGGCATGTGCTTGCTGGTCCAGAGGGTCATTATTGACTTTTCCATCAGTCTGCATCACACTCTAACCTCTGAGGATGCCAGCTCATTGTAGTTTGGGGATTTTTTTAAAAACTTGAAGTCATTGTTGGTCCTCTAAATGAGCGACCCACAATCTGGTGATGTGATGTGAACTTCAGATGGAAAGAGGCTGGAGGCTATAGCTAAATACAATCGGCGCACTGCAGGGTTGGGGGGTGTTGATGGTGGGTGGCAGGATGTCTCCTTCCACTTTCCCTGCCGAGACCGGAGGCTGTGGCCCTGTGCAGGACGACTCTGTATGTACACACAGGACATACATATCTCTTTTATTCGTAGCCTCTGAAGTTTGACAATGATGTGTGGGAGACAGTGTTGTGATGCTGGAGAAGAGACTAAAATGCACTGTGTATGAGAAGTATGTGTGCATTCATGTTTTCATACATAATATGACAGTGTTGGCATCTTCAAGTGTTTTTCATTTATTCCTCAAGGGTCCATAAAGGCACTTCTCTAATTTCCAAGCATACGAAGCAACTGCACCATTTTGGGGCTGAATAAAAATCTTTGGGGTGGGCCCTTGGGACTGTGTTTTAAGTTTTAATATTATGCAACATGAATCAGTAAGTATTAGTCTTACTAACTGAATTGCAATCCACCCATTTTGTGACATAGAAGGTTTGGGGCCCCTGCAGCAGTTCCCCCCACCTGGTCCCTATGTGAGCCTCTTATGCTAGTGCTTAAAGGGGTTACAGAAGCATGGACTGGAATATAAATAAGCCTGGCAATTGGCATGCCTGATGTATAACAGTCCGCCCTGCCTTAAAACTGGTGCATGCTTAAAGTAATTTATTTATTAATTATATAGTCCAACAATTAAAGTGTTCAACGTGTCCCTGCTGAAAATTCCAATCTATGAACTAATCTACAGCATAGAGACTATATATTATTCTATTATGGTCTATTACACATTATTTAATATTGTTCTCCAGTACAAATGGTGTTACTCCAGTAGGGGGAGATAGTGACCTAGCACTAGGCGAAACAGTTGTTTGATAGACCAGGGAGCTTTCCTTCATGTATTTCTGTTTGATCATCTTTCATAGATTCTGGTTTGTGTTGAGGTATCTACTATAGCTGCCTCTGCCTACCTTTTGTCCTTAATTCTTAAATGGAGTAAAGTGAACTGAAAGTGAACTGTCTGAAGTTCTGCAGCAGGTGAAAGTGAATCTGATCAGATTTTAATGTTAATGGGAAGCAACTTAATTATTATTACAGAGGAAAATTCAAAAATCCCCACAACCACATTCTGTGGTAGTAATGCAATAATACATAATATTGAGTTAAATGAGAAAGGTAAGTTGAAGTCCTCACTTATGTTTTGTGTCTACAAAGAATTTCAATCACCAAATGAGGTCAGTTTATAATCAGAATCGAAATTAAGGAGGATTATAAGTATAAGAAAGCACTGATTTGTTTTCACAGCATGGTGAGATCCTGATGTTTAGAAAAAAAATTTCTCCCACACTACATCAGTGAAGAACCAAATGAAGTGAATGGATACTACAAAGGACTAGTTGCACTAATGTACCTTCCAAGGCAAAAACAACCTTTCATTTTAATTCTGAGAAAACTAATGGGTTGTTAAAAAGAAATAATGAGAATTCTGTGAAATGACCTTAATCAAAATCCATTTGCAGGGAAAAAAGCAGACTCTAGTCTGCCAGGTAAGTCATTCACCACAATACAATGTCAGATTGATTAATTTTTGTTCAGGCTGCACAACATATTGCTGATGAACATGATTGAAGTACCCTGATCCAACACCATCAATCAATTCCATATTAGTCAAAAAGGTCAATATTTATAAAATTGTGTATATTTTGCAACTATTACCGCTAGTATTACTTCTACGGATAATAATAACCAAACAATTAATGCAGCACTCACTTTCTGTGCATTCTTTATGATCACATTTTACTCCATCACATTGACAGAATAAAAAGTTGCTCTAATATATATAACCATCACTCTGTCCCATCTACAGTAGGAGTTAGCTGAGTAAACAACTGCAACACAGTGTCTGTTGCTAACACCGCTGAAATCTGCATCACAACAAAAATGAAGTAAATGTTTCGGCACATTAACTGCAGATACGAGGTTCTCATAAGGAATGTCATTGCTGCTTTTTGTTGCCTTGTCAGTGCTACGGGGAAAAGATATTACCATTGCTGCGGAAGAGATCCCAAGTAATCAGTCAGCATATTACGATGTGTCACTGCAACCTCACACATCATTGTTTTCATTAGTTTTACTCACATAATGCCATCTTCATTGTCCAGACAGATGGTAAAGCAGTCAGTTACAGTGGCAGCCATTATAAAAGTCTTATTGCAACCCCCAGACTGTGGCAACAACCACCAGCCTAACCGCACCCCCCCCACCACCACCATTCACCTCCTCAAAGCTTGCAAAAAATGTTTATTCTTTGGCATAAAAGGATGTCTGTGCGGGTTTGTCTGTGATTTGAATGTGCCCATTTTTTTATTTTGCTGTGTATACACACAACCTTAGCCACCAGGTGTTGCATTATAGTGTACTTTATAATTAATTTAACGTGAATTTTTGACACTGCAGATTTAGCCCTTTAATGGCTGGAAGAGCACATTTTGAGTCACTATATCTTATTGAAAATATATTGAACTTAATTCAACCTGTTTAAGCCATCTCTATCATTCGGTCTAGGTATGCTGTGCTAAAGAAATCCACCAGATGTCACTGTTTCTTTAAGCAGCATGCCTTTTGGCCTTTTCAGATGCCCTCTTCACAGGAAGTTAAAATCAGCAAAATCACTGCAGACATGAAGACTATTTTTGGTGGAATTTTCAAAGGTAATATTTTTTCAACATATTATAGTTCCAGAGGAATTACTTAACAGAATTATTTAACTTGATGCAACAAAAATAAGTCTAATATAATAATAATGTTCTAAAAACAAGCTCTAACAAATGGTAAAGGCTGGCTAAGCTAATGTTGGGGGATCCAATCAAAACTAGCCCCAAAGAGATTGACTATGTCCTGGCAGTACTACCTGTCATAGGTGTTTTCAACTTCCCAGCCATGGATGACTACTGGCGCCACCAGTCACGTAGACGTAAAGAGATTCAAGCTGTGACGCCTGTTCATTCATTTTACTGATAATCAGCAGGACAAAGACAGTCTAGACTGGTTTCAGAAAGATGGCCCTTCATGGTAAAACTATGCATTTTAATAGCAACAAACTTTAGAAAACATAATATAAAATGCTAAGTTCTAAAAAAAATAAATCTGTATGATAGTCAACAGCAGAGAAGGCAACTTCAGCACTTCATCCCTTATTGCGTATTTAGGGTTTATGGGAGCTTTCATACCCTGCGATGGATTGGCGACTTGTCTAGGGTGTACCTCGCCTTTTGCACCCGATGGCAGCTTGGATAGGCTCCAGCCCCCCGCAACCCTGTACGCAGGATAAGCGGTTGACGATGGATGGATGGAGGAGAGTTCCTAGAAAACAGTATGCACTACACAGTAACTTCATTGTTTATTGAACATTTAAATATTACCAACAAGCCAAACACTAAATCAAGTAAATACTGTATTTCTGTTCTTAGCACCAGAAATAAAGTGGATCTAATGCTGAAATTTCTTTTTGCTGTTGCACAACCAAACAGATGAGCAATCTGCAGTGATCTAACGCAGCAGTTATACATTGTCTCAGTAGTTTTCCAAGTCTGTCTAAAAGGCATACAGGCAAGTACATACAGATGTGTTCTTCTTAAATACTCAAAGAACAGAAAAATGTACTTGATTTAGTGTTTGCCATGTTGGTAATATTCAAAATGTTCAATAATCAATGAAGTTACTGTGTAGTGCTGTTTTGTATGAGCTCCCCTATCAACCCTATCTTCACAATTAGGGATGAACTGCTGAAGTTGCCTTCTCTGCTGTTGACTCATTTCAGTCATGTTTTCTGAAGTTTGTTTTTATTAAAATGTATTTTTAAGTATTACCATGAAGAGCTATCTCAACAGATTGGTAGGGCAGTATATCAAAAAACTGTTGGATCTGTTAACATTTTTTGTGATTATTGTTGTTATTGCCCTAATGAAGTAGAAAAATGCATCATCCATCACTTTTTTCTTGGAGAGGACTTTAAAGGGCTATACTTATTTATCTGGTTTAATTTATTTGAAACATTTGTGCTTGAGATACATCTTTAATACGGTTATAATATTTTGACGGAAGCAGAAGGGGAGAAACACAAGAGTCAAAAATCAAGCACTAATGTGTCAAGCTGTTTTCGTTTCCAGTACTGCGTGCGAGCCCGGAGTCAGTCAAGTGACTGTATCAGTGCAAGTATAGCACTTCATGTCAAACAGCTGCTACAGCACCATTATCTGCACTTTCACAAAAAGTCCCTTTTCAGTAAAGGTGTAGTAAATAAGTGACTATAATATATCTGTGTGGGTTTGTCGATCGATACAATGACAACGATTACCTGGCAGTGAATTCTTATTTTCTGACCTGTCCTTTGTTTTGAGATAAAATAAACTTCTATAAGCTGGAGTTTTGTCACTTTATTAAACATTTTCTAACTATACATTTCACTATCAAAGCTTTTCCAACCAAAAAAGTAAACAGCATTACATTCAGGAAAGTCATTTTCGAATAAACATTGTCAACATGATCATGGCATCTACAGCAAGATGGCTGTTATTGTTTCTGACTTTTTGAGCAGATCTGAGATCAGTACGTTACATTAGTTGAGTCTACTTTTTGCAGATGCATGCGTAAGCTCTGACCTTGTGGTGAGGTGGCACAAATGGGTTTTAGGCATATTCTTTATCTGCAGGTTAGAAAAGATCCTAATCAACAATAATAAACCCATCATGCTTGCTTTTCTTGCCTGTGACTGTGAGCTCAGTTTTACTCAGTTCTCCCTTGAACAAATAACAACAACCTATGCTGGTTTAGTTAAATGAGGTTTCAAGTGATCTGTATATTGTCACCAGTAATTCTTGCTGTAATTAGGATTCTCTGAACTACCTCTGTGTAACGTTACACAATACCAATAACATGCGTATTGCCAATACATGCTTGCCAATGATGATCCCTAGCGGTACTACGTAATTATTGCAAAGTAGTGCACCAAGATTTCAGTTGATATTATTTTTTTGTTATTACTTTAATTGTTAAAGTTTTTTTCATTGATAACTTGCATCTGTTATTAAAATTACACAGGAAACACAAATTTACAGAAATTGTGAGACCATTCTACTGCAAATTCCGATAATATCAGTTGCTGAATCAAATACAACACACAACAATAATAACAATGTGTAAAACATCTGTATGAGTGTGTAGTTTATTTATTTATAGTAACAGCTGTATAACAAAAATCTACCACACCCAGTGATGAATTCCATACCTCTATTACAGTCAAAACATCCAAGGATGCCTGTTTCCATCAGGGCCCTTTCAGTGGGAAGTTTGCAAGTTCTTCATGTGTCTGCATGGGTTTCCTTCAGGTGCTCCAGTCCACAGCCATGCAGGTTAGCTGAGTTTCTAATTTGTCCATCTAAATCTAAGTGAAGTCTGTCTCTATGTGTCAGCCCTGTGATAGACTAGCCAATTGCTCCAGGCTTTTACCCTACTTCTGCCATTGTGAGCAGAGACAGGCAATCTTACCCATTATCCTGCTGACGATAAGTGGGAAAGATATATATAAGATGAATGAATAAACGGCTCAGTATAGAGACACACTTGAAACTGAAGTGAAATTGGAGGAAAAACAGAAACCAATACATATTCATTCAGTCACCAAGGCTTTTTTTCACTGTTAACAACAGAAGCTGTTGCTTAGAATGCTTAGTGGGGCTTTGATAAAATCAAATCCAAGACCTTGACCTATGGGCTTACTGTGCATGATAGCAGGCAATGAGATGTTGCACTCCTCTGACTGCCTTGTTAACTAACCTGGGAGAAAATCTAGGTGTTACACGGCAAGAAAAGACCCTCCAGTCAAAATGAGGAAATAGAAATGACCTTCCAGACAATAACCAGCAGTTTGTGGTAAAGGTCAGACTCAGAAGAGCAGGAAAGTCGAACAGCTAAGACAGACATGGGGGAAGTGAAAGCCACTGACAGGCCCACATAAAAAGAAACTGAAAACCATGCATTATTTTAAACAAAGAGAAAAGTAACAGACAGTGGAGAGAAAATGGCAAGCCACCCGTGGAAGCAGATTTTGAAAGAGTGAAGAACATGTGAAGGCGGAGAGGTAGCTAGAGACATCAGATAAGAACCAGAAAAACAAGAGGATCTTAATGGGCAACTTCAGAATTCTATTAGAGGAGAAACACAATGACGCTGAAGGGATAGGAGACAGGACAAGGACGAAGTATATGAAGGAAAATTGTGCGCAGAGGAGATTAAAGTGGGAAGTAAAACACAACACAGAGAAAATTGGAGGAAAAACTGCATGAATTAAAAATAGAAAATGTTGAAGTTGGTGAAAATGTTGCCTTCACATTTTACACTAGATGTTTCAACAAGCAAAGTTTTTTGCTTTCTTTCATGATGATAATTATTTAGTCCGAATACTGCTGCAAACAAAGTCTCCCGGTAATACTGTCAGCTACTGGAAAGAAAAAACAAAGGACAGAATAAATTGGTTGGTGAAAATGAAGTTTTATTCACCACTATAACTATATTAATGGTAATACTTATTTTTATAATATAATAAAGTACGCCTCAGTGTTTTTGTGTTGCAATCCTAAAGTGAACAAAAATACCACAAAGAGTGCCACATGGTGATACTTTGTCAAGAACCTGCCACCTGTGTGTGTTCCGGCTAAAACATTTACAGATGCTGTCTGAACAGATGGCTCCCTCTGTGACCTCACAATGGTGGTGTAGCGCCGCCATCCCATATAAAGAGCAGATGATGTTACTTGGCATGAACAACAGATTTTTAACAGAGCCAAAGGTAAGGTAGTTTTTAAAGGAATAGTTGGTGAACTTTAAAGGCGCTGGTAGGTGGGTTTTGTAACCTTTGGCCGGTGCCAGTCTAGCTGTTTCCTTCTGTTACCAGTCTTTGTGCCAAGATAAGCTAACTGCCTGCTTCATATTAAATGTGTTGAGCTTCTCATGAAACACCCAGCAAGAAAGTGAATAAGCGTATTTCCCAAAATGTCAGTGTATTCCTTTAACTTTTAACATTTGTTTCCTTTGAGTTAGACTTTAGTGACAAGGCTTGGCTTGCAGACATAGTACTGGAGCTGAGCAATTAATCTATCTTGTACTTGTACAAATATAACAGGGCAGCTAGAGATATTCAAATGTTCATTTTCTTTGGTATGTTCTCCCAGTCATTGTGGGATAATCTCATGCACAAAGACGAAAAGTACAACAAAAAAGATACTTATGCAGAGCAATAATATGTGCACACTAGAATTACCGTCCCGCCGTCCAGACCCATATAATGCATTTTATGTAGTGAAGACTTTCAAGGAATTTAATAAATTTTTTGTGTATTTTTGGTGAAATGGAAGTTCACTATATTGACATTCCAGTGAGGAGGATAAGTACTGAGAACTGACAGTGTTTTTGCTGAAAATTATTATGTCACAGTGAAGTTGACCTTTGACTTTTTGTATATAAAATGTTATCACGTCATCATTTTACCCTATTAGACATTTTTGTGAATTTGTGTCATAATTAGCGTATTTAATCTTGGTTTATGACCAAATATGTGTTTTGTGAAGTCACAGTGACCTTGACCTATGACCACCAAAATATTATCAGTTTATCCTTGAGTTCAAGTGGACGTTTGTGCCAGTAATGAAATTCCCTCAAGGTGTTCCTGAGATATTGTGTTCACTCAAATGAGACAGGCGGATGGATGGACAACCCCAATATACATAAATCCTCCGGGCATGGGTGTTGCCGGTGCAGAGGCTTAAAAAAGTAACTTTCAAAGCTGCGTACAGTACATCAAGTCAGTATTTTGAAGCTATTCTGGCATGCAGAAGGTATAATTCACCATTTTTTTTCTTTTACACTAGTACATCAGAAGGAAAAGAACAGCATGTAAACAATGGATAGAGTAAGGTCAGATTGGAGTGTCACCAAAACTTTTATCATGTCTTTGATATTCAAGACCATTTTACACCACTGGTACACACAGAAAGCTTATGTGGGTTTAGACACGCTTGTGTTCTTTATGAGCAAGACTTCGCATGTAATGTGATACTGCTTCTCTATAAGCTCCCTTGAGGAGCTCTTTTTTAAATCCCTTTGTTGAAATCTGAAATGCATATCCAACAGCATCAGCCAGTCTTCCCCTAAATCACATACCCCCTTCTGCATTTTGAAATGGTCCAAAATGACATTTGTGAACAGGTATGAGGGTATGAAAGCACCTACAACTGGATGAAGGCAAGTTCTCTTTCTATAGGCTGAAGTACGAAATCATCATTTGAATCTTTTTTATAGATTGATTCTTTAAAGTCTCTGATTTAAGGCTGACTTTTTAAAGGTACATTTTGTACTATTTTCCCACCTGGTTTTGTGTGTGTTTATGATTGTATGATATCTCAGATACGGAGAAATTCATCCTTATCTCTCAGTTACAATAAATGTTTCAGCACTGTCCAGCTCACTTGTGGTCAGTGTTTTTATTTTTTATTTTTTTATTTTTTCATTTTTTCATTCACAATGTGCATCATATCCTGAGGCAATAAATATACTTATGAAGCTCAGCGTAGGTTCAATCAAGAAGCCTATCTTTATGCCGCGTTCATTATTTCTCTCATTCTCTGTCTGCTTTTTCTTAATCAACTGACTATGGGAGTTTACTCACAGCCTCACCAACCCCCTAACATATGATGATCACAATGGGGTCTAATGCCTTAGACTCTCACATTTTTCATCGTTATTGTGCCCTGAGAGTGAATTCTCTCCTGACTGAACAGATCAGAAGTTTAATAGAAATGAACACATGAATGAAACAAATATTGATACTGTGGTTGTGTTGTTTGCACTAATGATGGGTCAGCCTGGTAGATTTAAAAGACTGCAACAGTGGTTTCACATGTTTTGGCCCATTAACTACAAATTGCATATACTTTATATTGCTGTCAACCTTTTTCCAAAGCATACTCTAAATTTCTAGATTGATTTCCTACCTACCAGGCAGCCATTAGTTTTACTTAATTTCAATAACCAAAAAAACCCCAATTGGCTTTAGATAGGCAATCCATCACAGTAAATAACCTACTGCCGTTTATGTGTAGCAGTTAAGTTGAAATGTAATAATAAACTCAATAACAACAGCACACACAGTTTGTCACTGGCCTTTCTGACAGCATAGCGCATTGCTGCAGTCAATTTGACACCTGCTGTATCAGCTCCTGGTGTCCAAGCTTTTTGAATGGTAGCTCCTCAAAACTGCAGCACCACATGACAATAAAAAAATTAATTCATTGTAATGGATTACCTGTCCTGGACAAGTTTCAAGTTCCATTGGACACAGAAATAAACAAAAAACACTGGCTGACTGGATGATATTTAATTAATTTTATGGCAAACAATGGGGAAATGTTGGTTTCACTGGATCTGTTAAGGTACCATGACAGTACATTGTCATGTAAAGGAGTCAGAGATTTATTGTGGTTTTCAATGGAAAACATTGATTAGGTTGAAAGAACAGTGTATTCAGAGTTGTTTTTTCTTTGGATGACTCATACATGTCTCATACATGTAGACACTGTGTCCTGCAGTGGCACTTTTTTGATGCAGAGTTGCTCAAGCAATTCTTGCAGTTCTGTAACTGTGCATGATGAGTTCTTTGTGGTTTTTCTTCTGTTTCTCATTTGATCTCTATTGGTGCATTAAAATCTTTTCCCTGGCGCCCTCATTATAAACTTCAAAAATACTTTTGATTGAAAAAAAAAAAAGCCAGCAGATGAACTATCCACAGCATTTTGTGAGCATGCATTAGACTGATCTTAAGATTGCTTTGGATTTCATCACACTTTCCTTAAAAAGTCTATATGCAATTATGGCACTATTATATCTTTGGAAAATCTTGCTTGGAGTATGCTTACTGCACTTTAGCTACAAAAATGCTTGGGGGTGTTGACCGACAGGAGTGCTTTATGAGTTCTACTGAGCTCGGGAGAATGCCAACACAAGTATTTAAAAAGTGATGCTCAATCAGACAGTACTGACTCAACATTTTAGCTGAAGCTAGTCATACACACCAGTTTAAAAGCTAATCTGGGCATCTGATGCAAAGTTGCTTGAGTGCTTCTGTCAGCACTGTTACTCCTCTGGGTTTGACAGTAAGAGCTCTCCTTATAATAGCCTGAGGCTGTTCCATGCCTGGGGGGATTGATTCAACACTGCTTTCCCTAGCCATGACACAAAAAATGTCCACACATTTAGACTCATCCATGGTTTATTCAGCAAGCTGCTAGCTCACAGCAGAGGCAGAGTGATTTTTGATTTTTTTTTTGTACCATATGAAAAGACAGACATCTCTGTGGGATGAGGGAGTTCATCATACTAGGTTCTTGTACTTGACACACTGTACAAGAGTTTGACACTAGTCTTCCGTTCAGAATTTGTTCATGAATATTAAACCCTGCGGAGTGGTGCAGGACAGCTTTCAGTGAAGCCAATATGTAGGCAATAGCATCATCGCTCGAGTTAACAGAACACACTAAGACCTCTACTGCATTTCATAACATATTATATCTTTTGACATGATAACAGCTGGAAATGTGAAATGTGAAAAAGGAACCGTAAAGTGATTGTGGTTCAGAGTGACAGATTAGAAGTGCTTCACCCTGTGTTAAATTCTATCAAGAGATCAAATTTGTGAGCATATTGCTTGTTATTGCATGTTATGATCTTAAAACCTATATTGCTCAAGTAGTTGCTAAGATATATTAATCATTAGATTTTATAATAATGTTGTGAATTCATGATTGAAAAGGATTGAGGATGTTTATCAGTTTGGCAATAAACCATGTGTTTAAATAAATAGATGTGTAGCGAGAGATATCATTTCATGGAAATGTTTTCTCGAAGGTTACTAAGGACTATGCTAGTTAAAACAAAACTGCAAGCGCAAGGGTGGCTGCAGGTTTGTCCTCAACAGAAAAACGACCAGGTCGCTTCAGCCACACAAAATTACGACTCCCCTTTACTTTTAATATGGCAGCGACCTCTAGTGGCGGTACAACACAAACACATGACAAAGACGGTCACGTATTACAAATAGCCAGAAAGTTGTACTCCAGTGGTGGTGGGTTGGGTGGATGGAAAGCAACTTAGCCACCTTTCACCTGGGAAACCAGCGTTTGGCTCCCCTATGAAACAACATTGATTTGTTTTTTAAATAAATTTAAGTAGCTTTTTAGCATTAGTGCTATCTACCTAACTAGCTAACTATATTAGTCTTAAAGGCGTTGACAGCCTTTAAAGAGTTGAGTCAGTAATTGTATGCATGTTGACTGGTGAATCCTACAGCCGCACAGCAAAATCCAATACACAGACAGACTCACTATGAGACACCTTCACACAACATGCTGGAAACTCAGGTAAACTACCACTGCAACATTACAGTAATATTTTTATCAGCTTGAGGTTGAAGTAATTCATGCTCGTTACATGATAATGTTACACTGACTGCATCTTTCAACCAAGGTTCAGCAATGTGAGCACAAATAAATGTATTGGATGATAACGAATAACTGTCAGTGAGCTTGACTGAATATTATAATTGAGGTGGTCGCCTCACTTTATAACAGTTAGACCGCAGTAAGTAATGTTACTGTAGTGAATGGATCTTCCACTGTGGTGTTATTATGTGCCGTAATGTTGCATTTTTGTATTTTATGTGGGTCACGAAAGTTGCAGCGGCTGAGACGGTGGAGAAGCTGTATACCTGAGTATCGGTAAAATGACAAGAAATCAAAATTGAACATTACAAAGCTGTGTTAATGCTGGCTGCTCCTGCCTTGTATCACTATCTGCTAGAATAAACAAATCGCTCCGCATTTGCTTTGTACTGTTACATCATTTCTTGCAGGCTAAAATCAACCCTTTGACATACTACCAGTGGTACACAGGATAGTAATATAGGTTGTGTTAGCTGGTGAAGTAATAGGGAAAGCCATAACGTTACAACTACACTATTTTGCACCTGACAACGTTAGCGATGCGACTACTTGGCATTAGCAAGCAAGCTAATGTTATCTAACTTAACTAAAGCAAACTAAAGCACAACATCACAATATATTTCATATACTTTGTAGTAAGTTATTTTACCTGTCCAATTGGATGAATGACAACTCTGTCGGTTTTGTCAGTTTCAAAACAAATGGGAGGTCTCTTCGTGACTCAAGCCTTTCTGCTTCTCGCTTGTCCTGGTGGGCTTCAGCACATAAGACGTTGTTGTTTTTTATTCATATGTGGAGTTTGTGTTGGAGTTTGTTTTGCAATCTGTGTTGTGCTGGGAGACAGTCATTTTGTGGTGTTAGTGAACTCCATTTTGTTAGCTAAAGTGTTATATATAGGCAAGGAGCTCGGGAGCGCACATGTAGAGAACCAGACCTGATTCCTTCACATAAGAAGCAGAACAATGGTGGTTCCAAGCAAGTCATGTTGTTCATTTCTATGTGAGTTTACAGCCCGTTGACAAATAGGACGTTAAGCAGTGATTTACTGATAAGTAATAGGAAATGCCCATTGTAGTTCTACTTTTAAAAACAACATCCTGGCCCTGATTACCACAGCTTAAATGTTGTCTCAAATTTAAAGGTCTGGTGTTGCTATCCATGAACTCAGAAACAAACAAGCCAATCAGAGCTCTTGTAGGTGGGACCAAGTTTGGGAAAGTAATCTAACTGTGCCATAGCCAGAGTCCAAACAAATATGGAAGAAATCGATGCAGCTGTGAAGGCTGTTCTGAAATAACAGCTCTTAAATCAGAGCAACATTTCACCTTGGAAGGCTAGGCTTTAAATGAATGATGAGTGATTTCCATCCATCCATCCATCGTCAACCGCTTATCCTGCGTACAGGGTGATAAGTGATTTCAAATAATTTTATTAATCTCAAATTCAAATCAGGAACTGGAGTTTGATTTCAACCTCTAATTTGTTGGACACTGCCAGATTGAGCATGTACTCAGTTGCTTGGAAGAAGTTTTAAATATGATTTCAAGTTTGAAATACGTAAGTTAAAACTTTATGTGCTTTGATGTCTCATCAAACCAAACTCTTCTCAACATTATTCCACAGTGTGACAGTAAAGGTGACCTGTCAGATTAAAGCTTTATGTATATAGAATGGAGGTGACCTAGCCTGGGGCAAAATAATCTGTGTGAGTCCCAAAAGTGATTGTTATCCAGCCGTGAGAGGAACCTGTGGTTGAACTTGAATCATGTCATATGAATTTTCAAACTGAGCCACTAAGCAGAGTCGCAGCTAACGTGGGACCTACAAATGAACACCCTTCCCTGGTGTTTGAAGCATTAATTCCTGCACTACTATGGCAGCTAATGAGAAAGGTGAAGTGAAAAATAGCTTGCACATACTGCCACGACCAATCTGCCATTCTGCTTGGAGTTGCCACCGATAGGGAACGGAGCATTCTGAATCCATAATGATACAACAGTCTATTGTGGCATGCCATTATAACTGTATCCTATTTCATGTTTTATTGCCAAAAGAACTACCCGTGCTGTTTTCGCACAGCTGTTGTATGTGAGTGTCTGTCAGAGAGACTGTAAGCATAGCAGTATGCTATAAGTTCAAACAGTTCCTTACTTTTTCATGCACACCAACCCCTGAGGTTTGTCATAAGTGGGAAAGCAGGGGGCAAAGACAAAGCGTAGCCTGAAGGCAAAGACACCTCAGAAAAGCTCTTTCTTACATGTATTTTTCTCATGTCCCTAGCTTGGTAGTATATAGTGTGGATGGTCTGGGCAAGGTTTGGGAGATTTATTGGCTTGGAAGACAAGAGGGTGGCACTTTGAAGACCATGGCTGTGATCTCCCGAGGCCTCTGATGAATAAATCTACACGCCTTGCTGTGTCCAAAATTAAAAGTGTCTGTTCTATGACCAACATTGTTGTTCATGACACACATTTTTTCAACATTTCATTTAAATAATCTCTTCAGCACAATATTGTGTTGATTTACTAATAGCACTTCAAATTTCTACACTTTTTCCTTGTGATTCATTTTCTTCCAGGCAGAAGCCGATTTATTTATTTTCCTGTACTGGCAGCACCTAAGTTTTTGATTTGAGTGTGTAATTTACGTTAGCAGGGGGATTGATGACATGAAATTTGAGTTGCAGCCTCAACACCTGACATGCATACACAATAATACACCCCCCCCCCCCCCCCCCCCCACCGCATAGGTTTCTGTCTCTTTCCAAGTCTAAGCTGTATGCGCATGATAAGGAGGCATAAACCACGAGAGTAATGATTTTCCTCCATCTCAGATGTTCCTTGTCTTTTATGGTTGACCCTTAAAAATGTCACTGCAGCCCAAGAATCTCTCAGTCATTTCACTCCACAGCATATAGATTATCTTATGTCGAGAAGTCTTGCTCCCTCATCGTGCTCCATAATAATCCGGCAGAAGTGGATTGAGGGAAGCGGGTGGCACTTTCAGATAACATGCATGCTGATTAGAGACTATTCGATTTAACTCTGCCCCTATACCCTTCCTTGCCCCTTGTGTTCAGGAACCAGTATTGGAGTGTGATCTTTCCTGTAAGTGTTCCCTTATATAATACAAATTGCGTTTTTCCTCCCCATGTTGCCCTTAATGCTAAATGCGTCCTTACAAAATGGATAAAGACAGAGTAATGGATAGAGAGAGGAGGCCAGACTGAGCAAATGGGGGAAATAGGCTGAGAAATACAAAGATAGAGAGATAATGCAGTGTTTACATCTTTAATTTCTTGACAAATGGCCTTGAGTGGTGTGTGTGGGCTCACTTGTTTACTGTTACTGCCCTTTACATGTGTTAATTAAGACCTCTGTTTTCTCTGCCTGCAGGTACAACTCCTTCACTGCACTCTTGAATGTCAATATAAAAGGAGCATACACTGAGAGGAACGTTCAGTGAAGGCTGATGTAAGGTGGCACAGGACTCTTTCTCTTTTGTCAAAGACTGTCAAAGATATGTCTGTATTACTGTTTCATATTTTAAGAGGTCATTTACCTGTTGCAGAGAGGAACTATCTAAGGACCACTACACACTTAAACTTTAGCTGACTCTCTTACCCAAGGCAACTCACAATGTATCCCTGAGCAAGCAAATGACCCCTTTCCTGATCTCTGGTAAGGGGTCATTTGCTTGCTCAGGGATACTTGCTCAGGACACGTGTCTGTCAATGGACATTGATTGTTGCTAGATTAAACCTGGAAACTTCAGGCTACAGGACAGTCTGTCTACCCACAAGGCTGCTATAGAAATAGTGTGGGAATAGCAGCAGAACAAAGAATAGCATGGGTTTAAGTAACTAAAAAAAGAGGTTTTAGAAGCATTTTATGTAAACCTGCCTCTAAAATGTTGACAGTGTCCTTCTAAATATGTAATTGCAAATATATTAGGTCCTTTATCTTAATCAAACATATATTCAATTTAATATTTAGATTTACATATGGCCAAACAATCAATGCGTAAATTATCCTTAATCCTTAATCCTTAATTCCTGCTTCGAGTCATATTAAGTGATTCACAGTTTAATATAATTAATTATAAAAGAAAAGGTTAACCAATCACTTCCTGTCTCACACACAGCGTGACCACATTAGCTCATAGAGGGACAAAAGAAACAAGTATTTCAGTCGTCAAATGACTCCTGACTGTTCAACTTGACTTGCTTCTATACTATTCTGTGATTGAATACAACTTCTTCTGTATAACTTCCGTGAAAGTGTGACGTATCCACCTGATTTTTTGCTGTTCTGGTAAGTATTGTGTCCTGTATGTGCTGACTTAGTTTGCCACATCAGACATGAATGAGATCTAAGAAAATTGCTGTGTTAGTTTTGTCCCATGTTTGAGTTGTCCTGGCTCTCCCCTACCTAATAAAAATGTATTGCAAAAGTAAAATATATATACACATCTGTAATAAGGGCAGTAAGGGAACCCAAAGCCAATCCTTCCTTACTCTCCTACCAAATCACATGGCGTGAAGTTGTAATATTATGAGAGCCTTTTTGAGCTAGATATTGAAAAGCTCATTGCTGTATATCTCAGCCGGCTGTCTTGTTTCTACAATGGGTGTCATGTTTCACAAGCCTGTGATTATCATAGAGGTCAAAACAGTCATTTCATTCAGTGATGTTAAATGATCAAACTAGCATCTCAATCTTCAAAGGGCTGATAAACCCATTCATATTTCCACATTAGAGTCAGAAACACTTTTACTTATCAAGCACAATGGGCACACAAGCAAATAAACCTGGTTAATTGGTGCCAGTGCTGACACATTGGAGGACAGATAGGGAATGTGGCATGAAAACATAAAAAGCCTGCTATGCATTGTGGTGCAGATGTGCTGTTTAAAAGCAGAGAATGTACCATAAAGCCCAACAACTTTGTCAAGGATTGGTGCATAAAAAGATGTCTAAGATGGGTAGAGTTTGAATGCATGAAGATCATAAAAAATATCAGATTTTAGAGTGCCAGTTTTGAGATTTTTGACCTTGTTGTTGTCAACAGCAGGCGACCAAGGACCTGCCAATGTTGAGTAAAAATTTGTTCACAAAGTCTTCAACTCATCATGGTATGAATTTATAGTATCAGGACTGCTCATGGTGCTGTTAAGAAGAAACTTAAGCAGCATAAGATGATGCACTGATATATCCACCTGTGACATGACAGTGTATTTATCAATGGATGACATGTTGTCCTGCCGTGGTTGATGCAAACACCTCCAGATTTAGAGATGTTTATTTCCAATTTATGGCAAGATGGTTTTTATTAGCCACGCTAGTAGTATGGCTCACTTTAATTGTGGTGCCACCATGAGGCTGACATTTGTGGTTTTAAGTGAAATGTATTGGATGGAATTCCATTAAATTTGGTACAGATCCAGGTTAATCCCAAATGGCTTTTCTTCTAGTGCCACCAGCAAGGCAAAGCTTTCACGTATCCCGTGAAATGTCTCGACATCTACTTGATGGAATGGCACACGGTTTTGTACCCACATTCATGTTCCCCCCAGGATAAATTGTAATAACTTTGGTGGTCCCTTAACTCTAGCCCCATGATCAGGATGGCTATAATAAACAAGAAGTAGAGTTTCTAAACCAGAAACAAAACCAGTTGCATTGACCTGAGGACCATGGATCTGAGATAAATGGAGAGAGGTCTTTAAATATGTGTTTCAACTGGGCAAGTTATTACCAGAAAAGCCGAAAGCAGAAAACAGCTCAAGCAAGCATAAAACTTTTTTTGCGAAATTAGAAACAAGTACAGTCTCACAGACACACTATAAGGGATGTAAAGAGGCGCACTGTGCAGCGCAAGTGTCTTTACTGGTTTCCAAGCAACGCAGTTGTCATTTTCGCGTCAAGCACCCATGTTTTGAGGAGAGAAAGTACATGTACCTATCTGTGTTGCCATAGAAGTGTTGGTCGTAAAATGAATTGCGGTCAGACACTCCAAGTTAACTTTATTATGTTTTTTATAATGTGCCATTCATCTGCCATTTATCTGCCACAGCAATGCATAGCAATTTTAAAGGGAATGGGAGATGCCACTCTGAAGAGAATAAATTCAACCCCTTGCACCTTTGATCACAGATTATGGCCATTGAATGCACTTGCACTTTAGACCATACGATGTAGATTGTTTAAATAGGGCCCCTGATCTTGTTTGTTCCTGTTGATTACCATCCAGGTACATCCACTGCAGCTTCAATACCGTAACAGAGACAATTTCAGCTTCCCCAAACATAAACACTAAATGTCAGGTTTTGCGTCAGACCTTGAAAAACTAAAAATTTTCTTCAATTAAAAAAACATTGTAAAAGAGACAGTTTCTTCAGACAAGCCATTTTCTTCTCAGACAGTAAACTAAAGTGCAGGCTAATGTGGAGACTTCTAAAGGGACTAGTGCTTTTATGAAAAAGTGGTATTCAATTCAATTCCCAGGGGCTTTATTTGCATGGTAAACAGATGTTTGCATTGCCAAAGCAAGTGTTAAATAAAACCAGCACATTTATTTTGTTTTACATAAAAGAATTGTTCTTTTGCTCGCTTTTCATGTTTTATGCTTGATGTGCATCAGAATGTCTGGTTTTTCCCCATTTGGATAAAAAAAGATTGTTTAATGTCCATGAATAAACTGTGCGTCCATGAACTGAATCTTTGTGGACCTGCTACATAGCAGACAATATACATTAATACAGAATCTATTATAAACAGTCAAAAGAAATAAACTACATTCAATGTTCAATGGAGCAGTGCTGAATTTGAGTTTAAAAATCTGATAGCTTGGGGTAAAAAGCTGCTCTGCAGTCTATAGATACTTCTGTATGTTTTCCCAGAGGCAGCAGGGTGAACAGGCTATGGCTGGGTGGGTACTGTCCTTTAGTATACTTTGGGCTCTGTGGAGGCACCTCACCTCACCGATGTCACTGATGCTCAGATGGGTACCAATGATCCTCTGAGCAGTTTTAATCACCCGCTGCAGATCCCTCCGGTCCTGGGCCGTGCACATCCCATGCCAGTTGTTGATGTTTCCTGTCAGGATGCTTTCTATTGCTCCTCTGTAAAAGCTGACAAGAACTTGGCTTCTTCAAGAAATGAAGTTGTGGAGATGTGAGATGATGATGCAGAGAACCTGAAACTGTTCTCCTGCTCCACCTCAGCACCACTGATGCAGACAGGAGTGTGTGTCTTCACCCCTTTTTTCCTGAAATCAGTGATCAGCTCCTTGGTTTTGCTGACGTTGAGCAGTAGGTTGTTCACTGTGCACCACTGTTGACAATAAGTGGCTAAAAGATTGTTCTTGGAATACCAAAGCTAGCTGTGGGGTATGTCACAATGCCGATAATAGAAATGTATTGTAGTTAAGCACTTACAGGCATTATAATAATTACAGTACCATACACATAAGCATTCTTACCAACACATGGCGGTCACTGAAATTCCATGAAATGTGGGGTAATTCCAACAAATCGAGAGGGGTCCAACTGCAGACCTCCACTGTCAGGCCAGTCAGTTTTTTACTTCCCCACAGGACGTAACGTGATGCATTCTCGGTTGTTTCGCTACTCTACACATCGCGACAGCGGTAGGTGACTGGTTAGCATTATCCAAAACACTGAGTAAAGTCTGAATGCATTGCTCTTGGTGTATGTTCTAAATCACACAAATTACAGAATGTTACACATGTGTAAGTTAGGTTATTTGTTGTTCTACATAGGTAATGTTAGGCTACGCCAACGGTGGCTAGCGTTAGCTCCTGAAGTAGCAGGATTAGCTTTTTTCCCCTTTGGATAACGTAAGCTAACGTTACTCATAGACTGTATGAAGCTACTGTGTTTGTTTTTTGTAAATAATATTGCAAGGGCATAGGTTTGCATTTGTCTTAACATGTTGACGACGCTCAGGTTAGTTATTTGTCCAAAAGAAGATAAAATAAAAATCTATATCTTTTAGACCGTTCAGTCTAGCTTTTCACACTTAACGTTAAACAGTGTGCAAAGACTTTGCTGGCTGTATGAATTAATATTTGTTGAATTGAAGTTTATGTACTACGACAGTGTTTCCCAATCCTTTCCTGAAGAAAGTTACCCCCTGTCCTGCATGATTTAATCTCTCCCTGCTTCAACACAGCAGGGCGAGATTCATAAAGAGTTGATAGTTTGAATCAGCTGTTTTGGGGCAGTGAGATATTTAACACACACGGTTATTTAAACATTTATCCACATAAAGATACTACTCCTCACCACAGCCACTGTGCATATCCTAAGTTGCGTGATTTAGATGTACAGATATTGATAGTGGTAGATATTTTGATGGAACATGCCAAGACCCATGCATTCAGACTTTTTTAAAAACGTTTGGATAATGCAAATCAGTCACTGCTGCCAACTCCTTTCTAACTGTGTAATCTGTGTGTGTACAGTGAATAAAGTAAAAGTATTATTATAGTAGGCTATTGTCTCCATTCATTTTTTAAAAGTGGATATTTACAAAATTATCGATACAGGTTGTGTTCATTTTTACGGATTGTACATTGTGTTTGATAGTCTACATAGTCCAGCAGGGTTCTAGTTATGGTCCATAAGGAGTGTCTGAGCTCTTAATCATACATCTGTGGGGGTCAGTAATTAATTTACCAACAACCATTATTTTTGATCACAAATGTACATTATATTAAAAAGATAAACACACTAAAATAAACACGTTTTCCAAACGAACTATGCTGTGCACCGCATGAATGTCATTACGACATGAATAATAATTAATATGATACCATAAAGGGCGGATTTGCAGTTTCTCCTTGAGCAGTAGTTTTTGTTGGTTTATTTCAGGCTTTTAAAACTTAAACTTTGTTGCAGGATCACACACATCTGGGGCTAGTTTGCTAGTTACAATGTTGACTAAATAATTAAATATGTCTATGTGTAAAAAAAGCGTGTGATTATGTCAAATCACACGCTTTTATTTTGTAGTTTTTGCGTGTATTTCCTTTCCTGACCGGAACTTGTTGGTAATCTATTTTCTAAAATGAAGTCACCAAATGTATTGTCTTCTATTCATCTTACATTCTCTCATTTTCCTTTCAGGTACATCAGTTTCCTCTTGGTAGACACTCTTATTGAAGATAAGAAGGTAGAATAGTGAGAATGCAGTGCCATGGAGTGCACTTGTTTTACACATCATATATGGTCATGTTTGATGCAGGTGTTTCTATATCTGCAGATAATACAATGCATTTCCCATGTACACCAGTATGTGCTGTGCACTTGACTGCACATTGGAATGTGAGCTACTGATAGATAAAAATAAACAATTTAAAAAAAAAGAGCAACCCCTCCCCCAAAATTGAACATCTTACATGTGCAGATAGATTAACATAAAATCACTTAATTTTGATTCTTGCAAATTCTGAGAGAGAAGAGAGGTTCCAACATTAGTGATGTGACAGGAGGATGTGTGATTAGCGATAATGCAGGTGAAGAATACTAGGTGAAGCTTAGTACCATGTAACACTAAAATCCAGAACCAGTTTATAAACTCTGTCACATCATGGCTCTCTCCTAATCCCCATCTGCCACAGTAAGTGTACACCTCAAATTCAAAGATAATGTATAAAAAAAATGCTGGCAGCCATACATGGTATGAAAATTGTATCAGGGATACAAAACTGGACTAATTGCCTCCTTAAAGCGAGGCCTGCAGGTAAAGTGCGTGGCCTGAATCAGTAGAAGTGCCTGTCCAACATGTCCTTGTATTCTTATTTCCTTGTTGAGCCGGTTCTTTGCTGCTCTGTATTCCTCTCTATTTTCTGCCTTGTGAGCTCGCTCAAAGTGTCTCCCTTGCCTGAGCTCTTTGGTAAACCATGGCTTGTTGCTGTAGCACACATGAATGCAAATTAGCTCCCTGAGACCACAGGCGTTTTCAACCTTACTCTATTTTTGATACTGCAATGAATTATACACCTCAAAGCAGGTTATTGTATACTACCATACAATATCCAGACATGCATGTGCTAGAAACTTACAAGGAGCCCTTTGATTCCATGAGCACTAGCTGCAGGATCAATGCATTAGATGGACATGTCAAACATGTCATTCACTTCTCAATACATGTCCATTTCAGACAGTGTAAATGAATGTGTGAATGTTATATTACTCTGCAGTATATTTTCTTTACAACAATTTAGTAAATACTATAAACACAAAATGTCCTGTTTCCATTTATATTGCAGATCTAGTGTATAATTTTGACACATCCATCTCATTTATTTATATATATTTATATTACATTATGAAGACTGTGTCTTTGAAAATGCTGAAACAGAGTACGGATTTTTTTTTTTGCTGTATCCTCAGCACAAAAGATAAGCCTTGAATTTTAATATTGTGGAAGAGACTGTCCAGCAGCTCTGCAGGTATACAGTGACCCTGGTTGTCACAACACTTAATGTGGTCAAAGCTAATAAACCACAGGTCACAGTATTTGTGGTTTTGGAAGAAGGCTTGCTTAAAACAATTTTGCAGTCGTGGCTTGGACTTGGAGCATTACAGGAGAATTTAAGAAGTCTGCCTATCTCTGCATGTGGGAGGAGCAGGCTGGAGAGTGAATTCAGCACCAAAGGGGTCCATTATTTAAGGGGTTTGTGAGGTGAAACCCAGAGTGTAGATGAGACCAAAACATACACCTACAAAGAGAGTATTTAATTAATGCTTGAAGAGTAGCTTCTTTGATTAAAATTTGAAAGTTGTAATTATTGTTTTCATTAAACCTGCAATGCGGTTTAACCTTTGTTTCCCCCTTCTGACAATGGGGATAATTACAGAACACTGTCGACACGAACTTATGATGTATAGGCTTTTCCATACTGAGTTGCTGCTGTTTCTACAGTTGCTCCCTCATCCGGCTCAGGCAAACCAATCACTGCTGGTTAGCATAAAACCAGTTTTGCCAGCGCAGGGAATGTCGCCACAGACAGCAGATTTAAAAACTGCAATAACTGCGAATACAGAGAGATTTAGCTGCCAGTCATAGGCTTAATCATCATGTGAACATGATAATGTAACAGATGTATGTAAAAGATATATGTAAAAGTCCCGCACTCCACAGCTTTAAATCAAACCATGTTTTTCATACTATTTATGGTTCTCTTTTTTAAGCAATAGCCATTTAAGGAATTACTTTCCTATATAGTTTTCATTGTTAGTGGAGGAGTTTGCAATTCCCTATCTGTGCTCCCAGCTTTAGGTTGTTGTTTGTTAATTTTATTTGACTAATATCACCCTCACTGTTTACTGTTCACTCTTTTACAACTGAATCAAAGCTTTATAGAAGTTACTGCTAATACTTAGCCGAACATTTACTACTGCTGCTGCTTCACATTAAAACCAGTCAATTTGTCAAAGCACAGGGTGGTATCCAGAGGAAATGCAATACATTTGTCACAGAGGTTAGTATTGACAGAGATTGTAAAATAATATACAACTTCATTTGTCTCATATAAACAGGTCATACCTGTAAAAGTTTTACAATTTTTTGCTGGAAGCTATGAAATAGTTGCCATTTACTGTCTTAGTTTTTATCATAGTTTTGCCATCCCATAGCAATTAAGAGATTTGCGGATGCCATATTTTGAGAAAGAAATGACTTGATCATGAATCTGTGATACACTAGCTTCTCCTGCGCGCTTGGAAAGGGAGGGGTGAGCGGTGACTTCTTGTGGTGGGGGAATAATCCCAATCTTTTTTTCCTTAAATCTTTATTGCAAAAAGAGAAATGAAGTGTACATGGGACATAAAGACGTATACAGAACTTATTGCATATACATATTTTGCAAACATGCAATTTGTAATATGATTATAACAGTTAGTTTGCTGTCCATGTAGAGTGAACTGGATGTCTGCGTGTTGTTTATATGCTCTGATAATGCTAATCCGACACATCTTTGTCGTAACGTCCATGTTGATTCCACATTCTGACTCAAGAGCCCATGAACATACACTGAATTTGGAAGAATGACTTCACAACTCAGGAAATGGGACCATCCGAGGAGCACATGAATGCACCGTGAGCCGCTGGTTGCAATTCACAACTCTCACCACTAGATGCCACTAAAACTTACACATTGAACCTTTTAATATATACTCCTTTGTTTTGGTGAGTTTAAATGAGCTGTAGGATGACAGTAAAATCAGACCACTAGGATTTTTATTCATGGTAGTCTCCGACATCCAACTATAAATCCAACCTTCTTTTAACTTCTACTGGCATCAGATGCCTTAGTGCAACTGATAATCAACTGTGTTGTCTAACACAATATGTTGCCTTTTTTAACTTCTTCTATGCCTTTCTGTGTTATTGTTGTGTGTTATTTAAATACACGTGTGGATGTTAATAGCAGGGGATGTCCTTACAAATTGTTTTCACCAAACTCTGGCGAATGGTTAGTGTTGGCAGATGGAATCGATAGAGTTCTGGATCAAGGGGATTCACTGAGCTGCAATTCACTCGTGTACTGAAGGCTAAACACTGATATTTATCAAGCATAGTGGGTGAGATGTGCAAGAACAACTGAAATAGCCTTTATACTGTATATACTTTGTTCAAGGTGCTCAAATGGAAACTGCGGACAAGTGCTTTCTGTTCTAAAGATAGAGGCCACAAGAAGATAGAGTGTTTCCTTACACACTCCTGACAGCTTAGCCGGTGGGGAAGTGTGGCGTCAACTTGCTTCTCAGGTGATTGACACATTTTGGCTGGAAGTCAAAGCATTTAAAGATTCTGGGGGATATAGGTACTTTAAAGAATTAGCACAGGATGGCATCAAGCCACTCTGTCCATATCCAATACTGAGAGAGAGAAGTTACCCTTGTGCGTGGGAAGTTTTAAGCACTTTTCCAAACTAACAGACGTGAGCTCTGGCCTGATCTGGACACACCAGCAGCATTCGGGCCTTCCTGGCAGTTAATGGGGGAAATGTAGTCAATCGACATAGGAAATACAGCTGGTGCATATAGGAAAGTTAAGTTGAAAGGTTTAACAAAAATGTTTAAATTTACAGGAAGCAAGGATTGTAGCAGCTATCAGTGGCTATATTGCTTTGAGTCTGTTCTTAAACTATGGTAATTTCACTCTTGAATGATGAAGACAGTTTTAGCCGTGTTATGTTAATGTTTTGGAATTTAATTACTTCATTAATCCGTTTTTCTATGCAGCATCATTACACTATCATTTCTTCTCCGCCGTTGCTGATCTCAGACAAATCCCAGCACTAATCTGCATCTTTTGAGCTCTTCTTCTCTCTCAGAATGTGGCTAGAGGGCGGTCCCAGCCTTAGTAAATCTGGCGCTAATTACACTCAGATTGCAGGCATAAATGGAATGTGTGTAAATCTTGTGCTGAATATTTATCAGAGGTGTGTAAAATAGTAAGATCTATACAGAAGCATTTGAGCTGGAGATGGAACATGGACCACGAGCCCTGGTCTGCTAAAGAACAAGCAACTGGTCTGTCATTATGTGTAAACAACAAGTTTCATGAGGAGCACACGCGAAAAGTAGAAGTGGAAGGGGTGCTCTTTATGTCTTCAAATTCTAACTTTTTGGTTTCTGTCAATTAGAAAAGAAACAATGTGAGACCTCCCTTCCAATTAAGAAAGGAGTCAGGAAATGGCTTTTGTCATGCAATTGGATCTGTATTTGCATTTCAGCCACCCAAATTTGCATTTATAGTGTTTCAGTGAGCTTGTTTAGTTGTTTGTTTAATCATCTGGGATATTTAGTGCACAGGAGGGGCTCATTAAACTCTTGTAAAGTCTTGTATCATTACAGTTGGCTTTTATCAGTACTACAAGAGGAAAAGGGGGAAATGTTTTTAGACTCCAAGTTTTGCTAAGGTTAAGTTCATGCAGGTCCATCATGTATCCAAACTGGAGAGTCGCCAGAATTAGTGAGATTTATGACAATAATTTAGCTTATACAACTGTGGACACATTGGGTGTAAATAACAGCTGGAATGATTAATTTACTCCCAAAAGTGACACACTGAGCAGAGTGTGCACAGAATTACAAGTAGGGTGGTGAATATATTGAGTCAGATTTCATTATCAACGGAATTACTCTCTCCTCTGTTATTACAAGTGTGATAAAGACCAGCCACGGGGTTGCTGAACTCATCCACTGCTCTTCTGCACTGCCATACTTTGTAATCAGATAGCTAAATTGCATTAGTGTGGGCAATTGCACTGTGTATAGTATAGATTAATAAAAAACATTGGAAACATAAGCACATGTTGAGAGCCACCACAGAAATGACAGTTTTATTGATGTTTGATTTCAAATCTTGTAAAATTATAATAAAGTGGTTTATTAGCTGAGCCCATTTTGTTTAGTAGTTTATACTTTTAAGTTTTTACATAAGAATTGTACTCTGCATTTTGCACAGGTTTGTTTTGTTAATTTACCACTTCATACAGTACAGTACCCAGTGGCTAATTAATAACACCCAGTAGAATATAATTTTCCTCTTTTACAGTGCAGCAATGTGCATGTAACTACCAAACATATAAACAATTAATAATTAGAAACGTGTTAGTCATAACTTTAAATTGAACTCCAAAATTACAAATTTCATATCCGCATGCAATTGGATGTAAGTCTCATTTCAAAATCCCATATAGTTTAGCTATTTATTATTTAGTCTATTCTTTTAAAACATTTCTATCACCTCAATGAATATTCTGTATAAATTCATATTTTTACACTTGCAATTCCAGACACTCATTGTCCCAGTTTCCAGACTGCTCTCTCTCACTATCCTTCTAAGAGAAAGGATCTTCACTGTCACACTGCTGGAGAATTCATGTCTCTCAGCTTTTTCAAACAGTTGAAGGACTTCTCTGATGAGCCAGTCCAGTAGTGAGAAGTCTCTTTTTTGGTTAATCATTAAAAATGATATCAATAATGAAAATATTGTTTATATTTACATTTTATTTGGTATATTTCATTGTATACATGCATATTATATATTGCTGGACAGAATTCAAGGAGGAATTGATGAAGTTAATTTCATTTTGTGAGAGGCTTTTGCAAGATTCACAATATTTTATTTTGATAAGATGTGGGGTTTTTTTAACGTATGCATGCTTTGTAGTTAAGCCAATAAAACCACAGCATTATAGTTAGAGTTTGACATATGGGGGAGTTGGGGGGATTGAAACATGAGCTCCCCCAGGAAGCCTCATTTGATAAATTATAACTTTATTTAATTATAAATCAAAGGGACAGAATGAGGCAAATGATCATCAATCTACATGAGAATCAATCTATAAAACAAAAGACAAAGATTTAGATTGTTTAGCTTTAGACTTACTTGTTAATATAAACTCTCTTGCCAAAATATGTAAGTACAAGGGAAGAAGACAAAAGTTTAAGGAATACAACTTTCTAAGTACCTATGTAGCAGACACTGGTAACAAGATGGGAAAATGTCATAATAAGTACATTGTTAAAAATATGTTTTAGATATGCAATAAAATAGTAAGGTGTGTGCTTATAAAATTATGATCAAATACAGGGTAACAGTAATTAAGTCTTGGGGTCCATTGTAAGATCCATCTTGTTCCCCTTGCTAAGTTTTTATGTCCTGTCATATGATAAGATCGTAAACTATTAAGAGCCAAAAATACAGCTTATGCATTCACAAAAAAACCTTTATTGAAGGTGATTGTATTGGTAATGGCTTACACTAGCAATTAGATGTGATATTGTGCGCAAATGCACCCTTATTATTATGTCTGGATAAATAAAGCATTTCTTTGTTTGTCTTCTTTTCACTGTACAGTGTAAATATTGGTAAGAAGTTAGGGCTATCAAATATGGCAGTCCCTTGGTCACCAGTTTGCCAAGTCAAATGTTATATCTAATTTGGGTATAATTGCACAGTTTAATCTAGTTTACGTTTTACACAGTGCTCAAAAGAGTTTAGATTCTACATCCAACCAGAGCTGTAAGACTGGGCCAAAGTCAGACAGGATTCATTTCTCCAGGGTACGAAGAGGAATACTAATTAGTGTAACTGTAATAATTATTGAGCTATTTTCTATTTTCAATCCCCTCCTGAGCAACCGTGTTGGTTATTTTTTCCACCTCAACTCTGGCATTCATTTCAGTCCCAATTCCCTGTTGTTTTCGTACACCCTTGAAGGTGGTCCAATAACCTGAGTCTCGTCCACGGAGACTCCTCTGGTTTCATTTCATTTGCACATGATTTGGGTGTCAATCATACAACAGCATTTCCAGACTGCCAAAGACCATCTTGTCTGTGAGAATGAAGACAGGCAGACGTTCAAGCTTTGGAGCAGTCACTTTCTAATTTAACAGCTCGTATACCATTTCCAGCAATACACTTTTGGAACCAAGGTGAAGACAAGTCCTTCATTGTAACAAAACCTACTGTACATGCAGAATGAGCGGCGTTGAAGAGTTGGGAAAACGTCTTCACATTTTCCAATAGTCACCATGTGCTCATTAAAGGGTAATTCTGGTCTGGCTTTCATAAGGCAGCTAATAACGTATGCTATTATTGTTGTGCATTTATTTATTTCAATAATTCAATTCAATGTTCTGTTCTAATTAAATTTTTCTAGGTGTATTGTGCAAAAGCATTTTAAAAGGCCCCTGACACACAACTCAAGTGCTGATTTGATCCGAGAGTTAAAGTTGAACCCCTGAGCTTGGCATTTTACCAAAAAATTATCTTTGAATGTATAATGATTCAACTGCAGTATGACTAACCTGTGCAACACACACACACACACACACACACACACACCCACACACCCACACACAGACACACACACAGACACACACAGACACACACACAGACACACACACACACACACACACCCACACACAGAAAAATCCACACCACTGAATAAAATAAAAGACTGAAATCTTCCAAATTCTGTCACCTGTCTTCCCCGGTAATTCTGTCTGGAAGCAGCTCTACAGATGAAGTTTCAACTCTGTGACAGACAATGTTAAGCTATAGTAAGTAACAGTGACATTGACTGCAGGCTTACCCTTCCATAAATGCAATAGACACAAATGTAACAGAAGCAGAGTCATAGCTGAGACAGCAAAGTAAGAAGAAATCCAATGAGTATGTCTCTTTACGGAGCATATTGATGTGCTGTAGTTAATCTCTGGCAGCTTGCCATGAAAAAGCACCGGCTCTGAAACTAATGCACACCTATGGGAATAAATCAATGTTGGCAATGACAGCTGCTCATTTTTTATGGGCTGGAATAGTAGTAAAATAATGCCATGACCGCTGAATCCCTACATCTCATTAAGCGCTGTCTTCTTTCAAATTTCTTTAAGCTGGGGCCTAAATGATTCAGCAAGCCTCCCAGTTCTTCTGTTTTTACACAGAGGCACTCAGATGGCTTTGTGTACACAAGTGATTCACTCTTCAGCCATACTAATTACTTTGATTCACACTGTTAAAAGAACAATATCATGCTGAAACAGAAAAGAACAGCAGATGAAGCAGGCAATCAGCGTCATAAATGAAACATTCTTCTGTAAAGGCAAATGAAAAAAGCATCGATAAATGCCTCTGTCGCATTAAGCAAGGATGATGCTGCACGTGGTTGCTGTGATTTGTGTGATAGCTGTTTTTGTTAATTTGTCAATTTCCCTCTTTTGGCTCTGGTGTGAAGTGCATCCTTTCACCTACAGTATATTTTGCTGTGCTACTAACCGAAAGCCATTCATCACCTGATCAGGGCAACAACAGGCGAGGTCACAACAGCTAATAAAAGAGCATTGGCAATGTGGTTTGTAGATTAGACAGGCAACACAACATGACAACAGAGGAATCATGAATTCATGTTATTACTTTGGACAGTCAGATTAATATTTGTCAGTCTGTATTCCAGGGAAACACCAAAGAAGATCGAACAAGTGATGCAATGAATGTGAAATATTTGGATTATGAAAGAGAACAAAGACAAACTGAGCTTAATAATTGACAACAACACACCTACAAGTTCCATGTTTTTAGCATGATCAATCACCCTGTTCAGTAGCAGTTAAACATCTTGTTCACTGGAGCCTGTGCCGGTGCACATGGAGGCTTCAGCAGAAAAAACAACATTCATACATTCTGAATTTTTCAATGACATAAAATGCTATTTTAAGAATTTCTAACAAGGAATTTTTTCTACACAAAGTCTTTATCTTTAAACCTTGCTTACTGCAACAGTGTGTTTTGTCCCTTTTCCCTTTCGCGCCAGTGTTTAGTTTGTTCTTGTTTGCAAGTTAAGCAGTAAATGTTGAGCTACTCTGGGTATTGAGTGCTCTATGAAGCGGACACAAAAATTTTAATGTTGCTATCATGTAAAAAGTGTCTTTTCTGTGTTTTTTTTGTAAATTTCAAACGGAAGAAAAGGAAAGAAAATGGAAAATCAGTAAGAAATGAGGATAGGGTTTGTACAGTAAATTCTCACCAAATCAAATGGTGTTTAAATACTGGAGTGACTTAAAAATGTGCCCCATATAAAACTATATATATATATATATATATATATATATATATATATATACATATACACACATATATACACATTTACCGTAATGTAGCTGCTAGAAATAGTCGATAAACAGGCATCTGTTTATTGCATGGCCCGTCCAGCAAGCACAAAAAAAGCCTGTGTTTGCTCTTGCGTGAGTGTATTATACATGTAGCATCTGTTGTGTTTACACATGTCAGGCTATCAGAAACTCTTGTTTTCTGTCGACAGTAGTAATAATGAGCCAGGTAAACACACTTTTTTCCATTCCGGGCTGGTCTGAGAGTTAATTGATGTAGGCTGAGGGACAGGCTCTCACAGCAGGTGGATGGCTCCAAAGCAGTTAGACCACCAGCACTCACTGGGCATCTTCATAATGACAGTGATATGGCATTCATACTTTTTGGAGAGTGACTGATTTTCAGCAGCTGTGTTATCTAACATGTAATTCTATGTCATGTCAGTTTTTATGCAAGCCACTTTAACAAAAACTTAAAACAGAGTTATTTTACAGAGCCTCAGAGCATTCCTTCAAGTTATTTCCACAGGTCATTTCAAGTCTTAGAGCTTTCTTGACTCCCCATCAATGCAAGCAGAGAAAATCACTTGATAAGTTCAACCCTTGAGGTACATGGGATGTGCCAGGGAAAATTTCGATAACAGTGCCAAACGCTGTTTTGGCCAACCACAAAAGCAAAGAACAAAGCTTGTCTATCATTTATATGGAAATCAGCACAAGACCTAGACTTTGCAACATGAAATGAAAATGGAACCCTGGGCTCATACAAGGTTTCAATTACTTTTGTTTTGGAGAGGCTGAATCTCACATGGATATCTTCTCTTTTCTTGGAGCATAGGGAAGTAAATGATGAAATGTAAAAACATCCGTCCCACCTTGTTGCTTTATTTCTTCTAGTTGTTTATTGCAAAGGGTCCTAATAGAGTCCCACATTACCTTTCAAGTACATGTTGCTGCATTCATTTTTACTTTAAATGTGATTTCAAAGGCTGCACTTTTGCATTGAGTGATCTTTTTAAATGGCACTTTACATCCAGAACCAAATGTGCCTGAAAGATTAATGGCATTCAGCTATACTTGGCTGGTAGGGATTCAAAACAAGCTGGATCATTTAATTGGCAGAATAAAAGATAATAAAATAAGAGTCAACAAAATCATCTCTTGCAACCTTGTGGCTGTACTTTCAAGGCCAACATAAACTTTGTTGTGTCCTTCGAGGACTTGACTCATTAGATAATTAAGGGATTTTGATAAATGCTTTCTCTGAGGATAGTTACCATATGATTCTCAATAAAGACTTTTAAACTTGGTATCTCCCACCCCTTCCTAAACCTCATTGGACCCACCCCACCATGACCGCCACAGTGCAGCTGGACATCCCTTCTCCATCATAGAATTCTCAAAGACTATGAGAGACAGATACTATGCACAGCATATTGAGAGAAAATAGAAAAAAAGAGAAAATAATCTGCACTGGCAGAGCAAAAAAGGCACACACTGAGGGCAAGTCCTGCGAAGGCTCCCATCAGTCCCTACAGGAGACACCTGTCCCTACAAAACTCATGTTTATCTTTCATTGCAGTTCTCATCGGTTGACATACCCAGAGTATACGTTGGCTATGCGGTGCACATGCATTCACCACAAGGGTAAGTACCAGGGCCTATTTTATTTAGATTTTTCTGTCTGTGGCACTGTTGTGTCTGATACTTTTATTTGGGAAAACAAATGTTGGCTGTGTGTGTGCTGGCGTGTGTGTGTGTAATGAATAGGCTTATTAAAGTTTGGTGGTTTTGTGTGTTAGGAGGGGTGCCTGTCATGCACTCATATTCTGCTGAAGTGCACACACCGCTGGTGTGATGATAATTATTTGTAAGGAGGATTTGCATTTTGCTTAAGAAATTAGCTGTTTGTTTTGGAGACAACTATCTCTCCCCCCTCCCTTGTTGCATTGACTGGACTACGTTACCGTCTTATTTTTGTGTCACAGCTAGAATTGTCATTGGTAACTTTTGCAGTACTTTTGAAGAGGACACAGTAAGCTGGCTGGTGGTTCTCTGTAGGTGTTGGCTACTGAATGTTACGATTGGAAAAGATCAGTCAGGTATTTTTTTGGGGACTTTTGCCTTTGTGTGATAGGAACAGTAGAAGATAGAAAGTAAATGTCAGAGAGAGAGAGGGGCTAACATGCAGCAAAGAGCCACAGGCCGGAGTCTAAGCTGCTGCAATAAGGACTCAGCCTTGTACATGGTGTGTGTGCTCTATCAAGTGAGCTAACTGGCATCCCAGTCCACACTTTTTTATCTCCAATTCTAGCTACGTTAGAAAGCTTAGTACATAGTATTTCCAAACTATGTACAAGCGTATCCTATGCTATCAGAGTTTAGGCTTTATTATATTTGGGGATTTTTACACTCAACCCTAGCCAACTTTGCCTGAGATAGCATTTTGCGAACACACCCATCCTGTTAAAATGAGCATACTGTTACGATGTATTCTATATAGCCAAACAGGGATCTCGTGCGAAACAAAAGTCTGTAGTTTTGTAGTACTCAAGATTAGTCTCTCTCTTTTGTCTCGAGACTGGTCTTAAGACCACTTTTTGATGGTCTTGGTCTCGTCTCGGACTTGACCGCATTTGGACTCGTAGGTGTCTCCGTGTCGAGATTTTATTTCAAGACCAGTCAAGACCATAACTTTGGGAATATCAATTAATTTCTTTTGCGTTGTCTGATTTATTTGTTAACATCGTACCTTTGATTGGATGTAAAGCTTCAAATGCAACCACTAACCCTCTGCTGCCATTAACGACTGTCACTCCTACTCACAATGGTAAGCATCAATTTGAGTAAGTACCTATGATCTCGTTCCGCATATAATGTTGTGTGTAATGTGGACTGACACTGGTCTCGGTCTTGACTCAGTCTTGCCCTCCCTCTGTCTTGGTCTCGACTTGGTCTCAGCCCCTAAAAGTCTTGGTCTTGTCTCGGTCTCGATAAACTCTGGTCTTGGTCTTGACTTGGTCTCAGTTTGGGCAGTCTTGACTACAACACAAGAAGTCTGATCGAATATTTTTCCCCTTTCTATTCATAATACAGCATTATAATATGGTATAATGGTATAATGTTTACGTTAGATTTAAACTGCAATACAAGAACAATGCTCTTTATTTCTGTCAGCGGAGAATATAATCCTTAAAATTAAATCACCAAGGGTAGTTAGTGAGTTTCACCTTTTGTACAGGTTGTCTCAATTATAGAAATACGAGTTTCTAAGTGAAGCCAACGACACCATAACTGATAGTGGAAATGTGAATGTAATGTAAGGATTTGTACAGAAAGTGTGCTCAGGAGTGAGTGATTCTGACAGCTGGGAAAGTTTTAATCAGCTATTGATATAAATACAAATGGGCTGTACATACAGACTTTATAGTCTTCCAACCAGTCAAAGCGTTTTACAGTATATGTCACATTCACCCATTCACACACTAATGGCTGTCATGCAAGGTGCCAACTGCACATCCGAATGGAACTAACATTCACGCACACTCATGGCACGGCCATCATGAGCAATTTATAGTTCAGTATCTTGCTCAAGGACACTTCAACATACAGACTACAGGAGCTGGGGATCAAACCACTGGCCTTCTGAAAAGTGGACGACCCGCTCTATCTCCTGAGCCACAACCATTTTAGTGCACTTTTGGCCTTTCTTGTAGCAGGGTAACACAACATCCCAATGGAAAATACTTGCAGACAATCAATGTATAATAGTTAGGTAGATGTAACAACAAGTCCTCAAACCTAAACAACAAAATAGGTTGTCAATGCCTCCCAAAACGACACATGCAAGCAGTTCCCATAACAGTCCAGCACAGGCAACCAGACCTAAGTAACTCAACATAACTCAACATTTACTTAGTTTCACATAGGACTTAAACACCATACTCCTGAAAGTGAAAGTCCTGGGACCCATCCTACCACCGCATCCACATCCTTATGTGGACTGTTGTTGAAACTTTACTACAGTCATACAGCCACTGGAGGTCACTGACAACATAAGGTCATAATAAGGTTCTGAAAAAATAAACTGGTCATTTTTCTTGTGAGGACATGCTGGGATGTAAGCAATTGTTCTTGTTTTGCATTCAACTCCTTCTCTTTCAGTGACAGATAATATTCTTGCTCCATCCTGGCATGTCAAGACATGTCAAATTTGTAGACACTACTTTTACCTGGGTGACACAATAATTATCTACTACAGTGGCTGACAAGGCTGTGACGTCATTACTCCCATGCTGGGTAATTCTACAGCCTTTTTTTCATGCTGATGAAACTCACACAATAGAGAGACAGGAAGAGACCGAGAGACTGAGAGTGAGCTATCCACAAGACAAAAATTTGCATTTGATTTGGACTGTAAACTCTCACTTTGCCGAAGTGGCTGTGGATGTCTCTCATAAATAGCCCTAATGTGATAAAATATTACATTAGGGCTTTGGGGAGATGAGTGGTGGGATTTCACAATACAGTCATAAGTTATCAGAGGAACTTCTTCTGTTGATGTGTCAGCTATGATAGAAGTTAAGTTTCGTTATGTGAACGTAAATTTTGGCAGGTGTTTCCTGCCACCTTTCCTTGGCTTCAAGGAAATTACTGTCTCATAAAAGTGCGTCACATCCTCATATTAGCTTCCCAGCTTCTGAGGGAATTGGCACGCATCATAAGGCCCTGAGCAATCAAATCTGGGCAGATGACACAGAAAACAGAGGCATGCCGAAAAGAGTCTGAGCAGAAGCCCTTCATGGTACTTTTTTTGGTTTGTTTTTTATGGGGAATTGAAGGGAGAATTTTACAGGAATCCTGGTTTGTAGTCCTAATCCCAGATGAGGTGAATTTGAAATCAATTATGAGCTCAGTCAGATTATTGACAAGTACCACCTAGTCATTACAGCATGTGAACAAAATGACTTTTCTTGGGAACTTCCATTAATTTAGCTGAAATGGAACAGTGTGCAGCAGCCCTTCAAAGCCACCTCTGGATCAATGAAAAGTAACCGCAGAAAAATCCCAGTTGATCCTCTCTGCTAAAATACACCAGAAGGCACCGTTATGGTACAGAATGCATTCGATTAGGAATCCATGAATCCTTTCACACAACGATGAGGGAGCAACAAATAAATGAGTCATTTACTGTGAGAAAATGTGTGAATGTAGTATGTTGAAGGATTACTAAATCCGCAGATTTGCAAAGAGTGACATGTGAAACTAATGTGCTGTACACGTGCTGCATGTGTGTTATGTGAATACATTGGATTTGTGACAGATATTTGTAATGAGAAGTGCTTTTTATAAACCCGTCCCATCCTCTCTAATCCAATAACAAATAGGAATTTCTAATGGTGTAATGGTTACATAAAGCACCATGTTTGGCCATTTTAAAAAGGGTGGCTGAGCTGGAGACGAGGCTGCCAATGAACACTGCATTACAGAGTAGTCATTCAACACACTAGCAAACATGCAGATCAAAATGTACAACTTTAGTATCTGTGATCTCATGTGTGACATGAGAGCCAACCAGAGTAACAGACTCTTATCTTGACTATTAAACAGAAAGCCTATAAAAACATCCCCCATAGTTTTTATCAGTCAAATTAAAGAGTATAGCTTTTACTCTTCTAATATATGCTGCCTTAATTGTCCCAGTTCTGGCAAGACCATCACCCAATCCTAACACTAGTTTTGGGGTTGTTCTTAGTTTCCAAGGGTCAGCCCTGACCACGCTTAGACACACACATGCTTGCATTACATCATATGATCTATGGCCTTCATTTTTATTCTGAAATTTGATCACTTGTTTGTCAGAAATTCAAATTTGCTTTTGCTATAATTAGAAACGGCAGAATAACTAGCAAAGCTCCTTTGTACACTTCTCAGGTTTTGACCCTAAAAGAATCCAAATGAGCCCAATCAAAAACACATTACAGGCAAGTACAATGGCCTGAAGCCAATGCAGGCCTGTTCTGATTCAGTCTGATATAGCAACCACTGGAGCATATCCAGCCTGCGCTGTGTATCCTGTGACAGCCGCTGAGCACAGATAAAGATATGTATGGCCAAACATGCAGACTTTGATTGGATGCTCTTATCTCTATGAATAAGTGCCCAGCCACCCAAACAGCCATGTGCTGTGTACAGGAAGAAAGAATGGGAAGACAAAAGCCATTTGTTGATGTAATAAAGGCCGATGAAATTTTTGCTCTTTTTTATAGTTGTTTTTTTGGTGGAGTTTGGGATACAGCGGGGATGCATGTGCTTTTCCTGAGTGTCACTTGCAGACTTGAACCTTAGATGGGAAATCAATAAATGAGGGAGGACAGCAGTGAGGGCTTGACACAATCAGCTGATATTGTTAAACCCATAGACACTGAGTTATTTATAGTAAGTCACATATACATCTGTGCTGTCCACCCACAGAAGTTAGATAGATAATTACAAAGCTGTGTTTTTATTGCAGGTATTACCATGGTAATACATAACCTTTAGTCTCTAGACATTGTTTTAAATCTCCTATAATTACTTAACTTGCAGCTTTTGTTAGTGAAAGTCTAACTTTCTGGTTCATTTAAATGAAAGGCCATTGTTTCAGAGGCCTGCTGATAAAGGCTGATGAAATTAGCAGATTACAGCCCCCTTCCGTGTGTCTGTGTTTGTTTATGTGCGTGCATGCAAATGTACTTTGCCTCAGGCATGTTTCATTCTAAGTGCATGAAAACGTGGCTGTTTACCCATAAAAATGATTGACCAAACTGTGACATATACGCATCTCACCATCAGGCACTGTAAACCTGGACAGGCGTCTTTCTTTTTGGGAAATATATGGTAGATGAAAATGTCTACAGTTTATCATTACTCAATTACTATTGTAACAAGGTTAGGGCGCATTCTGTTGAAGGTGACGGGAAACAACCTTCTCTTAGGTCTTTATGATTTGTCATCTTTTGGTAGGCAATGGAAACTGTACTAGAGAACCAAAGTTTTTTCATTTTCAGTTTATGTTCGGCACACTGTTGTGTAAGCCACAAATTTAGTTTAGTTTGTTTGTTGGTGCATCCAAATAATGCAAGTTGTCCCTGAACTGCAAAACATTTTAGCTAGCGCTAAATCAGTTTGTTACCGAGGCCACGTCGTCACGTTTTCCTCCCATCCCTAGAAGGCAGAGGTGATGAAATTATCCTATTTACCAGATATGTTTCCACATCATTTCATAAAAAGCTCTATGAAAAGGGAACACACCTGTTGCATACCGCTAATGATGCTGCCGTTTCATACAATGCATGGTTTCCCGCATTTTATGAAATCATAGAATGGCCGCCAGAGAACTGATTCTCCAGAATCACGGCAGAAATTAATTTTACCAGCCAAAACCATTTTAATGAAATGTACAATATTTTAATTTCAATGAAAATGCACAGATATTTTCCTATGGTTTTGTTTTATAAAAAATACAAATGTTCTTTTTCCACAGAGACATACTTAACAGCAATATTTTACAGGCCCATCTTTAAAAGAATGGTTACTACATATTATAATCAGCTAGCTTTACATGGTAGCAAATATGCAGGAGAGGTTGCCTTTAAAGATTTACATACTTTTGAATAGACTTAATATAATAGACAAAAATGCAAACACTGTAACAGATTTGCAACAAAACACAGTAATATATCAAATCACTGCAGACAAAATGTGGACATTCATGCAAAAGTTATCAAGAGTCTTTGGCTGGCAAACGCAACACATAGCAAATAAGGCATACCAGTCTGATCAGCAGAAATGGAAAAGTGTAAAAAATGTATGACATTTTTCCAGTAAGGTATCAAGTCATTGGTGTTCATGCTTAGCTCAGCCAAGAATCCAGAGCCAGAAATTAGAAAAGTTCAAGTAGTGGCAAGTGAAAGACACCGTAGTCCATTTTTGACAAAATACATGGTTAATTAGGAGGTCCTTGTATCACAAATGATGGTGCTTTAGTTGTGGTTGGAAAAGTATCATGTTTAAGAGTCATCATCAGTTTTTATGACATGGAAGAGGGTGACATTAAATATTACCTGGTGTCCATTGTTCCAGGCATACAGTGCTCTCTCTCTGGCGTTGTAGTCAAGCATTGAGATATGAAAGTACTGATTGTGGAAAGGAATGTCTATGTATTCATAAGATGAAGTCTTCGTAGAGTAAGCGTAGTAAACCTTTGCTCCAGACAGGTGAGAGTTAGTGATATAGAGCGTCCCACAGATCATGAATGATTCACCTGCATTCCTTTTGGAGTATTCGGTGTTCCAAGTCTTCAGGACCTGCAGGGTGTCAGGGTCAATCTGGGAGATAACGACATTTCCAGCATTTTGATTGGTCGCGTACACAACCCACATTCCCAGTTCGTCAGCCATGACATCGATGTCGGAGTATCCGCCCCATGTGTATGGGTACATGTTGTGGAAGCCAGCAAACTCCAAAGCTCGCTGGGCCAGCACACTGCCTGTCTCGAAGCTGTACTTGACAATAATGTTGCTTTGGTACTTGTTGTAATAAAGCGACCCATTGTAGACCATGTGATTGGTTCCCTCCCATTTAAATGGGAGGCTGTAGGTTCGGGAAACCACTCCTGCTACGAAGTCTTCCATTGTCTTGTACTCACGCACAATCTTGCTGTTGGTGTAACTGTCCATATACCAGACCTACATCAGAGAGGATGAAGAGATTGTGTAGTGTTAACAGCTGATCTCTGATACAGTGTAATAAACATGTCAAACATCAAAATAAACTTCCAACCTCTTTTTAAAAGAATTTATAGGATTCTACAAAAAAACAACGCAGTTAAAAAATCTGAAATCCAGAAACATCAACTAAATTAGAATGACTAAAATCAAAACCCACTCTATGATAACAGTTGGTCCTGTCTTCAGCTGTTGTGATATTCAGCCTACTCTGAAAACACAACACAGATAGTATACTGTATACATTGCACAGCCCTTAGAAAGCACCCCCTTGCTTTCATAACTCACCCTGTTGTTTCTGGTTGATGCTAGAGGATCAGTCATCCATGCCCCAAACCGGGTTCCAGATGTCTTTATTGTAGCAGGTCCAGTGATTTTCATTAATTTCCCACACGCTGTTAATAAAGAAATGCAGCGATAAGATGTGCTGTAGTGGTTTTTGTCTCTAACTAGATTTCTCAAGCCAATTTCATGCCTGTGCCACCAGAGAGTGTGCCCTCTGTGCATACTAAGATAAGAAGCGCTGGCAGCGAGCTGCTTTATTTAACTTGAAGCATAATGGTGCAACTGCTGTTTGTAGCTAAAGGCAACTCAGCTTTCTCAACATATTAATATGTTTTTTCTTAATGTTGTCTTCAATGTGTAGTCTTATTTAGCCACTGTAAAGAAAATACTTGACTAATGACTAGCCTTGTAGAATTAGTGGATGCTGTAGTTGCAGATATTAAATCCACAAACAGCCCTCTTTTCTGCCCATTATGAGGAAATTAGTTACTGTATGTTACTTTCAGAAGCCTTCTTTAAAAGAGTTTGGAATTAAAGGCTGTTAATACACCAAACAGTCCACAAAAATAGAAACAAATTGCTTCTCTTCTTCACTGGCATGAGATCAAGGTAAAAACACAATGGAAAAACAACAACAAAAAAAACATTACAGCAACTGAACGTAGACTTCTAAAAGTAACGTGACATATCTAGGTACCTTTTAATAAATACAGACCACACTTGTTTGTGGTTGTATACTTCAAAACAACAAGAAAGTCAGGCTATAATATGTATTATTTAATTCTGTACCTGAAGTTCCCCTGTGGTTATTTTCTTTAGCAGCAGCAAAACAACAGTATACAATGAGTTCAAAAAAACTCTTGCTATGACAGTGACATGGCGGTGACAATTTATGAGATCATGCAAATGCTATTGCAATGCCACTAACTTAGTTTTCCCATACAGCTACGCAGCCTGCTGTCCAGTCGCAGCACTCGCTGATAGAGCTCATCGTAGTCATAGGCCCCAAGCTCCTCCTGGATCCCTGTCAGCACTGCCGACAGGTTCCTGATCTCCTCCTTGAACTGGGAGATGAGCGCAGCATCCATCTTGTACTGCTCCAGCACGGGGATCAATGGCTTCAGTTCATCCATCTTGTCTTTAAGCTCCTGCAGAAGTGACAATGACAGCAGCAGAAATGGAAAACAGAGAGAGGTGGAAGAATGTGGATAGGTGTGATGGTCAGGGACAAATAGAACTACAGTTTGTTTGACAGATGAGCAAAAGCATCCTTCAGTACATGTTAAGTATTTGTTATCAAAAGAATGCACATATGTACTGGGAGGCTAAATAATACTAGTCGTATTATTCATCATAAGCAGTGGTGGAAGAAGTACTCAATTTTCATACTTAAGTAAAAGTACAGATACCACATGAAAAATGTTACTCAAGTAAAAGTAAAAGTCATCCAGTATAAACCTACTTGAGTAAAAGTAAAAAAGTACCTGGTTTTAAAAATACTTAAGTAATGAAAAGTAAAAAGTACTACACATTCAAATCTATTGATCTTACAAAAAGCAATCAATCTTTTTAAATTCACTCAAGACAGGTTTGAATACAGCAGTGTAAGTTATATCGACTTGCAATAAGGAAAAGGGCAAGTGGATATTTCCTATACTATAGGGGGATTAGCCTGCGTTACTGCTCTGCTGTTGTGGTAGTATCATTTGGTGAAGCAGCAACTATTCTATTAGGGTCTGATCTGCTTGTATCTGATGCTGGCTATACATCTCTGGCTGTGCTGGTACTGGCTGAGGCTGCCTGTATTTCACCTGCGTCTGTGTGACCTGCTTAAGATGCCTGGACTGGGTCTGTGCTTGTACTGGCTGATGCTGGATGTGAATCAGTTGTACTAGTACTGGCTGATGATCCCACAGCTACTCTACTGAGAAACTTCAGCATAGCCCCTATAAATTATAGATATTTCCTATATATTAACGGTATCAGCTGCATCAGGCCCATTCAAACTGGCTCCTCCAAGTTTCATTCAATACATTTTCAACTACAAAACACTATTTAAAAAATGACTGAATATGTGATGCTTATTTACAGTGATGTGCATCCATACTGCCCAGTCTGTCCCTCTAATCAGCATTTTAATGCTCAATGTGAATCCACTGTCTTGTTTGTAAATGAGGAGGGCCGTCACATCCTGTCTGGACTGGTCCCACACATGTTTCTTGCTGGAATGTGCGAGTTTACTTTCGTGCACGCGCATATGAACGCATTTCCATGCGCAACGCAGAATTCTTACAGTTACAGTTTATAAAAACAAAGGCCTGCGGCGCTTATCAAACGTAATAAAAAGTTGTATTTCACTCAACATTGTTCAGTCACAGTCTGGCAAGCAACCAAGACACAGACAAACAAGAGATGCGCTGCTCAGCTGGTTAGCAGGATAGACAGACAGACAGAGAGATTTACAGCAGCTGCACATTAACTTAACTTTTTCTGTTATCTGTTGACATCGGGCTCTGAGAGGAGAACAACTTTACCTGACTGCTGTTCCCGCACTTCACTCTCATTGAGTTTTTTCTCTTATCGTGCCTAGAAGGATAGTCCCTCTTCATCCTCTCATCATAGTTGTCAACATTAATACTCGCTTTTACCTTTGACGAGAGAGTGAAGTGGGGCCGTCCAGCTCTGCGTGAGTGTGACTTCATTATTATTATCACTGTGTATGCCGCTGTCGCATCAGCTGGGCGACGTTGATTCCCGCAGAATCGGCTTTATCAGTTTAACATTTGTTTTTCAATGCTGCTCCACTCAAGTGCGCTGCATGCTAATAACAATGTAACGAGGTCTCGTGCAGAATGTAACAGAGGAAAACGTCAATACTTGGCTTAGAAACGTAGCTATTTGAAAGTGAAAAGTTGCAGATACATAAGTACAGATACGGAAAAAAACTACTTAAGTACAGTAACAAAGTATTTGTACTTTGCTACTCACTGATCATAAGAAAACAAGCATTAGTCAGCACCTTATGGAACTATTAACCAACAATGAAGCAATGAACCATTCATTTCTGCTTTCATCCATCCATCCATGCATTTATTTAAAAACCCTTTCAGATTGTGAAAAAAACATAAATTTATCTTTTGTTATTTACCAGGTCAACTAAAATGCAGCAATTTCCTAAAACATAGGCCTATATGTCTATATTCCTGTTCCAATGACAAAATTCATGTAATACTCATATTTGGTGGTCACCCTTTTTTTAAACCATGGTTTTATTTCTGATGTTCTTGTCATTATAATGGTTGTTCTACACGTTTTTCCATTTCATTCAGTGTCATGCAACTTGCCACACCAGAGACATCCCTACTCTCACACCAGCTGTCCTGTGCAATCCACACAGGGCAACTGCAGTAGCACAACAGCCTCTGAAACAACCAAAGATGTGAGCGCTTTCTGAATTAGAGAGCTCCTGAAGATACCATCATGTATATATTTCTTATTTTCATGTACACACAAAAGGTTTGCACACTAAAAAAGAATTTATGATAAGAGCTCATCAGCTCTTATCGGTTTTCTCAACAACCTACTCCAAATAAATGTAAGGGATCTATTTGCCCTTTGGAAATGGCTATCAAAACGTGGAATGCCACACCCATGGTGGTGGTACGACACTTTCCTGAAGTCTTGACTTGTTGCCTGGCAAACTCTTGTTGATGACAAGACAGAGCCAGTCTAGCAGTTTCCCCCTGTTTCCAGTATTTATGCTAAGCTAAGATAACCAGCTGCTAGCTATAGGCTTATATTTGCCATACAGACATAAGAGCGGTATAGATCCTCTCTATGAATAACCGTAATGATCAAACTATTCCTTTAAAGGTTCAGTGTGTAATATTTCTGAGGATCTATCAACAGAAATGCAATATAAGACCCATAACTAGGTTTTTCAGTGGTGTGTAAAGACCTTACATAATAAACCATTACATTTTTATTACCTTAGAATAAGCCATTTATATCTACATAACTGCTGGTCCCCCCTCCCATGGACGTCGTCACGTTGCATCATCATGTTTCTACAGTAGCTGAAAAAGGACAAACAGCGCTACAGAGCGCGTTTTACATTCTTCTTGTTCTACTTCTGGTATAATTCAGGCAGTGCAGACACTCATCATCATCATGTTGAATACATACGTTAGAAGAAGAAGCAGTAATATTATATAGCAGGGGTAAGTTTTGCATCAACATGTTGTATGGTTAGCTCAGTCGGTAAGGCGCAGGACTCGCAACCCAGTGTTCAATCCCACCTCGGGTGCGATTGAACACCCTTTTTTTTCTCTCTTCAACAAATGGATTCTGCAGTGAATGTTTCTCACATTGCATTTTCCTTTGTGTTTCGGTGTTTGATCCACATTTATGACATTCAGGGGAATCACGTTCTCTGACGGCTCTTTCAGAGGTGTGTCAAGCAGGCTACAGACTCCTTTAATGTCGTAAAAGTAAAAGCTCAGTTCAACTCCAAATACAGCATTGCAGTAAACAAGCTTCTTGTGCTTTTATTTTGTAGGCAAAACCACTAAAGAGGAAGTGATTATGTGAGTAACTGTTGCTGCCATGACTGAGATCTATTTCAGCACCGCTATAAAATTATTTATTTATTCATATTTTTTGCCGCTATCAAAGCACCATAATCTGACCGCGAGGCAGATACTATTGTTGGCGGACAGTTTTGGCAAGGGTCCATAATCTCAGAGAGAATGAATGTGTGGTTTATAATGGACTGTGGTGCAGAAACAGTGACAGTGTTTCACACTCTTGGCTTACATTTTCCATGTTATCTGTCAGTGGCCAAGTCTTAATAACATATTGTTTTTTCTGAATAATTAAGTAAATATAATTTCTTAATAAATATACTGACCAAGGCCTATCATTCCCCTCTTTCTCCCAGTCTTTCTGTACCTCTCTTCTTTGAAATAAAATAGCAAAATACATTACAGAATTGCCAAAATTGATGTCCTGTGAAAAAGGTTGAATTACGCTTGAAAGCATGTTTACAGTGTAAGTGATTTGTGAAATCAATGTTGCATTAAAACATTTCAGGTAAATATATAATTATTAAATAGAGAAGATAGAGTGTATGTTTGATTAAACCAGACTATGATTAAATGAGGCAGTAGAATACCTGGAAGTTTCTGGCGATGATGGATTTCCTGTCATCCTCAATCTGTCTGAACTTGGTCCTCAGGCCCTTCATCTGGTTTTCCATCTTCATGACGTATTGGAAATCCCTCTGAGTTCGCAGGTTCAGCACCTCAATGGACTGAGACATGTTCTGTACCTAGAATAAAGAAGGCCATGATAAATGATCACCTCAAACAGGGTTATTATGCACAAGTTGGACCTTTAGTAGTACAGTATATAGTGTAGAAGAGTATAGTACAGTAGTTAACTCAGCAAGTGAATAGATGATGTCTACTCTTCTCTCCTACCTGCCTTTCACTGCAACTAATTGAAAGGCACTTTAATGGGTTGTCCCTGGTGAACCTGTGTGTGTGCCTGAATACATAACAGGCTATTGTTGAAAAAGAACAAAGGTGGCAAAGCCTAACAGCAGTGTGCCTGTGTTAAATGCACATGATAAAAGATGTAGTATTTGAAGTATTAAACTCCTCAAAAGAATGATAAAGATTGTAGAGATTAGTTCTTATGTAAGTGTGTGTGTGTGTGTGTGTGTGTGTGTGTGTGTGTGTGTGTGTGTGTGTGTGTGTGTGTGTGTGTGTGTGTGTGTGTGTGTGTGTGCATGTGCATTTACATGTGCTTACCTTCTCTAGTAGCTGGCGGAGCTGTCTGCTCTTGGCATCTCTGGAGCAGAGGCTCTGTTCTGGTGCCACCACTGTGCAGATACAGCGCCCATCAGCATCCTGGGCCGAGCTGTACACCTGCCAGCCTTCCTTTGGACCGATAGTCTGCATGTACAAACAAATATATGTATACACTCTTTTAGATTATGTATTGCAATCAAAGAGAAAGATTCCCTGCTGACTGGCTTTATGGATGTGGCTTCAGTACAAGCCAAACAGATTGTTTCTCTTAGCGCAACCGCTAACATCCAGGACACCGTGTTATGGGATCCCTCTACCCTTCCTAGGCTTTCCTCCTGCTTGATTCCAAAGCATCAGTCAACCTGGGCTGAAGTGGTGGTCCGTGGCTGCAAGAGAGGCTCGGACGGGGCTGCCTCTCCTCCGCACATCGGCCTCTCCAACCGCTATGCAGCCCTGTCTAACGACACTACGGTCCATCCAGCGGATACACCTGCGGCTTCGAGTCTCCCTGATACGGATCCCTGTAGGCGGACAGTGCCGGCCGACACTGTTGCATCTCCTCCACCGGCTACATCTCCCGCACTGGCAGCAAACGGTGATCGGTTGGGCTGCCGGTCTGCCACTGGGCCTCAACGGTGGCCGTCATCCTGGTCAAAAACCTCCGCTTCCCGACGTAGGATCCTGAAGGAGGCTGTGCTCAGACGCTCCGGAGGCTGTCTCTACCCTGCACCGTCAGGTAGCCCTTCTCTCAGTTCTGGTACTGCTACTCCAACACAACACTCGGTAGCTCACACACTCCATCCTCAGTCCGCACGCAGTGTTGAAGCAGATTCTGCTCAGTCCTGCTCTGGAACCCCAGAACCGGCATCTGCTTGCCCCCTTTTCTCCCCAACCACACTAATAATTGGTGACTCCATAACCAGAAACATCCGTTTCTTTAACGCTACCACTCACTGCTTCCCCGGTGCCACCACAGCTGACATTTTAAAAAAACTCCAGGACCTAATGCCATCGCTCCCGTCCTCTATCACAAGGGTGATATTCCATGTGGGAACAAATAACACAGCTCTTCAGCAGTCTGAGCTGACAAAATCAGATTTTAACCATCTTTTTAACTTTTTAAAGCAGTGTGGAAAGTCCGTTTTTATCTCTGGTCCCATTCCCACTGTTGGTCGCGGTGCTGACCGCTTCAGTAGACTCCTTGGCCTCCACGACTGGCTCCAATCCGCTTCCACGGTGTGTGTTATGTGGATAATTTTAATATTTTCTGGCAAAGAATGTCTCTTTTTAAGATGGACGTCACCCAAAGAAACGGGGCTCAGAAATGTTAGCTGCTCACATACAGCATGTGGTGCAGTCCACACATGACTTACGTGAATGACTAATCATTCATGCAGCACACCTGGATACACCACCGGTTACTGAACAGAACTCTAACTCACTGCCACAAACAACTGTCTCCACCTGCTGGCATGTAAAGCCGTCTGCTCCCAGCGCTGTTCCAAAGACTTCTATTCCTGCCATCATCACGCATAGACCAGTAAACCGAAATGTGCACATCCCACACAGAAATAATAGTAATCTTATAAAGATTAGGACAACTGCACCAACTCCAGCACCCAAAACAAACTCATTAAAAATGGCATCAAGTACGCTGTGGTGAATTTAACTCCTTTGATTTCACTCTTAAACTTGGAGGGCTGCAACCAATCATATTTGTATAATTTATCGCCCCCCCAAAAACGCCTGAAGGATTTTTATCAGAACTTCCTGAATTTTTATCTACTCTGGTTTTTAAAGTTTTGCGCATTCTTTCAGAGCCAAAGCCAACACCTGTCTGATTCCAACACCAACAATCTGGTCGATCACTTCAATCATATCTGCTTGTCGTCACTAAATATTACTGCTCCTCTAAAGGTTAGGCCTACGTCTAAAGCTAGTAAGATAGCCTGGATAAATGACAGCATTCGCAGCCTAAAAAGGGAATGCAGGAAAGCAGAGCGCAGATGGAAAAAATCCAGTCTCCAAGTCCATTACCTCAGTCTGAAGGATTTATTAATTAACTACAATAACATGGTTAAGGATGCGAGAACACACTATTTTCCTGAACTCATTACTACACATAAACACAATCCCAGGTTTCTGTTTAAGACTGTGGATCAGCTGGTAAACCCAACCCCTCCTTGTGCCTCAGCTGGAAGTAATGATGACTGTGAATTGTTTTTATCTTATTTTACCAATAAGGTGGTGTCAATCATAACCTCTATTACTCCCGCAGCCTCTTACTCAGAGGTCCCTCACCAGCAACAAGAGAGTTTTAACCAGTTTTATCCCATCGACTTGTCTGAGCTTTTAAAAACAGTATCACAAATTAGTGTGTACCACAGGAAGTACCACAGCACTGAGACTGCCCTGCTTAAAGTCACCAATGACCTTTTAATGTCTGCTGATGATGGCATGTGCTCAGTCCTGGTACTCCTGGACCTTAGCGCTGCTTTTGACACCATTGATCACAACATCATGTTAGACAGACTGAGGCACTGGGTGGGGATCTCTGGTACTGCCCTAGAATGGTTTTCATCCTACCTGTCAAATAGGAAGTTTTGCATGTCTGTAAACAACTATGTCTCTTCATTCTGTCCAGTTAAATATGGTGTGCCTCAGGGGTCGGTCTTAGTACCCATTGTGTTTTCCTTGTATCTGCTTCCCCTTGGACATATTGGCCCTCATTTATGAAAAGTGCGTACACCAAATTTCCAGCGTACACCTGGCGTACACCCAAAACCACGGTGACTTTGAGATTTATCAATATGGACGTTGGCGTACGGCAAATCCTACGCCAGCTCAGGAGGTGGTGTACATGTACGCAAGTTTTGAATTAGTGCGGAAATGCGCAGAAAAACAATTCCTAACACCACAAAACGCACTGACAAACTAAAAGATATGATATATTATGACCCACTGTAACAGAAAGAAAGTTTGAAACATTAATTTTGGTGTTTATATTTGAGCAACACGGACTTTATACAGCCTATATAATATTCGAGCAGTCAAAACATGCTTTGATTTGTATTTGGACTATTTTATCGTAGCTTTAGGTGCCTTTTATTTGGGTTTGCTTTTAATAAAATGTGTACCTTCTAATGAAAAGGCTATGAGCAAAAAATGTTGTAAGGTAAATAAATACTGCATACAAACAACGAAGCGCATAAGCGGATGGCGGATAAGCACTGAGACTGGCTGCCGAAATGGACACAGCCCCACGCCCTTTAGGTGAGGCTGGCACAGACATGTTGCGCACAAAGCCCTGCATTAATTATAAGACAAACTTTATATTATGACAGCAACAGCGAGCACCGACACCCCCGCTAAAAGCCCAGTCCCGGAGGTGATGAAGCAGCTTTTTATCAGAGCAACATACTTTCATTTGGAGCTTATTTGGGACTTAACTTTGATGGGCGTTTTAGCAGTGCTAAATCTATCTCTTGGAGCACCACAAGTAGCCAATTTATAATTCTAGGAACAGACAAAAACTTCTAGTTTGCACAGTGTCTTTGCAAGAGTGACTGCTCGTGTCCATTTTTAAGCGCGTTGAACATTTTGTCAAAAATGTGTCCAGTTTAAATCATCGAATAAAAAAGTATTAAATTGTTTCCAAAAGAAAAATCTCGGAATATTAAAATGCACAATATTTTTGAACATTTATGCCTGGGATGGGCTCTAGTAGTGAAACTAAACATTTAATCTTTATTTAAATCTGTCAAAACAACATAATATTTTGTTTCTTAAGTTTTAATTTGTGGATTTCCTGCTCCAAACCATGTATTTCTTGCCGTATTCCGTCAGTCCCTGCCATGAAGTCGTGGGTGCGGCCTCCTGAAGCTTGAATAATTGGGGGCGTTTCATTCAAATTACGCACGTTTTCAGCCGCCGCATTTATCAGCACCAGGTGATGCGATGCGTACACCTGAAATGCTAGGGTACAGTGTAACAGTGTAAGCATAATCTCACGCACAAAAATACGCCCGTTTCTGCGGAAGATTGATAAATGAGTGCCATTATCCATAAACATGGTATTTCTTTTCATATTTATGCTGATGACACACAAATGTACTTGCCCGTCAGATCCACAGACCCTGGAATGCTGAGTTCACTTACCGACTGCCTTTGTGAAGTTAAAAAATGGATGTCAAATAATTTCCTCCAGCTGAACTCAGACAAAACAGAAATCCTGGTCATTGGGTCCCAGCAGATGGCAAAACAAATACTGGCATCTGCTGGTTCCCTAGTAAATCACATTAAGCCTGTTGCAAAGAACCTTGGTATCTGGTTTGACAGTAATTTAAATTTCGAGCAGCACACCACAAAGCTTGTTCAATCATGTTTTTATCAACTTAGAAATATAGCAAAAATTCGATCTATGTTAACTTTTAAGGACACCGAGACCATTTTAAACGCCTTCATCTCATCACGCCTGGATTATTGCAACAGCCTTTTCACTTGTTTAACCCAAAAATCTACTGATCGACTCCAGACTGTCCAGAACTCAGCTGCCAGGCTTTTAACCAGAACAAAGAAATATGACCACATTACTCCTGTTTTAGCTTCATTACACTGGCTCCCAGTATGTTTTAGAATTGACTTAAAAATTTTATTGATAACTTTTAAAGCTCTTCATGGCCTCTCGCCTTGTTATATTTCTGAACTTTTAGTCCCATACACACCAGCATGTACCTTGAGATCCTCGGGCAGAGGTCTGTTGTCTGTTCCAGAGTCTTGACTGAAAACTAAAGGGGATAGAGCGTTTGCTGTCAGGGCCCTGAGGCTCTGAAACAGCCTGCCCGAGGAAATCAGGTCGGCTGAGTCAGTGAACTGATCTTATTTGACTTTATTTTATCCCTTTTATTTTATTCTATTTTACTTATTTTAAATTTATCTTAAACGTGTATTTTAGTCTTTTCAATGTTTTCTTGCTTTTATCTTGTATTGTTTTTGTATTATTTTTTGGGTATTATTGTCTTTACACTTGTTAAAGCACTTTGTAGCTTGTTTTTGAAAGTGCTCTACAAATAGATTATTATTATTATTATTATCACTTATTTCACATTTGTGTGGCACAGGTTCTCTTTGGAAAGCTGTTAACCTCAAGTAATTCTGAACAAAGCAACAGATATATACACATGCACTTTCAGAACACACCATGCGTCAAACAATGATCATGAACAATTTCAACTTTAATAATGTAATAAAAATAACTGGTTCATAAATTTGATGTCTGATAAGTTCAGTGTGTAAAACTGGATGATTTCTAAGCAAAAATAAAGGAGCCCTGGCTGTGATTCCAATGACTTCCATGGTTATGCTTCTCTTTTGTATGTCCTTGTATGTACATGTGTGTTGTGGGTGCTGCTTACCATTTCGGGCACCTGGCTGAGCTACTCACCTAAATCTAATCATCTCATCCACTTCCTGGTAAAATACACTTGTTCTCCTACTAGTCATCGCCAGATTGTTCCGTCCCTTAAGTGGATTTGTGTGTCTATGCCTTTCATCATCGCTTCACTTCAAGCCACATCTGCTAACACCAGCCAGACCACATTATGATCTACCTGCCTACCTCATGCCTTCGTCAGCCCTACCAACTACCTCAACTACAGGTTGTTTGTTAATACATTCTATTAATTCAGCTGTCGTGATCTCTGTCCGCTTCTGGCTCTGCCTTAACCAAACTGTAACAGAAAAGTCTGGCCAACATGGACCCAGCAATCAGGAGCCCTGAGTGCAAGCATTAGCCACTCCAGGTGTACGGGTTGGACAACTTGAGAAGATTGTTCATGAGGTAATGGACACTCTACATACTCTCTCTACCATCGTCACTTAGCTTGGCAGACAAATGAACCAGGTAACCACTCACCTTTCCATCTCTTCCACAGACAGTTCAACTGCTGCTAGCTCATTATTCAGTGGTCAGTTTCTGGTCCAGTGTTCTCTAGTGTTTTAACAGCAGCCTGCTACGTATTCTATAGATAAGTCTCTTAACTTTCATGATTGAGTTATTGACTGGTAAAGCTGCTCATAGGGCTACAGCATGGTGGGTGAGGTGTCACCCCTTTGTGATTCCTATGAAGCGTTTGTAACAGAATTGAAGAAAAGCTTTTGATCATCCGGTTCAGGGGAGGGAGGCAGGTGACTCCTCTGACTCCCTCACGGCTCCAGTCCCATAGCTGACTATTCTGTGGCGTTTCGAATATTGGCAGCTGACAGTGGATTGGATAATATGGGGTTACAGAGGGTGTTTGTTCACAGCTTGTCTGAAACCATGAAGGATGAGCTAGCAGCTATAGGGAAGAGACCAGCAGCTTAGACTCTGATTTGGCTACAGACTAAGTAAAGGAGTGAAAGAGAAATCCAGCCATTGCTCTTGCTTCTTCGTCCCTGGACATTATTCTCATCCACATTAAGCTTCTAATTATGTCCTCGTCTCATTCTTTTCAGTTTTGGGACTGACTTGGCTTAAATGCCATAACCCACACTTTGACTGCTCCACTGGCACTGTTATTAGCTGGAGCACTTTTTGTCTTTTGTCTTATGTCTGCACTCGTTCCCCACCAGCCAACTGCAGCACCCATTTACTTAACCTCCTGACTTGTTACTAGTTCCCTGTGTGTGCAATGATCTAAGAGAGGTGTTCAGTAAGCAGAAAGCTCTGCCCTTGCCACCCCACAGACCCTATGACTGCGCCATAAACGTACTTCCTGGGACTCTGTTAGCTTCCAGTAGATTGTATAATATTTCCCATCCTCAGAATGAGGTGATAAAGAAATATATACATAACTCCCTGGCAGAGGATTTGTCAGATGTAGCTTTTTCTTTGTGATCAGACCGGCCATGTATAGACTTCCGTGGACTGAGTTACATAATTGTTGTTTGATATCTCAGGAATGTCTTCCACTTGATTAACGTTTTTTGAAGGAGATGATTAGAAAACGGCATTTAATACAGCTTTTGAACATTTTGAGTTTTTTGGCTTAACCAACAAGTTTTTCACGTATTAGTGAATTTTGTCCTTCGTGACATGCTAAAATACAAAGACATGCAGAACATGCTCCTCTTTGTATGACATGCAAAGAGGAGCTACACTGAAAAGCTAGAAAACAGCTTCACAGCCAGCGACTCTGCATCAGTGTGGAGAGGCCTGCAGAGACCATCCCCCAACTGTGCTGGTACTCAACGATTGGCTGACGAGCTGAATGGTTTCTATTGGAGGTTTGTCCACAGTCACACCTCTCCCCCACTCCAACTCCAACTTCAAACAGTCACCTTACCCCACTGCCACGCTGTCACCCCCCCTCTGACCCCTCACCTGCACTCTGTGAAGGGGATGTGAGCCAGCTCTTCCAGAGACGGAAGATCAGGAAGGCTCATGGCCCAGACGGTGTGTCACCATCCTGCCTGAAAATCTGCGCAGACCAGCTGGCCCCCATCTTCACACAGATCTTCAACAGATCACCGGAGATGTGTGAAATGTCAGGTGTCAGGACAGGTCAGTGGATGATGCAGTCAACTCAGCTCGGCGTTCAACACCATCATCCCCGACATCCTCAGCACCAAACTCACCCAGCTCACTGTGCCAGCCTCCACCTATCAGTGGATCACAAACTTCCTGTCTAACAGGAGTCAGCACGTGAGGCTGGGGAACATCACATGCAGCACCCGAACTATCAGCACTGGCGCCCACAGGGTGTGTGCTCTCCCCACTGCTCTTCTTCCTCTACACCAGGGGTCTGTAAATAAGTCTGGCATTGGGACAATTTTTTTTCAATTCATTAATGGCAGGCCAGAACAAAGTCAAACTATTTCAAATCCTTACTCATACTCATGTGAATGTTTAGCTCAGTAGGTACTGTGCGGGACTCCCATTAGGAAGATCAATTCCAATTAACTGCGTAAATATTTTACCCCTTTTCACTTGAAGGACACTTTTGCACATGCTCACCACAAGGCACGTGCTGCAGTGTGTGCGCCTGGTGTTTGATCGGGATTCATGGTTGCTTATTTCAATTTCCCTGAAGAAATTCAGGGGAGCAAGGGGGAGCTTAGCTCATAAGACATCAACTCCCCTAACAGCATGGTTTGTGATATTTTGGGGGTCTCTAAAATATTGACAGCATGCTAAAGCTTATCAAGGATCATCATGGATCATGCGGAGTGTCAGACTTCATCCCGCCAGAGAAAACAATCACTGACTGACCACAACCGGCCAGTCGTTCCGCGGTCTCCTGTCCATGGTCCGCCCCACTCCCTCTCCGGTGCCGACAGGCTGTGAAAGGTTTGTGATCATTGGCTGGATGAATATTACGCATGACTCATGCAATACTGCAACTGGGGGCTCTCCGCAGCGCCACGCAACTTTCTACATTCTTCCCAGAGGTGTGTCAAGCAAGCCAGAGACTCTTTTAAATGTCCTTCAGAACTCTTCAAAGTAAAAGCTTTCAATAAACTCAACGTAAAGCATTGCTTCAATAAACGTTCTTGCGCTTTTATTTTGCAGCCACAATCACTTAAGAGGAAGTGATTGTGTGTATAACTGTATCTGTCATGACTGATATCTGTTTCAGCACCAGTCGCTATCAATTTATTTTTCTACACCAACGACTGCACCTCAAGAGACCTATCCATCAAATTCCTGAAGTTCACTGACGACACAAGGGTCATCAGCCTCATACGGGACGGTGATGAGTCGGCCTACAGACGGGACGTTGATCTGCTGGCTCTCTGGTGCGGTCAGAACAACCTGGAGCTTAACACGCTCAAAACTGTGGTAATGATGGTGGACTTCAGGAGGAGCCCCCCCCACTCTGACCCCCATCTCCATAGTCAACAGCCCTGTGTCCCATCCCCTGACTAGTAGCCTACATTAGGTATTACTTTACTGGGATTATCCCCCTCATTACAAGCATTGGAAAAATTAAACAAAAACTTGATATATACAGAAAGAAGACATTTTCAGAAAGAGGGAAAATGTAGTCAAGCTTTTGCTCAGGACTGGATTATGGACACAATTTATAAATATGTGGCTGCTTCTAAAACCCCTTTAGGCTGTCTGCCCTTTGCAGATTTACAGTTGCTAGCTGTAGTCCTTACATACTGTCCATACTGTAAATTGCCCTTTTACTAATTAGACAGCTGAAGGTTATGATTACCTTGGGATTGTACACCCCAAAAATCTATGTTGTTATTTTTAGATATGAAAATCATCCTCATGGATCACCTCATGGACTGCGATGGACTGGCGACCTGTCCAGGGTGTACCCCACTAAATTGGACATTATGCATCGCTGGCTATATTTCAACTACAATTAACTGTTACTGAGACTTTGTTTTTCTTGAAAATACTTAATGTGCACCAACTTTTTTGGTTGTAAATCAATGGATTTATGTTACACTTGCAGTTTTTGTAACAAAAACAATATTTTGTGCAGATTAGTTCCATTATGTGAGTAACATTTAGTGTGTTATAGCAAGTCATAGAAAGGCATTCAGGACAGCGGAGCAAATTCCATCAGAATCAAGTGAGGATAATACTAGTGGTAGAGATGATGAATGGCTGTCAGAAATAGGAGAATCCCCAAATGCTAGCAGCAGTGATAGTGGAGCTGAGGGTGCTGAGAAAGAGTGGCTGAGGAGTCAGAAGTGAGGTTCAACGTTTACGTATTGCATTAAACTGCATTAGAATATTTCAAAATATGTGACCACATTGGTTTAACAGCATTAAAAAAAATAGTTTTCACATACTATATCATTTTATTCATTGGTTTGTTAAATAAATATTTCTTCAGTTAATACCTTAGGCGCGTGCTGTCCACCTTAGTGGACATGCAAGAAACTCCTTGAAAAATGTGTGTTTTTGACTTTTATTTTGCATGCCTAAAGAGCACTAAAAACACATACGAAAAAATCCTGAAAAAGGTCATAATTCATGCATGAAAGGGTTAATGCCTTAACATGTGGAGAAATCCAAAGCTTGACAGGCCTGCTGTGCCCTGTTATGTTTGCTAAGCTGCCATTGCCATTTGTTAGAAATCAAAATTTAGGTTTTGTTTTTTTCCACATTTTAGGACATTATCCTATTTAAATTGATTGGTTCTATTGGCACTATCTTTCGCAAAGTTTTGTTTTTATCCTGCTATTATGCCACTATTTCTGTGTGTAGTGTTATTAAAAGATAATGCACATCAGGCTATTCAGAATCAAGTATTCTCCACTGCTACAACACAGTGCACTTAATAATTGTTGTAATTGTTAATAAGTGTTTTAGAATTTTGAAAACTAAAGACATGTACTTTTTCTCAATTATTCATAGTATCTGTGGCCATGAACTGTCTAGCAATAGAAAGATTTAGCTGACACTTCAATCAAGCAAAAACAGACAAACAAGCCTGAAGATGCTTCTGTGTTCATATAAATATTCATGTACTTTGCCACCAAGGACTGTGCAGCTAAACCTTGTCACCCACTATAATTCAAGTGACATATCAGAAGAAAAGAAGGTGCATTTGGGAGAGGGGCGGTAATGAACAAACAGAAGAGTTGAAGATGTGGTTGTGTGGGAAAACAGTAGCTGAGGGAAAAACAAAGAAAAGAGGACAGTGCTGACAAAGAACAAAAAAGAGGACTTTACCATCAATTAGAGGGAAGAAGATAGAAGTAGAAGAGTAAGTATGCAGGCAGATACATCAGAGAAGTGCAAAGACTGCAAGCATAAGATGATGAGGTGAAGGATAAAGAGGGAGGGCACCAACGTGTACTGAGGAGAAAATTAGGGAAAACAGTCGGAGAAGCAAAAACCAGGGTTAGGCTCATAGATGGCACTGGCAGCAAAGTCTATCTCACTGATGTTTATATATTGATTAAAAATCACTTACTAATACATAACACCACAGATATAAGAGTGATTCTGTACAAGCACTGGCCGACATGACTCATTTAATTAGGCCTGACTATGACTGCTTCATACATGAGGAACATGTTCTACCTTGTGCAGTTTAAGAACATATTAACTTGTGAAAATGTGTTGTTGATCAGGCAAAAACTAATTTTTCAATATGTTGTCTCTCACTATGTTAGATAGAAGAAGATCACGCTCCAAAGCTACAATGGTTTCACAGAGCTGCGCGCCAAAGTCTAGTCATTAATCATCTTCACAAAACAGCATCCAGCAGCTCAAAGCTCTCTCCAGCCATCCAGAAGAGTTTCACTCCCTATACAGGCATCTCACACACACACACACACACACACACACACACACACACACACACACACACACACATGCACACACACACACACACACACACACCTACATGCATGAGTGGTTACATACAGTGTGTACTGCACACACAAGCACATGACCAGTTGCCAAGACACAGCCATGTTTCTTTTGTAGTTCTTATTCATGATCCCATATTCTTTCTTTGCTAGGGTTTGACTAATGGCTTTTAGAGGCTGATATACAGTGGTCATCAATTTTTCTGGAGGGAAGTTGCCAACACACAATTTATATGCCATATGTTTACAGTCAAAACCAGAAAACAAAAGCAGAATGGATCATTCCTACATGTTTTATAAAGAAAGGGATCCTGAGGTGCTGAGGCCGTGTGTTTTCCTGTTTCACATAAATTTAAAACAAAATGCCACTAGCCCAATCAGCACTAAGACACACTGATCCTTTCTTAAAATCAGATATAACCTATGCTAGGATAGACCCAAAAGATCCTGACTATCCCTACTAAATGACTCAGCTTTTCACCTGTTAACATGTGGTTCTGTATAACTTTTGGAGGATCTCCCAGCTCTTAACCCTTTCATGCATTAATTATTAAATCAATGCATCAATGTAATATTTTTTTATTGTTTGTTTTTACTTTTAAACAAGTGAAAAACTATGCCTATAAACTCCCCCCCCCAATATTTTTCATTTTGAAATGTGTTTACAGCAGTGGACACCATGCATTGACGGCATCAAGTGATTCAGTGGAACTCAAAATAAGTCCAAAAAACAATATGTTTATAAAACATTTACTAAAAGCAAGTGGTATACATACACATCCAGTTATTCAAGTGCAAATTATATCATAATTTTAAATAAAAAGTTAAAGGCAGAATCTGCATAGGAGTGGACAGATGTATTTTCAGTTACAGAACAAAATGGACAAGAAATAAATAATTATATAATTAAATTTATGATGCAGTGTGTAGGTAAAACATAATAATCAATAATCAATTGGAACTGTAGACATGCTTTGGGGGTACGCCACGTGGTGGTAGGGACATGGTATTATAACCTAAATGGATCAAAATGGCTCCCAAATATTTAAGAAACTTTCTGAGGTTAAAAACTAAGACATAATTTATGTGCCATATCTCACATTGCCGCTGAAATTAGCTTTTTACACGTTTACCTGCTTTATTTTGCCCTCTTTCGGGCTACTAGACAACGTTTTATAACAAATACAATCTTAGTTCATTTTTACACTTAAAATTGATTGAATGCTTTTTTGCATTTTAATCTGTTTGTTCTATTTCTTCATTTGCATATTTTTAACTCATGAATAGCTTTTTTAAGGATGATCTTTAATAATCTGTGCTCTACATTCTAGAAAACAAATACACAATAGAAACACCTACAATATGACAGTATTATACGACAGTGGCCTGCAAAATTACCATAGAATTGCCTCTACAGTTCTATGACAGTCTCACGAAAAGTGTAACCCTATAATCTGCAAATCTTTCATGTTGTGCAATTGTTCATGTTATGGTATCCACCCAACATCTTATAAGGTCATCTCACATTGGCCTGTTACTCAAAAAAACATCCCCCACTTATTTAATGCTCTTATACTATATAACATACCTTACTAACTCAAAGATCATCAGACAGTCCAGTAGCCACGAATAATGAATGATCATGACTTTATTACTTTTACTGCTGCACACAAGGTCAGTCTCTCTTCTAGTGCCTATTAATGTTGGACTTTTATGAGGCAACTTGATTGAACTGTGAATTAGCCCTCAAACCTTTCATGCCTCAGTAAAGCCAAGAGTGACACCTACAGTACTGTATATTATGACTGTATCTGTCATCTGGCCAACAAGAAATAAGGAATGGAGGTGTTATTAACATAATATAACATGAAATGCTCTATTTAATGCATTATTATGTTATGGCTAGCCACAGGTTTAGTGTTTTGTGTCATGTGTCTGTTGTGTTAGTTTTTTGTAAGTGCTTGACTTAGCTTAATATTGCTAAAAGGCTGCTATTTTTATCAGGTGCGCTAAAAATCCTACTATTCTGAAATGCCTGTAGTAGAATTTATTGGCCAGTGTACTCCTAGCTTTTACAGCCACGCTAGAAGCATGACTCCATGAATGTCAATTGGTCCGACTACAATATCTCTACAATTATTGGATGGATGGCCATGAAATTCTGTACAGACAGATGACAAATCTCTGAGCGAAAAGACTTTGGTGATCCCCTGACTTTTCCTCTGGCATCACCATGAGACAGACGCTTGTGGTTTTGAGAAAAATGCATAACCATTAGCTGGATTGCAACACAATTTTGTACAGACACTTATTTCTCCCTCAAGATGAATTTGAAATAACGTTTGTGATCACTTAACCTTTCCTTTCCAAAACCAATGACATTCCTTTCAGCCTCAACTGTACTTGCTACTAAGCAAATGTTAGTATGCTAACACGCTACACAACGATGATCAACATGGTCAATGTAATACCTTCTAAATAGGGATGGGGATCGAGACCTGGTTCTGGAAGGACATGGTTCCAAGTTTCTCATAACCAGAAAATCAATAATGCCCGAGCTTATCTTGGCTTAAGGAGGAGGAGAAAGTAAAATGCCATTTATGTTCCATATTAATTTCTTGTATGGGGGGGGAACACAACACAACACAAAATGCAGTACCTTTAACTGTCTTCAAGTTGGAACACCAAAAAATCCAGCTGTCGTTGGGTCTCATCTTTCCACCAAATAATAGAAAAGTATCAATAGTGGTATCGATAAAGACTCGGATCGTTAAGCAGTCTCACAAATGGTATCAATATCAATAAAAATTAACAATCCACATCCCTACTACTAAACATTAGCATGTTAGCATTGTCATTTTGAGCATACAGACGTTAACATACTAGAATTAAGTCCAGCCTCACAAAGCCACTTACATTAGTGTGGAGGTGTCAGCACAAAGTGCAAAATGCAGCGTTCGAACCACCAAACTACTATTTTACTGGGGTGCACTGAGGTTATTTGGTATGTTGGTGACTCACCTTGTGCCAGTGGGAGAGGTGTGGTGATGCAAATCTAGTGGCACACTACAATTTCAGAGCCGTCTGTTCCTGCCAGTCCCCCCTTGGTGTATCCATCCAAAACACTCGTAACACTACATGCATCATTTTCTTTTAATCAGTCTGGCTAAAATATCATCAGAGCTCCACATTTTAACTATAATACAAATTGACGTGTGGCTGTCACGAGCAACACGATAGGATGAAGATAGTTCCTCTTTAATTCTACAGTGGTATTTGTGGAAACAAAAGGTTGTTGGTTTTAAAGGGGACCTATCATGCTTTTTCATATTTTCTGGCATATCTATAATGTTACAATGTCAGATGTTCATGTTAAACATAAAAGTAAAATCCAACCAATAAACGGTTTCCCCCACCATCAAAAACATGTTAGTTCTTCAGTCAGTGCAATTGACCGTGCACTGATAAAAACCTGTAGTTGGTCCCCAGGTGCTGCACAGTGGCTGCCCACTTCTCCCTTGAGGGATGGGTTAAAGTGCAGAGAACAAATTTCACAACATGTATGTGTATGTGACAATAAAAGTATCTTCTTCTTCTTCTTCTAAAAGTATCACTGTGAGCCAAAACCTCAGCTATCCCCCTGTTCTGACGGATTTCCATAGCTGTGTCTCAATTCGAAAACTGAGACATATTTGAGAACAATCATGAGATCCCAGGAGTCATATCTGAGTTTTCTTTGAGCTCTTTCTCTGATCTCATGGTCCAATGTTGAGGAGACTTAAATTAGACGTATTTAAGATCAGTTAGACATCTCTTGTTTTGATCAGAGTCAGACATAAATGAGATTTTATATGGTTGTTTCTCCTGAGATGAATTTGAGAAGTGGGAGAAAAGGCCTTTGGTCTCACCTTGGTATTAAAAGGAGCTCATTTGTGTCTAGGAAGGAAACAACTATGAGATCTCATCTTGGATTTTGCTTTCCTATGGGAGGGACCGCATCCTTTGAAGGATGTGACCTTCACGGCCTACGAAGACATAAGGCCGCAAAAGGCCGAAACGACCATTGTTAAATGAGATAATCTGGTCTTCGGAGGACTGTCTATTTGTGTCACTAACTGGCCACACCCTTACCCTTGCGTGGTGAAGCGCCGCTCCTGTCGCCTAGCAACCTTCACAGCTGCGGTCCACCGGCATGGAGACTAATGTCTTAATTATAATGTTTTACCTCTTAATAGAGGAACTAGAGATACTTCACCTCGGTGCCGCCACGTGATGTATTTCAGGCTGAGAAGGACCCTGGCCAGGTAAATAGTAGGGGAAAGTAACTAAGAAACATTACATTTTACATGTATTTTGATACTATAGGCTTCCTAAAGCTAACAGTGATGTTAACATAGTTTATTGCTATTGTCATTTTACTTTAAAAGCATAATTTCATATTTAAAGAAAACCTAACCTTACTTTATTATTAAAACTCTGTTTTTGTCATTGATCAGCTAATGCAAGTTGAACAGACAGATATACAAGCCTTATCTATCTTAAGCAAAGATCCAGGATAAGATAGAAAAGATTTCCAGTGGGTTTGCAGGGCTGGCAAGACACTGAGCCTTTTTTAAAGCAGCTGGAGCAATCGATGGCTGCCACGTCCACTACAAGCCACCATGCAGGCCTGATGGTCATTGCGACAGGAACAGGAAACTGTTCCCATCCATCATCCTGCAGGCTGTCTGTGACCATCAGGGCCGCTTCATTGATACCTCCGTGGGCTGGCCCACTGTACAGGAGTTCACTCTACCCTCCTCCAGGGCATTCCATCCTTGCAGACGCTGGGTACCCATGCCTCCATCACCCACTCCCCCTCATCACTCCCTACAAGAGGCCAATACAAGTTGTGGGAGCCCAGCACTTCAACAGCCATCACTCCAGAGCACGCTCCATTATAGAGCGTGCTTTTGGGATGATGAAGATCAGGTTCTGCGCCATCTTCCTGCAAGCGCTGCAGGTGCACCACACCTTTGTACCTCACATGATCTTCCATCACTTCTGGAACTGTACACCTCCAGGACTCGAGCAGGAAAGACAGTAGCTGACCCCTCCCACCCTGGACAAAAACTGTTTCAGACTCTCCCCTCTGGCAAGAGGCTGCGGTCAATCAGGACCAAAACCTCTCGCCACAAAAACAGCTTCTTTCCGTCTGCAGCTCATTACTCCGTAGCCTCATTAACGAGGCCCGGGTCCCTCACTGACACTCCCCCCTTCCAAATAATGCAAATGTCTCTACACGTCTAAATATAACTTCATTTCATCATGCGCAAACCTGGCACACTGCAAATATTTGTTGTTAATTGTTAATTGTTGTTCTATATTTTTACATTTTGTCAATTTAACTGTATGTTTGTCTACGTGTAGCACCTTATCACCAAAGCAAATTCCTTGTATGTGTAAAACACTACTTGCCAATAAGGCTCCTTCTGATTCTGAAATGCAGTATAATAGGTGTCCTTTAAAAATCTAATTTATTTGTGGGTCATTACCAGTAGGAAGTTAATGCTGCAATATGAAGTTTAAGCAGGCAACTTTTCTTTCAAAGATTGTCAGCAATTATTTCTGCATGTTAAAGAGGCAAATCTAGCTGAATTTTATGTATTCCAGCACTGTGCTTAATTTATATTTCAAAACATTTTTTAATAATTTGAACATTATTTAGGCAGAGGCTTCAAATAAGCCCACTGGGTTTTCTGCCTCTCTCTGCACTATTTACTAGTGGTTATCTTTGTCATTTTTTGTATAGTTTTTTAATTGAGCAAAAATAAAACAAAAAAACGAACTAAACTATTTAAAACTCTGCACGTCCCAAACTCTGAGAAAAAATGTCTACGGAATTACCAAACTGTCTGCTCTGTGTTAAAAGGGGATGAAAATAGTGAATGTAATTAGACATGATTGTCACAGCCTCTAAAACCTGGTTCACAAAAATAGAGCTCTTAGGACCCTATTTTAACGATCTAAACGCATGGCACAGTTACGTGTGGGGCATGCTTAACTCCAATTTTGCTAGTTTAACAGTGGAAAAAATGGTCAGTGTGCCAGGCGCATGCTTCAAAAGGGTTGTACTGCCTGTGAATTAGGCATCAGTGTGTTTTGGGCATAACATGCAACAACCAAATCAGACTGTCATCTCCCATTCCCTTTAAAAGCCAGGTGTGCTTGTAGCTTGGCACATAATGGCGGATGAATGGAGCAGTATAAAAAACATCAATTAATTGATTTAATTGCAGACTCAAAACAAAGGGGGATATGGACAGAAGTGTGGACGTGATATAAAAATTGTCTCTGAGCATGAAGCCTAATGTTCCTCAGCAGCTCTGTGGTTTATCAGTGAAGTGTCTGAACAACACTGCAGACTGGAGTCTGTTAACAGACGCTGTCTCCTCTATGAAATATCTGGATCCTCACTGCGCTGCATTATTATAAACTATTATAAACTGTGATGATAAAGCTCCTGGGCCAGACGGTTTTCCTGCTGAATTCTACAAGGAATTCTGGGAAATACTTGCGCCCACATTCTATAGGATGGTAGTGCAAATTAGGGGCACTTGCATGTTGCCTCCAACTGTGCTAATATCAGCCTGCTCCTTAAAGCAGACAAAGATCCCACACTCCCGTCCAGTTATCGCCCAATATCACTTATTAACGCAGATCTTAAAATCATCTGCAAAACCCTAGCAAGAAGGCTAGAGAAGGTCATTCCTGGCATAATACACCCTGGCCAAACAAGATTTATTAAGGGCAGGCACTCAACCAACAATACACACAAGATACTTAATGTAATAGGCTATGCCACTATTCATAACCTGGAAACTACAGTTGTTTCTTTAGATGCAGAGAAAGCATTTGACAGGGTAAATTGAAAATTTCTATTTGCTATTTTACATATATTTGGATTTGGAAACTCTTTTGTAGACTGGATTAAAATCTTATACAGTTCCCCAAGAGCATCTGTCAGGACAAAGGATCATACTTCTCCAAGCTTTAGTCTTCAGACGGGTACCAGGCAGGGTTGCCCACTCTCTCCCTCACTATTCGCTATCGGTTATGTTTGATTTCCAGAGTATATCTACCACACCGCTAAAGTCTGGGAATATTAAATATAAATATACATACATAAAAAAATAAAACCCCACAAATCAGTTTAAAAACTGTCCAAAAAGCAAAAGATTTGGTGGTTTAGAACTGCCAAATTTTTCTCTATTACTTCCTGGCCAATAGACTACAATATATCTCAAAATGGATCAATCAAAGCCCGCTGGACCAACCATGGATGGACACAGAACAAACATTCTGTAAGGAAATTAAAATCTCAGATATGCCATTCATCAGTTCCAGCATCAAACGTCATACCTGCTTTAAAAGCATTGGCATAAGCACTTCCCTGACAGCCTGGTGGAAATTTCTCAAAATTAGTCCATTAGTCCAGACCAAAACTTCTGGATGCAGATATGTTTAAATACCTTTCGACTACAAATCCCAATCTACAACTCAGTATAAAATTACTGCATAGAACACACTATACAGGACAAAGGATGTCCAGAATGGGTCTTATGTAGTCAAACATCTGCCAGAACTGCCGGCGGGCATCTCCCCTGTGCAGCACGCTTTTTGGGGGTTTTTTTGGCTGTTGTGTGGCGTTGGTTGGATTGGTGGCGGGGTGATGTTGGTAGGCTCACCTGTATGTCGTGATTGGCTTGTGTGCTTGTCGGGGGTTAGGGGCGTGGCTCCCCTTGCGTGGGGGGCCGCTCTTGACCCGGGGGTCTGGGGGCTCGGGCCTCGGGCTTTTGCTCATGTCTGGGGCGGGTGGCGTGTCCCTGGGCCTGGGGGCCCGTTTTCTCCTCTTCTTGCCGGCTCTCTCACAGTGGGGGCATTCGGTAGTCCCGGGAGCACATGGCCGGTGTTGTTGGGGTGGGTTTTGGACCTCATCTTTGGGGGTGGCTGCCTGGGGGGGCTGGGCCCCCGTCCGGGGACAAGAACGGCCTTGGGTTCACGGGGCTTGGAGACCACTGGCTCTGCCTGCACTAAGGGCGGATGGCCCCCGGCTGGGCTGGTGACTGTTGGCCCTGGGTCTGCCACGTTATCGCTCTCTGGCGGTGGGGAGCTCTCCAGCATGCCTCTCTGCTGTTCTCCCTCGGGGCGGAGCGCAGCTTTCCCTGGGACAGGTGGTTTGGGGTCCTTAGCGCTTTGGGGGGCCCTGGCTACTGGGGGTGGGGGGTCTCTGGGCACCTTGCGGGTCAGTCCTGTTGTGGTTCGGGTGGCTGCGATGGGATTGTAGGGCGATTGTCGTTGCTTTTTTTTTGTTGTTGTTTTTTTTCTGTGAAGGGTCTCTGGATGGCTGCTGGGTGTTTGGTTTGTGCATTGGAGTCTGGGGGAGGCATTTCCTGGTTGGCTTGGAGGGACCACAGCTTGCGCTGGCAGCCCCCACTTTTCCGGCGGTTAGGGTGGTGGCGGACTTTTAACGGCGGGTGCCCCGTGGCCTGGACGGCACGTTTGCTGCCGGGCTGGGACTTGCAGCTGGTGTTTTTCTCCACTGGCTTTCGTCGTGGTGTTCTGCCACTTGCTTTCTCTCATTTGCTTGACCTCGCATGCGGGATACGTGGGGGGGCTGCCGGGCGTTAGGTGTCACTGTGCTTGCACGGTGTGCGGGTTGGGGTTGGGGTCGTCACTTGCGCGCTGATGTTGATGATTGCGTGGCAATTTTGGTTGTTCGTTCCGCGGCGGTCGGGTGCTGGGTGCGGGGCACTGGTCTCTGGTCTCTGTTGTGTGCGCACCGCAGTTGGTCCGGGCCCTGCTCTTCTGCGGGTTCTGCCTTTTGCTTTCCGACGGCATTGCGTTGTTGATTGGCATTTGGATGGCCGGTGTCTTTGGCGTTTGTTGGTCAGGTTTTTTTTTCTCTCCTACCCCTATTGGCTACTGGGGTTCTTGCCTGCCTGTCACTGGAGTCGGTGCGGCGCGGTTCTGACGTTCCACTCTCACTAGGAACTACATTCTGTAACAGACTTATGCAAACACACATATAGACACACATCCACATACAGACACATTCACCCACATGCACACAGACACATACAGTCTCACATATAGACACACACACAAAAAAAGGTAGTCCCCGGTAGAATTATTCTTGATGTTTTTCTTTCAGTTGCTTATTTAAATTAATTGTTATTATTTCAGCCCCCATCCCCCGTTCTCTTGCAGGCTTTGTTGCTTTCTGCAATTGGTGTTTCCTTCTGTTATTTCCTGTTATTTCCTTAAACGTTTAAGTGATAAAACCAATTTTCTTGTTGTTTGTCAAGAAAATGATGTTTGTAGGAAATGACCAGTCATGTGGTTGTTTGTGTTAAGCTGGACAACCTTCTTTGCTCACAGCTGGCATGCTGTACAAAGTTAGACTTGACTTTCACATCATGGATCACTCAGTAAAAACATGCAAAGTCAACAGTGCACCTACAAAGCGTAAACAATAATAGTAATGAATCCCCCACTGTGGAAGATATGATTCTTGCTCTTCACAGCAGACAGGTATCCTGCCAATTACACACCTAATTGAATCCCTTCTCTGTTTGTTATTCTGTCATCGACATGTATTTTACTTTGGCTACAACACACTTACTATCAACTTTGTCCTCATCAACCTTTTAGTGTGATAGAGGGAAAGACGCAGGGGGTTGATGAGGAGTGAAAGTGAATGGATAGGTTAATATGGGCAATATGGTTAAGATTGAGTTAGTACATGAAGTCAGGGAGAGTCAGCCAATGTCATCAGATCCGAATCACTTCCTGTGCCCTCACCCGTGTCTGTGAGCAATTTACAATTACAGTTCAGAAAACACTGTTAAAAGAGAAGGAAAATTACATTGTATAGCTTGCTGTTTTACTTTCTTTTTTAGAGGAACCTTCTTTGGTGTCTGTCCTCCTGCCCTTTTGACTTGCATTCTTTTTTCATCAGTGATACCAATTTTAGTTAAATTAGTAGGTCTTACTTGGAGGATTTTCTAAATTACTTGTTTTACATATTTTAGAATATTTTCCTATTTTTTACCAGTCATTTTGGTCTACAACTCAATAACATTTCTGTAAAATCATCACTTATAATTTGATAGAAAATACGTTGCTGCTCTTTGCACCCCTGAATTAAAAAACTAATTGGACTCTAGCAGAGCAACTTTCTGTTTAGTGGTTTAGTCCTAAATAGTGCAGATGGTACCTCCCTCAACAGCATCAACTGGAGCCGCAGAGAGACAAAAAAATGGTTTATTCTAAGCCTTTTGTCACTGAAGGATACTATATGAAGTTACCCTCAACTGGCAATGTCTCAAGTAGCCCCCTTATCCTCACAGTTCACAGGAAAATGGAGGTATAAGGTGACTGAAAATATCTCTCAAAAGTCACATGCTTTCTAACTCACTACTAGATATCTGTGTCCATTACATAATTGTCAATTAAGTCATTTTCACAGCGCTGCAGAGGATCTTTTTAGCTATTCATAGCAGTTTACATGCGATACCTGTATCTACTTCTGTTTGTAAACTTGGATTAGCAGGTTAAAATTTGCATATTCAAATTTGAAAGAATCCCGTTAATAAAATGTAGAAACAAATCCAGGTGCCAGTGAAGCCAGTTAAGCTAAATCTCATAACACAGTAATGCTGCCGTCCCGCCTGCCACAAAACAGAGACCTAAACAGATGCTATCTATCTAGTCATCTATCAACCTGTCCAAACAAAAACCCACCAGGGTATTGGAGGCAAGTGAAGTGGAATGCGCATGTCAGTACTGTAACTGATGATCATACTGCTTAAATGAGTTAACATTTTAGCTCTAATGGCAGGGGAAGATGAACTTGCATGTGCAGCCAGCTCTGTAACCAGACTGATGCAGACATCTAAGACAGCAATGACAAATGGTAACACCCCTAAACACAGCAGCAGCAGCAATCCTGGCAGCTATAATCCTGAGACCAAAAAGGTTCCAGTAAGATACTGACAAAGAAATGCTGCATACTATGGAGGGAAAGAGAGAGGGGGAAAAAAGACACAGAGAGAGAAGGCCATCTTTTGTCTGTGATGAAAGGCGTGCAGGGAGATTAATTTCCTAGAGGCGTGCCACCTTCTTGCCTTTTTTGACCCCAGAGAGGAGAAGATTGAATAGATAATTCTGCCGGAGCCCGGCACATTCTGGCCTAGACAGTCTCTGAATGAGCTACAGCATTATCTTGTTCACACCCTCGTACTTCTTCTCTAGGGTGTGCTTCAATGACTTTCCTGACTGAACAAGACGACAGTGTCACTCATAAGCACCACGGAGGATGATAATGAAACAGTCATCAAACATTATCGGTGGAGTAAAGCCAGTGGACAGCTCCAGGCCACACTGAATGGCACATACATACACAAGTGGAATACTAAGCAGCTGTGACTAACGTAAAGTTATTGCTGAGATATGCTGAAATAAAGTGTGGATGTCTCAAGCTATATGTGCATCTTTGTTCTTTTGTTCCTTGTGAGTAGAGTAGTTTCTACACTCAACACAAGAATGTTGTTGGAGTAAATAGAGTAAATCAATGTAGCCAAAATTAAAACATAGAATGATAAGACTGATGTATTTCAGAACATTTAGAGCACCCTCGTCTTCAGCACTACTCTTGAGATGAGTTTTACCCGAGGAGGCCCTGTAATTGGGATTTTTTTCTTATTATGTTGGCAATTCTGGTGAAACAGTCTGCTGGGATAAGAACCCTTCTTTAATTTATGCCCAAATCAAATCTGTGTCATCAACATGCACGTCTTCGCAGCTTCTCAGTGTAAGTGTTTGTAAAATAAGAGCGTGCTCATTAGTATTGCATAACAAACTCTCAACAGTTTTTGAACCCTGGGAAAGTGCATTCCTGCCATATTAATGTCACGGTATCTGCAGATGTTTTACACAATGTCGCAGCAAAGTTAGTTCACCTGATTATTTCTTGCTCTTTAGCAACCTTTGAATTTTCTCCTTCTAATTATGCTCCACAGTGGGGTCAGTACGTTGGGGTGTTGAAGCTGCGGCGGAAGACTCTCCATTCTGATGTAATAGCAGAAGAGTGTGCCGAAAAACAAGATTATGCATAATTTAAGGATTTATGTGTTCACATTGGTTTAGATTCAACAGGGCAAATATGTAATAATTGCAATTATGGGATCTACTTGGGTAAAACTTAGCACTGGCAATACCATTAGAATACTGTTTTAAACTCTTAGACACCATCACATTAGTATGTTCAGTGCATTTCAGGAGGTTCTTTGATGTTATATTGCAATGTATTAGCTGTAATTACTTTCCTTGAAGTTACTTCCTATACTTTTACATCAATTAATGTTTTTCTTAGAATGCCTTTCAGCAACATTTGAGAGTATATGCCTAAACTTGTTGCTTCAAATGAAAGCAGGATATATTGACATGTACTGTAAATATACAGTAGTTACTGGCTAACTGGTTTGTGAACTCTTTCATGTTGCTGTTTAAGAAATCTCCTCTTGTACATTGGAGTTATTACTATATGAGTGCTGAACCTGTGTGCAAAAATGTGAGTTAAAAAACTGACACCAAAACCTGATGTTTACAATTAATATTTTAGACTGGTTTTGATCTCTATTGTGCAGTTGCTGCTCTGGAAAGCTACAATTGACCATTTGCTAAATACCCTCCCCCGAACAGTGATTGTCCGATCACAGCTTAGCAACCATAACTAAGCACAGCAGGTCTGACAAGCTTTGGATTTTGAAGCAGTGTGCAAGGGCTGTAGTAAGAGAGACACTTGACATTTAAAACAACAACATGGGTTTTTGGTTATGAAACAGTCTCAGTTTAATACTGATGCCTGTATATGACATAGATAAGCAAATGAAAGCGAGAATATGGTCCAATTCCCTGAGAAAGACAAAGACAAAGCACTTTCTGGCATGCTCCACCCAGACCAGACGAGCCTTATGCTTACAATTTCCCAGGCGTGGTTTTGCCATGAGTAGTGCATTTTTCTTTAGAGAATTAAATACATTTTACATTATATTTTGTGGTTATGACTGATACTGGGGGCAGGGTCAGCAAAGCAAAAAAGAAAAGAAATGACCAAAGAACAAAAAAAAAGCTATGATGTGATATGAACAATGAGCTCTTACTAGTATTTATTGCTGCTCTTACTAGTATGTATTATCAGTTGTACATCTGTATTTGATGCTCTGTTGATGCTTGTATGTTCTTCCTCAAATGTAATGGAGTAAATGTAAATGTAAATGTAAACTTCACATGTACTGTGCGAGAATGGAAAGCTTAGCAACGGAAATGATGGGGGAGTGGATTTCAGTGGTCAGTTGACCAGTTGGAACAAAAAAAAAAAAACTTAAAATACACCAAAATATAGACACAATGTCAGTAGTAGTAGTAGTAGTAGTAGTAGTAGTAGTAGTAATAGTAGTAGTAGTTAGGAAATAAATGTGTTCTTTATGGTATACTTTTAGGTAACTTATAACAAACTCACTCTGAACTCTGCTCTAGTACTTCAGTCTTTTTTCCTCTCTGTTTAAAGCTACTTAATAAGTTATATTACATTTTATCTTCGCTAGTAAGAAATTAACAAGCATAGCCCGTAATCATCTCTCTGCTTGATTGAACACAGTATAAATTTATTGAGACCACAAATGTCTTTCATTCCTCTCAAGTCCAGCCTTTCAGCTCTCATCCAGCGATATGCGTCTGATATGGAGACCACTTGGGCTGTAATTAGAGTAATCATAAGGGGAATGGAGGGAGAGGGCCGTAACTATGCCCCTGGTAGTTTCAACATCATGTCTCAACTCCTTTAATTATGCTTAGACTATTATTTACTGAGATGCATTCACCCAGACGACTGAAAAGGGGCTCAAAACAGGAGAAAGCCACCTTAAAGAGTCATAATCATCGTGATAAAAAGACAGCGATTTTCGATTTCATGCGTTTCATAATTATACAAATTAATTTTTCCTCTGTTGATGTATCTCTTTCTGGAATGAGAAGCGTGGGCTAGAAGCCAGGAAAGGGCAAAACAGCACAACAGAAAATTGTTCAGAGGTAACTAGTGGCTATCCGTCAATGTCAGTACTTAGACATCTTACTACTAATCAGCAGGATGAATTCACTTGCCTGACAAACATACGCTCAATGGAACTGTTCATAAAACGTGCCTGCCCCACATACCTAACAACTGACACATCCTAAACTACATATTCAAAGAAGGTGACAGAAAACTCATTATAACCTCACACAGGCTCTAACAGTCTAACATCTCTCAAAGTCCAAGAAGAAAGCGGCACCTCTTTACCCTGCTGCTCACATAAACAATTCACATCCATCATCAGTGGACTTGCTTTCTTTTATTTCCAGTCCATCAACTCTGACAACCCCCTGCCTGCTTCAAACAGGAAACACACAGCGTCACAACTAACGACTTTGCTGGCTGTCGTGTGGCTAGCTGTTTGCTTTGTTTGTGTTGACACATATATAGTTAGATGGTGTCATCTTTAATTTGGCCCCTGGTTGAAACACTGATGTGAAAAATTAAACCTCCAGCAACGTTTTTTTTTTCTTTCATTGCTAAGTGGCTGCGTGCATGTGTAGGTGTGTGTTCACGGCATCTCTCGTATTTTAACATAGCTTCTGTGCCACACAAATTTTGCAACCACTAATTGTAACATGTACATGAAACTCTGATGAAAGCTGTAAAGGGATTGCAAACAAGCAAGAAACCACACCAGCTATTAGCAGACGGCCCCTTAAACTCTACAATACACAATAACTTCAAAGATTGCCTTTCTATGTTTCATATGATTAAGGATCAATGGTAGATGTCATATGAATGAGAGAATGTAACATTTTCTATGCTGGATTTGCCCAACCTTTGCAGTGGTGATCACATTTCAGATCAAAACCTTGATCACACATGATCAAAACCTGAAACCAGCAGAGAAATAGAGGGTGAAAACTGTAACTCTGTAAATTGGCAAAACTGGCATTTACATTACAAGTGGATTAGACTTTGTGTGTGAGCATGCCTGCATGTGGGTGTGTGTATACTTGCCTGCCACCTACTCATGCAGCCACATACTCACAGAGAGGGCAAGTGCCTACACAAAGCTCCATCCCACTGGTGTTGTCACTAAATCCCCAAGAGAAACTGCTCATGAACATCCACATTATTCGCAGTTACTCTGTTTAGCACAGCCATGCACATTATTTGTTGTTTATCCACCAAGGTTCGAACATGAATTAAAGTTTATGACGTACTCTAAGAGAAAGCACAATAGTTTGCACCTGTATTTACTGTTACTGACAACATGGCACTATATGGCCTGCCAACAAATTGGTAGTCTTAAAAAAACCTTCAGTTACAATGTTAAGTCTAATCTAGTAACTAGATAGCTAGAAAGAGCAAACTCAACTGGAGATACTGTAGGTACTGTGATGCACTGACATGCAAAAAAATATAGCATAACATAGACTGTTTTAAACTGGCATTACCAGATCATAAAATAGTCATAATGAAAGACAATGTGAATCAACCCTAAATCTAAAAATGGATTTTTAGACACAATTACAGCCATTAGCTCTGATGACTGAAGAAAGATATGTTGAATTCCGTCACTGTTGTGACGTCAGGCTCTCTTTCTCTTCGAATCGATATGTCTTCCAGGTGCAGAATATAATGTGTAATCATAAAACATAAATTCCAGTCATCATTGTGATCATGATGAAAGTAACACAGTGCCATTAGCATCCACTGTGTAATTACCCGGCTGGCACAGACCATAAGGGAAAACTACACTATGTAAATATTTCATCTTCTCGCAAAAGCTGCTCTTTTGGGATCTGTGGTGTACACTGTAGAGGTAATATCTGCCAAATCCGGATCACGCCACACCACGACCAAGGGAAATCCATACCATTAGTCCTAGCTTTAGCCAGTTTATCCAGAATAGATCTGGGTTGTAACAGGTTCTTTTAAAGTGGCTAAAGTGAACATGAATAAACAAATCAAATGGCAGCACAAACACATAAACTTTAATGCCAAAAGGCAGAGGCTGCCGCCCCTTACTAAAATGAACAAAGCTTTGTGTACAAGGTCTGACAGCCTGTGAGTGACAGCTTAATAATTTCCAGCTTAGTGTAATACCATAAAAGGTTTGCCTGATCCAGATAATTTTAAACACTGAAGCAGAAAGGCCTTTGGGGCCGTGCTAGCAATTTGCATGCAGCTCTTGCTCCAGCAGTATCTCATATTCCTCAATGGCAGTGGCATATCCATTGACTTAATCACAAACAGATAAAAGATTGAAACAGGACTAAATGATAGTCATTGGAAGTAACCAGGGGTAACACTGCAGAAACACATTAAAATACGATGACACACAGTATATATTCAGTGCTCTCTGTTAACACAATAACGAAACCCTGTAGACCAGGGATGCGAAGGGCGGTGATGACTAATTTAATTCTTGGTCAGTCTATCAATTACTTTTTCACTGAATTGCTTAACCCATAAGGTGTTAAAAAATGACAAAACTCAATCAAATTGCTCTTTTGTATATACAACAGTGAAAAGACAGAGACATTTGAAATCATTTGCAGCAGGAACAGCAGTAGTCCTTACATTGGAGGAGCTGTAGGAGACATGTAGTATTTCTACCAGAAAAATGACATAAAGGATGAACTGAATAGCAAAAACTGCCATCAAGGGATTTTCTGTCTATGGACTAATTGATTAATCACCTACTGGGGACTAGGAGAGGATTGAGGATCTCAACCCTTTGATTAAAGCACTGTTTGCCATTGAGTATTCTCTCTTCAGCATTATTACTCTCTGCTCAAAAAGATTTGCACTGACACAGCTCACATACTGAATTGTTACTGCCAATACTGAGTGCAACATTTTGGGGAATTGGAGTCGAATTATTACTTATACAGCTGTTTAAAACAAGGTTCAACTTTTGAGTAAACAAAGATGTGGGGTGATTTGACATTTAGACTCAGCAAAGACAAGAGACTCTCAAGGAAAGAACAAAGTCTTTACGTAGTGCCATAGAATTTGTGCATGTACTAATGTGGAAAAACGACTTAGGTCCTAAAGAGGAGCAAGGAAAGAAAAGAGCTGAACTCTCTTTAACTAGTCAGTATACTTAGGTAAATATATGAGAAATGTATGTAAAATGTTTGATGACCTACAAGAAATGTAAAGCTGGACCTGTGAACCCACATGTTCACAAGGAGTAGGCCTCAGTTAAAGCCTTCCTCGAGTATATGATCAAGAACTGTTTGGAACTGGGAATTTAAGGTTCAGATGTACTCACTATTATAACTATGTAGCAATATTTTCATGTTAATGTGTGTATTTGAATTGAATGTAATATGTTTTCTTCATCTGTGTCCCTATCAAATGTATAAGGTTACTGTAGGCAAACAGCTTAGAGGCTGCAGGAAATTGGGGAGGGTCTCCTTAAAAGGAGAATTTGATCCAAAAGGATATTGCACAATGAAAATGAGGTGATACTTGTTTTTATGAACTCAAAGAACCTAGGAAAAGTATTTAGGATGATGCAGTAAGAAATCCGCCATGTTGCATAGGTGGCTGTAATTTTGGGGGGGTTATATTTGAGTTAACAAGGAGTGGCCAGACAGTCCTCTGTGGGGGAAGCAGAGGTTATTTTACTGAGCCATAACCATGCTGCTGAAGTATTAGCTTTATACAGCACAAGCATAATGTACTAGATAAGAAAACAATCAATAGCTTAATGCTTGTGTCCCTATACTGTACTTACTCTCACAACTGCATTATAACCCATTTAGTTTACAAACAGAATAAGATCCACAAGTGGGAAAGATGAGTCACTGATAAAGGTGATTGGTCACAAAAGAAATAGTTGTTTCAGCATAAACCCGATTTTGGTACACACACACACACACACACACACACACTAAACGCAGATATATTCGATGATAAAGCAGGCTACTTTCAATTTTTTCTTCGAAATATGGTACACAAAACTGCATTAAAAATGTGGCACTTTTTGTTTTACTTGCTTATTGTGAAAAACACCCCCCCCCCCCCACATAAATAGCACTCAATCGAATAAATACGGTCTATTTGTAAATTCTCTAAATACACATAATCTACTAACTAGCACTGTATTGTCAAAAAGTCACAAGTTTTATAATTAATTAATTGCCTATTACTTGATTCAGCCCACCTTTGTGGCGGAGGGCTGCAGGCATGGTGATTAGTTATAGCTACATAGTTGAGAATAATTATTATGGAAGTAAGTGCAGCAAGGTGCGTCAAATCTACACCGAAGTGTAATGCTTCCTGTGGATCTGTGAAGCTCCTTAGACCTTAGACAAGAGGTTTATGTTACTGTTTGTAAACAAGGAAACACTAAATCGTTGGACTTTTGCGTGAAGTTTGGCATTACAGCCTTGAAATAAACTGTCAACGTATCGGGGCGAGGGTTAGGCTACTGTAGAGGACCTATAGGCTGTATGTAAACCCCAGTATAAGAGCCGTTAGCCTACTTGTATAATAGTACAATAATTATAGCAACGTTTAGATAAAACAAGTGACAGAACGATGAGAAAATAATATTGAATATGAATAACTCACCATAGAGGGATATAATCCGAAGATGATGAGGGATAGGACGGGGTACAGCACGCTCAACAGGACCCGCATGCTTACGGGCTCCGGGCAGCCACTTTTCTCCAAGGTGCAGTCCTTTAACATAGAGCTCCTGTCCTGCTGTTCACCTCAATCGCGTTTCTACTGTTGTCGAATTGCAGGGAAAATTGCTTCGACGGCGGCACAGCGTCCACACGTTCAACGGCATCACACCCACCGCTCCGCGGTGCTCCGACTGACGGCAGTGCTGAAGAAAAAAGTTTTGAGCGAGGGGGAAATATTCAAATATTTCATGTCCAGCAGACTGCAGGGGAGGCGCGCCAGGGCTGTGACATCACCTGATGGGTTTAGGGGGTTATCTTATGTCGTGACACTGATATGTGTCAGCTTGTTAGGATTCTGCTGACCTTCATGTTCAAATTCAGATTTTGTCGATTTGTCTTATAAGGGAAAGAGAAGAAAGAAAAAAATGCTTTGCTCTTGTCAATGCCCACATCTTTTAGGCTACAATCTCTATTCACTCAAGAGTCTGTGAAAATATAGGCTAATGTGTCTAAACTGACTCTCTTGTGACTGTTTGACATTTAGTTTCCACTCAAACAGCTATGAATGGATGATAAAGAACTACAGGGCTAAATTCCATCAAAACTAAAATATTAGTCCCTTTTCCATTGGGTATTCCTAAACAACGAAGTGTTAATATTTGCTCTAATTATCTGCTATCTGCCCATATGTCATAAGAACTGGCTTTCACAGTTCAACATGTCACAATGGGCATAGTGCTGGGAGGGATTCACAGCAGGTCATCAGGGGAAAAAAGCAGATATTAAACAGGCTTAGCAATAACAAAAAGCCATCACCAAAAAAAGACTGTGGCTCCTCACATTTTCCTTAGGAGGTGAGGGAAGCAATCGAGAGAGCCTGTTTTCTTATATGACTCTCATTCAGAGCCAGAGCCGAGAGGTTTTTATTTACAAGGTCGACAAATGGGTTCTGCACACATCTGTGGTCACCTTCATATACAGTAGTTTCATGAATAGCTCAAGCATGAGCTAATCATGAAACTATTCATCAGTGTAGCAGCAGTGGGGAGATGATGAGCCAGTGCACGCTAGTGTGACGACGCTACCTTTAGAAAAGCAGCGGTACAGTGCCATGAGATGCAGTTCTGGCAGTCGCAGTTTTCATAATCTAGTCATCACCTATGTGACACTTTGCTGTGAGGGTTCTCATCCAAGTGTCGTGAAGAAGAGTCGCTCTACACAGTCTACATCCTCCTCCTCTTTTCTGTGTTCATGTGCATTTTCTCCTCAGTTTGGTTATATTTGCCTCGTCTTTTGCTTCTCCTTTCAACTTATTCCTGTCTTTATGTTTTTGTGATCTTGCTTAAGCAGACAAGACAACAAGCTGCCACCAAAGTTTATAAGGTCTATTTTCAAGGCTCTGAATCTGTTGCATGTTTACATTGCAGCAATGATGCATTTCCCACTTTCTGGTTAGTAACCCCTTATATTCAGTGACACGCCTCTCAAAAGTCATTGCTTGAGGTCTTAGGAATCATTAGAAATACAGACAGATTAACGCAAAAACGCACACCTACGTACATTTTAAATGACACACAGCTGTATGTTTTATATTCAAGTGCGCACTAAATGAAAACTGCTAGCCAAAAATGGATGGTCATGAAATGTTCTCTAGAAACTCATGTTTCTCAGAGGAGGAAGTCTACTGATTTTGTTGATCTCCTGACTTTTCCTCTAGCGACATATTTGAATTTAGCAAAATATCTCATAAAGGTTTGAATGGATCGCTATGAAATTTGGTACAGATATCCATGGTCTCCAGAGGATGGATCCTAATGACTTTGATGTTCACCTGAAATTTCATCTATTATCACCATTAAATTCACATTTGTGATTTTAACTCCTACTTCAATCCCGTAACGTTTCATGTAGCACCACCAGGGGGAATTCTTTTCCCCTATAGTCTGGTTTATGACCAAATACCTGCAAAACTAGTGACATTCCTATCTGCCTTAACTGTACCTTGTGATTAGTGCTAATTAGCAACTGTTAACATGCTAACGCACTAAACTATGATGGTGAACATGGTAAACATTACCTGCTAAACATCAGAGATGTTGGCATTGTCATTGTGAGCATGTGAGCATGTTAGCATGCCGACATTAGCATGAATCTCTTTTAGGAAAAGATCAGTCTTTCAATACAACTCGTCTCCAGTAAAAACAATTTTTTTTACAGAATGCAATTGTGTAGAGGAGATGTGTAAGGAATAGAAAAGTGAATAGAAAATCCTACTTACGTACAAGCTGTCCACTGGAGGTGTGTTGGATTACACATTTTTCTGTAGAAACATTCTGGCTTCACTGGGGAATGCACTCACAAACACACAAATTCTGTGTGGGAAGAGCAGACTGAAGTGATAACCAAACTTTCTTTTACTGTACTCTGTCTTTGTGAAACCTGGGACGCCAGGGAAGCCTTCTCAATGTGTAAGATCCACTTAAGATTCTTGTAAGATCCCATCAACCTTTATATGCAGTAAGTGAGGGAAAATATTGTTTCTAAACATTTAAATTAGCAGGATTATTTTCTGCATTTTTACTTAGTCATCCCCATTTTACCCATGGCCCCCAGTTTTGGGTCTGATTTTTTGGTTCTGATTTCATACAATTTATCTGGTATGTTTTGAGCAGTCTGGTGTTTTAGGGGGCATGCTGTGTTCCGACTGCAACACAGTGTTCCCTCTGTGGCAGGAAAAAATCTCCTGTCATAGTTTAAAGCAACAAAGAATGAAACTGCTTTTCAATACACCACTTTAAGCGCTCCCTACCAATGAGCTCTGCAGAGCCATTCTCAGCCCTAATTTGTTTAAAGACGAATCTCTGACACTGAAAAGGAAAAAGGATTTCATATATATTTGCATGTTAATCAGACAAGTGTGACCCCTACTTCTTGGGTGAAATGATAGAAGGGATTAAATCCAATGTATGAAGTAGATTAGGGAAAAAACTATCTGGGAGTGATGCAATGTCTGTTTACACCTGTATGGAGTCTTAAATGAGCAGGTTTTAATAGAGCTAGTTCAGACAGTTAAGTTGGAGTAATTAAAATCAAACAGACCTTCTTCTGGAGGAGAACAATAGGCTTATTTCTATATTCTTTTAGAAGATTGTGTTTGGGAACTGCATGTTCTGCTGTTTGTCATGTGTAATGCTGTTAACATATATCACATATAATGCTTCTGCATTATTCACCACTCCATTAGAGGCCATTTAATGGACAATGCAATTTGTTTTGCAAATTAAAAGGGTTCATCTCATCTCTGCTCTTTTACACCTTGAAACAGCTCAGACTCTCACTCTCTCTTTCTGTGTCATCTAACTCTATTCTGGTGTCCTTAAGAGCTATCAGTCTTATTTGGACTTAGCAAAGACTGTACAGTATGAGAGAACTGAGGTGCGTAATGCATAAATCAACGAAAGAGATGTTTACATACAAGACCAGATTCTGTGCACACATGTTGGAATGTTTGCACATGTGTCTGTGTTTAACAGATTATCATTCACAAGCTGATGGTTAAAGGTTAATGCATCGCTGAGGGATAAGCATGTGTGTGAATGAATGTGGCATGTGCATTTCCATCTGCATTAATTTGCCCAGAGGTCATCTAATGAGTAGCCTTTAACAGCTTTATTACTGATTATTGGTGATAAAACTAAGGGCATTCTTACGCCAGAAAGTCCAAAACACAGAGTTTAAGTTTCACATTATGCAAGCACACTAAAGAACTGTGACATTACTGTATCCTGTCGTCATCGCAACATGAGCTGCGTCTCCCTATACTTGAAATTGATTGGTTTGTGGATGGCCGTGTGTCTGATGTCAGTGTGTTGTCAATTCCGTGGGTAGCCTTCTATTGCAGTTTGCATGAATGGAGAGAAATGAACGACCAGATTCATTGCATTGCCGCTATAATAATATTATTATGGTATTATTACTAGCAGCACCAACTTCAAGCTCTGTACTCATGTCTAGTTCGAATTTGCCTTTTTTTCCCTCCCTTTTTAGCCTGCCAGAACTCCAAAAGTCCAAACAGATCAAATTGAACCATGGTTAAATTTTATCAGGCCAAGACCACAATTTTTTGTCAGCCCAATGTTTCGCTGTTTGCTCCAGACCGTAGTCCAGGGGACATTTCACACCTGTCATTTTGGCTCTGATCAAGCTATAAAGTCAGAAAGTCCGGATCAAACAAGGTAGGGCCCTAAGGTTGCATAAAAAGTCACAATTAAGATGAAATATTCAGCCTTTTATTTTTTTACATGTAAAATATCAGTCAAAGATGTTCACCACTAGATGTTTTCATCAAAATTGGTAAATCTCAAGGAACACACACAAAATTACAAAATATTTTATTGTGACAAATACAGAACAAACATAAAAGAAAAATGTCACCCCGATAGCCACCGTCCTAGAGGTTGAGCTAGAAGCAACATGTCTCTACCATGCTTAACAAATCCCCAACAAAGTTAAAGAAGGAATAATATCTCCAATATATCACCAGTCACAATTAAATCACTTCTTATCCAAGCACTAGTAAGAATCACCATCACCAACAGGAAACATGTAATGCTAAACAGATAGCTGAACAATACAAAACTCAATATCAATCATCTGCCCCAGCAGATCAGCCAGTCTTATTGTGCAGTGTCACCCCCTTCATGCATCCTGCTTTAATCTCCCCCAAAATAATAATAATAATGATTTAAAAAATAATGATTTGAAAGCAATGGGCTACCACAGACATCCACGATAAGGAAAAACAAAACAAAACAAAAAACAGGCAATGTATTTTGACATTGAAAAAGTGTTCAAAAAAGTCACTAAATACTTAGATAACAGTGGCGTGCACAGTCTGTAAGGGGCATGGGCAAAAATGGAAAAGGGTTGGGGGGGGGGGGGGTCCCTGATTTGGGACAGAGTGTGTGTATAGGCTGATTATTGTACACACTCAAGACATATGTAGATGTACATGCACATACAGATAATTACACACAAATAAATATGTGAAAAACATGTTCCTCATGACATTATGGCAAAACTGAAGCATGAACTAAAAGTCCCTTCAGGATGCCCCCTCAGATGAAAAATTAAGGGTCTCATATGCTATGAACTTTTGGCAAAAGGTCATGTCAGCGCAACAGGTATTTGGACCAAATAAGCATCTGGTAGGCATTTGGACTTTGAGGTGGTTAAATTGGAGGTTTGCACTTGAGTGACGAAAAGCATGGCAATATCCCAGTAGGGAACAAACCTACCCTATGTATGCAGCAAGTGAGCTTATTATTTTTCTCATAGTTTTCTTTTACTATGTGAGATGTACATTTTGAGTTAGAACTTTGAAAAACATAGCCTATTAAAATACATGCATATTAAAAGTTAATCAATCATTATGGCGTGTGTAAGTGTGTTTTGCATTGCACTTGACTAAGTTATTTTAGTTTAATGTTATGGATGTAAAACAGGTTATTACGTTCATGTTTGTTGTTGGTAATTTTGTACCGTTCCTTTAAGAGAGGCTCTCGCAGATTTAAGGCCTTTTCACACCGGAAGTGACACTCCGCCTGGCCCTGCGGGGCCGCTCTGCGCTTCTCATGTGAACAGACACCGAGTCAAGCGCTCCACGAGCAAACGGAAGGCGCCCTATACAGTAGATAGTAACCACGGCAACGGCTTCTGTGCGCTACTGTATTCCTTCATAGCCTAGCTTAAAGTGAAACTATAGGCTAAGTAACGTTAGCTGATAGGCTATATTATGTATATTCATATAGCTGATAAATCTAGTCATGTAAACGCCCTCCTGTTAATGTCCTGTTAATATATTTCAGGGAAGTCACAGACGGAGAGGATAATTCTCTCATCCTTCTTCATTTTCTACTGTAGGCCTATTCCTTCATAGCCTAGCTTAAAGTAAAACTATAAGTAACGTTAGTTGATAGGCTATATTATTATATTATATATAGCCTATTATTCATGTTCATATAGCTGATAAATCTAGTCATGTAAACGCCCTCCTGTTAATGTCCCGATAACTGTTCAATGAACACTTATATATTTCAGGGAAGACACAGACAGCGAGGATCAATTCAAGTCAATTCAACTTTGGCAGGGGCGGGCGTGTGCGTGAGACGAGCACGACCGCGACAGTTTCACAGGAACACGCCCACTTGTAGCTACGCCTGTCGCAATGCTGGCGCCTCCCTTCCTACACGCTCACCTCTCATTGAAAATGAATTACGAGGCGCGTAAATCGCTTCCCGTGTGAAAAGGCCTTTATGCTGTGAACCAGAAAGAGAGGAAGAGACTAGCTGTGGAGTCACACGGTTTTTATAAACTGTGTCCTGTCAATTTTAGTTCTACCTGATATTATCCAGCAATTTGTCTGGATTAAAATCTGTGCCATGATTATCAGCTAAGTTGCACCCTAAATAAATTCATGTTTTAAAGGAGCACTTCTGCACTAACAGGGCTGTACAAATGTCTGTTTGTTTTCTTTTACATTTGTGGATTGTCTTTGGAATGAAGCTTAGAATATCTGTCCTCATATTTTATGACGTCATCATATTTGTCTTGTGGGAATAAGTTATTAACTTGTGCAAACAAGTTATTATCTTGTGCAAAGAAGTTATTATTCTTTTTCCACAAGATAATTAACTGGTGTGCACAAGATGAATGGGGTTATGGGGTTGATTGTTCTTATGTTGTATGTATGATGCTTTGGCAATATTGTTGTTACACATTCATGCCAATAAAGCTAATTTGAATTGAATTGAATTGATTAAAAAGATCACCCTTTGGAACAAAGCTCCATAGGATCCTCAATTTGAATAGTGATAAGATCTTTTTTGTAATGGCTTACAGGCACACTGAGTAGGTTGCCCTTTGTGGACATGCCATTCAAAGTTGTCCAGAGGGCAGCAATGGTCGAGTGAGCTTGAGATGAAATGGGGAGATCGAGCGGTGTTGGCGAGAGCAAAGTCAGAGAAATAGAGTGCTGTTTTCTGATTGTTTCGTTCATTGTAATTGAACACGCACAGTCCTATGGGAGGGATTTTGTGTTAATGCAGCCAAAGCGCTTCCTCCTGTCCCCTGTCTGCTCTGCCTCTCTGCTGTGTGTGTGGCTTGGCCCCGTCCTCGGACAAACACTTTACATAGATCCTAATATTCCACTATTAATCAGAATCAGAATAAAAATGACTCATGTAACCACCTCAGTTGGAAGTGACTGGCCCACACCGTTGCGATCAGACTGGTTCTCTCTGCTTGGACAACATATATTCTTTCTGCACATGTTTGCACCACGTGAAAGTGGTAAAGTGAACAAGTTTTGGGGAGGGACAGAAACATGGCGGTGGAAAAACAAAACTGGTCTGTGGCTGATACTGAAACTTTTTTGTTGCATTTGTTTCATACACATGAATTCGAGAAAGACGGTAGAGGGAAGACCGACAACAAATTCTGGATGGCACAGGAAAAATTAACAGTCAGACGGAATGGCATGACGGCAAAACGAACATGCATGATATGTTGCTATGGTGATGTCGGCTTCACAAAGTTATAGCAAGCCAGGTAGTGCTCTAAGCTAATATAGCATTGCACACTTTTCCATATTGCCTACCTGGTATTCCACCCAGCTCAGATTGCCTGCCTGGGTATTGTTGTGCTAAAATTATTAGCTTCTTTTGTCCAGATCGCCCCATGTTTTCTCCATGTGTGAGGGAGCTAGGTAACATCTGGTTATAAATTTTGTTGCAGAGGACGGCAAAAAGTTAAAATATTTTATTACGTTATTGTTTTTTTATAGTTTTTATTGTATGAGCAGCATTCAAAAGATGATTTAGAATTCGAATGTCAACATTATGAGCTATTCGGTTATATATTCCAAAGCACTGTACTTAATTAGCCTACGTACTATAGATTATAATCGTGGAACAAAAAGCAAACCACAGATGAATCTCAGTTGAAGGTCTAACCGTCTACCTGCATCTGACACTCTTCAGACACTCTGTCTCCACACCGTTTCCAAAACCATCTTACATTTGTCGTTACATTCACATCATAATGACATTCAGGTGATAAGACAACAGCATCAAGCACTAGCACTAAAATGCATCAGGACAACAATGAACAATCATCCCTGCAGAAAACCACAAAAGAAGCAGAGCACTGACACCTGGCACATTACACACACACACACACACACACACACACACACACACAGAAAATCCCCTGCAATGGCACTAAACAAACATCCAAGACTTTCAAACCACATCCATATACGTCTTCTGTATAAGAATAAAAATAAACAGGTATAATTTTTATTTGAAATATATGCCCTATATACAGTATATGTTAGTGTGTGTTTTGTTATGTGTAATTTTTTCAAAGCACTGATCACAGCAATATCTGTTTGGATTACACACACACCAGTTAGCCAGTTGCCACCCATAGCTCCTTAGAAAAAAGCTATGCATGTTTCGTGTTTTTCATGTTAGAGCTTGACAACACTGACAGACCAATATGTAGTTTTTATTAAAATCATTCCATTGCTGCTTACTTCCCCTTTCCTCTTTTCACTGTCTCCTTAGCATTTTGTTCTAAATTGCATTCCTGCACTTTTGCTCAACTCATCTAAAAAGCCTTATTGGTGTACTGTCCTTCCGATGTCATTCCTTCTGCTGTGTTATTCCTTTTTTATTCTCTCCCTTGCTCTTTTCTGGCATTAGTTGCTCGGCAACATCAAGTAGTATTTCGTGGTACAGAAAAAATATAGGGGAAGAAACATCACATTCAATGTGAGGGGTCTTTTGTCAATCTGCAGAGCCGTTGGGTCTGAAAGCACTTGGCTTTTTGAGTGGACCTCTACTAAGGCTTTCATTGACTGATTTAACAGTTCTGCTATTTGTAATTTTGTAAAAACACATTATATTTTTAAATGGAGCTAATTAATTGTACCCTGTGGAGTTTTTGACCATGTCTGGTGCTGTAGTGTGGATTTTTTTGATGGGCGGTTCCCTGCATTGCTTTTCTTTTATTGTGCAAAGACTTACATGCAGGCTATGACCACAGGAGTGATGCACATTTCTGAAGACTGCTGACATCAGTAATGGCTATCAACAGCTGGTGGCAGTTATAATGCCCGGCTTGTTCAGGAGCATAACAAAGAAGAGAGGTCCACAATAATGTATTACAAGATAGATGTGAAGTCAGTGGTGAAGTGTGGCTATTGGATGCTATGAAACTGTGGGTGCTAATCTAAAACTATTGAACATGTAAGATGAACAAAGGATAAACTAAACCAAAAAAAACAACAATTTGGGTTCCTAAAAAGCACCAACCTTCCAGGAGGGAGGGAGGGATTCATCTTGACACCACTTAGCTGATATATACTCCAAGCAGGTGAGGTCAGTCCCTCAATGAGTTGGGAATCGATATCAATAATTGTCATGATAAATATCACAGCAAGTTTAAAGACTCGTTTTTGCTCCTGGGTGAAAGTTGAAGAAACCAGATGGTAAAATGTGTTTTAAACTATTCTTTATGGTCAGAACATGACAAACACTTGCCAGACAGTGGATCATTTCACCTATCTGATTTAAAACATTCAAAACAATTATAATAATAAAAACGTTTTTCAACAAATATGCATAAGTAAAATGAAATCATTTTCAGTGTTGTTTCCTCAAAAAGATATATATCCTAATAGACAAATGAAGTGCTGCAAATTAATACAATTGAACATTTATGAAACATTAGTTATATTGTTATTGAGGGAAATTATATTGCGATAATTATATTTATCATTTTTAATATCACCCAGCCCTAGTTGAAGTTGGGCAGAGATATGCTGCAGTTATGTTGCCAGACTTCAACTACTAATAAAAATGGATGTGTTCCCAAAACCCCGGCAGCACAGCGCCACTTTGTGCCAGTTCACCAGGAGAACTTGAAAACATGATTGCGTACCAACACTTCTCTCTCCACTGGACTTTGACTTTCAACTATACACAAAGATGGAGGATGATGACGTGCACATTTTATGTTGACAAAACAAAATGCTGATGACTTAGCAGTTTTTATAATTTTTCACGGCCCATTATATAATCTCTTCACTGGATATTTTGCTGGATCTCTGTTCTAATAAGATAACTTGCTCATTTCCCTGACTCTACTTTAGAGTAAAGTAAAGTAAGTGTATTGTAATCATTTATTATTTATTTATGACATTAGGGTATAAAATAATCTCCTTGACATGGTGTTGCCTCTTCAAATACAGCTCAAGAACTTTCAACAACAACATTGATCCCAATGTGTACAGCTAATGACAGTGCACCAGTGCACCAATTAGCTCTTATATAATTGCCTCTTGAATTCTGGAAGTTGAGTGGCCTCTGGAGTATGACTCCTCCTTTGTTTGAACCAAATAAAGATCTCTTTATTATCTTCCACAATAAAATATGCCTTAATTACTTATTAGTCACATTTGATATCTAAAAAAGTATTGGTCAAGTTGTGATCTGACTAGGAAGTTAAATGCATCCTGCCTTTGCATCTGGTACATACAGGATTATGCTAATTTAGCCAACGGGTTAGAGCAATTAACTGAAAACCAAACAAGCCTTTCTCCCTTCTACTTTAAGCTACTGTAATGAATTTCTGTGTATGTCTGGGAGGAAACACAGGATTCTCTCTCTGGATTTCCTATAAATGACTATCTGCAGCGCAATACAATGCACAGAAATTGCAGTCACACATGAGGAATACATGTGAAAAGATTCACATTGCACCAAATATGCAAATAATTATGATAATATGCAATTTAAGTAGAGTTGATGCTTTAATCAAGAGAATTACCACAGTTTTATCATTTTCTGTGGAAAAATCTTATTGTTCCTATTGTTACTGGATCTTAGCTAGAACCATAGTATATATTTGTAAGACAGACTGGAAATGACAATTATGTTGGCAACATACAAATATATCATCATAGGAGACACAAATTATGTACCAAATACTGTACATTAATAAACTCATAAAATGTCCTTATATGTGCTGACAACTACATTACAGTAGGCTATGTTATAAACCATGAATTAAATATTTGTAAACTGCTTATAAATGCTAAATTGGGGGACTTAATGTGTTACCATTATGTTTTATAATTCAACTTCAATGGACACAAGCACAGACTTCTAACAGTGCTCTGTGGGTTTAACCTCATTCAGAGTGTGAACACAGTGTAATTTGCATAATGGGCACTCAGCCAGCCAACCTGGGCTGACCCGGCCAATATGAACCCCATAAAAAGGGGACAAGCATGCTGGGTTCAGGGGGTCTGATGAGGATGGTTTCATCCACAGAAGGCGACACTGAATCGGACAGATGTTAATGGCATGATGTCCAATGTATGATGTACAATTCAATCTCACCACCAACTACAGCCTCCAAAATACCAAGAATTGAATCAACACCCATGTGACACTGGTACTTCTTTCGGGGAGCTAAGCACTGCCTTCTGCCTTCAGCCCAAGGAGCATTCTGACAAACACTAAAAAACTCCTGTATGGGCCTGAAAACCTGCTGTTCAGTCTTTCATGCCAAGCAGGGCTCTTATTATAGAAGAACACACTGACGACTGATAATGAAATGGGAGAATTATTTCACTGATTTTTCCCCCCGATTGGGTGGTGCTGCATGAGTCATTATAGACTGGATGCTTTCAGCAAATGCTTGTCTTTCTTTAATCATTTTCCTCTGCTTGACATGATAAACTGTATGCTGCAGAAGTGCCTGGATCCTTTTACCTTCTTGCATCACTGAAAAAATGTAAATGTCAGCTTGCCCATGCTGAACCACAGCTGAATCATGCTGCTCGTTCAGCTAAAGTTCATATTTTGGAAATTACTAACATTTCTGTGTTGAAGCTACTTTTAGCCTTCAGTGACACTCACTGATGACTCTAAATAACTGACTCAGAAGCAGCAGTTAATGGACCAATCTTGGCCCAATATAACAGTCTAACACTAATGTACACTGCTGAAAAAAAAACTTAACTTAAATCACACATCTGATCTCAATGAACAAAATTGTTCCAACTACAAGATCTTTAATTTAACTAAATGACTTAACAACGGTCAATGGAAACCAAAATCACCTACCGAGGGCTGGATTCAAAATCACTGAGTAAATCAAAGTAAAAAAACTGTAACTACAGGTTGATCCAACTTGTGTGACTTTCACATGCCTGTATACACTCCCTACCAGGGGCGGCTTGTTCATTAGGGTGACCGGGCGACGCACCGCCAAGCCAGGAAAGGCAGGGGATATTTATTTTAGTTAGCTGTGACTGTTTTTGACAGACAGTTTGTCTCTGAATATCGCTGTCCAATCAGCGTCAAATCGTGTTCGGGGAGTCCCGCCTCTTTTGGTCTTTTCAGTCTGGTTGTAAATCGCCCAGATCTCTCTCATAGACTTTCATGTAAAGGCAGTTTTTTTTCGAACTGCGGATGCTGCAATGTAATCGCTATGGGTTCCGGGAGGGATCGCACTTACGTGTTTACGTCACGCGTCCAGCAGCGGAGCTAGCTTACAGCCAGCTTGTTGCTCTCACTACGACCAGCTGCTGTAGAAAACGTATGTTCAGGCTGAAAATTCAACCGTGGTGTCGGGATATGCAGCAACTTTACCAGCGGTGAGTAAGACACAGTTTAAATAATACATGTAATTTGTTAAGCTATGAGGAGAAGAAAAGTCCGCTAGCCACTAGGCTAATTTATGCTCCGTAAAATGCCATAGGCTAAGCTAATAATCTTGATAGTTGTTGTTATTAAGCCGAATTTTATGCTTATGTTAAATGTGATTGTTCTTAAGCCATGTTTTATATGTGTTGGTGGAGTCAATTTAAAGTTAGCTGCACTTAACCAGTAACAATTATTTTATGTGTTGTTTTTTCTTTTATTGCCGGAAACCGAAAAAGAAAGAAGAGGTGGCATGATGTGGCCATCACTGGCATCTTGTCAGATGAGGGTAAAAAGAAGAAGAAGTAGGAAAGCAACACAAAAAATAAACCAAAAACAATAGAATATACCTTTTATATTTCCCCTTACATGCCTTGTTGTTTATGTGTAAATACTGCGCTTTATTCTGGATTTATTGTTCCTAAATAAAAGGTTTATCACAGCTAAATCAGATGATTGTGAGAGTCATTCTTTTTTTCATTATTGCTAAAGTAGTTGCCTTTACATCCAAAGGTGTAAAGATCTGTTGATCTTAACTGTGGACTGTTCATTCATTGTAGACATTGACAATGAACTTCAGGATGTAGCTATTCACAAATACTGTACAGTATGTAGCCTAAGGAACAATCCTTGTCTTATAGCAGACTTAGACCATTGAACTGATCACCTTAGCCATCATCGCAACAATTGCCCCCCCTGAGAAATTTGTCAGACGGTGGATGGTGTCCAGGGTTTTCCTCCCAGACCTGGATCAGGGTACCAGTAAAGTCCTGGACAGTTTATGGTGCTACTTGGCAGCGTCGGATACACGATACATAACGTCCCAGAGGTTCTAAATTGGTTTCAGGACTGGGAAACATGACCAATCAATGGCATCACTGCCTTTGTCATTTAGGAATTGCCTACACACTCTGGCCACACGAGGCCGGGCATTGTCCTGCACCAGAAGGAACAGCAGTCGGGCTAATGTTGGCTAGCATGTGGAGGTCTGTGGCCTATCAAGGATATGCCTCCCCAGACAATCTCTGATCCACCACCAAAGAGGTCATGCAGAATGATGTTGCTGGTAGCATAACGTGTTTTCAGACTCTTTTACATCTGTCACATGCGTTGAGTGTGAACCTGTTCTCATCCGTGAAGAGAACAGGGCACCGATGACGGACAACAGCAGAGTAAATTACAAAATTTCATCCAATTTGACTTTTTATTATCATGTACTGATCAAATCTCAAAGCCTAAGGTTATTCAAGGCTTGATGTTTCCATTAAGAGTGATTTAGGGAAATACTGATATTGGTGGATTTATTGAAACCACCATCTTCATATGGAGATTAGGGTCATAGTTGTTAAGAATGAGGTCAACAAGGTGAACATGGAATTGTTATTAACAGCTACTCTTCATGTTAATCAAAACTCCCATCTCTGTTAATGTTCCTGAACATTTGCTCTATTTTCCACACCTATAATACATTTGTGAGTCTTTAATTCACACAGCAGGAGCAACTGAACTTTCTAAATTTGTGTTTATTTTGAGCTTGCAACCAGTACGTATTTGAGCTGAGAATGGGCCTACCTGTTTCTCAGTTTTCATGAACTCCATGGCCCTCATTTATGAAAAGTGCACACACCGAATTTCCAGCGTACACCTGGTGTACACCCAAAACCACGGTGACTTTGAGATATATCAATATCAATATCAAATCCTACGCCAGCTCAGGAGGTGGTGTACATGTACGCAAGTTTTGAGTTAGTTCGGAAATGCGCCGAAAAACAGTTCCTAACACCACAAAACGCACTGACAAACATTATGACCCGCTGTAAAAAAAACAAACAACACAGTAATTATAAACTTCAGTGTTTATTTTTGTGCAACATGGACTTCAATGCTTAATTGGTGTGACTTTACCAAAGCATTTGATTTGTAGGCATATGTATTCCTTCATTTGTAGTTTATTTGGGGTTGCTTTTATTTCAGTGTATATCCAAACAGGTCAAGCAGGTCAAACTGACTATATTATATTATATAATATTAAATATTTATTATATAAAATATTTTGTATAATCAAAAAATGGAAAAATGCACGCTGCAGATTCACAGAACCAGTCACAAGTCAGCACCCAAATGCGCATTCAAAATGCCATCTAAGGTTATTTATTTATTTATTTTCGCAGTGTTTTGCTTTTCTCGACACTTTGAAGAGAATAATAAAATGTTTCTAAAGCAACACGAGATTGGTTTGTTTATGTTTTTCTTGCTCAGCGTTTGACTAATATCTTGCATTAAACAAAATGTAAGCATCATCCCTTGATGTCGCAATAGTAGAAATTGTAGCCACTTCAACGCAAAAACTATAACTGCACTTAAACAGAATGATGGATGACAGTTAGGATAAATCTGTACTCAGGCCTCAGCTATACCCAGTGGAGCCTGTGCGCTTTACCTGATGTTTCAGGGTTAGGCCCGGCAGGTGCACACAGACTGGGTTCAGTAATGAAAGGCTTTCAATGAACAAAAAATAATTCAGACTGACAAAATTATAAAAATGACATTCTTCTTCTTTTAAATAATAATAACGACATTCTTCTTCTAAATAACAGTAGGCGTCATTAATAATAAAAATCATAATAAAAGTAATAAGAATATTACAAATTGTCATGCAATTATTAATGTGAATGAATGGTACTCCACATCACATCATCGTCACTATTGTACACCCCTAATTGTTTCAAAACACCTGCTGTATATATATATATATGTATAATGCACTGTGATAGGTCATTTGCTCATCCAAACAGCTATTTAAACTGGATTTTCACTGTACACCAATTTTCAATGATGGCTGACCTGGCGCTTTTACAAGACGCATATGCGCCCTTGAGAAGAGAAAGAGTATTTCACAATAGGCAAGATCTTCTGAATGAATCAGATGAATGGCTGATGAGCAGATTCCGTCTTCCAAGGCATCTTTTCCATATTTTGTTTTTGTGGGTGCCTTTAATCCCACTCTCTCAAGTAGTGTAAAGCATTACAATTCAGAAACAGTAATATTGTAAAATAACAAATTAGTATCAAATGACTAACTAGTAGTAACTACTACTACTAGTAACTAGTAACTACCACTACTACTAGTAACTACTAATAATGTATCACATTTTCAAAGTAACTTGCCTAACACTGGTGGCTAATTACTGAATACAACAGTAACCTAATATTATGTCAAAGGCCAGGGGCATTTCATACTACAGTATTTTGTGTGGTTACAGATTGTATAACATAAGTGGCCCAATCACGACAAGAAAAGTCCACTGTGTAATGGTATTTGTGAGAAATAAGAAGTCTACTTTTGTCTACCTCTGTGTGAAATAAATCACCCATTGTTATAAAAATCACTAAGAATTTGAGTTGTAAATCTGTGTGTGTGTGATTAGGGTGAGGGTCAGTTCATTCTCTCAAAAGCCCTTAGAAGAAAAGTGCTGTGACTGTGACCAAGCCACACACATGTAAAATTGCAACAGAAATGTGTCATTAAAATGTCAGCCTGGCTGGCTCATGGTCAAATGCTCAATAATAGCCAATTTGTCAATCTACAGCTGAAGCTTGCAATTCACCACCGTCTGAGTGTTTTAATTTCCTATCTCAATGGGAAATTGCCTCCCGAGTTTTTCAAATTTAAATGCAGAAATATTCTCTGCTCCCATCTGCAGTCTTCATTTACTGGAATTTATTGTCAATAAATACAGTTACAGTCAGAGGTAGAAGGATCTCCCGTTCTTTACAGCAGTCTTTAATCAATATGGGCTGTAGTGATGAGGCTGTTAAATGAAATTTGCAATGTGGGAAGAAGCCCAACGCCTTCACTTTTTAACTTTTGGATGGATATAAAATGTGAAGAGCACTTGAAGGCAGGAACAAAAATGGCTCCATATTCCAGAACATTAATGTCCTCTAAAATCAAGTCTGGGTTTTTTCTCGCCACAAGTACTGAGCTGTATGTCCTAGATAAATTACTTATGCGAGGGAGTAAAGATAAATGAGGATAATAGATTAGATTACATTGTTTCATTTTGTGGGCATTTCAAATCAGAAAAACAGCCACTTGTTTTTGTGACAATATTAGCAATTGACACAGACAGTAGGTGCCTAAACTTCCAGTAGACTGTAGACTGCACATATCAGGCCACATACATTAGAGCATACAATCAGGCAGCATGGGATACAGACCACACCGTCTGCCTTGGAGGGTTTTTTCAACTCAAAGGATTAAACCACTGCTGTATTCCATTGCCTGGTCAAATAGAAGTGCACAACAATTGCGTCCAGCTACATCTGATGCCAGTGCCGACTGCTTTGTGGAAATCTATGGATTCTTAATGTGAGTGAGTGAAGTGAGCTAATTTAGAAGTTGAAGCCGAGTGAAGCTGCAATGTAATAATGTGGTATGTAATGAGTATGTTATTATTTCAGAATTTGTTGCTACGGTCACCTGTCCTGCAGATCAACACATTTTTGATGCTGAAAAACAATAGTAATGGGAACCACAGATGTTAATCATTTTGAACAGTGTTGAAAATTAAGACAGTCTGGACACTATGTGAGAGCCAAAAATTACAACAGCACGTTGTTGCTAGTGCATAGCTTCTTTCCAAATGAAAATGCCAATCTTTCAGGAAGAATATTTCCCTTTAAGTATGACAGGACTTTCAAATGTTGATGTGATGTGAACAAGGCTGCAGCGAATTTGTGGGCTAAATATCAAAATCATCAGAGGAGGGTCGTTAGGTGTGTATCGAACATTCTTCCTAACTTGTCTTGGAGGGAACACATTTCTGTTACAACAGAAGAACATCGTTTTAGGATGAAGGATGGGATATATTCGTCTTTGATTTTTTTGGCTTTCCCCTATTCTTGTCAGCCATCCAGCAAAGAAAGAAGTGTTCAGATATTTTACTTGAATAAAAGTACCATTGCTACATTGCAAAAATACTCCATTACAAGTAAAGGTTGTGAATTCAAACCCTTTCTCACATAGAAGCAGAAGTATTATTAGCAACATTTGCTTAAAGTATAAAAAATAAAAGTAATTATTATGCAATGGTCCCTACGACTGATAATTATAGATAATAGATTGTTTATACTGATGCATCAATGCGCAAACAGCATTTAACTTTTGTATAGTGGCTGGTTAAGGTGGAGTTAGTTTTAACTACTTTCTATAGGCTACAGTTAGGTAGTTTAATCCAGTGGTTCCCAATTTAGGGGTTACCTCCTCTCAAAAGGGCCACAAAATGAATCTTATGATTCACGTCAGATTGAAACGATTGGGAACCATTGGTTTAATCTTTAATAATGAATTACAGTTTATATGTATTTTAGGTAAAATCTTAAACTGACAATTTTAAAAACTAGTAACTTTCCATCCATTGTAGAGCAAATTTTAGCCAGATTTCCAGAAAGTCATTCCCTCAGTGCAAATGCAAATCAGTTTGCGTTTCCATCCAGTACTGTAAAGTAAATATTAAGACAGTGACTTTTCCACCTCAGTGAAGCATAAAACATTTTGAATTACCACTCTTTTATAATATGCAAATTAAAAAAATTCTCATGAGAACAGGTGGATGGAAACATTTTACTGTGTATCATATCAGAGAACATGAGTAACTTAACCACCAGAGAAAGTAGATACAATGACGTAACCATAAGCTCTTTGCAAAACCCCTCATGCTGAAAAGTGATGGAATTTGACAGCTGAAACAGTTGAACATGTCAGTAGTACAGTACAAGGATTTGTAAATAACAAGTAGTGTGGATTTAAACAGTGACATGAAGACTTACATTGTTGTTACTAAACCAACCACAAATGCGTTTCACTGCTCATGAAGTATTTACTGATTGAATCCTGGATTTATCTTGCCTAAAACTATGAAACACAAACTGAAAGAGCAACTGAAAGGAAATTGAACATTAAAATACTACACACTTATACACCCTGTACACACATACATTGATAACTGCCCAAGCAACTACCCACTGCATTTTCAGAGAATTAATAATTCACAGAATCAATTATGCAGCCATTCACACAGAGAAAGACAAGGTCAACATAAAACAACCGTCATTCAACATATTTTCGCTTATAATACACCCACACTAGACAGCTGCCAGTTTAACCAAAGCAGTATTGGTAAATAATTATTAAGAGAATGAATTTAAGGTGTTGTTTTAGTGTGATGCAGCTATTCTCCATGGTCAGATTTGTCTCAATTAATCCTTAGTCCAACATTATTAATTAAACATGAACATGAACTCCTTGTGTTGCCCCTTCATCCTCCTCTACTTTCATATTCCTGAGATCTTAGCTTACCCTTTCAAGTAAAGAAATGGCTTTTGAAAAGTCTACCTGTTAAATGTTTTAACAGGTTCTGCCAAGACCTATTCTGCGGTGTCTTCCCCGCCCTGTGAGATTTGCCTCCCTTGTCCTTGGCTGGTAAACACAATCTTCACGCTTGTCCCTTACCTGCTATTTAAGAGCGCTCTGGCTCACTACCTCCCCGGAGATGCACTAGAATTTATTGGTGGGGAGGTCAGAGAGCCTGTTGTCTTGTTTGGGATTCATTACCATGCACGGCTACGACACCTCATGCACAGGATGGGAGAGTGCAGAACAGGGCTCATCTGAACTTATTCAAATGAGAACGTGTCTTTGAAGCACTGCATGGGGTGAGCTTTGTTATGGGTCCCAGTGGATCTGCTGTTGACAGTCTCTCAGGTTTTCTAACGAGGGGAGCTCTGACATGTGCCTTAGGGCTTGTTCACAATCACTTGGTGTGCCTCTCTGATCACTTCCTCCACTTCTTTATCTCCCCTTTTAAACATGGCCTTGAAATCCACTTGAGGATTTTGAAAGGCAAACACAGAACAAGATCCTGTACGCTAGGAAGCTAACACAGGAGTGTAATTTTGTCCACTGAATCATTAATTGCAGTCCAAGGTTTTCTCTAAGGAGATTCTGAGAGTGACTGATGCCATGAATCCACTCTGACTGCAACAATGGATTCAGAAAACTCTTACATTCCTCCTTTCTGACAGTCACTATCCATCATATGGGTACCACTGCAGGGCCTGGGATATTAATATTACTACTTGATGATGTACTGCAGGAAGACATAATACCAATGAGAAACAGGGAACTATTACTATTAAAGTCAGGAGGTGGTTAGCTTAGCTTTGCATAAAGACCTGAAACCATCATGATGATGATGATGATGTTGGAGATGGTGGTGACCTTGGCTAACGATTTTGTTGTCAATGATGGACATTGTTGGCTATGTTTTTACATACGACTGTTGAACTGTAGGCCTATTTATATATCCATGTTGTATTTAAGATTGTCATGTTGATTATGTAACTGATATTCCAAAATTTAGCACTTTAATTAAGCAATTTATTCCTTTATTCCAGTGTTGGTCACACAGAATCTGTAACATTCAGTATTTTATATATTTCCTAGTCTTGTATCTATGTCTGGCCTGTATGTCTTGCTGAAAAACCAATTGCCAATTGGGAAAAATAAAGTTAATGTTTAAAGTTGTACTTCTGTCCCATACTGTCACTTTAAGAAGTGGCACAAATAAAAGTTACAAAAAGCCACACAGTACATTAAATAAGCAATTCTTATCAGAAATTATCCAAAGGACAGTCCATCTCATGTGATACACTAAGTTTAAACAGTTTGTGAGATTCTGTGAGCATGCAGCTTAATACTTTATAACCTCAGGGCTATACTGTACCTGCATATGCATTTGAAATATTCAGTATCCACACAGATGCAGGTAACAAACTGCTGTAAACTGTTAAGCAAAAATTCACACAGATCATAGTCAACAGAATATAGTGCCTTTGTTGTATGTACACACACTGATAATCACACAAATTATGTTATTGGTATATTGACAGACACGAGGCAGCACACCTCATAGACATCTATATTTTAGAGTTTTATGTTTTAGAGATGTTCGATGAGGACTGTCACACAGATAAACATTCATTTGTGGTGTTTTAAGTTAAAAGAATTGTTTTCCATTTAAAACAAAAGCTCACCTTATTATATGTGAGGTGGCTGATTTACCAAGAGGGAAATTGTTCTAGCAAAATTGCATATCCACTTAAATCCTAGAAAATCCCAAATACCTTTGAGTTTGACAGACTTTTATCCACTGTTTTGCTGCAGATGCCCCCCAGAATGTGATAAGAATGGTAAAGTGACTATAACAGTGTTTTTGACACCTACCTCACAGAGTTTAGAACTTGTTTGGGATTTTTTAAAAGGTTTTTAGAGAAAGGTGTATAAATAACTCCCAGATCTGCTTTTCAGTTGCCTGATTAGAGGCTTGCTCTATCACGACTCTGACTAAAGCCCTTCAAAGAGCTTGAACAGCAGAAATTCTATACAGTCCCAGGGCAGATGTGTGGCACTGACATAATACACATGTTTATTTTAAAAGTAATTTCAGCTGTCTGGCTTTGTACAGTAGTTGATCAGCCCCTTCATCTCTTCTACAGAGAATACAATAACATCAAGCCACTGGGGTTGCTAATTAACTGAATCACAAAAATAGCTTAGAGCATGTTACATCCAAACACAAAGTTTACTAAGGTGACGAGTGGTTGGAGTCAAGAAGTAAGATCATTCTCTTAGGTTTTCCAGCCATTCAGTGTATTAAGCAGATTTCCCAGGTTCCTTTCTGAAGACTGCAAGAGCCAGGATGATGCTTTAAAATGATTCTCACTCAATCCGTATTTGTGCTGACCGGGCACTGTGTCTGCATGTTTAATGGACTACTTTGAGTCTGGTGAGCCATATAGGAATAGTAAAAATGAAGTGTCCATGTGGCGATAATCCATCTTTCATGTAGAGAAGCTCCCTACTGTATATGTTCTGCAGCAAATGTCTAGGGGAATCAATCTTTCAAGCATACATGGACTTTTTGAAATCTGGTACAGAAAGCGGTATACTGTACATCAGTTTGTGATTTGATTATATAGATATCTATTGTACGGATGGGGAAAGGGTTTGGGGGTTGTGGGCTTTTTAGGCAAAATTAAGGGTCCATTAAGGGAGATTTTCAAGGCTTTTTCAGCTCTGGTCAGCAGCCTTACAATTGAACATTGGTCCTGATAGCCACTAGATAATATGGTTTGTATTAAGGTCCTGGAAGCATCCACTAAGCTTGTTTAACCAAAATTAAACCAGAGGAGCAACTGCTGTGGATGGCCAATCAGAGCCCACTGTAGTTCTGACTCTGACAACTCCCAGTCTTTAAAATTAAATTCAATTAAAGTCCTTTTAACTTAATTGCATTTATTTGTGGAGCGTCATAAAGAACATTATTCTTGCTCTACTTGAAAACAAAATTATGATAATTGAGTAATACAAAACATTTAATTAATTTTCCAATATACTTCGTTGGTGTGGCTCCATAAGCACTCCAGGCTCTGTTTTTGCTGCTGATATTCGGCATGTTTTTAGCCTCTCTTTGTGACTGTTTTCAAAATAGCCAAAATTACCTTTTGAAAAGGTCACATTATAATACTGAAACTTTAAAAATAGAAAGGTGACAGTGATCTCACCATACCAACATGACCCTGCAAACATTAGACCTGAAAAGAATCCTAAGAAAAAGTCAAGAAAATCTTCTTTCTGCAGAATGTGAATTATTAACCTGTTTTTACCACCAAAAGTACCCACACGTGCTCAACAAAGAGCTCTGAAATAGTTGTCTCTGTCTCTGTCTGTCAATCTCTACCCAAAATGTAAGCTGTGCAAAAGTAAGCATAGACAGAGTTAAAGGGCCCTCACCTGCAAACCTTATACAGTAAAACCTAATATCTGGGCGATTTTATATATATATATATATAAGCATTGTTTTTGCTTCTTTCTTTCTTAATTTTCTCTGTTAAAAGTGCTGGTGCAGCAAATTCTGCTGGATGAAAACTGGCACGAAAATTGGCAGGATGGTTCTGCCCACTGCTCAGGCAAAAAATGACACTCATTGACCTCATGGTGGTGCTATAACAATCAACTTTACGTTTTTGGAACGTTTTAGTTTTGGGACTGCCAATGAAAACTAGCCTGTGGCTAACTCGGATACATTTACATTTCAAATAAACAATAAATAAAAATATCTAAGACATGATTTCATTGCCTCAAAGGTAAGCAAAAACACTCTCACGCACACCAGTGGCTCAGTAAGCAAGACACCTACTCATGGAAGTTTCAGAGTTCAAATCCCTAGTTGACAAAGATTCAGTTATAATGATGGGTATTTTATTGGGTATTAATTATTTATATAGTGGTGTTTTTTCATTACTCACTGAGTCAAAGTTTTCCTGTTCAACTACAATCCTTTGAAAATTTTACATATTTTTTCTCTGCTATGAAGTGTTTGTGCAGCAAAAACCTTAAAACTTGGAAACAGCAATTGGCAGGTAGGTTGCCAATTTCATCCACTGTTGAGGCACATAAAGTATAATGACACTCATTGACCTCAAGTTGATGCTGTAATAATCAAGTTTGTGTTTCTGCAATAACCACAAAAAATGCATGGCTCTGTATCCACATTATTGCATTACTTTAATCTCTTCAGCCATTTGCATCTGGTCTTCTCCTCTGGAAATGTCAAATGTTGCATTTTTCGTGACCATGCTTGAAATCCCGATCATTGTCGCTTGCAGCTATATTTTTAACTGTTTTTGTCAATTGCAATCTTTCCACTGTATTTACTGTATGACGTGCTTTTCTTTCATTTACATATGTGAAGTAATGTAAATCTACACCTACATCACTAAAACATAATCAAACTGACACAGTCACCTACATGTGCACGTGTGAAATCAACTTTGACCTCAGACAGTTTCTGTAAAAAAGGCCTCCAGCTATGTCTCAAGGTAATGTACGGTGACTTTGATTGTTCCTTGGTGAGTCCAACTGGAATCTTGTCTCAGATGAGTATCTTAGTTACACTTAAAGCCCACTGTGATTGTCAGGCCCCTGAGTGATCCCTGGGGAGCTGCGTAATCTCTTCACATCCTCTGATCCAGGGGAATTGAAGTGCAATTTGGACAGCCACAAATAGTTTTTCTCTCATCAACGTTGAGGGTAACAGGGAGTGTTGCTGAAGACTAAATGGTCCACATGAATGATGTCCTTGTAATTATGTGTAAATACTGTACACTTAAATAAAACAAACAATAACTGGTTATAGTTGATATAAAAGAACTCGATAGAGTCAGTGCAAGAATTAGAAAAACTTTGAAAATGTATAAACTGCCTACAATAGTGCTGTAGCTTTTGTTTGGTTTAATTTCCTTAAATTGATCACCTTGATCTGGATGGTAACAATTAAGGGACACAAAACTGAGAATTAGGGAGGGATACTATACGGTATAAAAGAAACAGAGCTTCTGGAGACACTAGAGAGAGTTAGGGGCAACTAAAAGAACATCTTTTGAGATGGATGTGAAATTTTCAAAGTGTGTTTTTGCCATTTAATATTGTAACTTTATAGTGGCATGTTTTGTTGCTAACAGGCTATTGTTGCTGCATTTTTGCACCACACATCTCAGCAACCATCTATCAGACAAAGAGTGTGATGGTAGTTTGATGATTTTTTCCCCATCAATTTCCTGTTGCGTTTCTGTTGGTGGCACCGGTTTGTCCGTTCACTCATGTTGGCTTCATTTTCTTCTCTTCTTCCTCTATTCTGTAAAAACAATATCACAGAGGGTTTTTCTTGGAAAGAGCCCACCCCACAATGTCTACAATTGCAAATGTACAAAGTAGATATGCTCTGAATCACTATGGGGTTTTGTCAATCAGTGATCGAGAATAGTAAAAGCAACACTTATTTATATGATAATGTGGGAGATTATTAATAACAACTCAAATAAGTTTGATTGCTTCATTTAAATAAACTGTGCATCTTGAATATGTAAAAATACCTATTAAGAATGCAAGTAATCTCCTGAGATAAATACCGTATTTGTTAAAGGGCTCAAAAGCAAGTTGAAAGAAACATGAGTGTGGAGCTGAATTCTCCTCTGAAGCCATGGGGCGCATTTCTTGATTGTTTTCCTTGTGTGTGCGGTTCCACATGAGTATTCTCTTTGGTTGCTTCTCTACAAAGACCCACACTCCAAAGAAAGAAAGATAAAAAGAAAATAGAAAGTCCACGTTTGCTGCTCAGCACAGACTTGTCAGTTGCTATTATGTGGATTTCTTTTGCACTCTTCGAGAAGAAAATAAAAGGTTTGGCGGTGGTCAGGCTTTTGAAGTGACACAGGCCATCACTAACATTTGTTTGAAGGAAGCTCCGGAGGACTGAATACTAATTAGACCAATTTTCTCCCCTCTTAATTTCAAGGAAAGAAGAAGAGTTGCAGGATTGCAGTGTCTGGCTGCAACATTCTGTTGTAATAGCATCATAATCAGAAATATTAAGGGACAGAGATTTAGAAACTTAAGGCAGTAGTTTGACACTTCGGGCTTTCTTGCAGAGAGTATTGAGACTATTGAGCCACACAAAACTGTCACACACAATTTCATACACAAGTTTCTGACTCAAAAGTCTCTCACACACACAGTTCCTCTTTGTAGAAACAATCAAAACACTTACAAGTAATTCCAAGAGGATGATGAATAATCCCATATAGCTCTATGGCCCTAACTCAAATTCAGATTTGGTTGAAAGGTTTTTGTCAGACATGCAGCTGTATAACACATATGCTAGGATTAATGTGCAAAAATCAGTCACCACTCTATTATATCCTTTGAGTATAATGAGCCTTGATGTTTCCTCTATCTGTATGAATAAACACTTGGGTTTGTGTGTCTGTTCGTGTGCCTCTTGAATAATCAAACACTTATTTCGCTCAGATACACAGTGAAATATAGTTTAAGTCCATCGCTAATCCTTCTCAGAAGCACATGGGAATGAGCAGCAAATATAGGAACATTTAAATAAGCAGCAATTCTCTTCCTATGACAAACAAAAGCAGACATTTTATTCACGTTTCCATTCACGTACTCAGAATGAAGGGAAGTTATTGTAAGATGGTACTTTATTGGTTTCAAGAGAGATGGAATTGCACCAGCCCAGAGTCTTAGTTGAATTAACATATCCTTGATTTGAAGCATTTGACATTGGCATTTGTACAGTAGGTAGATCTACTCCAAAGTCATCTTACACAGACCAAAAACCAAGTTCACTGTTGTTTAGAATCCAGTTTTTAATATTTAAATGAACTATAAAAAGCACATTAAAACACTTTCTCATTTTAGTTACAAAAATGGGTCACCTAAAGGGCTTCTTATTGCATTCACAGAAGGATTTGAACAGTGGATGTCTAACAGTTAATGTATTCTCTCTTAAAAAAATCCCCACCCAAAATATATAAACTTAATTGCTTAACCAAGGTATATACAGGGCATAACATCCTTGCATCTTACAGGTTATCAAGAAAGTTTGAGGTATACAACCAAAATAAAAAGCCTGTCAGAAAACAAAACAGAAAAACAACAAATAGAATTAAATAAAGGAAAAATGAATGCCATGATTGCTTCCTACTAGCACAGGATCACAACATTAGTGGGAGATGTTGCTGTATACGTGCTGGTGTGATACTTCCAGTTGTTTCACCTCTGGTCACAAGGGCAAAACAGCAAATAACCTCAAGCTTTGGACTGTCAATATATACAAAGGGCATACAGTCTAATTTAGCAATAGAGAATTGTTTGAATGCTCACTTTATTTGCTTTATGACAGGTACACAGTATGTGTTCAACAAAAATAATACCAGAATTATAAATTTATTTGATTGGATGATGTTTGTTGTGTTTAACTTACACTGTTTATCTTTGAACCAACATTGAAATTAAAGAGCCAGAAGCAGAATCTGATACACATGCAAGTTTTGAAAGTGGATTCAGAAATAACAGTATTGTACAAAATAATAATTACAGTATTTTTATAATTATCAAAATACACCTTCTTTCTTAGCACCTCTTTATACTTTTTGTGTTTTTTGAACAAGCACCATTGTAGTCGTTTTCATACAGCACCTGGAGAATCCAGAGAGGAGGTCTGTGTCCCCTCATGTCGCCTGACCCCCTCTCTTGGTTACCTCCGATTCACCCTCCTCTGCCACGCGTTCAAATGTCCTTCACCTTTGCTCCATAACGTGGTTAAGTCATGTGGTTCGAGCCCTACAAGGGCAACAAGTATTTTCCTGGGTTACATGTACATACATGGAAAGACATGTTTGCTACACCATCTCTTATTCAAAACTTGCATGTGGCATAGAAAAGGGTGGGGGGCTAGAAATGGGGTTTGGTGGTACCCAAAACGTCTCAACTTGACTTTCTTTGCTGGCCCCATCAAGTCCTTTTTTTTTTTCTTTTCATTTTTATTTAGCCAAGGAAGCAGACGGGCCCAACTTCAAACCCAAACTTCTGGTTAGGGTCCCCAAAGTCAGTCAACATGACATCGATGATTGGAACCTGATCGATTTTGGGAGTATTAATCTCCATCACAGTCTTTCCATAGCCCTTCCTCGTCTGCAACAACAAAGACACGAACACAGAGATACAGAGGAACCAATTAGACAAGCAAACCACAGAAAAATACACAAATTTTGTCACGTTTCTAACTGCATAAAACCTTTTACTGCGTGTTCATGCTTATCATTACAGTATGTCAGTCGATTGATTTCCTTTAGACCAGAGCTATTGGGAAAGTGTGTCTGAGAAGACTTGGGCTTTTCACATTCATCAGCTACAATCGCAGCTTTGCACTGTTCCTTGTTTCACTACTAATGTGATTTCATTTCAGGAGTAATAGTTCTGTTCAGCAAGTGCCAAATAGATGAGATCCTGATTACAACCATTCAAAGCTAGACAGTTTTATTGGAACCACCGCAGGAGTAAATATGTCAAGAATCACGCTTGATTTTTGCTGGGTAGTAGCCTCTTATAAAGTTTTTTTTTTCTGAATACTGAATACTGAATAGCACTAGCTAGGTTAACTCATCCAAGAAATCAAACTTAAATGACAAAGAGCCAAAATCAAAGCAACAAAATGTGAACACTGTAATTTGCCTTTTGAATCTCTTGGATTACTAAAACATCCATTTTGAGTTGTGCCAGTGCCAGACTGAACTCATCCACTCCCTGCTCATTCAGACAAACAGTATCTATGGACAGGGCTTACCGCACATCCGTCTGAGAGGGCCTTGAAGTAAGGGTTATTGTCATAGGACATCTCCTCATCGTTGGCGCCCATGAAGCGCAGCGACTTGTCGTAGCTGTCGCTGGTAGCGTCGTACCACGCTACAGACTGGTGACAGCTGTAGGTGAAGTTTTGCCTGGCCGAGGCTGTCAGTAGTCTGAGGAAGGTCATTTGTACCATGTTTATTGAGTTTCCATCTGCGTCAACGTAGAAAAACTGGTGGTAGGCAAACAGAGAAACACAGGTTAACGGTAAGAAGCAAACATGAGCCTACATTTTCACGCAACAGTTGGATTTATGTATTAAAAATATGTATATGATTTTTTATTTGTAAAAAAAATAAATATAATAAAAGAAAAACGAATGCATAATAATAAAGCAATTAGGATACAACAACAATAAAAGAAAATGGTAAAAAACTATACAATAATCCACATTGCTACTGGGAAATACCCAGATCTTGTTTAACATGTTTTCATGAATAGACAAAGATGATGTTTAATCTCCAATAGTCAGCTTTGTATCACCATGAACATTAGCCTGAATATAAAGCAAGATGAAGGTACTGACACTGCCTGGTAGAGTATATGTGAATAAATGAACAAGTGCAAAATTAATTCAGAAATGTTTTGGGGGCCTGGGCAAATTGAAATAGAATTTTTAAAATAAGATTAAGTCTGTAGTTTATTAATGCTGAAGGCACATTTAACACATTTCCTTTATTAGTAATGACTTTATTAAGGTATGAAGAGCATGTACTGGCTCATATAATATAGAGGTCATTTATGAAAGGGGCGATTAGAATATAACAAAGTGGCAGATGTAAAAATACCTGTAGCAATTAAACAGAGGTTTTCCAATTGATACGGCAAACCATCTAATTCACGAAACAGCTTTTGCAAGGCATGTGGCTAATAGTTGCATGATAACATTAACACCACTTGCTTTGTCACTATTACTTTTAACACACTACTGAATGGAGCAACAGTGTTTTTCATCCAAGTCACCTGCTGAGGAGTTCAAATATGGTCACTAGAAGACATGTTACATCACCTAACAGCCCTCTGTAAAACAAAGTCATGTTGGCTCAATCAGGCCAGACTGACTTCTGCTCGCATGCATTCAAGTCTCCCGTCAACATCCCCAACCCAGAAGAACACTATTTCACAGCCAGCCAGGGGAGACACAGCTACGCAAGGATTTCTAGTTTTTAACCATCAATTGGTCTTACAGTACTTACATTAATTACTGTGTTAAATTTGGCGTCATTAGGTTAACTAGCATAGTTTATGGTAGTTTAATAGCACATGCATGCATGACAAATTTAACAATATATAGAGTCTCGATTTAATAAATGTCCTTCCGGCTCTTTGACAAAGCTTCGAAACAATAGGTCTTCAGAAGGCACACGACCCTGACTGGAACATTAACTTTGTGTGAACTTAGTCTGAACATGTGCATTCAAAGAGCCCTCAGGAGATGTACTGTACTTCTAATCCCAAAAAGCAGTATAAGGTTCCACCACAGTCTTTATCTGTGGAAATCCATCAGCATGATACCAGTTTGATGGAGCAGGATAAACTTGTTTCTTTCATTTATGACTACAAGAAATGGCAGCTGATGTTTTCTGAGACGATGTTTAACTATTCAAGGGCAGAGTGGGGACTCTGGAATGCAAAAAAGTCTGAGGCATTCTGCTTGAATCCTCTGTAATGTTTTATTGATGCCCTGTCCTTCATATGGAACAGTCTAAGAATTTAAATTTTCTGAAAATATCAGAAAATGAGGCACTATTTCAAAAGGATATAGATTATTTTAACTTAAAGCCAGTCTTGTTCATGATGAAAGCATATCCCTTGCACTTGCACAAATCTGCTCCGGCTTTGCCTAAAATATGAACGCACTAAAACCATTAGGTAGTTTGGGATTTCTTTATGGGGAGGAACTTTAGGTCAATGCCTCGCAATTTCATGGGTGGTGTTGCTATTTGAGTCTATTAGCAGCTGCTTGCCATTTTTAGTCTGTGCACAGGTACATGGTAGGAGAACGCAGGAAAATAGGATAGATGGAGCAATCCATTTAGCATAGCACTATGGACTTACCATTTTACCACGCTTAAAGTTACTGAACCATGACCCAGGGAGTTCTTTAGGCCATGAAGATATTTTGACCTGTGGAAAACAAAACCAGATGGAGCATATTAATACATTTTCATGGGCATTATATTTTGTTTTGAATGATGCAGAGAACAAGAAAAATGCTTGTTGTATAAAGCACAGCCTCAAGGGCAGCATCAAAGTTAGTTATCATCTGGGAGCAGGAGATAAACCTGTTTGTTATTTTAATATCTCTGAAATATAGTTTTCATAAACTTCATAGAGTAACATCATTCATTAGTATTTGCCTTTTGGTGGTTTTTGTGTTGTTTGCACAAAAGTGAATATCAAGTCTGTACAAGCGTAGCCCTGAAGCAAATCAAATGTCTTCCTTTAACAACTTCAGCCTAGCGTTGTGCTATTTGTCGATGTGTTGGTTTAACATGATGGCTTAATATTTGATGAGAAATGATGGATAGGCAGATTAGAAATGGGCAGTTATGAATCTTGTGGGTACAGAGCCAAAGTCACTTACTCCATTAGACTTCTTATCTGGATAGATGCAGGTTTCGCCCCCAGCAGTGAAGTTACAGTAGACTTTGAAGGAATCCCCCGAGCAGCCTTGATTGGGATCAATCCAGTATTCGCCTAAGGAGAACCATGCACACTCAAACATCCTGTTCTACTAATGTCCACAGAAAAAGGCTTGAAACTATTTTTTCTCCAAATGTTTTGCTAAATTAAATGTGCTAGATTCCTTGGTCCTATGTGAAATGCTTTAAAGCAATTTACTGCTCACTTTCATAGCTTATACACTGCTAGATAAAATCTTATTGTTATGCCTGAAGCAAGGTATAATTTCTGTGCAACCGTTTTGACAAAATGTTTCCCTCACCAGAAGTAAGATGAGTAATAAAAAAACTAAACCAATCATACTGCTGTAAATGACAACTCACTTATTGCTCCACTTTGCACGTTGATAACCCTTTATGTTACTGAGGAGGGCCCTGAAATCTTGTAAAATTCCTTAATGAAACTGCAGTAGGCACATATTTACCAAAACATACCAAAGAAAAAAAAAGGATAATGTTCCAACACTGATGAGCAATTTCCTCTAGGCAGCGTTCTCAATCATTATTTTCAACAAAAATGTTTTCAGTGTCAGTTTGTCAGAAAAACAGGTGTCTTGACCAACAACAAAATTTGAGAAAATGGGGACAATCTGCAGTGTCTCATTTGCATAGGGTAGACACGTCACCGCTGCAGCCTTACTTTGTGATTTACACCAATAAGAGGGGTGTGTTTTTATATAAAATCTCCTTCAGCATTTCTTTACTTTTACGTTAAACACTTGTGCTTTTATTCAGCTTACCGTCAAAGAACTCTGGGTGGCAGAGCTGCAGATCTTTGCATGTTCTGGCGGGGTTGTTTTGTGTGCCCATGGGGTACTTCATGCGTTCGATGTCCTGTTTGAGGTTGTTGAGTGAGCCAAAGATGTCCTCCATGCCCTCGCCGTAGTCCATGGTATTGGCTGCGTCTGACTGCATGTCACTGGAACGCTTGGTCTTCTTGGGTGAGTGGATGGGCAGGGGCTGGACAACTTCACCTGGTGGGCCCTGTAGGGTGTAGTGAGGAAAAGAAGACCGAGCTTAGATTTTGTACAATGCCACAGTATTTTGACAGTTTTAACTTAATGGTATAACAGGCAACAGTAGTGGTCTTAAATACTCACAGGAGGACCAGGAGGACCGATAACACCAGTGTCTCCTTTTGCACCAGCAGGACCCTGGGAAAAACATGAATACAAATATGTTATTCGAGATAAATCTAAGATTCACACAGTGACAATATGCTTTTAAAAACACTGATAGTACTCACAGTTGAACCCTTGGCTCCCTTGGGACCTTGAGGACCCTGCATGAGACATAAGCACAGCAATTTGGCAAAGTCATTCTATCATCAGGGCAGAATCTAAATGAATGACTGGATCAGTAAAGGACTTACAGGCAGACCAGGGGGACCTGGGGGACCGAGAGGACCGGCAGCTCCGCCAATACCCTGTGATAAGATGAGATGAAAGCATAAGTCAGATATATATTAAAGAATCATTGGACAAAAGACGAAAGTATTATTGTGAGGCTTGAATAATGAGTGGAATGAAAAAGCTAGAATATAATGGCACAGGACCAGAGACATGGAAGGAATACTTAGTTTACAAGCTGAACAGATGCATGATGGTAGGAAGCTGTCACATGGAATTATAGAGTTGTTTTATTAACTGAGAAAGAGATGTCTTTATTTCATCAAGAGAAGACCAATCACTGCACTTGTGGGATGCCATTTATTTGAACCCTGCAATTCACAATAATAGCTAAATTTTGTGAGGAAATAAAGCCAAACAATATAAAGCCTATTGCCAAAATAAAAATAGAAGGGGTAAACAGAGTGAAAACTTTTTGAAACCCTTGTGCTCTGACACAAGGGGACATTACGATTTCATTAGGCTTAATCTCTGGATAGTTAATCTAACCCATCACCTTAAATCACTAAGCCGGGGCAGGCAGACGGCCACAGCAGGACAGAATAGCACATTCAGTCATGCTACACTGTTTATTTAAAAATGGATGAAGGCTGTCATCAGTTCTTTATCGAGACCAAGCTTTAACCTTCTTTCAGTCCTGCTTCCTGTTTAAGTGGATGGCTCAGTGGTTGACAAAAAATGTTTTCATTTTAATGGTGTTTAATGGTGTGGTTTACAGTATTCATCAGATCCACAGAAACTGACCACAATGGAGTGGTTAAAAGAAAATCTGTTCGCAGTACTCAGTTCGCAGCATGAAGAATTACAAGACTCTCCATAAACAGTGAAGGCGAGACCAAAAAGAGAATTCAAAACATTTAACAACATGCCCCATCACCATGTGAAAAGTAATCACATCTGCTCAGTATCAGTGCAGTGCCTTTTTGGGTTTTAGTCAACAGCAAGTGACTGTGGCAACACCTGTGTGTCACAGTGTAATGGCAAAGGGGCTAAAAAATGGCCAAGAGGACCAACATGGAAAAGGAGTCATCAATTACTTACACCGTCGCCCTTGCTACCAGGAGACCCTTGGGGCCCGGGCAAACCTCGGTCTCCCTTCTCTCCTTGCTCACCGGGGGGTCCGATCAGGCCAATCAAACCTGGGTGACCCTGCAGGACGAAAACAAATGTGCACACACAAAGAACAGTCAAAGATGAAAGCAGTGTCCCTTTGTGTACTCAAACTTTAAAGGTTTTGTATGCATGTTTGACAAGGGCAAAAACTCTAGCAGCTTTGCAATGCACATGGGCGGCTATGAGGAGTGAAATTTCATTACAGTACAAATCCTCAGGCATTATAATTTAAATGTCTCTGCAATAGACAAAAAAATCCCCCAAAACAAAATAAAAATCAAAGTGTGTTTTCTATCTTATGAGGTAACCAAGGCCAACTGATGACTTATATGAAGTAGACAAGCTCTAATCGGACCCAATGATTTGACGGCGTTAAAACCGCACACCATGCAACACGCTGCCTCTATTGTGTGCTTTTAAACTGTTCTTTCTCAAGCCATCATGTCAGTGTGTGGGCGGCAATTTAGATAGAGTAATGTGTGCTGTCTGAATTTCCTTTGCAGTTATATTTCACCGGCAGATTTGACAGTGGCAGCAAAGAAAAAAAAAAAGCAAGATTATTCTGATTAGAGTGATACATCACATTCAGCCGTATATTCAATCCTGCATGAGTTTTTCTCTCACAGCTGCAATGGCAAAACTAATTTAGTTTCCTAAATGTTAATCTAAGCCCACATTGGTATTAACACCGCTTTGTGTGTTTTAAATGATGTGTTGCATTTGATCAGTTGCAAAGTTGTGGGTGTGCAAGTGATGAGGAGTCGTGACTGAAGTCTGAACCTAGATCACCGTCCTAAGGTCCCTTTAACTGTTTTTCTTCCAGCCTATCTGGAACCTGGGAAATGAAACCAGCGTGGAGTCAAACACAAGAAAAAGGGTGACACTCACCTTTTCGCCTTTAGAACCAGGGTCACCTTTCAGACCGGGAAGACCAGGAGGACCCTAAACAACAAAAGCAGAAGTAACAAATCAATTTCGCAGAGAAAAGACAAAAAGATAATCGGAAAAGGAAAACTAGTGAGGCAGAAACCAGGGAGCAGAAAATAAGGCAATAAAGAATACAAAAACGTGAAAGAAACAAAAGACAAAAGAGGAGGCAGGAAAAGCATCATTATACAGAGAGAAAAAGCTGTCGAACAGATGAACACCATCCATGCATTACAGAGGTGACTTATGGGGACAGTTAAAATTTTAGGGAAATATGTAAATCCGGAGACAGGTGAGATGTTTAACAGCAACTTAATCTGTGTATGTTTAATACAGTGAGACTGTAGCTTTGGATATGTTTTAACCTGACTGGAGGCGAGGGGAAACTTTTAGTCAAACTCTGCAAAAGTGAAAAACACCTCCAACTCTAGCTAGATAGATAAATAGTGAAGGAGATATTGTGCATACTAACCATGGGACCAGGTGGACCATCTTGTCCTGGGGAGCCGGGCAGTCCTTGTTCACCCTGTGAAAAAACCATTCAATTGTAGTGAGCATTATAGCCTGCTGTATTTTCTCTGGCCTGCCATTGATTTTCTGTGCTCAGCCCAATGATTAATAGCCCAAACAGGGAAGAAAATGTGCTGGAATAAACAAGTGAAACTGAAGTATAAGCCAAATGGGTGTATTGATTATTCCATGAAGTCTATCATCATGCCTTAGCAGTACTTTTTTATGTGTGTACACTGTGGGTGTGTGTCTGTGTTTGAGTATGCATTTGAGTTTGCTTGCGAGTAGAGCTGAATGTATATGAAGTGTATCACAGGGAAAGATCATTGTTTTAGCTCAGACTTACAACGGGGCCAGGGATTCCACGCAGACCCTCTGGGCCGGGCTTTCCTGATGGTCCCTGGGGTCCAACCGGTCCTGTTTTACCCGCTGGACCCTCGGCACCTGCCTCCCCCTAAAATATAACACAATTTAGGGATTCAAGCCTTCTGTACATGGCTGAAAGTAGGGTTCACCCGATGTATAAGTGTTTTGGATTACAGATGCTGATATTTTACTGATATTTTTAGAACCAAATTCATGTCAAAAACGCATTCAGTTTTTCTTCCATGATGGCAGGAAAAGAAATTCAGAACAAACCATCAGTCAAATAAACTAAATTAAATAAAAAACTAGTTTAGATCTATGTTGTGCACACTGCTTTAGGTAACTGCATATCTGGTTCTTTATAAAAATCTAAATAATTTGTAATGTTTGTTAAGGGTATAGAACAAAAAATTCTACATGTGCAACAAATGTCTAAAATCTGCAGCAACACTTGATACCTTGTTGTCAGGTTTTCTTTGGAGCCTCTCTGTATCTCACAGAGAGTATTTTCATCAGAATTCAGCTGCAGGCTGCTTTTAGCTTTAAATTATGCTGAGACAGTATGCAGTGTGTAGGCTGGATAAATGGGGACACGTAAACAAGAGTCGGAGTTATCAAATGAGCCAAAGGGTTCCTGTTCCTCCAAATGAGGTGCAGAAGCAATATATTGTCCTACATCCTGCATCCAGAAAATGTGCATGGCCTCAAGATCAAAGTGTGCCACAGCTGTCCACCTGTAATCTGAAATACATCAATATGCACAGAGACCAGACAGATGGACTCATGGAAATAAGATTTCAAGTTTTTGCTTTAAGCTATTTACAGATTACAGGCTTATAGCAAAGGGGTCTGAACTACTTTACTGAATTTATAACCATTTATTTTGGAATTTAAACACAATCAAGGCCGACATCCCCTTTGAAGAACATGATAAAAAATATAATGTGCTTCATTAAAGGTGATCATCATTCAAATATTTAAAAAGAAAAAGCATTATATATCGACAGTTCATAATACTAATGGGATAAAACATGTTATAGTGTACTGGAAATTAATGTTTTGCATCCATACTTATGTAACCAGAGGATTAGCTGAGAAGAAGAGTTATCTTTATATAGTAAATTTGATTTATATTAAGCATGCACCAGCTGATGTTAATTGATTCTCACTTAGATAGTGATAAAACTATGAGACTGGTGTTGAAAAATTCTCAGAGACATCACAGAGAACTTCATTGGGCCCTGATTCACACTAAAAGAGAAAAGCATGATAACCAAAAACCTGGGGGCCAGACATAAAAAGCATTTACTCCTTTGCCAGTCTTGAAATTAAGCCACAGCACAATGCAAGAAACACGTGGATCTAAGTTTTACTCAAATAGGTTGCGTCCATAAATTTCCATCTAATCCATAGTGGAAATGACTTCTGTGTTTTTGTGCTTTCACTTCAAGAATAGGAACAATGTGGTTACAGTGAGTGGGTGTTGGTGCAGGAACGGCTCTACTGTGTAAAGCATGAATTGATTTTGTTACCTTAGCGCCCTTCTCTCCTTGTCTGCCCTCTGCACCAGCAGCCCCCGGAGGTCCCTGCGGAGGATGACAGGACACTGATTTAGCATTTCAGCACAACATCAACACACACTGTACAACAGGACTGTACAAATGAGCGTTGAATGTTCATCATTGACCGTTCACATTATTTCATAAGCCAAGCAAAAATGACAATCAAATGCCTACAGACAGATACACAATCAGCTGTGTATCTGTCTGTATGTTGCATCATGTGTGCTTAAACAACAAGGAATGATCATCACCACCAGAGACTCTGTCAGGTTATCGCTTGACATTTCAGTTTACTTTTATTAGATTTCATATTGAACAAATGTCCTGCCTGATAAATCCTTAGTGGATCTTCAAACCAGGATGATAATCCAATGCCCTTGAATGTGCACTACTTCCCTTATGTCAGGATCTATTGGAGTGACTTGGACGTGCCTTTGTCTGCCCAGGAAAACATACAATCATGGAGCCATGTACGGATGCACACAGAAAACACACACAGCCTTCTTCAGTCATGGTAAAGGTTGGCAGGTTGCCTTTTCTTTCAGGTCAGGATCTCTCAGGCCCACAGCGATTTCTTTCAACTCCACCTCCAGTCGTCCCTCTTCAAAAAACACTCTCCATCCAAATTCCACTCTCATCTAGCCGACTGAAGCCTGAGTGCTATTGACTGAGAGCCTAGAATGTGAGCTTGCCTCCTGTCTTGGAGCTTTCATCTTCTCACGATGTGTACCTCTTACTGATGGCAAAGAGGCAGGCTCTTGATCAGCACAGAGAGCCATTTCAATTGTAGCACGATATACATAGCGGCTAGAGTCAATATGTAGGTGTGCTGTTCTAGGCAAGGTTGCCAGAGCACCTTCTTGTTGGCTCTGCAGCATCAGAATGAAACATTGTTACTGTTCTTAATGGAATAAAATTGCTACCAGTTACCGAGACAGGAGAAAAGGGCAAAGAAATTAAGCAGTGACCTGAACCCAAATGAGATTAAATGAAGTAAAAAAAAAAAAAAAAGAATTAAAGCCATTTTTCTTTCTTCAAGAAGCAAAGGTGAATACATTTCCAGTATTAAGGCATCTGCAAAACACATGAAACTAAATTTGCTTCAATGCTAAACTGACTTATTTAGAATCAAAGGCCATGCAAGAGAGAGATTTAAGGATTGTTGAAATTTTCTACTGGCCAAATGCTGAGGAGACACAAAAAGGACCAACATATCCTAAACAACTCTTGCTGTGGAATTAGGTATTCACAGGGGCAACCTGTCGGGGAGTAGCAGGGATCATCTCAGGTCCCCCTTTTTTCCAAGTGATTAAAAGACCTGTGTGTGATAAAATAGCCATTCCCTTACCATAATCCCTGGGCCATTTAGGTGCAGCATATGCTGATACCATGCTAAATACTCCAAATGTAAATTTCATTGGGCCCATTAGAAAAGCAATCAACCCTGGTTTAAAAATGCATGACATGTTTTTCTTCCACCCATTGGACAGAGCCTCAGAGTCTCTTTGAAATGCGCTCAGTCACTTCAGATTGTGACTTTTCTTTCAAATTCAGGAGAATAGTTGCTCATTTTCATGTGGACTTTGAGCTTCACATCATATTGAAAATATGTTAATGTTCCATCTCAAATGTGTGCATTCAAAAAGCTGCTTATTGCCTTTTATAATTCACACTCACATATCTCCTCATACTATAGGGTGCATGAAGGAGCTTTCCTTATTGGATAGAGTAAGAACTGACGGCACAGAGCAATGAACTTTTAAATTAAGTAAAGACACAGTTCCTCTTTTATAGACTGACAAAAGTCTCAACGATGATAGCCACATCACAGTTAACACCTTAAATGATTAAAGGTTTTATTATATATCTTTTTTTTTGGTGGGCCAAAAGCCAATCCTTCTTCTAAAAACCTCTTAACATCTTTGCCATGTCCATGTTATGCCGTTGTTTTGCTCTGGCTGTCAGTCAGGCAGCCACGAATCAATGTGTGTCAAACTTGCTATATCTCTCTCTCGCTTTCTTCTTACTGCCACAAGGGCGTAAATTAGTTTGTAACCCATGGCTCCTTTTTTTCAGCTATTTTTTGGTAAGCCTTTTCAATTTCTTGCTAAGAAAGAAAAAAGCTTCATGATTTTCACATCCTGCCATTCATTTCTCAGTAGGCTTTGAGGGGGATTTCTTTGCAGACAGCACAACACCTTGACCCCTTAAATCTCCCACTTTGTTTTCCCCACTCTACTTCTAATGAAAATGAATCTCTCCCTGCTTTACTGCCAAGACTGTGTTGTTGAGGGGGAGTTGTTACAAAGCGAGGAGGGATACCAGTCTAAGGAGCCAGAGTACAATGCCAACAGAACCACACTGCTTTCATCCATTTTAAGATAGGTAAGAAATTTGACATGGGCTTGTTGAGTCATGGTTTTAAAATGGACAAATGCTTTGGTCAGCAACACATTTCATATCAAAACAACCCACTCTTGCAATATTGAAATGCCAGCAGCAGGAACTATCAGACTAGCCTTTCTTGGAGTAAATGCCGGATGCTTGCCAGTGATGCGTGCACAAATAAAAATACTGTAGTAATGTTAGTTTTATGGCCACAGACTTACTCTCTTGCCAGGTGGGCCAGGTGGGCCAGCTTCTCCTGATGGACCTGGAGGTCCCTGAAAACAAACAAGGAAAGAAGAGATGCAGGATACTATTAAAATACAATAAAATAAGCTGTATTAACAAATCAGTCAGAACTGATGTGAATTTTGATGAGAGGGCGGCATGCGTCACTCAATCTGTCTGCCTGAAGGACAATAACACAGAGAGCACATTTAGGGAATATTTAACCCCAGGATAGTCTAGAAGAGTTAAGCCAAAACTCCAAGTTGGATGGACGCCGCAATGCCTGAAATTATACATACTGTGCTCCCTGAGACACTTTCATCCAATTATCGCTGAGTTAATTGCAGGCAATCATTTGCATTGGTAAATATTTTTGCAGCAGTGAAACGTGAGTTATTCAGCTGTTTCATTTAAGTACACAGTTACATGGAAATACGATTAAGAGAACAATATATGTGTTTTCCTCTCATAGACATTGAGCCATTATCCAAAGTTTATTATATTTATACATCACTTTTGCTGTAGCGTTTCAGCATGTTCATAAACATACAAATACAAATACAAATTCAAATAAGTTATGTTCATGGAGTAAATAAAATACTTTTTTTAATACTAATTTTTCTTTGGCAATGATAAAGCCTCATTTACATTCCTAAATATTAATAAGAGTTGTGATTTGTTGCGCTTTACACAGGGCCAGCACATTAGCGTTTGGCTTTTATTTCTAATCATACGTAATGAATATGCAAAGCTGATAAGTCCATTTACCCTACACCCAAGAGTATGCAGTAAATATCATGAATTAAAATGCTGCAGTGTAAATTATTTACGGACTAGATCTAATTACAGCTTTCACTGCAGGCAAACTTGTGGCGGACTATTATAACATAAAATAAAGGTAAACAAGAGATATTCAAACTCATTCATACACAGCAACAAAGTAGCTGATTGCTATGATAATTATATTATGTGCTTGTAAAGTGTCCCTCAAGTGAACTGCATACAGTGCATGATATATCATCATGCAGTCAAATATTGTGAAATGACAAGAACTTACTGGCTGACCGGCCTCACCATCCTCTCCCTTCTCTCCTGGTTCTCCATCAGTGCCCTGTAAAAGAGAGATATGCTGGTTGGATCATGTCTGCCATTAAACATATCTGTCCCACCGTTGATTTTATGGCTTTAACATTATTCATAATACCAAGACCTTTATGATCTACTGTATAGAGATATGGTTTCATACTCACAGCAACACCTGGTTCTCCAGGAGGACCAGGGTCTCCAGGGAATCCGACAGGACCCTTTAAGGGAGAGAAACAAGATGCATCAGTATAGCAAAGGAAACCTGAGGCGCTGCTGCTGAGACATCATTTCCCTGAACACAGGTATTAAGAACATGGTTAGTCATTTAGACAGTGATTTAGTCCTGGTGTACCTGGTTACAGCCATTGAAGGCAATTTGATGCACTTAATGATGATGTTGCAAATCCACGAGAAAAGGCCTCACTGCAATCCATTATCATGCACACATAAAATATAATCTCCCTCAATAAAAAGGCTTTTTAGCTCTTGAATATGTTCTAGGATGAAATTGCCCGCCTCGAGCCTGGTGGGGGACATTTCATTTAAAGCAGTACTTTTAAGCCTACTGAGCGCCAGAAAACACTCTTTGCAGATTTTGAGAGCATTTGGCGGACTTACAGGGTTGCCCTTTGGACCGTCATCTCCAGGGGGTCCTTTGGCACCAGCAGGTCCAGCAGCTCCAGGGGGGCCCGCCTCTCCTTTCTCTCCTCTCTCACCTTTAGGTCCCTGTAGTCGTAGGGGAGGGCATTCATTACATCAATACCACAGAGGACAGCTGTTTTTACACTGCTACATCGAACTTCAAAGGGGCTAAAAACTGACGTGCTGCCAGAGGTGGCTGAGAGGAACTGGATCCGAAGCTGATCTCAGTGTGGATAAAAGAGGACAACAACTCTTGATGGTCAACATTGCTGATATGAAATAAGACTGAAAAGTCCACGTGTTTTTCAGCAGTATGAGCTCTTAGATATGATATTACTGGGCCTCCACAGTCCTAATACAAATGGACAATTTACAGTAATCTCAAGGGTACAATGTACAGCAAGTATTTAGGCAGCAAACTTGAAAGCTCCAGCTTCTGCAGGTCTATTTGTTCTGATTTATTGGTGTACTCTTTTTGTTTTGTATGATAAAGCATTTTTGCTTTGTGGCGTGAAGGAATTCGGCAGATTCTCTGAATTGTGATTTGGCAGCAAATCTGCTGATGATCTGTGTAAGAGATGTTCTGCATGTCCTTGTTTGCTGCACTGCTTTTGGGTAGTCAGCTGTTTCTGTTCCATTTGGTGGAAGTCTTTACCAGATGACAAAAAAAAGAGCTATACTTTCATCTGCTGTATAGCTTTAAAGCCCAGTAAACATTTGGCTAAAAGCAACATATTATTATTATTATTATTTTGTATTTTATTTGATGTTTGTGCAACACAAGCTCTTTTTAAAGTTTGGTAACATCCACATCTTAATTGTGTTTGTATCATTTATTGTATATTCATCATTTATGTGTTTAATGTTGCGTATCATGTCTGTTTGTTTAATGTATATCATTATTTTGTATTTTCAAATGGATGATGGACAGAGATGAAAACTAGCTTTTAGCTATATTAAGGATACAAAATGAATTGCATTGAATATTGTACATGGTGCTTTACCATATAAAATTCAGAGTAAATTCAACTCAATAATTTTTGTCTCAATACCATTTATTTTTGTTAGTAGTAACTAATGTATAGTGATGTCTATATACAATATTAATTATTTGTTCCTGTGTCATCAGTACTAAATGTACCACTTTGATGCAAAAAGACAGATAATGAACTGAAAGCCACTGGTTTGGGCTGTGCTTAGTATGGGGACTTAAGCTGTACACTGACTTTGGAAATGTCAATGACACCAGCAGCTTGATGGGGAACTAGCAGGGGGCATTATGAATGCTTGTAATCACGCTCCTCTGCCACTCCCACTGGAGAGAGGCCATCTTTTCAATCTGCTGTTCTACCTCAATAATGATAAATGAGGCAGCAGAACTAATAGAGCCATCAATGATGGGTGTTTGGTAAAAGTAAAATTTAAAAAAGGAAGAAAAAAGATAAGCATCAATCAAAGCGTCATAAATCTCTTTCTGGCAATAACATAGGTAAGCATATGGATATGGTAAATTAACACGCAATCTTTCAAAATCTTACACCTGACGTTCAGTATAAAAAACTATACATAACATAATTCACTACTGCCCATTGTAGCTATCAAAACACGGCAAATCATAGCTTAAAGCAATGCTCAGCAAAGTGGCTGTCTGCTGTTGTGATGCCACCTTGCTTCATGGGGGCTGCAATCATTGTTCTTTTGGACAGAAGCATCAGGCGTATCCTCCTGGTAATTATGTCTTAAGAGTCTGGAAAGATACTCAATTTGGCAGGCCATGGGGACATGCAGTGCAAGGCAGAAGAGCCATGCTGAGATGAACTACCAGCCTAAATGTGAGGAGCAATTACTTTCAGTGTGATGAATACACAGTGCCACTAGAGAAAAAAACCCTTCTGGTTAGATTGGATTTTGTTCTATATTTGCCCAAAGCCATCCATTAAACAACTGTTTTCTTGGGGCTAGCCTAAAATTATATGGTGCTGTTGCCTACCTTGCTGTAGCAAAAATACATTTTACCACCCTTGGAGGTGTGTACATTAAAATCATGTAAAGTTTAATTTCTCTTCTACACATCTTCATTAGTAAGGCTGGGTGGTATGTTAAAGATTGAGCATCTACTACATATGAGAAGCATGTTGATAATTAAGATGTACTGTAAGTATAAACATAGGACATTCTCGCAACACATTTACAAACTAGCAAAACAAAAGCAGAGCTCACTTACCCCAGTTCCAGGCTCTCCAGGTTGTCCTGGGTTTCCGGCCTCACCTTGTTCACCCTGTGGTTAGACAAATGTCAGTGTCTGGACAGATAAACCTTCACCCTCACACGTGGAGAGCTTCCAAAATTCAGACGCAGCACTTGAAAAAAAGTCACAGCCACTCTAACAAAATAGGTCTTACATACTAACACTTAATGATGTTATTAATGTCAACAAAAGCCAGTAATGTAACTTAACTAAGTCTATAATTGTAGTTGATACAAAGTGACTGTATTCCAAGCGCCCTCTTAAAGTGTTGGTAGCCCTTCATGTTTCATATTCCAGAGTCATTTTAACAGCCGTTGTACAACATTAAGTATTTATAGTGCAGCCGTCTGCCAAATGGCAGTAAAATGGTCGAATCTTGTTGGAAGCGTTGTAAAATAGACATTAATAGTGTCAAAGCACTAACTCAAACCAAAAGCCTGGGCATGTGAAATGAATGGACTGCAGGTGGTAACAAAGGGGGTAGCTGGGTGGCCTGAAGTGGGCTGGAAGGGGTGGCCCAGCAGTATGTCAATCCCAGTGCCTAACATCATGCTAGTTAGGCGAAACACCCAGGGGTGCCATGTTCTGACTCTTACCTTCTCACCCACGGATCCCATGGGGCCCACTCCGCCTGGAGGGCCTTGTGGACCCTGCAGCAGGAAAGAAAGAAACAGATGAGTCATCATCCATTACCATGGGAGAGGACGCTGGATGACACCCAGGTATTGCAATGTAAGATAGGCGAACAAAAGCTACTAAAGATGTAGTTAACTTCATGTCACAGTCTAACATGGAACAGATCCTTTTTAATATGTGCAGGTAATATAATTTTGTGCATGCACATTGTTATCAATTAGACATACGTACATCAGCTCCACTAGGACCCTGAGGACCTCTGGGACCAGGGGGACCAGGAGGGCCCTGTAGAAAAAGAAATGCAGTGTTGGTAAAGTGTATTAAACATTTATAAGAGTGTTTAGAAGAAGGAGATGTGTCTCTTACCATGGGGCCAACGTCACCGTTCTCTCCCTTCTCACCAGGAGGTCCAGGAAGCCCCTGAGGATGACAAAAATGAACAAACAATTATATTATTGGAAAAGAAAATAATCATTTTACAAGCACAAGGTGCTGTTGCACGTATAAGCAATGTTGTTCTTAATGATTTCAATTTGTCTGTGCTGTTAACTGCATTCGCAACAGCTGTTACAGCTTGAGATTTAATTTGAGATTTGATTTGACTGCTGGAATACATTGTAGTGATGCACTAAAATATTCAAAGTATCTGTGGACCAGAACATGCATAAATCAATCCATTGAATCCATGTTTCAAATGCAGTCTAGTACTGTTATCTGTTCTATTAAATATTTCATGAATATATGCAGAACAAGGTCAAGAACAAGTCTACTATAAGATGAACCAGAGACCACCAAAAACAGTCAGTCTTGTGTAGACAAACAGAACAGAGGACTAACAGAATCAAAAAGAGCCATTTTAATTATTTATGCAAATATGCCAAACAACAGCTACGAAATGAAACTTGGTAAGCGAATCAAAACATTCCATGTGTAAAGGGCCAGGATCAGCTGTGAAGAACTCATGGGCTTAATCTTCCTTATAAATACTCAGGTGATGGGGAGATGATTTTATTTTGAGATGAATCTGTCCCCCGCTCTGCAAATATGTAAGACAATACTCCTCTTCTGTTTGCTTTCCGTTTTGTAGTCAGAGTCTTGTTCATTTTCCCTCAAAGGTGCAGACATAGATCCAACTCACTCATGAGCAGTGTGGTCAAGACCTCATATGTGCCTTTGAACCCTGACATTTCTACTGGTAATTGCATGATTAAATTGCTGTACCCTACTTTGCCTTCTGTGTGTGTGTCCGTGTCTGTTCTTGATTCACAGGCGGTTTGTCATCAGTGGAAGGTGGAAGGTTGCAAGGGATGGAGATCAAAGAATGACTTCCTCTACATGTGCTTACACCAACCTCAAATACTCACAACGCCAGGGGAAAAAACAGACTCTTTGCTGACTGTTGTAAGTTTGTGTATGTGTGCGTTGCCCTACATCTGAGGGTGTGTGTTCATGCCCCTGTTTGCAAGGATTTTGCGTGGGTGCTCAAATGTGTGTGTAAGCTGCATGCTGATTCCTGCCGTGCTGAGAAATCTCATCAGTGTAAAGGTCTCCTCTAGTCTGAGATCGTTAGCAGTGCTACTAATTATGCAGCATGGTAAATGTGCTCGATGAGGAACTGACTATCGGAGCAGGTCAGTCCACACAATTAATGGAATCGCAACAGGAAGTGAATAACTCCCAATTAAAAGTCCATTGAATCCAATCCTGCAGAGATGGGATAGTACCTCGGAACGATGAGCAGTAGTCTATGTAATTTCATCAAGACAATGACCCCAATCTCTGCAGTAAACTCGTAACGTGTTAACGTAAGAAGTTGATTACTAATAAAAAAGATGATAACTAACTAATGGGCTTCTACTGAGGGGAAGGTCCGACATCGGTAGATTATTATCGTGGTGATACAAAACATCATTAAGCCTATTTGTAATATAGATTGGTTCATGTGTACATTTTTTTAATCACCCTGATCTGCCTATTGAATGACCCCGATATTTTCAGTATGGCATAAACCATGTACTTGGACGTGTAGAGTCTGCTATACTGACACACGAACAACATAAAACGTTTCACATTAAAAAGCAAAATGTAGCACTGATGATAATGCCTTTTTTTCTAATGTAGTAAACACAGTGACAAGCCTTGATGGTGAATTCTTTACGATGGGTGAGGAGGTGTAGAGGTTCTGATGAGAAATATTCCTTCCAGGCCTTCCTTAACACAGGATGGAGGAAGGATGCTGCCAGTGAATGAAGGTGAGAGGTGTAATCATTGCCGGTCAAAGCTCAGGCAACCATACAATACACGCCGCAGATCCAATTAAAGCACGGGCACGGGCAAATGTGTGTGGGTTTGTGTGTCTGCCTTTGTGTCCATTGTAGCATGGTGTAGGATGAATGCCACATAGTTTAGAGAGGTAATTGAGTGATCCAGATTCTTATGCATGTCATCACTAAACGCTGCTGCTGCTGCTATAGGCAGGATGAGACAGTAGATGAAAATATGTTACAATTCACTTTATGGACTTCTAGATGATACTGAGTCATTAATAAATTAGTCATGTAGGGCTGGGCAATAAAACAATAATGATTTTAATATAATTTTCCTCAATAACAATATAGAAATGTTCAATACATCCTCAATAAATGTTTGATTTAATGCACTTAATTTTTCTATTAGGATATTTATTTTGTTGAGGAAAAGGGACTGAAAAAAGATTTTATCGTAATTGTCTTGAATGTTCTACCTCAGATATCTTAAGAGATCCACTGTTCAAGGCATCAAGTGTTTGTCACGTTCTGACCATAAAGAATAGTTTGCCACACAATTTACCATCTGGTCTCTTCAGTTTTCACTCAGCAATAATAATCAGTCTTTAAACTTGAAAGAAATAATGATTTGACATTTGGCATGATAATTATCGATATCGAATGGTATAAAATGTTTTTATAGTGATTACATTTTTAACCATATTTCCCAGCCATATAGTCATGACAATAAAAAAAGATAACCAATGTATTTTTCCATGAGTCCATTATGTTAGTTATTATAATGTTAGCTAGTTTGTTTGGTAGTTTATTTAGTAGCTTGTTGGATAGAAAGTCACCCACTGATATTTGTGAACTGATACTAATATTGTAGATCTACTGTTTTGATGGGTTTTGCACAATATGATGTTAAGTGGCAGATCAGTGGGTCTGCTGAAGTTGAATATCTAAGTAAGAGATGTCCTCTGTCCCAGAGGAAACCTAAAATTTTATGTGGAGGGCGTAAGATAATTAGTAATTATAATGTGACCGCATGGAGAACCTAACTCATATTTACACAACTATCGCTAAGGCCAGATAAAATGACTGAGAAAAGAAAAACGGACATAAGATAATTTTTCAGTGCACCAAAACCAAGTACAAAAACCTCCGATATTAAGGCAATTTGGTAACATCACAGTCTCCATGCTACACTAATAATAGTTGTAAGGCTTTCGTCTGTGTACACGCATCCTATAAAAGTGCAATTTTGGCTGTATTATTTGTATCCCCATTTAAAAGTTGCTCTTTTTTATGTATATTGACCCCCCCAAATGTTCAATGAAATTTACGCCCATGGGTCTAAAAATAAATACTTACAAGAATTCTCAATTCTTTTACATTCACTTTGTTGTAGTCTGCAGTATTAAACTAATTGTATTTTTCGGACTTGTGCGTGCTATATCAGCTTTTCCTTTCCAAGCAACATGTGATTATTGTAGAGTATGGTATTGCAATCAGTTTATTTAGCAGTTCTGAATGCCTTCAGAAAAACAAGATCAAACAATGTTACTTCAGAGTCCCCATATGTGTCACCCATAGAACATACCAAATGCATGACATGGCAAGTCAATCAGACCACACAGAATATGAACTATCCTATAAAATGCATATTCAAAAGCATTAAAATGAATATTAAGTGATCCCTTGGAGTCAGGATTCTTATCTCTCCAGCCACACATAGGGAAAAAGGTTGGGAAAATGTCTTTTTTAGCATTATCTTCATGTTGCCAGGACTGTGGCTCATAGTGGACTTAATATTTTTATACCGCAGAGGTGCGCTTATCCTAAGACAATGTGACAATTACAAGATGTCAGAAGAAGAAATGCTATCACCTGAGAAGTGAAACAGTCAAGGTACAGCAGCAGTACAGTGAAAGCAAGTTACAGAGTGGCACGTCCACCCGGGCTGATGTGCCCGGCCACCATCTGTGTGTGGCTTTATATAGAAAATAATCAGGGTGGCCGTTGAAAGCTGGTCAATTTCCCTCTCTACAAGAAAATGCAACATCCACTATGGTATCTCATTGTCTTATTTTGTCTCATTTGATGAGACTTGTTTATTCATTCTCAAAAACTCTTGACTCGTCTGAAACTGCATTAGAAACAAGTGGCATTACCAAACCTTTGCAGCGCGTGTAAATGGTACTAACCTGCAGACCGATGGGACCAGGGGGTCCAGGGAAACCTCTGGAACCCTCATCTCCCTTCTGTCCAAACATACCCTGCTGACCCCTGGGACCCGGCTCTCCATCAGCTCCCTGAGGAAGAACACACACACAAACTTTTACTGTAACCTTTCCTCTCAAATGTACCATTTTTACACATTCACATAGGGTGCATAGTACATTACATCAGTCTCTGGTTTCATCCATGCTTATCAGGACAGTTGTACTTACAGCAGGACCTGGGGCGCCTATGGGACCTTGGAGACCAGCTGGGCCAGGAGGACCCTGAACACAAACAAGAAAAAGTTGCTATCACACCATCTCAAAATGGTCACATCGCTTTGTGATTTGTGAGTGCAACACAGCAACTCTTATTGTGAGAATTGTGTTGGCGTGTGGTTATGCATGTGGGAACCAATTCCTTTATTACTGTGAAAGATTGATGTAAATGTGTGCACAAGTAAGGAATAAATGGACTTCGCTTGCCAAGACGCACCTGTTCTCCCTTGTCGGCTTTGCTTCCTTTCTGACCGGGCTCTCCAACCTCTCCCTGGGAAAGAGAAACACACACACAAACAGTCAACCATCTCAGCTCAGCTTCTTCTCTAAATGTTAACAGCAAATGAAAAATAATTGAAAACCCTCAGCTTAACACAAAAAACAATTGTCTGCAGCGATAATACTGACACGGAACTGTATGAATGCACAAACATGGAGATTTTTTTACTGTCTAGTTCATTGCACAGCAAACGTCTGCAGTGATGTATGTTTGGCAGCTCACTAAAGTAACCTTAAAGGGCATAATGATTGCAGGAGAAGAAACAAACAACAGTATTTCACTTTTACATCTCCTCTGACTGCATTTGCTGGCGCATTAGGTTATGAAGATGAACAGGCAACAGTGAGGAAAAGAGAGAGACATATTTTCCATGCAGATGGCCTGAGTGTGAACACGGAGATGAAGATTGATTGGCAATCTGGTTCAGTCCCAAAACATATCCCAGTTTGGGATTGTAGAGGAGTTGTAACTGGGCCAACAGGATGGGATGGGTGGAGGTGAGTGTGGTCCACTGACCTTGTCACCATCCTCTCCGGGTGGACCTTGAGGTCCTGCAGGCCCAGGCAGACCAACAGGACCCTGGACACCATCACGACCAGCAGGACCTTGAGGCCCTTTCTCGCCCTAGAAGAACAAAGACATTTGTTTTAATTGTATTTTCAAAACTAAAACGGGTAGCACTGAAGGTCAAAGGAAGGACTTAGGTAACAGAAAGATTTTGTGTTGGACACTGTAGGAAAGAAAAAATACTTACAGGTGCTCCCTTCTCTCCAGCAGGACCTGGGGGACCCTGAGGGCCAGGTCTACCAGACAGGCCAATTGGACCAGCTGCACCAGCGGGACCTCTCTCACCTGGAGAACCCTGGGAGATTGAGAAAGTGAAAGAGATGATTTTTGGAAATTAAAAGGCAGGGGCCATGTTTTGGTTTATGAAAGTGGCACACACTTTTATAGCTTTGTCAGCCTGTCCATAAATCTAATCTGAGTATGCTGAACAATAACCATGGCCATCTACAAAGAAAGACTCAGCTGAGTTCCACTGCTAACAGGTCAGCACATACATACAGACCTACATACACAAACCCTATTTAAGAGGAACACTGAGAAAACAGCTGGAGCGACACATGGTAACAGGTGGTTTAAGTCTTTGAAAGCTGTCTGTGAGCTGGCGTCTTGGTGGTCTAAGCATTGAGCATCTCGTTCCTGCTGCTGAAAATGCATCTCTGAATGAAAGAGACTGCTGCTGTGTATCAGTACTCAGATACAGAAAGTCAGTGAACGACATTGTTTATTTTATTTTTTTTATCTCTGCTACACTGAAGTCATTAGTCCACTCTAGTCACTAGTCACACTCACTGTGTACCACCATGTTGTTATATTGATATTTTGTGCCGATTTTGGTCTTTGGTCATGTTAATGGTGTTTTTCTCACCTCTTATATGATTGCAGATTGTTATGTGACCACATCGATATAGAATCTATCATCTATAGAACAGATAATATTAATATTTTCTTTGCAAACATTTTTTGGGTTTATGCAATGAAATGTCCTAATCCATTCATTTTCCTCATGCAAAGGTTGTGATTTATTGGCTGTCATTTAGAGCAGAGTGAATCACACTGCTAACCCTTAAACAATGTGAGTTTTAGTGTCTCATGATAAATGTTGGAGGCTTTTCATGTTAAGAATAAAACTCCTGGAGGAAACACAAAAACATCAAAACAACCCTTAAAACCCAATACTAGTGCCATGTTTCCTACTATAAAGGTACAGTCTACGTGAAGCTTATCTGACTTTTTTTTAATTATCTTTACTTTCATATTTAAAGACACAATGAAAAGAATTGTTCTTGGTAAACATTGTAGGTTGTTTCCTTGAGTAGGAAGCTGTGAATGCAATAATTTCTCAAGGCTGTATTTACTGTGGTGAAGCCACATTGCTGCTACATTATTCTAAACATGTTCAATCAACTCATCAAATGATGTTCACACTCACATAAGTGCTGAACACTAGACAGTCAACTGTTTCCTGAGCAAAGAAAACACATTCAAGAGAAAAGGAAGTGGCACCAAAACCCACAATATTTGCTGTGAACATAATCAAATTATGCGGAAACCTGACTTTATACTGCAATCAATAACATCTGCTCCTTCAACAATGTCATCAAATGCCTAGAGACAATGATAAGAGCCTATTAGAGGATTCAAGATGTTTTCTCCCCAAAATGTTTCTTTTTTTAGCAGCTGGTGTTTTGTGATTATATTGATTTAATACAAAAACACAAGTGGGTGCAAAATGCATAATTAGGAATAAGCAAAAACAGGGCTGGATACAGCAGCCCATCACATTACGGTAACCCTACCACTGAGTTTTACGAAGAAGCTCTAGAGTCTCTGTGGCAATCTGACAAGAATGTAAGAAGAACACATCAGTGCCGGGATGCAACCTTTGGGACAGATGAGGGATATGTAGGAGCAAGGCCCAGGATGACTAGATACTGTGACTCACCATATGGATGCTCTCCTGTGTGGTTTTGTTGTGTGTGTGTGTGTGTGTGTTTGTTTGTTTGGGTCTGTCTCTGTGTGCCAGGAAGCAATGGAGCAAACAGTCTTGATACCCAGCTACTCTAGTGCATGATCGCTCCCATGACAAATCGCCGTGTGCAGTGGGATGAGATGAAATTTGGTGATGCTTTCATTGGAAAATTTATAAATAAAAACACTGATGTTGGGGCCATGATGGCTTAATGAGTTTACACGTATTGCACATCTACTTAGTTTAGTTTAGTTTGCAAAATAATTAATTTACTGTGTGATTTCCTCTCATGTCTGCCTTTAATATCTCTGTGACTGCACTACAAGAGTTAGCTTCACCATGTGTAATTGCTGATGTGTTTGAGAAAACATAAGCTCTCCTTTTTCTGTAGCTACAGTTGTGATATCCTTGAGCAAGGCACATAACCTAGCTGCTTCAGTGGATTTACACACTGGACATCACTAGAATGTGTGAGTGTATATATATTCATGAATGTGCAGCACTGCCTAGCTGAAAAGAGCATACTACTCATCACACCATAAAAAAAGTTAAAACAAATAGCTAAATGTTAACTTTCTTTTATAAGTTTCAGAACTTCCTGCCCTGGTGATGCCCTGGTGATGCTGTCAAAAGGAAAGCAAGTATAAAGATGGCCTAGTAGTTAGCCAAGGTAAATTGAACCCATTATTAAAGCTTTTCCGATCCAAATGTGCTTGGCAATGCATGAAATATACTATACAAGCCAGTAATCAATAATGCAAATCAAATTTAAAATGTCATTAGAAAAATCCAATACAGAGAGGAAAGACACCATCATCAATGTGATCTTCCAAAAGGTACTTTGATGTCAATTAACTTCATACTTACAACAGGACCAGGTGGACCTTGGGGCCCCTCGCCTCCCTTCAGACCTGCTGGGCCCTGAGGAAAAGAAGGAAAAAACATGTCAAGACTTCCTTGACATAACACTTAAACCCTGTGTAACTTTAAATCAGCCTATGCATGTGCTCTACTGCCTTGTATTTCAACACCTCCATCATCAGATGCCAACCCAGTCAGGACTGTCTGCCTTTGTTTACAGGTTTGTCATCCAGTCAGCACTTGAAATGTGCTTTTTTTGTGCATTTAACCTCAGAGCACCGCTCTAAGAAATATCATTGCTATTGACAATTTCATCCTGGTAGACCACCAGCATGAATCAAGGGCAAAAATACAGGACGTGAGAAAAAAATCCAACATCCATAATAGGTACATAAATCAGAGCCCCTGTGGATACTACAGAAAGTGGTGGAATTTTTTTTGCGCATAATGTATTTGGATACATAAGTTGTAAGTACACATGGCAGTGTGCGTGCGTGTGCGTTCATTCTAAACATGCAAGTTTGTGAATGTAGTTTTGCACATGCAGGGGTGTGTATGAAATGCGTGTCTGTGTGTGTTTGCAGCTCCCTAGTGGGCTACAAAAGAGCACATGGCAGTATGGGTAATGAGTCTCTGCTGGCTCTGGCTGTGTGCTGGAGTAAATTACAATGGCAGAAAACAATCAGTGGTGCTGCTGGCCTGCAGAGTCTGACTGACCTTGAGGATGCAGGCGGCAAAACACTTCCTCTCCCCATGGAATATCCATTCCCAGCCAGTCTAATTGCCAACATTTCCCACTTAATAATTTATTGAGTAAATAATGCATACAGATATAAACAAATAACTTGCCTGCCCCCCCAAAAATGCTGGCACTGAAATATGAACAACAATTCAAGTTCTTGAGTTAAGACAGAGAAAGATCTTACAAATGGATCCCTAAACAACAATTCCCTTCTACTATACTAGAGGCCCATAATGCATTGCGGCAGATAAAACAGTAGTGTCAGTGGCTCTGAAGCAATGCAGAGGCACGCCTGTTAATTTGTAAGATGTCGCTTTGGATTTCCTCTGCACTGGATTGATTGCTAGGAGTGAATTCCAAGGCTGGTGTCTCTAATGAAGTGAATAGCTCTAGATAGATGCTGGTTCATTTGTCATGTAGCCATGCTCTGTCACTTTCTACTAGCAAAAGTAAAGGGAAGCTATGATAAACAGGTGCAGGTGGAGTGGAGCTCTTACCGTGGCGCCAGGTAGACCTCTTTCTCCGGGGAAGCCTCGAAGGCCAGGGGGACCGTCTTTGCCGGAGGATCCTTGCGGTCCAGGGTCTCCCTAATGCACACAGTCCCACATGTTTGGTTTAGCATTAATGGAGTTCATAATGTGTTGCATAAATACAACAATTATAAACTTTTTTGAAATATTTTTTTCTGACCATGCTTTGCTTCATAAAGAAAAATGCTTATTGCAGACAGATCTTTTCCTCACAAGCACAGTTTTCACCACAAGATTCAAGTCAGGAAAACATCTTTCAAGAACTGACTTAGTCTGACCAGATATGTTTTGGACCAAACTGTGAGAAGAGATGATGACAGATGAAGAGAGACTTGTCTTTCAAATTCCCAAACCTGATGAACAACTATTTACTAGCTCTTAGAATGGTGTTAGACTGTTGTAGGAAATGAACATGGATTCTGCCTATTGCTCACTTCAAATTTATTAAGATTCTGGTCATGAGTAGGAGAACGTTGACAGTGTTTCTCAGCACTTGTGTTTTTCCAGTTTGAAAAAATTAGAAGCACAGATTAATAACAGCCCAACAATGGTTGCATTCATCCAATCAGGTGTCTTGGTGAAGGAGAGTGCTGTCATCTATTCTGCTGCCTATCAGAAATTATGCCAATCAAAGCAAATTGACAACTTAGCCAGACTCCCAAAGTTATATTTCAAAATCGAAGTGCTAGCCTACTTCCTCAGGCAGGTTGGGACATATTTTAAGTATCCCCATGACAAAAAAGCTTTATAGCTTTGTATACAGAAAACTGGTGTATGACAACGGCGTCGCCAGGTCATTTTGAGTGTAGCCCCGAATGTAACTCAACAAAAGCAACAAAATATTTTCCATGCTAATATGCGATAATCTTCGCTTCAGTAGCGGAGGCTATTCGCAATAATTGATACATTTTATTTGAAGTTGACGTATGTGACCACCCCACCACCGTTACTAAAACTCCATTTAGAGAGAGCACGAGAGCGAGAGAGAGAGATAGAGAGTCCGCGACTTCTGAATTGCAAAATTGTAATCAAACATAAATGTTGTCGGTCAGTGTCTATTCAATGTGTTAACACACAGGCAAATATAAGCCTTGGGCTTCAGCCTATTCTTTTCGGTTGCAAATGTTGCGAGTAATTTTGTGTGAATGAATTGTTGTAAGCAAATATAAGATTCTTGTAAATTGCATATTTACACAAATAGTTAGTTGTTTCTGTGTTTTGTAAACCGAAATAAACCATTCATTCAACACAAACGGTTAACAGTCGCCGCACAGTAATGAGAGAATATCACACCTGACCGTGACACTGACACCTGTCGCTCTGTGTCCTGCTGTCTCTGTCCCAGGATGCTTCGTCCCCTCTAAAACGGCTGTGAGCGGCACTTTATCAGAGTTGCTGAAGTGAACATTTGTGTAGAATTATGGTGATATTTCTGTCTGATCACAAGTGTTTTCAGTTTCGTTTTTCATCCTCTGATGAAGATCAGTGCGCTCGTCTCATAGGCTACAGTCCCAGACAGGCTCTGTGTCTGTCAGACGGTCTAAGGGGGGTTAGCCTCAGGGGTGGACTGGTAATCTGGCATATATATAGGGCTAACTGATTTTAAAAAATGGCCCAATGATCGGCCCACTCCCTCCCCCTTTGCTCGAGCTGTTTCTTGTGGGCCAAATAAAATAATCGTCTTATGTTTGGCACTGGAGCTGCAGTAGCTTCATCATCAGCTGCATAGCCTACCCTGCATAGAGCACTTGAAGGAGTAAAGGAGAGCCTTGGCCACTGAAAAATAGCTTGCACCAAGAAATGTTCATTGAACATTTCATCAATTTTTCTTTTTAAACTAAATTCAAATTAATTAAGCTAATTTATCATTAAGGTGAAAAGGTGCCACATGCACAAAGACTTTAGGCTACTTCAAGCATGCCTGCATGTATGTAGACTCAGCTGGCATTAAATTTAAAGAGAAAAGTGTATCTACAGCAGCGTTACTGCATTATATTAAACTAAATTATTTTATTTTGAATTGTCACCTCAGACATTTCCTCAATAAATTAGTGCAAAAAAATTCACCAGAATGCAGGAAATTAAGTATTTAAAGCACAAATTTTTCAGGGGGAGGACCCCCAGACCCCCCCTAGTTGATATTATCAGTGTTCATTATTATCAGAAAATGGGACAGATGTTTGGGTTACTGTGTAGAGGTCATTTACTGTTGCTTTACAGACGTACTTTGGGCGGCAACAGGGGCTGGGGATGAAAACAAGTGAAAAGCATAGACTGTATATAAAAAAGTTGAAAACATGAAAGATTTCTGGGCTGGGCTAAGCCCCCAATGTTTCAAGAGCCTGGAAACGTCCCTGGTGTATGATGAGCTTTACTGAAGGAGTTCAACCTTTGACCCTTTCATCTGAGACCTCTGTGAATCACCGGTCACCATTTACATAGATTCAAGACTGCATTTACACAGAATAACTTACATAGAACAATTACATAGAAAAGTACAAAACAAATGTTTCTTACAGCCCTTCTCCTTATACTGTCAGTCTGACAGGGCAGTGAGCTTCACACATACTCAGTCGCAACAAATTGAAAAGCTTTGAACTTTACTTTTTTTTGAAGACTTTCTTTTTTTTAATTCAAAATTGAGTTATCCACATCACAACTTCTAGTGTAACGTTATTGCTTATGTTGAATTGGTGTTGGCATGGTGTCGATATTGGTTTGGAGATGCAAAGCACATGACAGATAAATCTTTGTATTTTAGAAGTGCACTGCAAACTCAAACAGGACCTTGTAAATCAGAACTTAAAGATGCTTAAAATCCTCCTCGTCTGAACCCTCTGGTAAAATGTGTACATGCAGGTATGTTTCAGCATTTATGTATTAAAATAAAGCACTACACTATACAGCTTGCAGCTGACCAAGAGACAGCTCTAAACAAAAAAAGTAAAAAGACTGAAAAGCATATGAAAAGCAAATACAGTATACACTAATGGCTTTGTACATCCCACCAGGAACAGAAGTGTACATTTTTTATACCTGACATCTTTATTTAAAGGCCATTAGCTGCTATTAGTTTGAAAAATATATGTATTCTGTGGATTAATTAGCACTGTCACCACACAGTCAATACATTAGCTTGAAAGTAATCAGCCACATCATGAAACACAAAGATTTCAGTTAATGCAATTTGGAAAATTTGGAGAGTTTTTGTAGAAAAGGTTATATAATAAAAAAAAAAATGCTAAAAGGTTAAAAAGTATCCAAAACTGAAATGAGCAGAGTGCTTGCTATAAGGAAAGATAATATAAATGTACAAGCAAAAATGTGTTCAGCTTCTGTAACTGTTTGCATGCTCGCCCCCCTGCCCTAACCCTCACCTCAGACACTGATCTAACTCTAAAGGTTCCCTTGTGAACAGTGGAAATATTTGCAGAGCAACCTCATTTACTTCCAGTTGATTTTGTACAACACATCTCTAAAACAAGGACGTTTGATTTCAGAAAAAAAGTTACTTCTGACTTTGTTCTCTTTTCTTTTTTATTGGAAAGCTGACTTTATCTACAAACAGGGAGGCACAGAAGAGCGGGCTTGAGAGTCATAAGAGGATTTGGGCACTGCTGCAAAGACCTCCTGGCATACAGATGCACAGGCCTGAGTGGAGTGGGGAGGAAAGTGGGGCTGTGAGTGGCAGAGGGGTATGGAGGTAGCCGACGGACTTGATTAAACTGTCTGCTTGGGGAAGACAGGGAGAAAATGAAAGCAGAAGACGTGGGGGTATGAGGGTGAAGATGGGGAGCAGGGGATGCTGATTGGTCTTTAGAGTCAGGGGGTTGGTTAGGAGCGGCCTATACTTCTACAAAATGGCTACTGTCTGTTCCTAATAGGCACTCAATTTCCAGGGATGGAATGTGGCCAGACGCTCCCCAAATCTCAGCCACTGTTTCTTCAGCAGTCACTTGCCAGAGTCTCATATAGGCAGAGAGTAATGGTGAGACTTTGGTGTTTGCTGGGGTGTGTTTCTGGGTGAATTTATTGCTATAGATTTATTTCTGCTTTCTCACAGTATTTTTAAGCAGTCCAGTAGTCTATTGAGCTTTGCATGCCCTCCAGGAATCAAATTGCTTGTGAATGCAGCTGGCTCAATCTGCAAAATCAAATTGTGTCCAATAATTGCAACTGCATAAGTTCAATTTGCAGCCCACCACCATACTGTTGGTCTCTCTATCAACCTCTCCGCCTTCCTCTCTTCAGTGTAACTAACACAAAACTGATACAGTCCACGAGAAATGCAGGGCCAACTCATTTGAACAAATTACGAAGTATACCATAGGATGGGGAGCAATGGGGACATTTCTAGCATGTTGTGCTACTATAGAAAAACAAATGATTGATGGTGATCATTTGTTTCAGTACAGTTATACTGGACACATACCTTCGCTCCCTCCTTGCCAGCAGCACCTGGAAGACCCTGCTCTCCTGGTGGCCCAGGGGGACCAGGGTGGCCTCTCTCACCAACAGGACCAGTCTCTCCAGTTGGTCCCTAAGATGTCATCATAGAGCATAATAATACAATATGGCCAATACAGCTTTAAAAAGCATGTGATACAGTTGTTTATTAAGCATGTTCCATTCCAATTCAGAGCCAGTGGCAGTAGGTGTCTAAAATCCAAGTAAATGAATGATCTATTTCAAAAATAAAAGCTGTTACAAACAGATCTACAATACAGCTACCGTATTTTGTTTAAGGACCCAAATATCTACCTGTATTATTGTCTTTTAGTTACCTACAGTATTTCCTTTCCTTTCTTGGCCCTCGATACCACTGATGCGTCGTTTGCTTTACATCTACATACATTAATAATAATCTCAGAGTTGCCTTGAATAGCTTCTACAGTTGCTATTTTTTGTTGATCACAGAAATCTACCAGATAGCAAGCTTACTACAGATGCAGTGCCACGTATTCTTTAATAATAAGTTCATTCTTTAATATTACATGTCTATTACCTGGGGCCCGACAACACCTCCTGGACCTGGTGGGCCAGTTTTTCCTTGGAAACCCTGAAAAAAGATTACAAAGCCTTATTGGTTTATAATAACAATGAAACACACAGCTTATCTATTAAAAAGCAAGTATGTAAACCATAATAATCACTTTTGAATTGTCCAGCTCTTAAGCAGAGATTTAGGTTTTGGCTTGGTATTGCCTTGGTGTATATATAGGAATAAGGGTTTCTCAGGTTACATTCACTATCAAGGATAGAATCTTTTATATGACACTGCTGGACAGTAAAGCAAATGTATGATCCTTTGATATACTGTAGACACTGAGCTCTTCATTAAGTAGATGCTAAGATTGCATGATAAGATTTCATAGACACAAAAAGGACAGGGAGCGGGAGATGAAAAGCAACAAGGCTACCAGACTCATTTATGCCCATTATACTGAACCTTTCATTAGATTTTTTTGAACATGCCTAGTACAAAAATGAAGCATCTAATAGCAAAATACTTCTTTACGTTGCTCAAAGAGTTGATGAGCGAAACTTACTTTCGTCCGGTAGCAAGGCATGTGACTCTAAAGGGATGATAATGTCACTCTAAGTCTGCTGAATGTTTAATTAGGCATTTGCTACCTATAACATTAGCCACAACTTCATAAGCCGATGGTATAATCATTCCGCAGTGGATTTTGAGTTTTCTGGCTTGGTAGTTGTCAACAGTGTATGAGAAATGTAAGAGAAAAAATAATCCACTTTTTCAATTAACCTATTTAAATTAGCCAATGTTTAATTTTGCTTGTGCCTGCAGAAATACCTACACCATGCATTTTGTTTCTTGGACTCAATAGCCATTTCAAATATAATAATAATAATAATAATAAAAAAACAGGAATCATCCTTGAAGTTAGCACACACTGTTCTCTGAAGGGATTCAGTCCAATTAGTTGTAGTAAACTTGATGCATGAGTTTACATTCACAGTGTGTGGTTGATTTGCACTGCAGTATTCCCTGTGGGTGTGCTTACAGGACGAGCCAAAAAAAGATAGAAATTCAACATCTCAAGCAGTGACTCCCAACAGTGCAGCACAAATCAGATGAACTTCTGTCTTCAGGGAGAGGAACAATCCAATCTGCATTGGCTTGTCTCGTCTTCCAAGTACTCTATATTCACCAAATACCAACCCAATGTGACGTGTTTCTAATCTAACAGAGATATATCTGCCACGTCTATCTGAATCGCTAAATGCTGGTGTGTAGAAAAACTCTATTTATGCCACCGAGTGATTATTATAAAGCAAACATATCAAACTCCAAGGGCAGGGTATTGGGTGCACGCTGACTTTTCCACTGATTTCCATTTGATCTCTGAATCCCTCAGTCCTCCATACATAACCAATTTTCCCTATTGCATTTATAACTCATTTCATTTGTAACTTATTATCCTACAACCAAACAAAGTTTTCGAATCCAAGCTCCTAGAAAGCCAATCCTGGCTGACTTATGACTCTGGGCCTATTGATCCCTATGTGTTGTGATTTATGGTGATGTATTATTCATTGGAAACCCTCAGGCCATGCTGTTACTGCATCGGCCCTGACTCAGAGACACTGACTCAAATCTCAATTTGCACTTCCTCAAATGCAACTTGTGTTGCCGGGGCTGGCTGCTTATGAACATCTTTATTGCTGTGATCTATTCTCATACTGGGTGCTTGTGGAGCCTGTTCATCAGCGCATAAATCTACAGCCATAAACACCTTAATGAAGACTCTATCGTTGACGCTTCAATAGCAGCGAAAGCAGGCAGGGAAGCACTTGTGTGTGGTGTATTACGTTATCTATAGGAAAGAGGCAGGCGGAAAGGGAAGCTTTAATGATAGAGGCGATGATCTGTCAAGCTTTTAGTAGAATGTATTGCCCTCTGAGCCTCGTCAAACCAAGGTGCACTGATGCATACCAAGTGCGGAGGAATCGAAGGTGAGAGCGGGAGATTGCAACTAGATGTGATCAAGTCAAACTCTGCTTTGTTTTGTTTTTCATTGTCAGATAACTCTTACATCCCATGGGATTCAGCATCTATGAATCAATACATCCTCAGTACAGCCATTTCTCATTAAGCCCATACCCACATTAAAAAAAAAAAAACTACATGAATGATCGTTGAAGGCTTCTGCAACAATTTATATATTTGCTGGTTTAGTTATACCTCAGTTATCAATGCTCAATTATTTTAAAGCTGGCAATGCTACATAAAGACACCTTGTTGCAACTGGACAATGTATTTAAACATGAATATCCTATCCTGACGTGAATATCCTTCCATTTGATATTTGCAAACTTGCCAAAGTTAGATTGAAGATGCAGAAAAGGATGGTTTCCCAGCTCTCTGGTGTCCACCTCTATAAGATAGGAGTCTGAGCCATCTGGATTTACTCAGACAGATTGCAACGTGTGTGTGTGTGTGTGTGTGTGTGTGTGTGTGAATGGAGCAAGCAGACTGTCCGACTCAGACAATGTTCACAAGGGCTATGTCTTTAGAGTTTTGCTTTAAGAGACATGTCTGCCCTTTTGGCATCCCACTGAGATGTTGTATCACTGATTGTAATCCCCTGCATCCAAGAGCAACAAAGATAAAGTGTGGAGGAGAAAGAGTGGGGAGATTCAATTAAAGTGCAGCGCACTGATTGGGAGGATCAGATCTGTCCTGCAATTGAGAGGCAATTTGAAGAATGAGAGCTAAAAAGCTCCCGTTGGCGACTTTTACTAAATGGCAATGAGTATCCACACTACCAGAAGCAAACGTGCAACAAAACTAATTCTAGCTGGATTAAAACAAGATTGGACTGAGATCTGAGAGGAGATTCCTGATGAAACATTTCTGAAAAACTGAAAAGGTTATGAGAAGCCATACTCTTGCATTAGCTCTTGCAGTAGAAATACTCCAAATCTCGAAAGTTGTCTTTTCCAGAGTTCCAGCTCGATGTGAGATCTTCTGCTTCTACGCTCAGCAGGAAGTCATAGTCTAAACGGAGCCACTCAGGTCTGAAAAGCTCAAACAGGATATCACATCTTTAGGACTCACCGTCTCTCCACGCTGACCAGGGTGTCCGGGCAGGCCATCCTTTCCAGCTGGTCCCTGTTAGGAAGAAATCAAGACAAACACTAACTAGGTAACCTAGTACATTCATCATCATCACATTCATATGTGTTGTGAATAGTGGCACTACAAAACTGGCTCTATTGCTGGAATGAAAGATACTTCTTGTTGCAGTATAGTGCAAATGCGTTGTAGGAACAAAAGACAGAGATCATTTTCAGACTGGCAAAGTCCAAGTTAGACTACTGGAACAATAATGAAAAAATAACATCTATCTTTTATTGAAAAGAACAACATCACTGGCTGAGGGCTAAGAGCCAGCTATGAATAAAACCTGAATCGATAGGTGGAAATTACCACTTGTCTCCTGCCCAGACTGGGGAGTGAGAAAATGGGTTCTGCTTCAATAACAGTTAGACTAATGACCCCTGCACGGAATTAGGGATATTGCTATGTATTACTGCACCCCATGAACTCCTCAAATCGAATCAATTGTGACTTATAATGTTTGCAAACTGAGCTAATTTGCCATTGAGACAGTAGAAGAGGAAAGGATGAGACAGTGAACCTCAGGATCTCGCTGCAAACCATGTAAACGTACTGTAGGTTTAACAGCATGTTGAGCTGTCAAGCGCCTCAAGTGTCCAGGAAAGTGAAATACTTACAGGGGGGCCCTTTGGTCCAGGGAAGCCAACTGGTCCCTGAGGTCCTTGAGGCCCCTGCAGTAGACAAACAAACAGTCAGGTTGATAAGAGATGCACAAAGAACAAATTTATAAGGTGGCTCACTGCATTATGCAAAAGGAAAAACAAAACAATAACAATTTGGAAGGATATCATGTGGACATAAACCTTTTTCCAGAGCAGCTTGAGAAAGCATCAATATCAAAAAATTATCCCTGGCAGGCGAGCCATTGTTCACGCGTGCATTGTAGCGTGCACATTTGAGTGGCAAAATCCTTAAAAAAAGCCTTTGGTCACCCTCCATTATCCAGCCAAAGAGAAAACTAGTGAGTGTGGTATTACATGGTGCTCTGACTTTTTAGTAGTCCGACTAGTCTAAATCTTAGAATGTAATCTAAGGTTTGAGTAGTGATATTTCTTGAAAGGGAGCATTTCTGGGGTGATATATATATATTCTAAATAAAATATAGATTCTGGGTAAGTGCTTAAACATGGTAGAATAAGTAAGATTCCTGTCAAATATCAAACAGTCTTCACAGGGAAAAGGGTAGTAATACTTTTATAAGATAGGGAAGTGTTTTTACTGTTTGTATTACTTTAGCTGAAGCCATTAGATGAACGAGCATATAGTTTCCCTTATCCGGAGGAACAAAACTGGTTGTGACAAGTGTCTCGAGACTATCAATTAGATGTTTAATTAATATTTTATTATATATTTTATTAAGTGTATGTACCCCCTACAGTTGAACTGCATATATATTTGATTGGTATATTAACCAACAGGTTGATAGCAGAAATTTTAAAAAATGAGACAAATAAAGACAGGAAAGTATGATTCGACCCACAGCTGCAAACACTGAAGAAAAAAAATCAGACACACATCCGTCAGTGTGCCACTTATTTTATTTTATTTTTATTTTTTTAAATTTTTTTAGCTATGAAGGTTTATTAGCAACCTGGATTGAACGCAGCAGACGATACAACATTCGTAATAACCACGAGAGACTTGACTTGGACTCTAGCTCAAAGACTTTTGAGCATCTCTGCCTTAGCACCCCTTTAGGAAACACTACATCCACGGGTGAGCGAACACCGTCCTATCACCGAACCCTTCATGACAGGACGAGATGGCGGCAGCGTAGGTCTTAACTGTACTGAATGACAGACCTCTGTCCATCAGGCAGCAGACAGGCCACCGGGTCCAACCTCTGGTCCAAACACCAGCGTAGGATCGCCGGCCATTTGGAGGAGTAAGATGACTGAGTTGAGGCAGCTCTCGACCCTTGGATGGTGCACACCACCTCTGGAGAGAGACCTAGACCTTCCAAGCGCCACCTCTCAGCATCCATTTATTGTGGCCAGCCTAAGGGCCCGTGTCCACCAAAGCGTTTTTTGTCAGCTGAAAACGTCACCTGCTGTTCTGAAAACGGAGCGCAGTGTTTTTTTTTCAAGACGCTGTGGTTGCTATGATACATAATTTACGTGGAGGTGATGTGCTGCAAGTAGGGTAGCCTACTTAATTTTAGTGAATGTAAAAATGTCACCACAAAGTATGTTGGCCAACTTGCTCTGGCCCTTGCTCTGCATGAAGAGAAAGCTGAAACATGAGAGCACAGACTGTCCGTACGTGGATTCATGAGATTTTGCAGGCGAGGAAACACCTCGGCGAGTAGTCCCGCCCTTCATTTTTCAACTCTCTGTGACCGGAAAAAAAACACTCAGCGCCCAACGCGGAAAAGATGCTCAGCGCCTCATCACGCTCCTGCCGTTTTTACCAGCTAGTAAAAACGCAGCACTCCCATTGCAATGAATTGAAAATAGACGCTGGCGTCAGAAAAAAACTTGTTGGTGGACACGGGCCCTAAGGCACACCTGTGCAGTACCCATGTTGTCTGTCTGATCAGCATCTTTTTTTTTTTTTTTTTTTTCTAAGTGTGCCACTTAGAGAACGTGACTGACAGAGATGTGCAGCATGTTCAAAAGATGTGTGTTCAAGTTTGTTACAGTGAAATATATTGATGAAGTGGAAATTGGTTTTTGGAAAGCTACTTTACAGTATATTGAGGAAACATAAGTGCTTGGGATTTAACATGCTTCTTAGCTGACATTTCAGTTTATCGTTAAATCATATCCATACATCAGATTTGGGTTTACTTTAGCTTACTTGCCCTGTCTAGGGGCTGGTTAAGATATCTCATTTTGATTTTGATTTTGAAATATTTTTTATTGAAAGAAAAATGGACTGGCGAAGCTGTTAAGCAATAAAGACAGGGTTCACAATATTACAATTTGTCTAGCTGGAACTTCACAACTTTGAACCTCTCAGGATTGTATATGTGTTTCGAAAGTCCAGAGCCACCCATCAACATCTGCTTCAGACCGTTGATTAGATCTGTAATTAATATTTAACAGTAGAGAACACTGAGTCATTGGAGTTGTTCCTTTAAATTTAACCGCTGACACCCAAATCCCAAACTGAAAATGTGATTGATTCAAGTTGATTCTAGGACAGGGGTGCACAATGAGAGTGAGTTGCTCACATTGATGATTTGAAAATGTACTATTATAACTCTGAGAATCAATGGCAAGATAAAAAAGCAGAAATACTGCTGTATGTTAGATGAAGGTAGGAACAGGAACATGGTAATGACAACACCTCAAATAAGCCGTGACATGGCCGTATGTGTACAGTGTGTTGTCTATGTTGCCCTAACCAGATTACTTTATTACTTTATTATTATTAATTTTACGTTGATAAAATGGAATACATAAGCACACATTAAGTCAAAAGCCTTACCCTTAAAGGGTCATAGATTTGAATCTATCATTTCTTCATTATTTACAGTTAAATCTTACTGATTTTCTTGTCCTTCTAGCAAACGTTTTTTGCAAGTAAAACACTGTCCTCTTCTGTAGTAGCCAGTCAGACCTCGTGGTGGTCAAGTATGTAATCTATGTAGATTTTTTCCCCCCAAATCCTTATCTTATCATTATTCTTAGAACCGTGGATCATTTTTACCAGTTTGACAAGACTTAAGGGTCAATACTGACCAACTATTAGATTAAACAATTAGAATCATTTCCCATTAAGTCCTTACAGTTTACAACATGTCTAAGTGGATGACACTATATGGCCTAAGCACAATGCAAAGACAATATTGACAAAATGATACAAAGATATGACGCTTGTTTATATTTATGTGTTTTAAAGCCATCCCAGACTCAGTGTGTATGGACTTACTCTCTCACCGGGCGGCCCTGGAGGACCATCGTTGCCTGCTGTGCCCTGCAACCACAACAACAAATTATCATCTTTTAATAGGTTTCATTTTTATTTTACATACAGTGATGTACTACCCGGTAAAATCAGTGTGAGTGTTATGGTTGGTTGTGATTAATAATGTTGGTGTACCTTGGGACCTGGTTTTCCTGTTGGACCTCTGGCTCCTCGAGCCCCACGAGGACCCTACAGAGAGTAAATAAAACTCAAGAGTCAACCCGGAAGTCTAGTAATACTAATACTAGTGTACAAGTTACTACAGTCTGAATTATGTAAATTATGTATCCTGAAACTGTCAAAATGCATCTAATTAAGATCGATACAAGATTTGACACTATTTAATTAGATTTATGAATCATGGAAAACATAGAATAAAAATACATACCGTTGGACCTCTTTGCCCTCTTTGGCCAGGTTTGCCTGCAATGCCCTGTTAGATAATCAAAGGCAAAAAAAAATGTAGGCACTCATACATACTTCCTGTCATTATTCAATACACATATTACTTGCATGAAATCTTGGAGAGAAAAAAAGTGAGCTTTGAACCATCATCACTAATATCTTTGTCAAGAAAAGTAAGTTCTCAAAAAAACCCAAAGTACTGGAGTTGGTTGTTTATAGGGACAATATGCACTTTTTGAATGACAACAGCAATTTGCTAAGTAATGTTATTTCTACTGGGTGGCTGAATAAAAGCAGCAGAAACAGCCTGCCAACAAATGCAGCGAAAATATTTCTACAATAGCTGGAAATGGCTTTCTGGCTTTAAGTCAACACTGGACAAAATTTGATTTTATGAAAAAAAGTATTGAGTGTTTCATTTTGGCAGGTGGCCAGAGTGAGATAATGTACTTCAAAGTGTCCATTAAATTAGTCTGATGTACTCAACAAAGGAAATAGCTAATTTCTTCATTTGGAATGGATACTTTTTCTATCATTACCTTCATGAATCAACAGTTTTATTAAGGTAAATCTAGATAAGCCAGGTAATTTCATAATTTCTTCTTATTTTTTAAAGCCTAGAAATGGGGAGAGGGGCTCAATAAAAGCACAATTGTTTCTACACCTTTTGTTCTCTCCCCAACATTGATTTTGTGGCTGTTATTTTTTGTGCCAAGTCACCGTAGAGATGCCTCTATAATAGGAATCAACTTTCTTTTGTGCTGGGATATGATGGCATGATGATTTTCATACACAAATAGGCACAGTGTGTGTATTCAATGAGTGTGTATGTGTGTGTGTGTTTGTCTGTGTATGTGTGTGTGTGTGTGTGTTTTTTCTTACCCTGGCTCCTTTCTCGCCGTTAGCTCCAGGGAACCCAGGGAAACCACTCGAGCCCTGTCAATAAGAGAGGAGATATCAGGAGAGAAACAAGAGAAAGAGAGGCTGGGTGGGTTAGGGCATGCATGATAATGAAGGCTCATCTTGTATTTATTTGCATTATTGCTGGATATCATTTTCAGTTGCACATTGTAGTTTCACAAGGTTAACACCACAGCCCTTTTCCATGAATTTAGAATAAGTTTTGAAATATAAAACTGATACTTCCATGTCTGTTATTACTGTTAATTTGTTAATTTGTTTGTTATTTTTTAAGTGTCTCTACTTCAGTTGGCGTGAATTATTATTATTTAATAATAATAATGAAAATATTTACACCTATTCCTGTGACATGAACGATTTACACAAAAATAACCTAACAATTCCTGCCTTCACAAATTCCTGTCTGTTATCTCTATAATGTTTATCAAACTGGCAGAACATAGGAAGTTTAGGATCAGTACACACACACACACACACACACACACACACACACTCACATACACACATACGGAAAGAGAGAAGGACTTTAAAACAAAAGGCTAAGCACAAGACCCCTGTAAACACAAGACAAGCTGACAAGGTTTCCATAGTCAAACTCTGTGACCAGGGGATTATAAAGCAGCTTACCCATTCTGCAGCACCTCATCAGGCATTGCATTTGGGACAACAATAGAAATGAATCAATGACAAGCCTTGACTTCATCCAAATGTAGGATTTCCACATATCACTACAGATCAGTTATGTCTAATAGGCAATTGGCACCCTTAGGCTGTCTGATCCACAAAAAAAACCCTTGAAAGTTTGTCTTCCTTTCGTTCATTCATAAAATACTGATTTTGGGCCCTTTTACATGTCTACCAACCGCTGACATTAGAGTCATGTCATCAGCATAAAAATAAACAAGCAGTGTGAACACTTCTCTTTGCATAATTGTGATTAAGTACAAACCCCCTGCAATAATAACACAGTACACTGAGGCTGTGAGTCCCATGGGAAATTCTTCAGAATTTCAGAATCAGAATCCAAGCTGGCAGCATCTCTCAACATCAACACATGATAACTTTGACAGGTGCTCACTGAAGCTGGTTATACATGATCGTCAGACATATGGGTAAGTTTGAATCCACATCCGCATGAATAAGCTGTTACGGCAATCTGAATTATTTAATTAATTCTATGTTCTGGTCAATTCTGCTTACAATTTCAGAGAATGAAAGACCGCTTTTAACAGAATGTTAAACATTTTAAAAGAAACCAAAAAGAATGTTGTGTGGTCATAATAAATCACTTCAGCATGAACTGTAAGACATTGGTATGAATCCTTGGATTTACTTCTGAAAGAGAACAAATGAGACCATGACGGTCAACCATTGTCAGCCTCCAATACACATTTTTCAGTGTGTGCCAGATTTTGCAGGAAACAGCTCTACAGCAAAAAAAACAAAACAGAAGAGGCCACTGTTTTTCCAGCACAGCTATATTTGTGGGGAGGGGAATGGCAGATACATAGAGTGTTTATGGGATTTGTCAAAGGAGTAAAATAATCAAAGGTGAGAGACCTGCCTGTTTTTATATTCTATTTAACTTTAAAACTTTTTTTTATATTTCCCTGTTGCTTTTATGTTTTATGTAAAGCACTTTGAATTACCTTGTTGTTGAAATATGCTATACAAATAAACTTGCCTTGCCTTGCCTTCATTTTGATAAACACAAGAGCAAATTCTTTGGATTGAGAATCTTATTAGTTTACAATGTATGTGCCATTGTAATTGTGCAAAAATGAAATGACAGTGATCGATATTAAAAGTGTCTGTATCTTTATTAAGAAATAATAACTATTTACTAAAGAAGGGTTAATACATTATTTACTAGTGATTCACAGATCAGCTATAAGGCATTAATAAGATGAAGTTTTGCGTTGCCAGGTTGTAAAATATCCCAACCTGTTGTTTATGCTTTTTATTTGGTAATAATGGAGTAATAAATCTTGGGAACACTTGTAGGTGTCTCACTTTCTAAGAAGCCATAAAGTCTGCAGTTTAACGGTATTAATATGCTGTTAACAAATGTATTTTGATCAAAATGATCTGCAGTCTTCCCAGAGGGTGGTCTAACAGGCCATTGCAGGAATCTGTCTGATAATGGAAATTAGAGAGCTGAAAAGACAAAACAAGTGTCAGACAGGAGGAGTGTAAACATAGGTCAAAGCCATGCAAACCTGGCAACTCCAAAGTTGTTCTTAGTAATGGATTATTAATAATCTATAAAGCATTAAATTATATATAATCCTTTAATAAAGGAAGTTGGACCAACATTTCTACAGGTACCGCCTTTAAAAATAATATTAGGCAAGCTTCCTTTCCAGGAGCTGTCACTTTAAAAATATGTCAAGGCAGGGTGTAAAACACGTATTTCACGCTGTACTGCTTCTGCAGTAATAATAATAATAATAATAATAATAATAATAATAATAATAATAACTAGACTGGAGAAATTGCGGTGTGAGTAGCTCAGGGGGCGTGGTGTGAGCGAGGGCCGTGGTTTGAGAGGTGCAACAGTTTGCAGCTGGACAATCTTGAGGTTGTAGGCAAATTACCATATATGGAAAACCGGCTCTGTATGACATCATTAAGAGCCAAGAGTAGAGCTTTGGCCATGTTTAACATGAACATCTGACATTGTTAACATTGTTGATTATTGACACACACACATTAAAGGAAGTCTCCTTTAATGTGTGTGTGTGTGTGTGTGTGTATGTGCATGCGCGCCTGCTGGGACATGCAGTTATGCTTACATGTGTTCCCCCATTCAAGTTTAAAGCTCCATGTTTTGAGGACTCTCTGTATGTGTATGTGTGTATATTGTGTCTGTCAGTGTCTTAATGTGTGTGGGGGTGTGCGTGTGTGTGTGTGCTATGTCATACTGTGTATGTGTGTGTTCAGTGAAGAGGACACAGACAAGGTGTTCAGAAAATAGCTTAACTTCCGTCCACCAATCAGAACAGAGGACCCAGTACTTTGATCTTTCATAAGCTACGTCACCAAGGTAACCAGCTCTATAATAGAGACAGGAAAACTTTCTGTCAAACAAACCTCCATAGAGACTAAACTATAGGTCATATTGGCGAAATGAGTGACCAGCAGTGGCAGAAGGCATTTGTGAACGATGTGATATATTTTTTGTGTGGATAAAATAAAAAGAAGTGAGCTCTTCAGCGAGTTAAAAAACTGGTACGTTCTGCTCTGCTCCAGAAATTTTGACACAAACTTATAATGGCTTCCAATGGTCCAAGGGATTTAAAAAGCCCACGTGAGGAACCACAACAAAATTTACTACCTTTCTGGTGTAAAATTATGCATGAAGAGTTAAAATTGTGGTCAAGCCAGCGAGTTAAATAGAAAGGTTTAAGACGATTTTACAAGCCTGCTACACTGCAGTGATGATGTAACCCACTCTAACTTATGCAGCTCAAAAAAGCATAAAACTTGTGAAAAAACCATAAAATATGTCGAAACACTGAATACATCATTAATAGATTAACTTCTTGTGACCAATTTACAGTTTAAATCAAGTCTGTAGCTGAAAGTATGCTGAACTGGTGAGCTTTCAAAGTGGAGTAGGTATGAGGAGAATTTCGACAGTCTCTCCATTCACTTAGAATGGGAAAATTTTCCTGGAAAACCTTGAATATTTTGGAAAGTATTAAAGGTATCAATGACAAAAGTAATAGCACCCCATTCCTCATTGAACCGGACAACTTGGATTTTGAACGGAGTTTCTACGTCAAAAGCTGTGGGACTAGTTACGGTCCAAAAAATGTGATGGAAGAATAAAACGAAATTGCAGCATTAACACCCAATAACACAGCAGACTGGTGCATATATAGTCAGAAATAACAAAAATAAACATCCCTTATCGTGGTGAGAGTGACGCTAACTTACCTTAGGCCCTTGTCTTCCTGGATAACCTGGCAATCCTGGAACGCCCAGTTTACCCTGAGAGACAACAGCCCAGTGGTCAGCCCAGCAACACAAGTTAGCACAACAAAAAAGCAACTGATATAAAAACATAGCTAGGTATGATTCTTGCATCAGCTGTCCTGTTACCTTTTCTCCAGCCAGGCCAATTGGACCTTGCTCTCCGTTGGGGCCAGCTCGGCCTTTAGGACCCTCAGGACCATCCTCTCCACGGGACCCAATCATGCCAATCTCCCCCTATAACACAAACACATACAGATAATGTCACAGAGGTGTACATTAATTGCCTCAATGTAAAGAATCAAGATCAGAATGGACATGTAGGAAGTTTTTCTGTGTGACAGAAAACTCCTTACCCGGTCTCCTTTGATTCCCATGTCTCCCTTGAATCCTGGGAAACCATCCTCACCCTAAAATTAGACAAAAGAAGTTATTGCATTGCAGTAAATCTTTGGTTATTACATTATATTTTTGTTTAACGCATTTATTTATTTCCCACTAAGAGACTTTGAAATGGACTATTTTCTTTATTTCACTGACTACTCAGCTCGCTCATGTCCACTCTGTGGATCACAGGATTGATGTTGCCATCTGCTGGCCAGATGGTGGAACAGCACAAGCAAGGAAGCTGTTGGTAGATGAGGTGTGCTTGATTTCCATACGTTTAGCTCGGTTTCCTCTAGGTTTAGCACCTGCACCAACTGATTTTAGGCATTTGTGATATATTGATGAAATGAACACATTAATTTAATATACATCTGATTCTCAGATATAACAATTTATTCACAGTACACTCAATGAGGATTTTGTACAATGAAACCAAATCAAGTGGATGCGGAAGGAGACTGTTCACTTCAGCCAAACCTCTGTCTGTTCTTTGACACTTTCTCTGCTCTAGTCTGTCACCTGTCCATGTTTTCATCCCTATCTGATGCATAATGCAGCACTGAGCATGTCTGTTGCCAGCAACTCGCATCACAAAGACCACACCCACAGATACATATACACAAAACCACACACACAACTACACACACACACTCACATACACCTGAGGTAAAGCACATCCTTTATTCATAACAAACCCGCTCTCCTCAAGGTTTGGCTTTTGAATATCTTGGTAATAAATAATTCAATAAAAAAAATGATATGAATACCTTGCACTGTAGAGAGAACAACACCCCTCCGTCAGATAATGGATTTTATATAGCAGCATAACTGTATCGATCTTAAATAAATGTCATGCATATAAGTTAGCTTAGTTTAAATTCTACATGGTGCCACACACAGTTGAACACTTCAGAAGTGCTTGAGATGGATTGCAATGTCCTTAGAAACCCAAAGCCTTGAGCATGACAGCTTTACATTCAACAACTGATTGAGGGTCACTCAAAACAATCTCTCCACTGAAGACGGCTATCGACTGTCCACAGGATACTTTAAGGCTGCAGCAGCCGTCCACTCCAGCTCAAAAGAGTCCAAACAAAGTTGGGAGGGCAGGTGCACAGCCTCAGTTACAGACAGAATATCTGTGACATGAATACATGTACAGGCTGTTCCCAAACTTTACCTTGCTGTCTTCGCCTTTATCACAAAGTTTAGCCAAACTCCTTGACATGTGGCATGCCAATGTGGACAGAATGGTGAAACTTTGTCTTTGACAGAAATAAACCCACTGAATTTAGCCGGACTTTAGTCTGTTGATTCAGCTTGGCAAGTGATTTATTAGCTTAACTTCCAACATAAGGTAGAAATCTTAGTGGGATCACTCTGATGTTGTAGGTTGGGAGAATCAAATTTTGCATATCTCTGCTGCATTAGTACAGACTTTGAAATAAATTATTTCCAGTGTCGTCGTGGGTCAGAATATTTACTTGTAATTATCTTTGGTGACAAAACTGAAGAAATCTGCATCAATTATTTTGTAATTACATTAACATACACTGTACAGTGTGATTCATAAGCTGTTTTTTTTGCAACATGGGTGGTAAAATGGGAAATGAAACAATTTAGCATTTTAAGAAGTTTATACCTTCTCTCCCTTTGACCCCTTGAGACCACGGACACCATCGGCACCCTATTGGACAGGAAAGAGAGATTAATAAGCCTTACAAACATAAGAGACACAATACAACTGTGCACAATGGAATATAAGGGAGGTCTTTCTTAACCGGTGAGGCATAAATGCAGCTGGTCAACAAATGTCCGCATGAACTGAAACCGTACCTTGACACCACGAGGGCCAGGATAACCAATAGGACCCTGTGGACCTGCTGGACCCTGGAGAGAAGAAAAATATATAAAAATATGTTTTATATGTTGTATGAAAGGTTTGTTAAAATGACTATCAGATGACGCTTTTTTTTTTTCTAACAACACTATAATCATTTGTTTTTTGTATTCATGCTAGTTTTTTAATTTACCATCTGGTTGGTTGAGCAGGACTAAAAGTAGTGCTTCTTAATAATGTAATGAATAATAATAACTGATTGTGTTATTTAATGTGAGTAATATAAATAAATGATCAAATTCATGTGTCAATTTAAACAAATGTAAGGCTATCCTGTTTCCTTACATGCTTACATGCCTAATACTTATCTTTGGAGTACATTTAAAATGAGTTACTGTACATTTTAATTTTATATTTTTTTAAACAGTGCCTTAGTACTTCAACTAAGACATTTTGGTAGTCTTTTCACCACAGAAGACTCAATTCCTTCTTAAATACACCTACCTGGGATCCTTTCTCTCCAGGTGGACCCTCCTTACCAGGATGACCCTATAAAATACAAAGTCACAATGTGTTTAAAAAAATGTTGTTAAAAAGGTTGTTTTTAAACTAAACCTTCAACACTGTGAATGGTGTGAAATGTTTGTTATTCATCTAATTGAAGCAACAATTTATAGTTGTGAGGCCTCTTTGCAAACAAGAAGTGTATTATCTACAGGAAAAAGAGACCTTTTTGTTGTCCTACTAGATAATATAGATGGCATGGCAAAACATCACATATGCAGACCTGACAATGAGAGCAAAGGAATGAACTCACACAGAATAACCTGTATGCGCCCTTTCAAACCAAAGCTGAGCAGTGTTGAAACCATTAACACAATCAAAAACTTGTGAAAAAGGGAAAGTGAAAAAATGTTGTGTGGTCTCACAAATGCACCTGACACATCTTTGCCTATTTGTGGGAATATTGGGGCAACACACAAGGAAAACTAAGACCAAGCGATGTTGTGTTTGTCAGTAAACTGATTTTCTTAGTAGTACTTGAGGCAGATTAATAGCTGTGGTGGTCAGTGGTGGAGTAAGAGTGATGGGGCAGGTAGACATGCCCATACAAACGGCTCGATACACACACATAGGGAAACTTATAGCTGTGAACACCTGCACTTGCACTTTTAACTTGAGGTGTGAGGCTGGGGCAGAAGGCTGTAAATCACCAGGCTCTGGGCCCTGAGGGCAATTAAGGGCTGACTGCGTCTTGAAGTTGGAGCAATGACACGACCGACTACAGGTCTAGAATAACAAAACTGAAAGGCACATTATCATATTTCTGCTCATGAGAAATGCCTTGAGATATTTCTGAGGCACCGTTCTGCAGTGTTTCATAAGAAGGATCACTGCTTGTCATACACCAAAAGGGTAAGCCCATCTAAAACACACGTACAGTTTGTCTTTAAGAAGATTTTTTTTAAATTACATTAATATTTATCTGCTAAAGTTATGGGGATTTCTATTGATTTCAGCATCTTGTAAATGTAATTTTTTTATTTTGTTTTTATAAACATGGCTGTTCTATAAGCTGGTGTGTTCAGCGACTTGCATGCTGGGAATGGACTGAACCGACTGGCTGCAGAGTAAACAATGTCACATAGAACCTGACCTACATTGCATGCCCATATATTGGGTTTGATGAGGATCTCACAGGTCATCAGATCTGGTATAAAAGGGTCATACACAGGTCAGCTCTGTGTTACAGGCGCTTGTGTTGCTCGAAATATAATCACCTCTACATCCACCACATTAATTATTTACTGCTTTTATACCATATTCTGTACAGCTGCAGGAAAATACATGTGTATGTACTGCCAAACAGCTACATCTTTTAGTGCCAGAGAGATTTTCTTTGGCAATATTGTTTTTTGACACTCATGCCAATAAAGCAAAACTGAACTGGACTGAAGTGAGTTTCAGCAATGATAGTGTCTGAGGATTGGGTGGTATAACAGTAAAGTGGTGTCATATTTCTGCTTGTGTGCATTAGTAATACTGATATACTGTATGTACGTATAAAGGTGATAAGAGCACGCACAGGAGGCCCGTCAGCTCCAGGTAATCCAGGCAATCCCGACCTGCCCTGAGGTCCCTGTATGAGTCAAAGGAAAAGACAAAAACGGTTAAAGATTAGAGGTTAGAAACAAGTTTCCGAATTCTCTGTTGTCTAGGCCACAGTGCAGAGTTCATTCAGAGTGTCTGCAGGTTCCAAAAAGCCAAACATAAAACATTTTATGACCTTCAATTTGCTACCTGGAGTTGAATTCAAGAGAGCAGTATGTCTCTGATTAAACAGGAATAATTAAATGTGTTTAACTACGCATGTTCAGTTTAAGCTAAAAGGCAAGATACTCTGTAAAAAACACAATGGCCAGCTGGGTCTGCTCGAATAGATAGGATTCAGACTAATCATAAATTTTGTGCTTTACAAATACAACTGACTTGCCTTACTAATAACTATCGGTGGAGCAATTAAACATGTTGGTGCATACTGAAAACACTGTTTAATATATGTTACTGATTATCTTTGGCTAATCAATCCGTTCTTGCAGTTGACCATGGTTTCTGGAACGGAAACCACAAGCTGGGCTTATATTTGATGCCATTCTCACTGATCTTCAATTTTTTAATATACACTTTCACAGAAAAACAGCAAAAGGTTACATACTTTTTCACCAGGTGGTCCGATGGGGCCTTGAGGACCAGGAAGACCCTATGAGACAGTGACACACAGATAGAAATGAGAGGCTGTTGCTATAGCAGCAGCAAGCACGCCCAAACACACACACACACACACACACACACACACACACACACACACACACATACACGTACACGCAAAAGCTGGACAAACAGAAGTTTGCTGGAGCTGTAAATAGTTAGTGAAGTAATGTTAAGATTGTGTGTGTGTGTGTGTGTGGCAGGGTAATTTGAGGCACTGAGGCTTGCTCCAACAGGTGTGGCATCTTTGCAGGAATTCCACCAACATGAATAACATGCTTTCAAATGGATCCACCTTGAAACATTCCCTGTCCCAAGATAAACCCCTGAAAAATATTTAAGAAAAATGTGTACAGGAAGTGTGTGTGTGTAGGCTATGTGTACTTTTTATGTCTCCAGGGAGAGCTGGGTGAATTAGTGGAAGGGTGGGCAGAAGAGAGGGGCAGCCAAATCAAAATCAAGATGATCATCTGTTTTGACAGTTCAACTTCTGATTTTGTTCCCTCGAAGTTAACTTAATTTTACACCTGGAAAGATAAACAACATCCCACCGTGTTGTAAGTATGCAGCTGTCCAACTGTGTGTTTAATTCAGCAAATAGATCTCTGAGCTCACAAGCTGTCGACGGTGAATCCACAGTAAAGCTGCTTTTCTTTGCATGTGAGGAGTTTGGGGAGGAAGACACAGACAGCAATGGAGACCAACACAAGCCTCTTCATTGTATTTACAAATCATGGTGCACACTGCACTTTGTCTTTGCTTTTGTTATGGGTGTCATGGTTGTATGATTGATTCGTTTACCTGTGTTCCGGGGATTCCCTGCTGCCCGGGTGGGCCTGGTTCTCCTTGTGGTCCCTGAAAAAAGATGGAGGCTGTCAAAACTAGACACTAAACACTTGTCCCAGAGTAATCATCCATCCCGAATACTGCCACTTGAATTACACATCAATTTCAGTGTCAGCAATCCAGTAGGTTCCATCCAACCTTCTGCTTATCAGCAGCATGAAGTACAATGGCCCCAAAACAAGTTTTATTTTAGCTGTTTCCATTTGTAGAAGATATGTCACAGACTGATATGAATAACTAATTCAATTAGTAATTATCCATCCACTTGGCAACTTTTTAAAATATATTTCTATAATTCTACATACATTATGTAAAACAAGTGGTTAGACATGATATCTTTGGATAAAGTCCAGCAATGCATCTTCTTACTCTAGCTGACATCAACAAGCTGTTTGAGGATCAACTCTTTACACAAGTTAATTGATTAAGCAGTTATAGTGTACTTATTGGTGTATCTGTCCACTACCCTCCCTCATCTACTCCAATATAAATACCTCTGAGATTGTCTCTTAACTAACGAGGGCTATGAACCTAATGTATTCTATTGTTAAGAAAAAGCAACCCTTCCTCACATATGATGTAGTTGCTTTGGATCGTGGTCTACCTAGGCAGCTGCCAGTGTACAAATGTATGGCTCTGTTTTTCAGTTTCACACCTAGCCTGTCATTATACAGTACTTGTAATATGCACAAAAAGGCAGAACCATATCATATGATCCTGTGCAGCATTCAAACAGAGTCCTCTCCTTCTCAGGTCCTCTGAAGCATAGGAATGACCTTTGACTTTGCAGTTGTGCATCCTAAAGGCGTTTTAACAGGCTAACCTACACTGTAGACAGTGCACACTCATGAACAGTAATACAGCTCAGACAACACAGTGAAATGCTACACAATGAAGGAAACACAACATTTTAATCAGTTTAGTGAGATCAAGTTGTGTTCATACCATGTTGCCTTTGGGACCTGGAGGCCCGTCAACTCCAGCAACACCCTAAAGAAGGACAAGTCAGAAAACACTCATATACACCTCAAATTAATTACAAAAAAAGCGATATCAGAAGAAAGGGTGGTAAAGGCGATGGTACGTACAGGAGATCCAGGGGGTCCTGGAGAACCACGAGGTCCAAGCAAACCTCTAGGACCCTATGAAGAATGAGAAGCAATGACTGTTATATACCCAATACACATCAGAAATAACTTCAAGAGCAAGCTTAAAGAGGATCTTGTTGTAACATGTTGGAATCTCATATGTGTGGGATAGCCTGGTAAAACAAGACTTACACTCTCGCCAGCTAATCCTCTGGGCCCGATCTCTCCATCCTCACCCTAATGGAAGAAAAAGAGAAAATTCAGACTAAATGTATTGAATTGGTCTTCATTGGAAAGGTTCAGTGTTTCATGCTTTCTAAATTCAACAAATAAAATATGAAGTAAATGCTGGCATCTTGTTTTGAAACATTAAACATCAGCTGTCAGCAACTATAATCGTAAGCTCTCGAAAGCCTATATTAGCCAGGGCTTAATCTCAGCCTAACCAAACACCGTTGAATGTAGTGACTGCCTGCGGGTGGAGGTGGGGTAGTAGTTTAAGGGGGGAGGAGAGGTTAAACACAAACCTTCCTCGTCCCCAGTTCATAGTCTCCGCCCAGCTGCCGCTGCCTGAGGGCTGAGCTGGTGGACCACAGCTGATGTAACTGATTATGTTGGTGGTTCACCTCAGATGAGTGCAATTGTCTTAAAAGAGGAAAAGAGGAAGTACTTACTCTCTGCCCATCCTCTCCAGGGGCACCTGTGGGCCCCATTGGCCCTGGCTCTCCCTGTGATAAAGAGAGAGAGACTGTGATTTTGCTGCAACCTGCTTTGGCAACATTGTTTAACCTAAACATTCATGCCAATAAAGCATTTTAATTGAACTGAATTGAATTGAGAGTAAGAAAGGAAGAAAATAAGAGAGAGGTGCACTGAACAGCTTCTTGTTTCAATCCTTGCTGATTGGGACCAATCAGCTATAGGCTTATTACATGTGTGATAGTTTTTCTTTCAGTTTTTCTAAAATATATTTTCACTTACTTTGCCCTTTATGCTGTATTGCATGCCTAACACATTCCCATGAGTTCTACTCATGTGGAAATTATTGGTTGTTTCTTCATTCTAATCTATCACTTAATTATTTTTTCCTTTATTATGATGTTCTGATATCTAGAGGCATCTATTTTTTTTAGGTATGGGTGTTCATTAAATTGGGGTGAGAGACATATTTGAAACTATAAGACAGATACATTTTCATAGCCCTACACAATGAAGTAATCTCTCTTTTCCAGTCTGTTCCATAAATTGTGGTTCATTCTACAAACTTGAAGTACATCAAATATGGCCTCAGTGTAAGACTGTCCTTACTGTAAATTCTCCCATGTCAGTCTTATTAAGGCAGGTACATTAGAGGAATTCAACAAATTACAACTTGAAATTCCAAACATGACTGGTGACTGCAGCCAAATATATTTCTTTTCGTGCAAAGTGTTTGCCATCTAAAATGTACCCAACCCTTTGGCAAATCACAGTGATCTGAGACGATAATCCCCAATAACTAAAGGATTTTGTTTTAATGGCAGTTTTGTGACTAGTTTGACGATGAATATTGTGACTATCTCACTATGGAATCTAGCAGACTCTAAATATATATATACATATATATAGCAAGTTTCCTCCCCAACTACAGCTACTCAACTTCCACTCACATCCAACTCTACCCAACTTCCCCTATATCAAGCTATTAGATAAAATTGGGCAGATCAACAGAAACCATCACTTAGTTGATCCGCAGCCACTTTTGTATTGTAATTTACTCTTTTGGTCTTTATAGTAATTTCAACATGGTAGTTCTTCATGAAATGTTTATTTATTATGGTACACTGGATGCTATTGCTCTATACTGATCTACAATGTGGCAGCACCACAGAAGCCGACGCATAGGCTAATCTGAGCAAAAACGAAGAAACAGTACTTTGCTCATAAGCTCAAAAACATCTACAGATGTTTTTTTCAGGCAAAACAATACTCTGTTCATCAGGATTTCTTCAAAATCTGGTTCATTATTAATCTCAGTAGACAAATCTCACAAGTATCCAACAACAAGTGGAATCTGCAACAGAAAAAGACTATAACGCTGTATGTGCGCACACACACACACACACACATTTTGACACATGAACTTGTGACAACCACCATACTGTACTCACCCTGTGTCCCTTTTCACCAGGCAGTCCGGGGAGTCCATCAAAGCCCCTGTCACCCTGTATAGAAACACAGCAGGAGATGTCACCACACATCATCACACATCAAACGCATCATGCGATGCAGTATGCTCGTAGCAATGCTTTATGAAAACAATACACATTGAACATGAGAGGTTGCGTGATGGCATAATGGTACCTTGGTGCCTGGCTCTCCGGGCATTCCACGGGCCCCGTCAGCTCCGGAACGGCCCTTGAAAACAGCAGCAGAGAAATTATACATCTAGATAAGACTCACTGCCGCGGTCATAGATAACTTAACAAAAACGCCCCTGGCATTCTAGAAATTTATGTTTAAGATAATTAGACATTTTTGTTGTTTTGTTGTTTTATGTGTCATCTACTTTCTTGTTATTCTATTATTCTCTCTCTTTTTTATGTATTACTGTAAAGCACTTTGTAACTTTGTCTAGAAAACTGCTGAAAAGTTTATAACAGTGCCCTTTATTTTGGACATGACTCCGCTGTGGTCACATTTAAATACAACTGCTGTGTCCTGCAGGTTTATTTGTTCCTTTATTGACTTGGATCCCCATTAGCTGTTGCCAGAGCAACAGCTACTCTTCCCGGGGTCCAGGTGGTTTGTCGGATTAGGCAACGTCTTGACAGTAATTCAAAAGAATTTAAAATATTTCATTTTTCTTATCAGTAAAGAACTGAGTACGCAGCCTGAAGCAGTCGAATGTGTTGGCACCAAAGAGCAAGAGGTAGAGCAAAAATAATGCTGACCAACACAAATCACTGGACGACAAAATATGAAACAGCAATATCCAAAAAAGAAAATAAATTAATTAAGCATTCAAGAGGTGGAACTAAGGACTGGAATCATCTACAAAGCTGTTTACAACAGTGGAGGAGAAGAAGAAGAACACGCAAAAAATGACAAATCTGAAATATGTGTCTTTTTCTCATGCTACTCCAATTTTCTGTAGCAGTGATGTTTATCCAATCCTTTTTTGAAACTATTTCCTCTTCTCCTTGTTGTTTTTTAGGACTATTTGAAGTGACAGAGAAGGGGATGCAAGAAACATGTAGTCCATTAAACCACATATTAACACTCACATAAACATACCTTTTCTCACATTTTGTGACATTAAAATCAGCTAATGGCACACGGTTGACCCATGAATCAAGCTTGTATTACTCATTTGTCTATGACTGGTTTATATTATTAGAAACTAATTAGGTCAAGACATTTGACTGCACTGTGACACTATTTGCGAGCCCACATCCATAGCAAGTTTTCCCATTTTGGCATTTTCAGACAGATTAACTGTCCAACCATTGATCCGAGGATTAGAGGCAGCGCAGGCCTTTAAGCACATATCAAGCAATTGTTTGTTGGACTGGAAATAAGCCTCTCAGCAGTGAGTACACGACGAGTACAAACAACCACACAACAACAAACGCAGAGGCATGTGAGCACATACACAGCACAGTGAGAGTGGACCGTGTCACTGAGTTCACTCACCCTCTTGCCAGGTTTGCCAGGTTGTCCTGGAGGCCCTTGGACGCCACGGGGGCCCTGTACAGACACATTAGGACCACTTAGTGACCAACAGGACTAATAACCTGGGAAGTGGCATTTAGTTGCTGGTGAGGGATATTTTTACGCATTATTAACATCATCATTTCTTACTTACCTGAGGACCAGGGTCTCCACTTTCACCTTTGAGCCCAGAATTACCAGGTAGACCCTAAAGAGAGAGGACACAAACCAAACTTAAAAGTTTTTCATTCAAACTGTGACACGTGCAGTTTGCTACAAGACAGAGGGGTAAAAAAAAAGTGCAAAGTAAACAGCAGATGGTGATGTTGAGCTAAATATGCACATTCTTCATCTGAAGACAAATGAAGCAACACATTCTTTTTTTTTTACCACAGATGCATGAACTACATGGGAACACACACTCTATTCACTGTATCTACTCGCCCACTCTACTATGATTTTTTTGATTTTCTTAATAGTAATGATTTATTATGTGCACCTGGCACAAACGCTTCTGTTTGGGTTTGTTTTAGCGTATCGATTACTAGCATCAGCCTAAAACAGTATGTGGAATTATCTTGATAGCTCAAAATGAACATCTGAGGCCTAACATTAAAAGACATGTGGGCACATTAACACAACTGGGGGTCGTTTGGCGTATACTTAAGTCTAAAAATGCAAAGCTAAATTGTTGGTCTAGGCAGAGATCTGGGGGCATTTACTGTAATCTGTAATCTGTAGAAAAGTATGGATTCAAAACTGGTGATTTGACAATTACAGACATTTTAGACACATAATATAGCTGGGATTTTTCTGAAAAGCTGGGTTTTAAACATGTAATCAATCAAAAAATATTTGGCCAATAAAAGCCATTGCGCTACTGCTCTTTGTAATTACTTATCGCCGTATCATTTCATACATATGCTTAGCCTTTAGAAGAGCAAATTTGGAGGGTAAATCTCTGTGTCTTTTGTAGGGCCTTTTCCTACAGATAAATAGTGGATCATGTATCAACAAGCCCCAGAGGGGGATGATAGCGGTGAGCCACCAAGTGCTTATGCAACAAGATTTCAAAATAAGTAACAAAAGTAACAGTAACAAAGTAACAAATGTAAACATGAAAAGTAACAAAACAAGTTTCTCCTGTGTACTTAAAATATGAAAAAATACAAACAACATATAAAAGATATTTTCATTAGACAATGCAGGACTGATGAGAGTGCAAATTCACTGATTTTAAGATTTGAATTCCAAAAAAGCTATTTTGCATCAAGCTTTGAGTAAAGTGTCTGAATGGATATCATGTGTGAATGAGACAACTGCACTTACGTTGGTTAAATAATAAACAAGTTTTGTTGCCAAAGAAAAGAGCCAAACTCCTACAAACAGCCACAAAAAAACAAACGCACAAAAGCAGAGACTCACCACTGGCCCTGATCTTCCTGTCAAACCCATTGGCCCTGGGGGTCCCCTCATAGCCAGCTGTAGGGCACACACACAGACAAGAAGGTCAAATTCCACTCAGTACAAAATCCATTCAAAAACTGTACAGTAAATCCATTTTCTTTTTGTATATTTCTTCACACTTTGATTGTTTTCATCCTGCTGTCAGGCATTAATTTTATACTCCACACCTAGTTTGTGTTACATGCTATATATTAGCTATTTTTATTATATGTTTGTCCTTGCATGTTCATGCTTGATGCTGATTGAAACTTTTTTTTTTCTTGGATTCATATATATATTCAGTGTGATATGTACTGTTTTTATGACAAAATACAATCAAATCAACAAAATGTATGATTACTATTATATGTTGTCATTATTTTAATTTGGTGGTGTGTCCATCATTTTGTAAGTGAATATATCTGAATTTCTGTGCTTATCTTGCTCATTCTGCTTACATACTATATATACATATAAGAAACCATTCACAGCAAAGACAATCACTTCATAATTTCACCACATCTCATTATAATGTATATGATGCTTTTGGGTCCATTTCCATACTGTACACATTTGGGGTCTTCCTCCAATTGCTTTCTTTTTGTGTTGTTTTATGGTAAGTTAACTAGCAGAATCAAACGAGACTCATAAATACCAAGTCCAGATTTTCTCTATTCCTCTTACTGGCCAATTCCCACACATACACAAAGACATTTTCTACACCTGTTGGTTTAGCCCACACTCAGGTGGGTATTTTTAACAGTCCCTCCTGTCTGTCCATCTGTTCGAAGTGGCCTTTTTATGTTGGTGCTCTTCAGCCTGCTCGGCATGTCCCCTTTTAGCCTTGCAAGACCAACGAAATGCAGTGTTCCCCTCTCCCCTCCCCACTAAAATACTGTCTCCTTCATCCTTCCCCTCCTTTTACCCTACAGCTGTGTGTAGGGAGCAGGGCGGGGGCGGGTGTTTGTCCACAGCCTTTTGGCTTCCCGGTGGCTTTTCAAATGTCCCTTTCTACTTACTCTGGCCTGGGAGAGAATGGCCTGGGCTTGGGCTTCTTGGGCCGACACCACTGGACCCTTCTCACCATCCCCACCAAAACGGAACTGTTGAACACACACACACACACACACACACCAGCATTGAACAAAATGTTTGTCATCACTATTCAGTACCCTAGAAATTAGCCTGGTTACGGAATTATATGATAAAAGGTGGCTGGCATGTACTTCTGTTGCGTTATTCTGAACACTTACAGGCAGCATCAGCATAGTACCAGGGGGGCCTGCCAAACCATCAGCACCAGGCAGACCAGAACGACCAGGAGGACCCTGCAATACAGAAGAGACAACACCAGAATAATAAAATAATCAGCTTTATAAGATTAACTGTTACATGTGTTGTATTAAAGTACAACAAAGTGTAGACAAAAATTATAACACGCAGAAGCACTTGCATAAATATGCTGTGATATTGCTTTGAAAATTGTACCTGATCCTGAGTTCTTTTGGGTTTGACTCGTAAATTGTGTCATAACATTCTTAAACTGTGCCATTACATACACTGTGAACAGTGGCAGTAATATGGAAGGAAACGCAAACACAACCACACACAAGCAGACACACAGATGGAGCAGTAACTGCTGGATGTGTGCTGTTTGTTAGTTTGATTAACATGTGCTCCTCCTCCTCCAGCACACATAGACTAGGCCTATCCATCTGTAAACCACACTGCTGTCTCCAGTCCAAAACCAACATCCTTTTCTACGAATTCTGGTGCGTATGTTTGTGTGTGTGTCTGTGTGTGACTGTGTTGCATGTCTCTGGAAGAGAGTCTGAAGAGTAAGGCGTTAAATATGGATACCTTTTACCAGGGAAAACCCATGACAAATATCATTCCCCATCTTTTAATCTGCAAGAGTTTGACCACAATAACTGACTGTAAGTTAAAACTCCTTGACCCCCCTCTGTTCTATATTGAGACACCTTGGAATGCATTATTGTGCTTAATGGGAGGTTGCAAAACTGACATCTACTTCCCAGAGTTTGTTTGTAGTCATTTTAACCCATGGTTACTTCAATTTCACCCATCATGGAAAGCATAAATATTGTTGCTAATGTTGATTCAATGCCAATGTGATTCACAGTGATGGATGAACTGTTAAGTGATATTTGAGGAGTCCCACTATACAATTTAACATGATCATGGTAAAAAGTTCTCTATGCAGCAGCAGCAAACGATGACTATATGTAACACATACTGGCCCAATACCAATCTTTTGATTTTTGTTTAGAAAAGACTACAGATCACATTTTGAAGACCATCTTACCAGTTAAGTGATAAATACACATACACTCAAATCATCCAGTTTTGCCTATTAGACTATTGGCTGTGATGTTGCTTGCTAACACTTGACAGTAATTAGCTATTAGCATGATCCCAATAGACAGAAAATATTGACTGTAGCAATACTAGAACGTCATAATAATTTAAAACAACAGCAAAGTAAAGGAGTTTTGAGTAGGAGCTCAGTAAACTTTTACATATGACTTACACAATTATCATTCCGAGTCAATGATCTACCAGTTGCACTTTGGTTTGATTTTAGGTGTTTATGTTTTATGACTAAACAGATAAGCAAATTAACAGATAAGCAAAACAATGGGTTGGTGTATGCCTTAAATTTTTGATATAGCTTGATCTTTATTGACTAGTCCGAATTTGTGTCCAATAACTAAGCTAGCTAGCTAGCTAATGTCAAATGAGTGCCTATTAAGACATCCCTGCACCATCATCTGAAATGGCTTTTAGTGGTGCTACCAGCAGGAGTAGGACCACAAATCAATGACATCACTCCCGGCATTTCCATAAATTCCCACACAACACACGTCCTCTTCTTCGCTCTCGCATTCCACACCCCTCCCGCCCACCCCTTTCTCTGTCCAGTCTCCTTATCTCCTATTCCTCTCCATAGGGTTATATCGGGGTCCGTTGTGTCCGGTCGCTACGGCAGATTTCCCTATTGTAGCTTCCCCACAACACTTTCGAATGTCTATTCAGCAACTGCAAGTATCATGCATCTTCTGTTTGTTTATCAATAAATCATTCAATCGTATCTGTTGATTGTGGTCCTTACTAGTGAAAGTAGTATACATTATAATTATAGTACACACACATTTAAAACTGTGGCTGGCTTAGGGACATAAATGGCAACTCACCCTGTCACCAGGATCTCCAGCAGGGCCTGGGGGTCCTTGTAGGCCTGAAGGACCTGGAAGACCCTAAAAAGACAAAGCTAAGTCAGCAAACAACCAGCAGGCAAGCACATTAAATTCTTCAACAATGGTGTATAATTGTGCTTAGGTGCAAAACACTGACATATTTCTTTTTTAACAATATACTCACAGCTGGGCCAGGGGGTCCTGGTGGCCCTTCAATCAGCATGCCCTTTAAAAAACAAACACATTGTTTCACACCATGAACGCTGTCCCGTGCAACAGCAGAACTACAGAAAAGTTCAGGATGAGTCGACAGACGTGTGCGCACATTCAGCTGCAAGTGTTGGGTGTTTGACCAGTGCTTTATAAAGGCTCTAAAACAGTTAAACAACCAACTACTTTGGTTCAGGAGCTGACTTAATTCCACTTGGTTTTAGATTATTTGCAATTTATAATAAAAGTTTGAGAAACATTTGACAGCTCACTCTGTAAAAGGAATAATTTAAACTACGACATGATCATGTCAATTTAGTACATCAGCAGTGACTTTCTGGGCCTTACAGGTTCAATGACAGCTGGCTCGCCCTTTTCTCCCTTCTGACCGAAGGCTCCTCCAGTACCAGCAACCTGTAGTTGCAAAGCAAGCACAGAGGGGACATTCTTCACACAGCAGCTATAATCCACAGGTGAATGAATAGCAATGATGAGCAAGTTCAACCAGTAAACGGGATGTGTGTTAGTGGTTGAACAAAGTTTACACAATCAATGAATACCGTATACTCAGTTGCACCTACTGTAGCTATGTCAGAGGCAGAGAGTGAATCAAGAACAACACAAAGTCAGATGACAATATGGAACAAATCAGGCAAAATGTTAGTCACAATGAGCAAGAACGGACCTCTATGTGCTTGAAATGGAGCAATGCTGTCGTTGCATTGCCATTGTGTAGTGTGGCTAATGGTGACCAAAGAAGACATTGCTTAACACCAACAGGTTATTGCTGTCATGCAAACCTCAAAAAATTACACAAGCAGAGATACATACATATAGACAGAGACAATAAGAGACATTGCCCTACAATGTACACTTTCACATTTAAGTTAAGTGTCTTCTTTTTTAATCTTTGGGCACCAATGCAAATGACTAAATCTAAATAAACAGCTGAACACAGCTGATGATTTCATTAGTGGTAGTGAATTCATTCTGCTGCGTTGTGTGTGTGTGTGTATGTATGTTTTGGAGGCAAGGTGGAGAAAGGTGGTGAAATGGGAAGGATTAGGAGGTGTTTGTGTGTGAGTGCCTGTGTGTGCATACAGAGGTAATAAAAAGAACAAGTACAAGACCAATAAAGTCCTTGCCCTCGCATGGTAACAATATCCAAAGGCACACAAACTCAAAATTGTGTTTGGTGATGTTCTGACAGTGGGTAAATTTAAACAGCTCTGAGGCTAAACATGAAGTCAAGGGAAGGATATATGTTAAATATTGATACTAACCAGAAGACAAAATGTGACAAGCTGTTACTGTTGGTTGTTGAGGGCAGAGTTCAAAAGTTTGGGCAAGAAGAGAAGTTAAAGGAATCCATAACATCTTGCTTACAATTGTGTGTGTGTGTGTGTGTGTGTGTGTGTGTGTGTGTGTGTGTGTATTTGTGTGCACTGTGCAGACAGCTGCCTATGAGTTATGGGCTAATTGCTGTGCATACAGAGAGGGATATGTCGCAGACAGGCAGCTTGCTAAAATGGCAGAGGAGGAGAGGGAGGGATAAGGTCCGACTGCTGAGAGATGAGCGGGTGGGGAGGGAGCGGTATTGCTTGGTGGGTATGTATGGATGGGATGCAGGTTTGGCTGACATACACAGACTGAAGACTGTGTGTAGAGAGAGATGAAGTTGGAAGAAAGAATAAAAGAATGTGTGAGTGTGAATAAAGTCTGTGCTTGTGCACACACAGTATATACAGTATGTCGGAATGAGAACAACTAAGTAAAGAAGTGATCAGTGACATCCTTTCTATGGAAACACAGATGCATGCATTGTCCCTGTCATAGCTGTCAATCACTACATCACCAACCACACCGGTGAGACAGCAGACTCCACACTCAACATGTCAATGACACATTGCCAAGCAACCAACTAGAAAGGCGTGCACTGGAAGACAGAGTGAGTCCATAACACACAAAGAGTCCCTAACGTGTGCCGTTCATGCACACACCCCCTCAGTCACGTCGGGGTGTGGTACTTACGGTGCTCTCAGTAATGTCGGTTTCAGCAGCAACCCCAGGCCCCACCTCATCCTCGTAAGTTGCCGTGGGTTTGGACGGAGCCGTGCCATACTCATCATACGCCCCGTATTCATACAACCTGTTGTCAACCTCGCCCAAGTCATACTCCTTAAAGTCATATGCTTCCGCTCCAGTGTCCAAGTTGTCCACTGTTTCTGTGACAACGGTGGGCTCCGGAGCAATGGGAGTGGCTTCGGTGACATACGCACCGACAACATCCTCCTCCACAGCCTTTCAGGTGTTACCCAAGCGAAGAAGGAGGAAGTAATGGTGGGCAATCAAGGAGATAAGAATGTTAGTTAAGCAATTAAGGCAAATACTCTACTTTTAGATGTTATTAAAGCAGAAAATGAATTTGGCATGATATGCAGAAAAACAAATAGCTATGGTAACACCTTATTTATTCCAAGTCTTTATCTTAAGTTATCATGGAGGAATCAAATTTTTCTGGCTGTTACTGAGCACAGGTCCAAAAACAAGGGGCTAAAATCTAAACTATACTTAATTATTGAATCATGTTACTAATTGTGTACCCATTAAGTATCTGCATTAACAATCCTAGAACAACTGAGTAACCTCTTTCAAGATGAATATGTTACAAATTCTGTACTGCTGCGTTGTTAAATCACACATTCATGAAATACAGCAGTGCAGTGATCACTACAGCGTACCCCAGTTCAGTAAATAGATGGGATGATACAAAGGAATAAATAAAATGTTACCATAATGACTGAATAAAATCATTATCACGTTTGTTAACCATACATGTCAAGACAGACGTGATGTTATCTCAGCCTTCTTTTCTTTCTCATCACATAACCATACATGTATATTACTGATACAGACAGTAAGGAAAGGCTGAAATAGATGTCTGACTTGACACTAGCAGCAATTTGCATGAACATCTAATGAATCTTCAGATTTTAGTAGCTGTGCAGATATACAGAGTGCATCAAGATACATACAAATAAAATTGAAATTTGTTGGTCAAGAAGTCCATTTTGATGCTTTGAGCCACCTAGGAGTTTACCCTGGTACACCCTGTATTTGGTACAACAACCACAATCACTTGGCACCATTTTTTTCTTCTGAACTGTGATCCCTGTGGATTTAGCTTTGCAGAGCAACAAAATGGACACAATTACAGGGTTCCTATTGGCAGTATGCCTTGCCAAATTATATATTTAAAATTGCCTGTAAAATCACTTCCATTTTGTTAAACACTGCGGTAGACAATACACATTCATAGCTGGCTGTGGGGAGATTTTAGCCTTGTTGATCATAGTTCTTTTTCAGGGTAATTAGCAGAACCAGTGATCAAAACCAAGCTCATGATGTGATGGACAGGGCATATATTGTCAAACAGATAATCTCCAGTATCGTTTACTGCAAGTGGCAATGGCTGACGGAGGCTCCGCCATCATCAACTTCTTTTAATCCTGGATAAGGCTGCAAGTCTTGTCAACGCTCCACTCTTTGTGTGGGCAATTAAAGCAGACAAGCCAGTGTGACTGAGACCACAATGCTTAGCCAAGAGCACTGTCTCTAAATATCAAAAAACATATTTTTAGCTCTTGGTAAAGGGGCACATGTTACTTCACTAAAAGTCTGAGTGGTGTCTATATTATATAGAACAAATACTTATTTCTAATCGTAATATTATCATACACTACAGTAAGTATGACATACTATACTTGTTAATTTCTATTATCCACACAGCTCATAGTGTCTAATACTTTAAAGTCACATTTACTTCCATGTACCACAGGTTAACATGCAGTGTCACTAGGTCTAATGTGTTCACTTGCTGAGAATGAACAAAATCTGCAGCCTTAGCCAAAAAGTGTATGACATGACATAAAGCCTCAAATGACCTCCACAATGTCAACCGCATTATTTTATAAGCATGCAAGAAAAGCATCTTTAGAATCCACATGGTGTAGCTTTGAAATATTAAAGAACTTCCCCCTGTCCATCGGCTCTGCCACACACAAATTCTTAGTAAGTGAAAAGACACATCCATTCATTTCGAATGGTTGTGTCTTTGTCATTCCATACCAGGTACTTCCTTGGATAAAATCGCTCACATTTCCCAAACAACCTAAAACTAGTCTTTCAAAGTAGGTGAGAATGAAGATGAAAATTACCTCATTGGGTCCGTTCGTGGCAAAAGACGACTGAGTTTGAGTACCATCTACAGTTCCGTAGTCAATGTCTGTATTGTAATCTCCTTCTACATTGTTTGGCTGAGTCATGTTGAAAAAAGGAAAGAAATATAGAGCGAGGGTTAACACAAAGGCTCAGACCAGAGGTTATTTGCAAGGGGTCCTTTCAAGCTGGCTACCGACTCTGCTACTTCTACACAGAAGAGGTTATGGAGCTCTACGTCTGCCATCATAGATTTTCCCTTCAAGGCAGGAAGATCTTGATGGGATTTGGTTGTTTCTTTACATGAGCGTTTACCCTAAAATTGCCTCTGGGTCGTGCTGGCGCTGTGGCCTGGTAGCCAGGCATCGGTCGCGTCTTCTTAGCGGCAAACTTTTTAGCCGATGATTTTTTGGCAGCCAAGACGTTTAAGGGCTTGGCCTTAGTTTTAATGAGGGACTTTCTGGTCCTCTTCTTTTTCATGGAGACACTACGTTTCTTTCTCTGGAAGAGGTGGCGGCGACAAAGAACACCAAGACAAACATGGAACATTTAAAAGTGGAAATGATGTAAAGACACAATCCACAACTGTTGTACAGAGTCTTTCCCAATACAGATGTCAGACCCCATGTGCTCCACTTTCCAGCAGCAGCCCATGTACAGTAGTTGGTCTGCGTGGTCAACATACTACAAGGGCTGAAATTAAAACACTGACCATGTTAATGCTACCTTAAGATTATATGACAGTGGGCAGAAAGGGTGCTGTACAACAATCGAGGACTGGGCCTTTCATGTAACACATGAGAATTTTGGGTCCTATTAAGTATCTATCTGGGATAGATGCAAGAACAAAACACAAAACTATATGCCTTTTTGCAACTGTTTAGAGCTATTACAACAATAAAATAGCCTCAGTGATAAAGTTGCTTTTGCTGCAAAAGTAAAGTAAAATGTTGAAATCCCAAAATGTACAAAATAGTTTTAAAGACATGCTGGAACGCAAAAAAAGAAAATACTCAAAGCAGATGGCATTTCCCGAGTGAGAGAAGGCAGCAGCCTCATAAAACAGACACAGGGAGGACTGACACACTGAATATGTTTACATGCACACTGCCTTACTATAAGGTCACACTCAGGGTAGGCATTACCAGGTCAGGACACCTAGATTATTGATCAATCTTTCAATTACATGGGGCAAATCACGACTGATACTTTTGGAGAAACATCTAATCAAAATATTATCATAATTGATTACTCCCAGTTACTGGACTATTAGTGTGCACATACACATGACATTGAGACACACAGACAACACACAAGACAAAATTAGGGACGGGATGGTTGACTGACAAAAAGAGACATTATAGGAAACACATTTCTTTTCCTTTTTCTCCATTTACCTGTGGTTCCGAATATTCATCGGTTGGAATGATGTCTGTGGCTCCCTCAGAGTAATCATAGAACTGAGAGTAATATAAATCATCAGTAGTGTACTAGAGAGGTTGAGAGAAAGAGAAAGAGAAAGAGAGAGGGGGGGGGGGGGGGGGGGGGCGAAGAGAAGTCTAAGGGTTAGCATTAGCATCAAGAATGCAGAGCGCTCTTTCAGCAAGATGATATGTATAGTACATATCCTCCTGAGCATGCTACATGTTTAAACTTTAAAAGCCAAATAATCTTAATAATTATTCGTGACAAGTGACTGCACTGAAAAATGGTTAGAGGGTGAACACTACGAGTGCGTTAAACACAGCATCATATGGAATTTTACAAGGCACACAGTGTAATACTACAAAGTATTATAATACATTAATTATAACATATGAACACATTACAATTGAGGTCTACTAATAATTCAAATGTCATCATCACTTTTGAATAATATAAACCAAGTGTTACTAAATTAGATAATGGTCTTAATATGGTGAACAAACATGTGGGTCTTAGCCTACAAACATGTAAGCAGATGGGACATTTAAAAGCTCATAAAACAAAAGGAAAACAACGTGGAAACCTTAAAGACAAAAGTACCAGCTGCATTTCAAGGAAATCGTAATGGAACTTTCTCACTGCAAGCATGTAAATTATACGCTTTGGGCATTCTGTATTCAGCAAGATTAAAGGGGACAGATTTTTTTTAAAAGTGCACAATCTTTATAGTCCTCTAGCAGTTTCTTATCAAGGAGGCAGAATCAAAACGATACAACATAATAATTCTCAAGTGCAAGGGGAAAACCCTGACTTCTGGCAATAAAGGTTCATCACACGTCACACACTAACATGGTAGTGAAGTCTGAACATGATGATACCATGCTTACCTGAAAAAATACAGGTTACGGTGTTTGGTAGCATGTGTATTTCCAATAATCAAATTAATCAAACATAGGTTGCTCTCTGGGGTAAAGCTGGCACTGACTTAGGTTCAGGCTCCACGTGGAAATCTTATAGCTGGTCAGTGTCCAAGATTGTTTCACCCTGCCCTTCATAATCACATTAATTATTAATCGGCAAATATTAAAGGCTGGTTAAATTGTTGCACTTAAGTCTGAGGCAGATTTTAGTGTGTGAGTAGGTAAAATAGCAATTTACAAATATCTATTGACTAACAAATAGATACACATTTTGCGCGGTGTCCTTGGCTGCTGCTTCGTCTGGTTTTCAAATCTTACTCACAGGAATAAGAAGTATAAGTAAACGGTGTTAATAGGCTTTTATATGCTGCATCGTTAAGTTTGAAAAAGACAACTGAGGGACAGAGAAAAATATCAGAGAGACAGAATAGATAGCCCAATCAGGTGCTTTCCATTGCCGATTGAACGCCTCAGCATTTGCACTCTAATAAGTAAATTACCCTGTCATTATATTGATAGGTTAAATAGTAAATATGCATTAAATATCACAGGTCAGACAACAGCTGCTGCTTACCATCTGTTAAAATGTTCATGCAAGGTGCACATCCTGCCACCCCTCCAATCAGGGACACAGCAAGGCATATTACCTTTGACAGCTGACAGAAGACACCCGCTATGACATCACTGATAGGGGTGTGGCCAGACGTGCAGCATGCCTTGTTTCAACCATTGATTGAGGGTATATTTACCCAGATGGTGCAATAGTATGTCTCCCAATGTGTAAACATGAAAAAAGTGAAATACTGTTGTAAGTGCTACTACAGGACGTTTCTTGGTTGTGTTGGCTGAATACATTTGTAGTCCACTGAAATAAAATGAATTGTGCATAATTGGATCAAATTAATAAATCTATATAGATGATGCTTGTCTGTGTAACTGTTTTGCCATCACTTGTGTAGACAGAGTGAATGATCAGTACTTTACTGATTTAATCATTGACATCAGCAGTTACAGTACATGACCTATTGTATGGTAATTCTCCTAAAAATGTTATATTTCAACAACTCTGCATCTGTAGTTTTACGCGTGTCAACTCTCTAGATATCTGTTGAAATGTGTGCACTTCATTGTGTGCTTAGCCACACAATGAAGTGGAGCCGTTAAACGCATCCACAGAACAAGGCAAAAGCCTCGCCAGTGTAGACGGAGACACACAGGCAACTATCAACGCACTTCATTTATCCCTGGAGGGGATTTATCACCCATCAAAATACTACATTAATTAATGACAACATTAAACACCTTTTGAACAACTAAATAATAATGTCATTAAGGCTGTAAAGCTCGTTAAGGCTCTCTGCCTCCGAAGACACAGATTTATCATGTGTAAATAAAACAACTGTGGTTCATTGTGTGTACAATATAAGTCATCAAGAGGCCATGGATATGAGCAATAAGCAGTACACAGGTTATAGTGAAGCTCTTCAATTGCTCCTCTTAAAAAACTAAAATTAATCAGGACCCTCAAGGCTCTTAGTAGAATCTCCCCACCACCCGTGGTTGGCTGACCTCTTCCTCTGGCTCCTGGGCCTGCAGGGAATGCCTGTGGGGAGTGTCACAGTCAGCGCTGTAATGTTCACAGTAGTCATATGCTGCTTTAGGATCAGCCACAATCAGAAGTTGCTGGATGTCACCCTGCAGAAAACAGAAAAAGAAACTCGAGTCAGTTCACACAGGAACAAAACTGCCCACATGTGATCTTCTGTGACAGGCAAAAAAAACATAGTAGTAGTTCAGATAAAACAAAAATCACTATTTTGAATTAGACACTAGCAACAGACAAGACAGGACTGTACAGACAAACTGACAAGAAGTTCATGTCTCATCTTGCTCATACTAACACACCGGGTAAAGTGGCACAAATGTAAATCTTAAAATGCAGATGTGATCTCTTATACACTTATTGAGTCTGGCAGAGTAAATCCCACCTTTGTATGATTAAACAGCTTGGCACACACGCCACATAGTCCACACTCACGTGGTGCATGGAGGAAACTAAGTTCAGACACTAGGAAAATTATTATTATCAGCACCAGGGTTTAACTCAAGAAATCATATAAACATGTATCATCAAGAGACAAACAACACCTGGCATGGCTACGTGCTATGGTAGTACTACTAGTACAGCATATGAGCTCATATTATTGTATGTACTCGAAACTATACTACATGAATTACCTATACTGCATTTTACTTTAAGTGTTATTTTATTTTGTAATAATCAGTACTTAATTATAATTAAATTAAACATTTATTGTATATAATATCTACTGTTGCAGTCCTCTTATTATGTTTAAGTTTTAGTTCAACTGTAAATGATCCTGCCACAGTACATAACTTTGTTGAACTCTTAAACAAACAATTTTATGAATCCTTGCAAAAAAAGTTCTGTAAAATTAAAACATGGTTACTGGCCCCACAATCACTCTGAACCAAACACGGTTGTTAACAGCTTATAATTTGAAAACTTAGCCCACAAGACCACATGGTTACCAATGGTGTCTGGAGCACTGAGTGTCAAAGGGACTGTGCTAAAATGAAGCCATCTCTAAAAATGTCACTTGACATGGAGTTTCAATATTTGAATTGAAAGAAAAGAAAATCCATTATATTTATATTTAAAAAACAACAATGCACAATGGCTTTGTCTGGAAACCATTAAAACAGCACACAGGAAAAGAGTAAACTTTGAAACTCTCAGACATGGTTTGGGAAAGTCAGTCAAACCACAATGTTCTCTCTCTGGTTGGGACGGGACACTACGATGCTTGAGACCACTCCAGCACTGTCTCGCCTTGTTTTCAGTCCTACAGCCAAAAGCACACAGCTCACCGCAAGACAGTGAACACTGGTCTGGTTTTTCTTTTGAGTCTGTAATTGCTTGAACCAAGATCCTGGAGGCTGGTTTTTGAGCCTTTATACACATTGCAAAGACAGCGTGGGGTGGTTGTGTGGGTGGTGGTGGTGGTGGTGGTGGTGGTGGTGGGGGGGGGGGGGGGGGGGGGCGCAGGTTAAGAGGCATGTCTTTGATTAGGATGTTTGGCAGCTGAGCACACACTGATGCCTGAGCCCAGAGGTAAAATCCTGATGCACTTGTGCCAGCAGGGACACTATAAGTTGAAGAATGGACGACTGGCAGTGAAACAAAAGAGAAATGAGGCAGGCTGCAACTTGTCAAGAGAATGTGTGTGGGTGTGTGTGTGTGGGTGTGTGTGTGTGTGTGTATGTGTATTTGTAGCTCACTGTGTTAAAACATATGGATCCTTAACATGTACCTTAGTATAAACATCAGTGTGCTAAGGCTTGTCTCATGGGAAAGCAGTTCTCCTTGAAACTTTCTCTGAGTAAACATCAACATCTTGTTGCACAGCTTCAGTTTGACAGTCCAGAGATTCGTCCCTGTGTTCCTCTGAGGGGGTGGAATGCTACTTTTACTTAATTTCTCTCACTGGTTGAACGCATCTCTAACAATACAAGTGTAGGCTATACACTGCATCTGCACACCAAATTTAAAACAGGATAACAATTCAAGGGTTTTTGGCCCATTCCTCAGTTTACCAAATACCTGATCTTTCATAGTGTTATGCCAGCCTTCTAGTTTAGTGGGTCATTAACACTACTTCTGCACATACCAAGGAATTTTACAGCAGGTATTACATTTTTAAAGCTACAATCCTTGTTAATGCAGTGTAACCAGGGCATCATCTCACTTCTGCTGTCTAAAACATCTCAGATCCATTTTCTGTTGAAATGCCTAATATTTTTGCACTTGCACTCATGTTAAGACCAAAAGGAGGTCCAGCAAAGTGCTTACTCGCTTTCTTGCTAAGAGTTAGATGAGAAAATCAATACCACTCACAAGTCTGTGTGGTAAAAATGAAGCCAGCAGCTGAGCTTAATATGAAGGCTGGAAACTGGAGGGCTAGCCTGGCTCTGTCAAATGGTAACACAATTCACACACCAGCACCTTAAAAGCTCACTGATTAACACGTCATATACGGCTTGATTAATCCTTACAATTAATGGCTCCAGCATCACATTTACCACACAGATACAAGAGTGGATTTTAATCCTCTCATCAATACCACTCTGTAATTGGTCATTTATTCATTTAAGTCTTGGAGACAAATATAGCATTTCAGGAAGATATGAGAATATGAAAATATAACCTAACTTCTGTGTTAGCCACTGAACACATTTAGTACACTGACAATGAAAAAACTAAACTGACCTGCCAAGATGGCATGGGACACTGAGTGGGAAATTAGCCTTTATAAATGTGACCATCTACCAGTCACTGACAGATAAATGTTCAAATCCACCAGCCACTCAATAGTAAATCATTATTTTGTGTCTGAAATCTACCTGCATTTGGCTGGTGGCTGATGCTAATTTCCAACCCTAACCTAGGTGCCAAGTCTGAGAAAGGCCTCAGGTGAGGTGTGTGTGTGTGTGTGTGTGTGTGTGTGTGTGTGTGTGCTTGGGAAGGCCTGACAGAGAAAGAGAGATCAAGCCTTTCCCTGAGTCAAGTTGACATGTATTACCTCATGTGTCACCCTAAGACCAACAGTGAATGCTTGAACCCTGCCTAGAGTCAGCTCTAATTAGTCCATGTCTGAGAGCCACCCGTCTGCACACAAATAGGCTGCGGAGACATGGTGTTCAACCCCCAGACCAGATCAGCATAAGTGGGAAACTTCTGACTGTATCGTGGGAGGACATGAGCAACATGACATAGGCATATTCAATAATAAATGCACATGGAAACACGAAAAGACAAAATGATCATTTACTGCATGATATATATCATATACTCCTCTTTACTGTTGCCATAATTTTTTATTATTAACAGTAATAATCCTTTTCTTGTATAAATGGTGTTTCTGTGTACAAGTTTCTTCGCTTAACGGGGCATTAAACTGTCTTTCCAGTAGAAATGCATGCCCTCCCCTCTCTCTCACTCCCTCATTCCCTGTCTCTCTTCACCTGTCCTATCTGAAATAAAGGCAAAAAGCCCAAACAAAATCTTTTAAAAAAGAACAGAAAATAAGCTTGCAGCCGAGTCACCTAACAAACAAGAGCCAACTAACAAAACCAAGACAAGGCAAGTGAGAAACTGAGGAAGGGAACGCCAAGTGGGATTCAGAGACAGACGGGCTGGGATTTAGAGAGAGCAGCTGGGATGGTAAAAGATGTTTTGTGTTTGGAAACACCTGGGGAGAGTTATGCCGAGGCTCTGGGTCTGTCTTCCATTGTGGACGGCTGTGATAAAAGCCCCTGGCAACTTGGAGCAAAGCCAGAGCTCCAAAATATGCCACTTCTGGCTACAGCATAGCACAGAGAAACAGACAGGCCCACGAGGCTGTGGGTTAATAGCTGAGGCCAACGAGAAAAAAGGGAGGGGCTAAAAGGGAGGGGCTAAAAGAGAGGCGCAGCATACACAGTGAAAATGTATAATATGTGTCTATTATAACATTATTTTGAACTAAATGATTTTTTGGGAGATTTCTGAATCTCTCAGTTTTTGACTGCTGACAGCTGCTTGACCACTCAAAGAGCTGCTTTGAGTGGTCCAGTGGTTGCTGTCTGTTTAGAATCAGAAGTCTTAAATCATCATCACTACTAAATCTGAAATGACTGAACAGAATTCTTTCAATTTTACTGATGTTCATCACAGCTAAAATACACCAGTACAGCCACAAAGTCAGTTTTCAGCACAGAAATAAATGGTATGACGGTACCGAGCTCATGACGTCATACAGCATCTTTTTCTATTCTTAACCTCATCCTAAGCACAGGGGACCATGGGATATAAATACACATGAAAGGGGTCAAAGGTTACATCAGTGCACAGTGAAAATGTTTGATTCCCACAGAGGCGCTGCATGAAGACAACCTCCATGTTGCATAGTCATTATACAGCAGTGTTTGGTTTTGCTGTGATACAGCTTTTTTTGCATTTTCTCTACTAAAATACAATTACATGTTGTAATTACAGGGTGGGTGCAGGGCATTACTGACCAAATCAAAACACAGGTAGTAGTCACCATTGGTCCTTTTGACATACCTTTGCCCAGGGCAACATACATTTAGTCCAACCAGAGCTAACTGTAATTAGACATCCCCATACAATAATTAACCACTTAGCCAAAGACTATACAGTACAGTTTCCCTTAGAAGAAACGAGAATTAAGAAACCAAGTAAAGGCAAAAGGAATTTCCACACCAGACAGTTGGTGGTCAACTCCCCAAAACATGACATTAAAAGATAATGACAGATCGAAGCTAATTTAAAATATAACAGCTAAGAGAGCTTTAAAGCAGCTGGATTGTTTTGTGTTACTATAATCTGTTTACAGCGATAAAAAGAAATTCTGAAACTCCATGTCATATTCCATCAAAAGAGAAGAACACAAAAAGAATGCCCTCCTCATTGATTCTAGGTTTGTTATTAGCTATCTAGGCTAGCATTTTGATAGCAATATCCACCACAAACCAATATGTTTTTTTGTAGACAAGATGCATCTTCTGGCTGGTGGTGTGGCATCGAGATATAGAACACCAGACCTATCTAGAACTAAAGGTGAGACACGCCGAGTGTTTGTTATCCAAAAATAGAGGCATATGTGAGTGAGCTCGATTAAGACAGGTACTGTCAGCCAGGCATGAATAGACGGTCTCATGGCTCTGGCACGGTAGAGAGGCCTCAAGTTGGGGAGGAGGTGGTGAGCAGAGGAGAATATGCAGGGAGGGGAGGCGATGAGGAAATGGGGAAGGCCTAACGGGGCAATGAAAGACTCCCATTCATCTAAATTAGATCCCTTTGCGACGGTGGTCGCCTCCAACCTGGGGCAGGTATGGCATGAATAGACGTTTATGAAAAATGCAGGTCAGCTTGTGAAAACAAATTTCAGAGTTTGAAAAAGGGAGCAAATGTTTTATTATTATTGAATGTATTAAATATTACCCCTGGAAAAAAAAACTGGCCAACCACAGTGGTTACAAAAGGGGACTAAAAACTTAACTTTGGGAGAAACTGTAAAAAATAGTCACTGCATTTCGTACATTCCTCCATTCTTATACATAAGTTATACTGTAATTAAATCAAATATAGTGAGGTCTGCGGAGAATCTGCTATGGTACAGCATTTCCTGGGCATTCCTTTGAGCAAAACTGATTTTACCAACACCTTTGTTTTCTCATTATAACCACTGACTTAAATGCCAAAGTATTTCCTTCCCCTGTATATCCCAGCACGCATCGGGCCCTGTGGATCTCTGAGGAGAGCAGGGACAGAGAACAGACAGCAGACCTGTTCCAAAAACCACACAGAGAAGACCCTGTTAACTGACTTATGGCTCCTATTTTCAGCCCCTCCACCGGCCACCCTCTGACTGGACACACTGTTTCATACAAATGCTGGCTTCAGTGCCCTCTCATAAATCTACTCAAAACTGAGGAGATATGAAAGCAAAGTTGCACCTAAAAAAAGTCCCTAGAACGTCTTTGCTGAGTAACATGAAACAATAATGTCACATTTGAGTAACATCCATACTGCAAACAGATTTAATATTTTTCCTAATGAAGGTAAAAAAAAGTGACTAAAATAATATTCTTATTATCATACTATCATCAAACTGATATAACGTATATGCACTATATAATGGCAGCACCTTTAAAACAATTATCAATGCTTTTCTATTAAATATAATTTATATTTTATTTAGTCATCTGACTTGTGATAATCTTGTCTTTTAAATCAGCGAACACTTGCATGTCATAATCCAAATGAACTCAGTGCAGCACCAGGTCAGACAAAAGTCCAAAGAACAATTTAATGAGCAACACAGAGAGTGAAAAATGTTAAATCTTTGTGCACATACACAAAACGTTCAAGGCTCTCTGTCCCCACGGCGATGACAAGGCATGCTAATAAAAAGGCTTAAAACAAGAGGAGCAGCATCAATCATTCAAACGCGGCATCCGAATAATGACCAGTTATTCCTGCTGCCCATAAACATACCAGCACTCTCTCACAAGCAAACACAGCCCCCATGCAGCCTTATAGTGACCTTTACTTCCCACCAGAGAAGACCACAAGTGCCATGACAATTCAGCCATTGTCTGTCATTATTTACATTCGCCTGACCCCATGCCAGCTTCCACCTTTGGATGAACTGTGCCTCAAAGCAAAAGGTTCTAATCACTGACTAAGGATGTGCAGCGGTAACGTACCTCAGATCTCAGAGAGTTGCGCATTATTAATTTAAAGTTTGATGGTGAAAGATGTAGGTCTGTATGTTATTGGTTATTGGTGCTCATGCTAACAATCCAGTTCCACTTATTCTTAAAAAAACAATGTCAGATTGCGTCAATTTTCCAACCAATATGTGTTATACATTTCAAAAAATAAAAAGTATAAAAACAACATACCTACTATTACACATACCACTTGAAAATAACAGGACACCGTTTTTGCCAAAGCTGAGGATTGAAAAACTTGGTTTAGTGCAATTAATTCGATACTATCATGGCTGCCATCCTGCCATTAATCTAATCAAGAAATCCATTAATTGCTAGTTTAATTCAACCACTTCACTCCAAGTCAATTCGAATCAGATCACATCATATAAAATCAGATTAAAGTCAATCCAAGAAAACATTTCAACAAGGCCAGTTATTTTGTTACAGCTTTAACAAAGGAATTTGAGAAGTGTGAGAAATTTACTAAAAGCTTGCAATGATCATGTACAAAAAAAACTATGAATAACAGAAGTAAACTCAGAAGACATTTTATAACCATCTATTTACAGTTAGTCCCTGCTGGAACTTTTTGTGTAGATGGACAGCTGATGTGTGGATGAGCTTGTCAGGTAAGTAACATTTGTCACAAATAAACCTCACAGTCATCCAAATCCCAATAGCACATTCTATATTATTTCATTTTTATGAACTATTTAGCTGTACAGTAATATATCATATACTATTTTACATATTTGTGCTTGCTTGCAATCTACGTATGTTGAGTGGGATTTTGAAAGGCTGCTCAAGGAGCAAAAACTACTGTACAACGTGCTTTATGGACCACTACATATAACCTGAGCTTCATTGATCAAGTTACTCATGTTGTCAAGTAGTAGATCAAAAACAAAAGCTAAACACTTCTTTTAGGACTCTTCTGAACTGTTTTCAATCTACACTCAAGCATCAGCAGCCTAAATAAAAGGCCTCAGATATCTCAGAGATAGCTGTGATAGCCATATGAACTTCCTCATAAAATCAAAACAATTGCAGCCCTCCAGATCCACCCTGGTTTCAATCATCTCCACATTCCATTCGGTAGCATCAAAGGGGTCCAGGGCTGCCTTCATGGGACTTAAACTAAAACCCCCTTAGGCAAAGCACTTCAAGCAACGTTTGAAATCTGGTCACAGTAAATACCCCTACCAACGTTTCAGTCAAAGATGGTTGTTGCGTCATTTCTGATCAATATGCCAATAAGTAACAAGCAATGGCGCAGCTTAAGCTTTTCAATCATAGAAGACGTGTTCACACAGTCCATCACACTGAAAACTTTACCTGGAAAACCTCCTCATCCAGGATCCTGGTGCCGAACACGGTGATGCCATTGGTGCTGATGGAAGCATGGTCACTCCTGAGGAGTTGTTTGGTGATCTTCTTTTTACAGTCTACGATGATGGTGACCGTCTTCTTCTCCACGCTGATGGCCACGCGGTGCCACCTGGTCAAGGACACAATGAGGAGAGGTGAGAAATAAATGAAGCCACGGCCAATAACTGTTATTAAATCATTCTCAATGCCACAGGGCATCTTAAGCCATTGTATCTGCTTATTGTGAATGTATGATAACTACTGAAATCAGTGAATGATGTAAAATAAACATGCAAAAATGACAACATTGAGAACTGATTACATTTTATGGAAACCTTAACAGCACTTCTAATAGGATTATAATCTGCAGTTTATCCATCACAACACACCTCAAGGAGAAAGAAACTCAGAATGCTCCGTTGTACGGTGTGATGCATTACAGAAGCTTAATGCTCTAAGAACCATGAACTTCAGAGTCATGTATATTTCCATCGACAACACCCATAGATGCAAAGGGTTAACCGAGGTCACACGTGAGTCTGACCCCTCCCTCGCCTCTGGTCCATTTGCCTCTGCACTTAAGGGCTATTGCATACCAGGCAGCGGTGGACCACATTCTTGCCCCCACACTCTGGCCTTGTTTAACACGGGATTACACTCATTAAACTCCAAACTTAATCCTCCTTCTGGGTTACTCGGCATGACAGACATGGTGAACATTGTGGAAAGTGTGTGTCAGGATCCAGGAAGGCCTGCCTTGCCAGAGCAGGAGACACACAGTCAAAACATTGTTCTGAGGTGGAAGATGAGACTTGGCACCACTGTAGCTCAAGATGAATATAAGAAGCGTTTATCACAGATACAGATGTATATCTGATATTATATTATATATCTGTTTGGTAAATCTTGTTATCAGAAGACGATAGATGACCAGTTCCTTTTTGACCATAGAGACTTATTCCAGGGCAGGCGACGGGGCTTAGAGGAAAATAAATGTGCAACAGTCTCTGAGCTTAGCAGTACAGCAAGAAGGATTACTTGTATGACTCTTTATATGGCAGAGAGGTAAATGTTGATTTCAATAGGTACATTATTATAAGGAGAAGAGTAACATAGTATTGGAAAACGCAGTCTTTTGAAAAGCATGTTTAAAGAGCTTAACTAAGATAAAACTGACAGTAAGGTGTGACTGAATAGAAATCCTCCCATTCACCTTCCCTTTAAATAAAAAGATAATGCTCTTTTTCACCTCATTAATATCATCATTGTGCCTCTCTTTTCAAGCTTGGCATATGCTTCTCAGGAACAATGAATGCATCCACAGGGATCGCGTACCGTACGCAGCCTGAGCTGTAGTCACTGAAGGTTTAGACAAGGCCTGCAGCTGGAATGCACCCAGACCAACAAGAGTTAAAAATCCTCTAGAGAGAACATTGCTCCTTAGACAGTGGGTCACAAAAACTTCATACTGGATAAAACAGCCCTACGAGACTACCACAAAGCTGGCTTTGTTGCAACCTGCATACAAAGCAGAGTTATTATTGACATGAGACTCTTGAATGATTTACCAAGCTTCCCTTCTATCACGATAACTGTGCACATTCTAGATCTCCTTTTAAGCCAGTTTGGGTTACAAAAATATTGTGACCAGGTTATGAGTTCTTTTAAAAGCTATAAATAATAAATGATCCTCACATAGCATGTTCAGCAAATGAAAAAAAGTTTAATAACACAGAGGAGGACTACTATTTCAAATTATGACTTTTCCCAGCTGCGTATCTGTTTATTTATCCCCCCGATGCCCCTGCACACAGGCTCATGTCATCTTAGCTGAAGCTCTGAGTGAGAACTCTGGGATTTCTGAACTTGGGAGCAGATAATCAGGTTTATTCTAAAAGGTTAGGAGCGTTGTTTCTGGTTTGGTGAGGTAATCCAAGGGGGTAAAGAGGAAGTTTAGGACTGCCCCTTTCCCCTCTCTAAAATAACAGAGGCAGTGAGTTCATAGATGAGGTCAGGTTGCCCATAGCAGTCCCTGCTGTGCCCCAATAATCCAGTGTCTCCCTGTCTCTGACCTGTCTCTGTGCCCACAGGCCCCTGATGGGATGGATAATCCAGTCATGAGCACCTGTGGTGCAACAATGGGAAGATCTGGGTTGTTTTCTCGCTTTTATCAAGAAGAACAAGTCAGGGGAAAGCAGTTTAGTGTAGGAATGTTTTAGATTTGGTAATTAAACTAGTTTTAAGATGATCAAAATGACACTGAAATCTCCCCACCTCTAATAATAATGCATATTCATGTATACTAATGAGAAATTTAGTCAAAATACACAACAATCTATCCCGCGTTTACAGAGACAATCACATGACAAAATAAAATAATGATGTTTGAGATTTGACATACTTTCCGTCAGCAAGGTTGAGGTTACGGAACAGAGGGTAGTCCTCCGGGTCTGGCTTGCCAGTCTGATCCTCATACAGGAAGACAGGCGAGCGTCCCATTTCCACGCCCAGCTGCTGGACTCCCTGACTGTTGTAAATGGACAGCAAGAAGGACTGGAGGCCGAATTTGGGGCGCACTGTGGTCAGGATGGAGAAGTCCTCCGGAAAAACACCTTCTACAAGGCCAAAGGAGGAGGAGTGGAAAAGATAGGTGAATGAGTTAGCGTTATTGTGACAGAGAGCACTTCCAACATGACTGAATAATTAAAAACTATATAATTTGTTATATAGTATTTCGAGGCCTCAGCTTCAGTTTTCTCATATAAGTAATAATCAATGATTTTTTGTTGTTGTATCACACTGTATCACTGATATATAACACAATACTGATGTGACCTACAGCCACTTAATAAAAATGTTTTTTTCATTTTAACATTGGCAAATTTTGAGACATACTTTTAATTTTGTTCTCTGTGTGAGGCACAACATGCATCATCTAAATTATGAGTCTAGTTTAGAGCTACAGGGATCAGCTGCATGCACAGAGGTTCAGTTCTTTGCATGTATAGGCTAGATTTTTATCTAAAAGATATTGGGGAGGCAGCCTTGCCTCTTATTTAATAATCAGAGCAGTCACAGAGCCGAGACAATCACCAGTTCACCCATGATAGTTGAAAGAGGATAAAGTTAGAGAAATCTTACCAGGGAATAACTGTGTAGTAGGGGCACTAATCTGGACCTGCTTGGCAACTCTGTAAGCTGAGTCCGGCTTTGATGCTCTTCGGTTTGTGCAAAATCCTGATGTTTTCGTCACTCCTTCGGGGTAATTTTGAAATTCTAATACTTTTAGCACATCCACTGGCTCTGCTGATCAGGGGAGCAAATAAAACATCAGTTAGATCATAGCAATGGTTTTTGTGTGCTTGGTTCATCAAATACATATCGTAATACATAACGTATATTATTTTCAGTTGGTTATATGGTTTGCGATTCAGATGAAAAAAAGATTAACCCAGCCTAGTCTGTGGATGAGTCCCTCATCATGACCAACCCATACCAGTAATGATATGTGTTTCCCTATAATAAAAATGGCACTATGCACAATTGTCATAGTATCTATGATTAACTTAAATAACATTTACTCAGTGATAAACACCCCCAGTTAACATGTCTAAATAGTTATGGTAGGAAATGCTGCATTCCTGTGGCTCTACCGGCTCATCTGACAGGAAATGTCTTGGTCAAGGCCAACCAAAGAGCATAATGAACAATGTGCAGAGATCTGGTTCTATAACACCTGGATAGGTTTACTCTGATAAGGGTCACCAGAAGCTCTCCGGTTTTCCATTCTCTTCAATCTGATGCACTTAACATAAAGGAGCCTGTGTGGCCTGATGGTGCCAATGGGAAAGCCTTATAATTATGCCTCTTCATCAAAACACCCTATCAGTATAAAACATTAGCTTTGGGAAAATTTTAGGGGAGAGACTGAAGTGCTGCAGTATATTGACCCTTTGTTAGGTGGGACAGTTGTACCTGTTCCTGGGAGATGTTTTACTCTGCAAGGTCCAAGAAAAAGTCAAATTCATGTCACAAACGAGACCATAAACATTATCTACACACCTCACTTCATAACAGTACAATCCAAACTTAACAATGCAAATGTTATTCTATTGTTTTACATGACATTTTGCTAAAAGAGTTTAATACACATAGTAAGTGGGAATTATGAATAAAGCCCCACATGAAAGCTTGAAATCCATATATTAAAATAAAAATGGTCACTCACTTCACTCTACAGAGCTGAGCAGACCTCTAAAACAGGAAACACAATGCAAGATTGTTAAATGTAATAACACTAATCCGTTTTAGTGGGGTAAATAAGCATGCCAAGGTGTCTGAAAGTATCAGCAAGCCTTTTCTGACAGCTCTAAAGCCACTGTTTTGGTTGGCATGTAGAGGTCTAATCACTCTGAAAGTTTCTTTAACGTCTTGATGCAGGGGGATCTTTAAAAAAATGTTGCTTTCAACACTTTTTGGTCAACATTCCTGCAGTGGCAAGGAAAAGCTAATTAAGAGCCTGTTTCATTCTGTTCAGAAAAGCATGTGGTTTGGGGACAAGTCCCTGTTTCAAAATGAATCTATTTTGACTGAATAGGTAGGTCCTGCAAGCATTTGCTTGTACAGATGGTTTGTCCAAGATCACCAGATAATCAATGCTGATTACACTGCTATTTGAGCACACCATTGAGACCTAGACAAAAATCATCCCATTGCTGTGATCTGATCCTTATCAAATTATTCATTCAATGTGTTTTGCTGCTTGCCTTCCATAAATATTAAATCTTTAAGTTTTCTCAGCTGCCACCTTATTATGCTGAAGGTATTTTCTACATCTGGCACCTTGCACAACACCTGTGATTGACCAGATGACCATCATGATGATGGCAAAGAGAGCTGGTCTGCTCCAGTCCATAGTACAAACCTGTAAACTGTACACTGTCCAAAAAAAGCACACCACTTTTATTCGCTCAAAAGCAACCTGAAACTGGAGGCAGAAATTATCCCTGTATGAGAAGTTTGGGTTGGATGATTGAGCTCAGTAAGAGTACTTGAGTGTCCTCCCTGTCTACCTGCCACAATCCAACTCACTCCTCCAAGTCGAGAGCAAAACCAGCAAACTGTTACTCTGAAGGAATGCCATCTCTAAGAACATCTTGGCCTTTTTTTGGAGCTTGTGAGGATGAACCAGCTACTTACTTTGGACAGTGAACTGAGGACCTCATTGTGAGTTCCTGTAGGGTTGCTTTCAGTTCAAACTCCACGACTCATATGTTCCAGATGTGGCAGTTTGGCCAGGCTACGACCCTCACACAGGGGTGCTGAGAAAACGTCAATACTGGCCAATCCATTAAGGTGGCCAAATGAGTATGCACAGGTTTTAAAAGAGTGCATCTGATGGGCTGGTGTGAGTTTGCCCTTGAGGCTGAGCAAACAGGCCATATAGCTACCAGGGAGAACTCAGGTGGCATGGAGGGACGAACCTCCCTTAGTCTGGAGAAGAGAGACAATTCAAGCCAGCCCCAAGACCAGGCAAAACAGCCTCTGCTGCTCAATTGTTGGATCATCCGAACATCATTATGCGAAAGCATGTGGGGAAGGGAGGGGCAGTGTGACACATTACCATAAGAAATATATCATCTCCATCATGTTCACAGGTGTAAATCGATGTAAACAGTGTGTTACAAGAGATAACATCACACCATTCTTCGGGCTGAGGCCAAAAGAAGTCTGTCTCAGCTCATCCTTTACCACATCATATGCAAGACTTGAGCATAGTGATCTCATAAATCCCCCTCCTGCTGTGTCATTTCCAGCCCTTACATCTTTACAGAAAGGTGAAATTGGCTGGTAAACGGAGGAGGACCTTTTCACCTGCAGCTCCCTGAGACTCTAATAATATCTTCAGCCAGAATGCCCCCCAATCCCCTCCCCACTCTCTCCTTCCTTCAACTTCCACCATGCTGTCGGCTAAAACAAGACAGCTTTATGCTGGTGTCATTCCAAAGAAACTTATGCAGAAAACTTATGACCTATGCAGTGTTTCAAAGCATTTTTCCTTCCACTCTTCCCGCCTTGCTTTTCCTCTCATTAACTCCTTCTACTGTATGCCTCCTTATGAATTTCAGAGCATGTTATCATGTAGTGTTTGAATCTTTTTCCTAAATCACACCAGGTGATGTAATTTCTTGAAAGCCACTGTGATCATCCCTATTTCTGAGTTTTGAATTCCCAGCAATAGCACAATTTCTAGTTTTGTGTGGAGGAAGACAAACGTGTGATCCAGCAACGATTATAAATATGTGACAACTACACAAGACAAAGAGCTGGTTAGCTGATGTTCTGGGTTGACCACGTTAGGGAGAGGACTCTGAAAATCCTAGCTTTGTCTGATGGAATGCACATCTGAGCCTGAGCCCCGGGGGCTAAGAAAACGTGTCTGTACACTGCTAGATGGAGAGGGCACCCTGCAGAAACTGCTTCGACTGACTGAGCTGAACACAGAGCCTGCAGCAGAATATTTAGGATTTTAAAAAAAGAGGCAAGAGTTGATGAGACTGGAAAAGTGAGATGTTTTAATCTGAAGTACAATTCAAATCTGAACTATAAGGGTATAAACAAATGACTGTAAAAGGAGGAAATTTAAAGCTGGAAATGGATTAAAATAAAGATAAATTGTACAATAACACCAGATTGACACACTTTTATTTCTTGCTTTAACGTCACTAGTCATTAGATAAAAAGGTTGAGACATCCAAACACCTATGTGTTTATGAAACTGTTCCAAAACCCATAGCGTAAACTAAAACAAGGCTGAATTTGTCATTATGGAGATACAAGAGGCATCTCTACCCTAATCTCTGTGCAACAATAAATGCTCACAAAGTTGTCAATAGGCCAAGGTGTGAGGCCTATGTAATCCTGAACCCTGTGACTTGTGGCCATTGTGGCTCCAGGCTAGGCCCATATGCAGGGCTGCTCTTTGAAGGCTCTGAAATCATAGGGAAGTGCAACAAGGACCGTCATCAAATGAATGCTCAGCACTTAGAGGGGAAGCATTCCCACCAACACAACACAGCCTTGTACTGCAGCCGACCAAACATCTAAGTGCAAAGTTGAGGGGAAGAGCTGGGCACCAAGGGGAAGGGTGGGGGGGAGGGGGGCGTTGCACAAGACAACTCTTGGGCTTCAGTGTGGACCAGGGCAGTGTGGAGATAGGGTGAACCTGCCTGACCACTTAGCCCCCTGCATACCCAGAGGGGCTTTGCATTGACAGATCCACTGAGGCCTTTGTAAAAATGCTTGTCACTAGGATACTACATATTTAATAGCATACCAATCGTATAAGCTGACAAAATGTCATTGTATCTGCAAAGATTATTGGTTGTCTCATAACCTTCAATTAGCCATCCATCCTGTGTAGTCTGTGCTCCTCTTCACATGGAAGGATTACATCCACTGAATTAATTTATGAGAGGTGGATTCTTGTGGAGTATACTGACAATCAGGTCAACATACAAAAAACATAATCACAGCACTCTTTAAAACCACACATCTCAATATCCCATCAGGCTGACAAGAAATATATGATTACTTGTTAGTGAGTAGGATAGATGGGTCCAGTGCAATTGGGAATTTGTAAGTAACATAAAAAGTCCATGCACTGACAACTGTCCGGAGTCATCAGGCAGGGGAAATCCACCCTGCTAACCGTGTCCACATCCACCTAGCGGACCACAGTTCAAACAAAGACCTTTCTTTCTGCCTAAGTGAATCTTAAAAAGCAAGGAGCGCTGCTCTGTTTTCCTGATTCTCTACAATCACATACCAGGGGTTTAGGATGAATTTAATTAAGCAAGGTGTTTCATGTTCTGGGCAGACGCTTCCCACTGATGCGTAAAAGTAGCCCGCGGCAAATTTTGTCTTAATGAATATAGTGCTTTTGGCCAACAAAATATGTGCACCTCAAGCAATTACCCATTGCATGTAGCTACTGTAAGCTGCCTGTAGAACAGGGTTTAACTGTCCACTTCACTACAGTAGTGAGCAGCTTGTTGTTTGGTGGCTTCCACACAGCGCTCAATCCTACAGTAAAGCGACATTACCCCATATACTTGTGACTACTTTGTTTGTGGAACGGGGAAAATCAGAAAGAAAGCAAACATGACGCCGCTGTGTCCAGGTAAATCTGTTAATCCCACAATCTCCATCATCAGTTACCGAGTTTCCCAGGCGGTCGCCGCTCCGTCCCCTTTCGGTCACATAAAGTTCAGTAGAGACGTTTGGTCCCTAACAATCTTACCTGCTCTGACATTGGTAGCCTGTAGAGCCAGGATTAAAGTGATGAATGCGGTTATAGTGGAATCCATAAGCCACCTTTTCGTTTTCCACCTTGTGGACCACCTTTGCATCTCCATGGCCGGGCACCCACAAGTGAACAAAACTTTTGGGCGACTTCAGGTGATTTTTAACGACGTCCCTTCCACAATCCTGAGTGATGATGGAAACTGTCCTACAAAAAAGCCATAAGTGAGGAGTTTAGCCTCTTCTCTCAGCCACACCGAGGCCCCCGATCCTCCTTCCAAGTGCCCAGCCTTCACAGTGAAGGTAGTCGGGCTTTAACCAAAACGCACAGAGTGCAGTCGGTACACTTGGTGCGTCCACGGACGGGAGGGCTGGGCAAGCTCCACAAACCGGAGCCACGATTACAGGGAAAAAACAAGTGAACCAGCCCCCGATTAGCAAATCACGGGGCTGGAAATTCTCCTTCGGGTCCACCCATTAGCTTTGTAATGAGCCCCGAAAGAGGAGAAAAAATTAAACTGTGACAAAGTTGGGAACGACCTGGGAAGGATGAAATTACGGATTTGTACATGCAGGGTCTCTCTATAATACTGATAATAGACTCAGGCCAATAGTCTTACACCACTTGAGCAAGTGCAGATAACTGCTATTTGCAGCATGAATACAGTATTTAGTGAGCAAAATGATTGTTAGAACATTTCTACCATAATAGGCCTACACTCCCGCGAATCCTCCTTGGCAACAAAACATATACTTTAAAATGTAAAAAATTAGGTTATAATATCACAACCACACATATTGATGCAAAACATAAACAAAGTGGTAAACAAGTAACAAACACAGTGATGAGTTTTATTAGCATGTCGGTAGTATGGAATCAGTGCAGTTCAGTGGTGTATCACTTGGCAGACAGCTATAGTCCAGGTGGCTGATAACTTGTATTAAAAGTAAAACTGCCATTATTCCAAAAACAAATACAATGGCAAAATACAAAAAAATACAAAAATACACAGAAATAAGAAAGAACATAGAAAGCAGTTTTTTGATCTTACAGGGTCTCGGGTAGCAAATTAAAGGAGACACCTGAATAAATGATTTCCACCACCATCATAACAAAACCAATTGAGGGAATATCCTTTGGAAGAAATGTTTTCATCCCTCCAGTTGAGTTTCAGAGATTTGCAGAATCTCATGGCAATTTTCTTGTGACCTTTGGTGAACAAAAACCTTTACTAAGACACACCATGCTGGTTTTTCCTTTAGTTTGTCACCAGTATATGAACTGGAGATATATTAATAATGTATAGAATGTATATTCCACATATTTTCACCTTCTATCAGCCTGTCATGTAATAAAATTGAGTATCCTCAACAATACATCCCGGATTACAACGTAAATTAAAAAACCTAAAAAGACATTTCAATTTTGTTGCTAATTTTATTATTTATTTTTTTACCCTTTGGCCAAATATATCAGACTTTCCTTTTCAGTGAATAGGTATACAGGGACTCTATGCCTTTAAAAGCCATCTACACTGTGAACAAATGTAATTATTTGCCAACAGTGTGAGATAACTCCACTTATTCCGAGGGGTTTCTCCTGTTTCAAGGGTTTCCTGCAAATGAGTGTGTGAATATCCTGAAACAAGACACAATTACGCCGGTTGACCGAAACACTCTCTTGGTCAACCCTAAAGGGTGATTGCAGAGAGATGAAGGATTCCAGGGATCCTCATCTAATTGTCTTTTAGAAGAAGGGGTCAGTCCAGAAGACAGTCAGCTCCTTGTATCTCTTGGCTCACTTCAGTGAAGGCATGGATCCTGACCAGGCTCTGTCTGTCAGCCAGTTCATCCTTCCCAGCCAGCCAGACTAAGCCTGTTTGCAGCCAAACAGTATCAGATGCTCCTCCTGGATGCCCACTGGCGGAAAGCAGAGCCATTTCTCTGGGACGAATTGGTGTCTGGGCAGAAAAGGTTTCATGCTACATCTCATCCTATCAGAGAGCAGGGGCATTCCCAAAGTGGGCTCCAGTGTCTTCCATGGGTTCTCGTGGAGTGAAAAATCAATGGTAAAAGGAAAAAAGTAGTAGTTCACTCTCTTTACTATTATCTGCCATTGATAGCCTTTGCTTTAGACAGTCCGGTGTGCACTTCAAAGGACATATTAGTAATAGCGAGTCTGTCAGCAATAGTTGATACATTGAAAGATACTAGCGTGACAGCAGCAGATGGCGGCCTCATGGATAGTGATTCGTGCATATGATTTGAAGTTTGCTGGTTTGATTTCCTGTTGGATGAAGAAAATCTGGACAATGAGAATGTCACATTCCCCTTCATTCAAGAAATGCTGCCAGTATACTTGCCACCAAATAAACCACACTTCCATTGTTAGAGGTGGATTGTGACCAGCGCAGCAGTAGACCATAATATAACCATACTGCAGCGTTAGGAGGCATTCAGGTATGTAATCAGTTATGGCTTTATTACTTTTTTACTAGCTGCTGTCTGAGTTGTAGCATGCAAAATTATAAGTTTATGTGGATAAATGCAACAGATGATCTTGATAAGCGATTGATATGTGATTTAGACGTACAGTTGTGTCACAGTATTGCACAGTGTACATTTTGACTCAGTAACCCAAATTCTTTTCATTTAAGAAGTTAGATTTTATCAGTTTCAGAACTTAAATTTTGTGACAATCACCAAGTTTTAACAGTTGATTAGTAATCATTTGTAATCATTATAATTATATAAAATGCAAAATCTGTGTCTAAAACATATAGTCTCACTCAAGTATTCTCCCATGATTACTGCCAGCATGTGCCTGTAATTGTTAACAGCTGTGACTATCATGACAATCAGCCTTTGTCCAAAATTGTTACTGTCTCCACTAATGAGATGGCCCAAAAAACAACAGATAACCAAGCCAAATAACAGCTACCAGACAAGTGAATAATCTCTCTGGCAATGCAGTCTACTCACTTACTGTCGTGGCAGTTACAATTAATGATTCTGTACAGTAACTTGTGTTGTTTAAATAACAGACGTACTGTACATTGCTTTGTATCAAGTTTTGAACTGTACCAGATTTTTGGTATTGTACTGCTGCCATTATTTTGAGACATATGTGCCTTCCGCTGTACTTTTTGGGGCCTCAAAAGGCCGTTTCAAAGACCTGAAAGGTGAGATTATGTAACCTATGTTTTAAACAAGTCTTACATGTGCTTACAAATGTGTTGTAATGGCAACTGCACTGTCTTTTGTTCAAGGAAGCATTATGCACGAGGCACTGCTCAAGATCAGTCTAAATGCTAGAAGCTGGCTCTAGACATTAGCTTAGCTACTAGCTATAGCTAGTTCACCTAAACCAGGTACGGTTTAGAAAGGAGACGGTTTACAAGAGTAATTTCCTGTAGCTGTGTCACGTGGGTTTTGGCCTCACCCCTTTAGGAGATTTGCGTGGGTCCCTAGTCTATTCACTCAAATGGGAGAAGTGGACATAAGCACAGATTCTTTCGCCCCATAGTCACCGAAGTAAAGGTTGGACCCATTTTTCACATTTTTTTACTGACGTAAAATTGCATTTTTCAGACAAATCAGGAGAAAATTTATTTTGTTTGAGACCTGTCTGCCTCAGCATCACACTGAAACTGGCAGAGACGGTTCAGAGAAGTAAGTTATAAGTTATATTAAAGTTAGTTATCTTGCACACACAACCCTTTCATCCATCCACGCAACATTCACATCACTTCCAAATGAGGTGGGGGAAGAGGCGGGAGAGGCAACCACGCCCACTTAGGAGACAGGAAGTGTATACCAATTCAAACCATTGTATACCAGCTTGTAACGTGTCATCTTCTGTGACATAGCATCTTTGGGACCTTCATTGTCATGGCTACAATAATAAACCCTTGGTTACAGTTAGAGAACAACCTAACTAATGGTTAACTGTTGGTAGGAAACGGATCTCCCGTGTAAAGATCTATTGTTTTGTTGAGCTATCCATCCACCCTGACCTCCACCCTCTGCAGACTTTATGGATCTATAACAATGTTACCTGACTTACTCATTTGCTCCCGATGTACATTTCATAATTACTACAGCCACTAACCTTTGTTACAACATACATTTCTTTAAAACAACAAACACCACATGAAAAATCACTAGCTTCAGACTGCATGGAGCTTTCTTTATGAACGAAAACTGGGGGAAAGCAGCTTTTACTGTGGAATGCAACACCTCCAACAGATTAAGAGGGATTTAATGCCTCAATGTTTCAATAATTACCAGTGCACATGATCTATATAAACATATGGCCAGGTCAGGAATGAAAATAGGTAAATAAAAATAAAATGCCTAGGAGCAGCCACATACGCACCGTATACAACAAAAAATGTTAAATAGACGAATGAGTCAGATGAAGATATTTTCTTTAACAACTGGACAAGTACAATGGTGATATCAGGAAAGTACGTAGTGTTGTTGGTGTACCGGAGGTGAAATCAATATCATTAACATCTTGCAATAAATACTCAAAGCCAGTAAAACAAACGCTCAAGAAAACTTAACTTAGCCAGTCACTGTTGCTGTTTGGTAATTCACTAAAGCAGAGGCAAAAATGCAAATCCCGGGACGTGATCCTACAGCAACTGAAAATAGTTGGTGCCAGAGTATTTTGGATAGCCATTTGGCTTAGCCTCAGTTCTACACATGAACTACATGAACACAGGACCTTTATGGTGAAAAGGGACCTGGATTCAAAATCTGATACATTTTTAAACTATATGCTGTTAGAAAGGTTTAATGTATACCGTAGAAATGTTAAAATGAGAATAGTTCTTTCACTTGCTATGAATGTTACCTGACATGGTATCGAAACACAAGCACTTTTCACATGCACACTCAAGTCAACCACCCGCCACTGTCTGTCACTGTTTACACTCTTTGCAGAGGAGAGTATAAAGAGCTCTTTCTTCACACTCACTCCAGTCCCCTGTCTAACACAAGCAAGAAAAAGTTCCCCTCACTTCACTAACATTATTTTTGGCTACCACGTTATTTCATAAGAATAAATACACTTATAATCTTATATCAATCGGTAAGTCATCATGGGACTGAAACGCTTTTATTAGAAGCCTATCCTGATTTGGGGTAATTTGAGGTAATTTTTGGAAAGCCAGGTCTTCATTTGTTTGAAGGTTTCTATGCCAAGGGTTTTTGGGATATATTTTTTCTACTGAAACTACTCTTTGTTGTCATACACAGTGACAGTGCCAGTGACAACCATGTATTTTCAATGTGGTCTACCATGTAAGGCTCTAGAATAAACATGCCTCCATTTTGAGATGGTGTGCTGCCTAGTTTATTTATATATGAAATAATAGAGAAATATGACATGAACAGACCTGAGCATCAGAGCCATTTCCATAGTGGTTGTAGTATTCTACTGCAATCTGTGAATAAAGAGTATGTACAGGTATTTTCTTTGATTTCATAATTATGTGCCAAACGTTCTTTAGTATTTGATCACATTTAAATGGTTGCACCAGAAAATGGCACATTTTGGACAGTCATATCTCAAATGTAAACCAATATATGATTTACAAATCGGGATGGCTGTGCAATAAAATTCTGATTTAAGCATTCAGATGTAAGATGAATGTAGTTTGCGTACAGTAAAGCTACTCTAAGTATGTTTCTGTTCTTCACATTGACTAAAACACAGGTCAACCATGCAGAGAAGAAAAAAATCTGTGTCAATAACTACAGTCAGCCTGGCCTGGGCTACAGGTGTTTGTAATGGGAAGCAGCCTGATTCTACAGCATATGAAAGAAAGGAAGCAGCAATCTTACAGCCAGACATGCAAAACGCCTTTTATATGTCTCAGAAAGTCAGGAATGTCCTTCTGTCTGAGCACATTGTAGCTGACAGGAATCTAAAGTGATGGCTTTGGCTGATAAAAGTATAATTTCAGGGCTGCTGTAATGTTTCTGACTGTTTCTGATGACTTGATAATTCTGTTTTTTTATGCTGTATGAGAAATTATTGTGGGATAACAGTTAGCATTCAGATCTCAGGCGAGTTTGTCTTGCAGGACCAAAAATCAGTAGTTGTGCCATTTATTTTAATACTTTTTTGGCATTTCAGACTTGTTTAAAGAACTGCTCTCCACGTTGTGCTCATAAACCTCAGGCAACCACAGTAAAAGATTTCTTACATGGCACTTTTCAGCCATAACGTAAACATTTTCAAAAGTTTATGTGAAGTTGACAGGGCTTTTGAAAGTTCACAAAAGTGCTGTGGCAGCACAGCATGATAACTCTATGTCATAGCTTCAGCGATAGTTTGAGTGCTAGACCAATTTCCCTCCCTTAATAGAAAAAATGTATCACCTACTGCGCAGCTATGCTCTCAGACAATCATAAAAAGTTAGAGCTGTGTGTTCACACCACCTGCTCGGGGCAGATCTCCAGTGAGCCCTCAGGACAAAAATTTAGAGTTAGGAGAGAGTTGCATGACCTTGGTATGTGCGACTGCAAAACAACAGAGAGTGAAAATATTCTTCAGCAAATATACTCTGTTGTGACACTGGTTTTGTATAGTTGGACACAGAGGAAAAGTTTAGTAAAGGTCAAGGTAAAATTAGCGTAGGTGGCCCAGATGGTGGGCTGTTGACTGCAACCGCGGTGAAGAAAGCAGGGAATCATCGTGGCTAAATGGGAAGATAGAGGGGCTACTGTGACGTGAGGGTGGGTGGCCTCAACTAGCTCTGTGTGTGTGTGTGTGTGTGTGTGTGTGTGTGTGTGTGCGCGCACGAGCGCATGTGGTCCAGGACATTTGTAAAGCAACAAACCTCTTGATAGGTCAGTGAATGAGCCATCTATCATGACTCCTGCACAGGCAGATTTACGATTCAACAGACACTGGGCTTAAAGTTTCACACGACACCAGTACAGAATAGCTGTGGAACTCAACACACTCACGTTTGAGGAATCACAGAAACAGCAGCAAACTCTGTATTCACAACACTGTCAGTTGTTTGATTCAATTTTGGATGCAGCACGAACACTGAGAGTTGGATAGGAACCCTGGACACGCACTGAAATCATTAAGTGTTAAACAGCATTGGCAATAAATTAATAACAGACTTGGAATGTGTCTGGATCTAATAAAATCATAGAAAAGAGAACGTGTCATAAATTGTGACCGTTAATGGGATAGTATTAGCATTTGACATTTTCACATGTATTTGCAGTATGGCTATTATCTCCACATTTACGAGTAGGCTTAAGACTTTCCTCTTCGGTAAAGCTGATAGTTAGGGTTGGCTCAGGTGAGTCCTGAAACATCCCTTAGTTATGCTGCTATAGGCCTAGACTGCCGGGAGACCCCTCTCCCTCTCCATCTGTATGCATTCTTATCCAATTTATATATGTTACTACCTCGACTTCTTCCCTTTCCCGTAGTTTTGTGCTTTATTCTCTCTTTCCTCTCTCCTTCTGTGGCTTCCTGCTGGAGTTTCGGCCTCCGGAGCTTTGGGATCCTCACATTCCTGCTCAACACCTGCTGCTAATTACTATTTTTATTCCTATTATGATTATTACGATTATTATGATTATTATTATTATTATTACTTTTTTTAATAATTGTATTATTACCACTACTATTATCTTGTATCGTGTTCTCTTTCCTTGGGTTGGGTCTCTGTTAATAATATTATCGTCTCGACCTACTCTATATGAAGTGTAATGAGATAACTTCTAATATGAATTGGAGTTCTATAAATAAAAATTGAATTGTATATAGATGTACACTCAGTTGTGAATTGTGGTGCTGTTGTATTGCGTTATAATGACAGGTGTTTCTATTATTTTGTCCACCCTATTTATACCAATGAGGGTAGAGTTAATTAACAGAAACACCTCTAGCGCCACAATCTACATCCTCACTGTTGTACTAGACTGCAGTAGTTTTGGCGAGGTGTACTTCAAACACTGGTAATTGAGTATATGTAGTTATGCATATATCAAATATAGGTTATCTCACATAAACCCCCTGAACTTCATATTTGTGGGACCACCCACATTAAATGCAAGGCCATCTGACAAAGCACATAACTTCTATTGTGTAATATTTTAATCCACTGAATTTTGTTCTAATGCAGTTTTTACGATGTTCATAAAGTGCCTTAACAGCACACATGTTACCAATATAGAGCAGAGGTTTGCTCTTCTTAGCCTGCACTGACTAAAATCTTCTTTCTCCCATTTCCTGGTTTGAGCAGTGGGCAGTGGAAGTCAAACCTCACTCACAGAGCTCCTTTTCATATGTCTCCATTTCTCCCTCCCACCCTGTAACTGAGTTGTTGAGAACTGCCCTGTAACAGCATGCAGTGTGCACCCACAGGGGCGGCACTGAAATACTGTGGCCTCTAAATAGAAGCCCATAAGGCAGGGTTCACAGACTGGCTGAGTGGCACATTGTAGGAGGTATACAGTATGTCACTATTCGCATTACAAAATGACAGGGTGTGTGTGCTACTGTAGGCATTTGATGTGGTGGAGTTGTGGATGCCTGTTTGAAGCTAGTCTGTCTGTAGTGACTGCCATATACAGCAGATTTTGATTGTAAGGCAGCATATGAACACTGCCACCATTTCTTTTCCCATTATTTCATTAAGGTCCTTGTTCCTGCACCCTCCAGTGATATTTGTTATCTAAATGTGCACAAAAGCATTAGTTTAAACAACTGTATTTATACAACAGAGCCAAATATATAATTCTGGGTTGTACTCTTACCTTTACAAATCGGTATACATGCAAAGCAGAACCATTAAGTCACTGTAAAACAATGTGCTTGTCCAATACACACTCCTTGAATTTTCTGCTTTGCAAAATCCAATACATTCACAATGTGAGAAAACTGAATAATAGGGTTTTTGAACCGTATGCTCTACTAGTTTTTAGAGAACACTTTATATGCAAAATGATAATGTCATCTTGACAACCTCTTTTGTAAAAATACAGTGGTTCAGTTCTCTAAGAGACCTCAAACATACTTTGTAAAAAAAAAAAAAAGGGTAGCAATAAATATGATAAACCACGCAAAAATACCACCTGCAGAAAAGCTTTGGCTAAGTAACAGTTCTGCTCTGTTAACCTTAAAACCAAAGCAGTTTACTCACCTAACGATTTCTTACTAAAACTTTTGATGTGTCTGTCCCTCTACCAACAACTAAATGATAGTAAAATGTGGTGTTGTGGTTTTCTGGCTGCCTTTGTTGTTTTGTAAAATATTACATAAATGTCATTTACTTAGCAATTTATGGTCACAAACCAAAGTATTGGACAGAGTGAAATGCTGACCGGCTGATGATGCAAAATGAGAAGTCATGGGGATCACCAAAGTCATTATAATTCATGATGGGAACATGAATGTGTGTCCATAATTTAACACCAATCCATGCAATAGGAGATATTTCACTCAAAATCCAAAAATGTCAACCTCATAGTGGCATCAGTCAGGGGATCACCAATATAATTAGGATTAATTCTCTGGGCACCATCCAGATCTGTGTCAAATTTCATGGCAATCTATCCAGTTTTTGAGATATTGTAGTCTGGATCAAAGTGGCGGACAGAGCAACTGTCCGACATCGCCATGCCATGGCTAAAACTATTTTATGAAATGACAAAACTTCAGTTGTCAACAACATATTTAGAGAATATGGCTTTAATGAATTCTCCACTGAATTTAATCAAGTCTTTGTCTAGCTGACTGTGCTTAATTACATGAGAACTCACAAGATAATTTGGTCCCGTCATTCCTGATTGTGTAACTGGACTGGCTTTTAGCCAGCAAATTCATTAACTCACTGTCAAGGGACTGATTGAAATAGGATAGAGCATCATGCTGCTGTTGTGTGCAGCTGCCCTGTTTGACCTTTGACCACTAAGGGAGTTTGGTGAAATGGCATAGTTCAGTACGACTCATGTAGCACACGCCTCCAGCCAGAGCTTCCCGTGCTGTGCGGCTTGAGCATAGGGCTTGTGCCTTCTTTTACACCGTCAGGCAGGTTATTCAACAAAGCCCCCCAAGGCGAACTTCCAGTGCAGACCCTTGGTGTTCAGGTATGCTGTGGAAAAGCATGTCAGAAGAATGGAGAGGGAGGGAGAGTTCAGTGCAACCCTTTTGGTGATTAGACTAAATATTTCAGAAGGTTTTCTTTACTTTACCTCATTATTTGTAGATGAAATAATACGTACTAAGCATTTAATTGTAAAATTATTAATAAAAAATGTCAATATTTTAACATCACATAATTTACTTTTTTCCTCATAACATTAGTGTATTAAAAGCTCACAAAGTCACAAAGGAAAAGGTCCACTGTGCATGCTAACTTACTTGTAGAGCTTACTAACTCACCTAGCATAAATGTAATGGAGCCATTGTCCACTGTATTAGTGCTTCTCCTGCTGTGACAAATCAGTATGTCAGATAAATAAATAGATAAATAGTAGTTTATGCTGTCTTAAGTGTTTATTCATCATTCTGATAGTCTTCATTGATCCCAAGGGCAATTCCAGTGGAAGCAACTAATCTTCATGGGACTGACCAGCTGTGACAGAAAGTTACAATTACAATCCTTATTAACTGGATGATATGATTTTGACTGTCAACCACTGGCCCAGAGTACAGCAGATTTGGTCGAACAATCATAATTGTCAACAATTACAGAGTATGCCTAGCTCTTATATAATATTGACCAGAAACATGTGTCATTTGCCATGGTCATACGGTAGTGCAAACTGGGAGTAGCTACTCTGGTATGAGGATGTTCGTTTAGTACTCCACTCAAAGCAGCCATTGTTTGTTGTCAGTGATAGTATCCCTGAAAAATGAAATTCTAAGAACAAAGCCACTTTCCTTGAGAGACATTTCAATGAGTGTAATCTATACCAATGGATTGTCTTATATAAACTGATCACATGTTTTGTATGTAAAATACAAAAGTAACCAGGAACTATAGTTAAATAAATGTAGTGGAGACAAAATATAATAGTTGTAGTGGAGTAAGAATTTGTTTTTTTGTATTTTTTTTTTGTACTTAAGTGAAGTGCAATTGAGTAAATATACTTTGTTACATCCCATTACGGGCTACTTTACAGTATCATCAACGACTAACAAGCTAACAAATGTTAATGAATTAATAACAAATATTAGTGGATGAATGGTTCCTCCGCTTTGATTTTGAAGACACCATGCAACTTGGTGGTGCCTTCTATAATTAAGGAATTGCAGCCAGACAATATTGGTGGTGGAGACTAGCAGTCGAGACATGGGAAGTCGTGGGAAACATAATGTCAGATTCTTACATCCTCCCCACATTAGAATGATAGGACTGTGCTTAAATAGCTCTTTGACTTCAATGTTGGTGCACTGTGAACCTCTCCACATTACTTTACCACTTACTGTATATTTATATAAAGGTATATGAAAAGAAGAGCTAAGGTAAACGACTATTTGAGGTTTAACAGTGAAGCTAAAAGCCTAAAGTGAGAACATATCACATTAGGAGAAATAATATCTGAAGCACCACTGATGGGAATCTATGCATGATGTAAATAAGCAGTGGTTCTGAGCAAGGCTACAAATGAATCACTTTGAGATTGATTACCTGAGTGAATGCAGTTTTTTACCAGTGCCATTGCATTGCAATATGTGTCCTGCTCAGATGATGTCAGAGCAATGGTGAGTTTTTCCTAAACTTTATTGTATTACAGAGATACTTATTGTTTGAAACAAGATTAACATGAAAGTAGCCAGTAGCTAGAGATCCAGTTCTAGAAATGGGAATTGCTGTGTAAAGTTATATTTTTGGCTGGTTTTAGGTGTTGACAACTCTGAAACGTGTTTTGGGTATGCAGTTTGTAGTAATGTCAGAATGCACAGGAGCTAAAACAAGATTACACGTAATTGTCATCTAACATGGGTTAGAGCTGTAGCTTCATCCCCAAAAACTAAAACTGTTACATGCATACAGTGACTGCTGTTGGTAAAAACAATTTTTAAGGATCTATAATGTCCTAAAAGAAAAGTGGAAGATGCCTGCTGTAATACAGTTGTGTGCATCCATTCACCATGTGGTTCATGTTCAGGGAGGAGCCTGTGCATTAGAGAGATAATTAAAAGTTTGGGGAGGACAGTCTGGCTGAACTGGTGGATTAGGGCGATGTGGTGAGACGAAACATCAAACAGGATGGCAAAGTAGAATACAGGGTACAAGACTCTTTAGTAAAACTGTGATTCAGGGATCTTTGAGAGAAAATAGAACAGCTGTGTCCCAGCATACATTTTGGTTACTGTGAACAAAGTAACTTTGTAAGTTGAAAGCTGTTGCAGTTTCAAGGATCGGCATGTTTGGTCCTTATTTTCACTGACAGGTAGCAAAAATATACAGGATACCAGCTGACTGTGTCTCTCCAGAGAATGGTTCTAAAATGTTTAGTATTATGATGATTGATCATTTATTGATCATTTTTAGGGATGGCATAGTCAGTCTTCCAGTCTGTACACCACTTTGAATTATCTCAACAACTGTCAACTTGCCATGAAAGTTGGTACAAACATTAATTATGTTTCCAGGGCATTAATTCTTATGACAAAGTTTTTTTATTCTGTGAATTGTCTCAACATCCAAGACAACTATTTGACACAAAATTTGTCACAGACATTCAAAAGTTCCCATTTAATGAATGACTAGTGACTAGTGCACCATATTGCGGTTGACATTTGTGGTTTTTAGCCGGTCTCTCAATGACTACTAGATCGATTGCCATAAAAAGACATTTCTTTTCCCCTCATGATGCATTGTAATAACTTTGGTACTCCCTTTTTTCTAGCACCATCTTAGGTTCAGCATTTTAATTCCTCCAATACTTAAACCTGCATCATTATCATCTTTGGCCTCTTGGGGGCAAAGGAAACAAGTTGGGTCAGATAGCTAAATAATGAACTGAAACTTAATACGTAAAGTCGTGGCGAGTTGCACACTGGGGTGATAGTTCTCTATGGGTTCATCAACACACAACCCCTTTCACATCGTCACATTGTTTTCACATTGACTTCTGACACATTGTTAAAAATATTGATATAGCCAAGTTTACGACCAACCATCAGCAGAACTTATCCCATTTGCATCAGGTGTTCTTTGTGCTTTGTGGTAATAAGTAAGGGTTAGCACAGCCCAACTTAAGATGGTGGAAAAGTATAAATATTAACGTTATATGTTATGACATGGTTAACATTGTCACCGTAAGCTTGTTAGCATGCTGAAGTTAGCATGTAGCTCAGAGCACCACTGTGCCAAACTAGGGGAGAGCCGGGATAATTGTAACACTTTTCAGATAAAGTTACAGAGAGAAACAATTTTTTGTTGTGATCAAAAAAATCACATGTGTGTTCTATCAATACCAGGTGCTATTTTGTGCATATATGAAACGAGTTCAGTATATACTATATATTTGATGTAGAATGAAATTTGCACATTGTTTCTTCTGTCGTGAGCGGTCGGTATGAAAGACACAAAGTGGTGGGACAGAAGAAACACAACGGTATATATTTAAATAGTTTTTTGTTGTTCTTGTCTTTATTTAAAATGTCTGACAATGTCCTTCTTAATATAAAATTGCAAATATATTAAGTCCTTTAGCTTAATAAAACATATAATTTTTACAACATATGCCCAAACAATCAATGCACATTTTTTCAGACCTATGTAGATCAGCTTTAAAGGTAGATTATCCTTTAAATTACTGCTTTGAATCATATTGAGTGATTTACAGTTAAATATAATTAAATTTTTATTGACCAATCACTTCCCATCTCACACACAGTGTGACCGCATTAGCGGGCCGGAAGAAATAAGTCTTGCTTCTTGACATTAAAAAAAAAATTACCGCTTGAGTGAAAACTTTGCGTGACTTCTTCCATATAACTGTGTAAAAGTGTGACATATCTAACTTGTTTTCACTGGTATTGCGTACTGTAGGTGCTGACATAGTTTGGCATATCAGACTTGCATGGGCTTGGAGAAAATGCTCTGTTACTTTTGTGCCATGTTTGATTGATCCCGGCTCTCCTCTACAGCTTAACAGAGCCACTAGCATGGCTGTAGACTTGTTAAAACAAAGGCCCCTACAAAGGCTAGGCTTCATCAACAATAAGTGTCAAAGTGTCAAAGTGTCAAAGCAAGCTGTTGAGTCGAATGTTTGAAGTGACGTTCTACTGCTCATGTGATTTGAGTTACCTGTATGCATTCAAAATAATTTACTGAGTAGCAGTCTGTGTTTTCTTGGTTGATACAAGTCCTTTTCCACATAGTTTTTATTGCATTTAAGGGATTACAGATAAACTGCATCTTCACTGAAAAGCTCTGAGTGGCACAACTTAATATCATTTACTTTTGGCACCCAGACTCTAGCTGATATGACTCATCCTGTAACTTTGACCCTGTGCCATTACCCTACAAATCCTTAGATGGTATCTCTCTGTGGTTGCTGGTTTTCAGTGTTCAGATCTCCAGGCAACATTCCTCGCATTCTGCTTTAACCCTGGATCCCTGACCTCCCTTCACCCTCTGCAGTCTCCTCTCTGCAGTCCCTCTGCAGTCTCCAAGTTGTTGGTGAGACCTTGTTTGATCCCTGCACACTTCTTGCCTTTCTCCACTAAAACTTCTCCTACGTGGCCAGGAAGAGAGCGGATAAGTAAACATGTGAACTGGTTTAAGCTTGCCCAATGAAAGTGCATGTTGCATTGACAGAGGGCCCTCATTATCATTAATCACAGAGAGCAGTTAAGGGCAGAAGTGTGTGCACTCTCCAGTTTTCAAGTTTACATGTATCCTAAAATGGAGGAATTTTGGGTTCAGTGTCAGCTGTAGAATTACAGAAGATTGCGATCTTCTCACTCAGTTTCAGACAGTGATTGAAAACAGGATTCAAGACTGATTTGAGTGCTGTGGTTTTGCTATTCAGCCGAAGAGTGACCATTGTAGGACTGCCAAGTTACCTCAAGCAACTAAATGAGCTTGAGGTGATGTCTGCTGTGATCATTTTGGGATGTCAGAAGTCAGTTCCAGACAATTTCCAAAGCTGTTTTAACAGAGGTTTACTACATCATATTGTTTTATATATTTTGTGCATGGGTGCTGAACCATCATGTGAACCTAATGGTCTGAACTTGGCCATTTTCTTTACATCACCATCAATCAAATGCTTCCGGGGAAGTGCTGATTAAACAAAGACTACACAGCATTCATATTATTAAATAACAAATGATCAGCTGTATGGACTCCAGAGAATTAGAGGTTTACTACCTGTGATCCTCTGTGTGCCATGATTATCATGCTATCCAGAATATGCAGCTTTAAGCTTTGGCAAGGGCAAAACAGAAATTATTTTTTATTTCTTCTGAGGAGATTTAATTTAAGAAAGAATGACCGTGCATATGTAAAATAAGATGTGCAAAACATGACCAGTAAACTTTTCTTTTCCTTTGAACCAGAATCAGACATTATTAAATATCTATTGCATATATTACAATGACAACTACAACATGGCACATCTGTAGGCCACATTAGTCTTCAATACTCAAACAGTACATCTGTCAGCAGGATGGCTTTGTCATCCATCCTGACATGAATTAAACACAATATGTAATGCAAGCCTTTAATGGCTTATGTTAACAGCATGTCATGTCTGTTGTGACTGGTTGAAATATAATATGTACAGTCAGCTTGGTACATTGAGAATTGTGATTCTGTATTCAAGTGGGACATTGTTAGTGTTGTCGTAATCAGACTTTTTATTTTATTTTATGACTTTTGTGATCTCTTAATTTTCCTCTAGTGCACCATGAGGTTGACTTGATTCGGTTTGCTGTGAAATTTGCACGTATTTAAGGTTAGCTTCTAGTGATGTGACCAGTAACATTATTACAGTAGTAAGAAGTAATAATAGTAGTAATATTGATATTGTGATGTGATAGTAAAAAAAATCACTGTTAAGTGACTGCTCTGAAAGGGAGGTGTAGACTTGAAACCAGTCACTGTGTTCTGGCATTCCACACCAATCCGAGAGATGGGCTTTGTCAAACACACACACTTGCCCAGTGTTGAACAGACAGACAGGAAGAGGAACGGAAAGTTGCCTCTTCTTAATGTTACTGACAATATTAAAGGTAGCTGGATTCATTGTTAAAGGAATAGTTAAACATTTGGGAAATGTGTGAATTTATTTACTTAGATAGAAGATTGATACCTCTCTCATTTCTGTCAATTCAATATGAAGCTGGAGCCAGCAGGCTATAGAGAGTCCCTGCCCCTCCAGTGGACCACCTTTGGACCTTATTTCAGAAAAAAAATATGCATGGTAGTCAATGGAAAGAGACAACAAATTATATGATTCAGTTTGAATTGTCCCCTGAATTACACATAGATGTTTGCCTATTTAAAAAATACAGTAATTTTGCAAGTCAAGAAAGTTGCAGTTTGTCATAAAACTGTTGAAGTATAAGACTGAAAATGCGTAATTACAAAGATCACAAACCAAAAATTTGAGTATGTGATGTCATAACTTTTTCTCTCAATGAGTGAAGCTAATGTTACTGAAGCTAACGTCAAAGAACTTAGATGTGTAGATGATGCGATGAAAGGACCAAGAGTCACATCAGGTGAGATACATTTGTGCCTGGAACTTAGCTAAATTACCTAGCTAGTAGCAACCCAACAATGAATGTTAGCTAGCATTACAGCGTAAACATGTTGGTGACGTACATTGTGCAAGACAGGAGATATAGTTTATTGTGCGGTTTCACACAAAACGTTTCTTTACTGTTTAATGACAAACTGCAACTTTCTTGACGGATAAAAATATAGTTTAAACTGATAGTCATCACATGTGTAATTCAGGACACAAAACGTTTTCTCTCGCTGTTGACTACCATACATATTTTTCCTTAATAACGTCCCAAGGGGTGGAAGGGAGGCCCTCTATTAGCTTAACTTAGCATAAAGACTGGAAACAATTGGAAATGGCTAGTGTGGCTCTTTCTGATGTTAACAAATATTAACCGACCAGCACCTCCAAAGCTCACGTTATACGTCATTTGTTAAAAACTACAAAAAACAAGGTATAAAAACAATTGTTTTTGTTTTATATCGGGTTATGTGTGGAGCTAATTCTTGGCAATTGCTTTCAGATGCAGGTGTTAAGAAAATACAGGACAGGCCACTTGAAATGAAAATGCTACATCTAAAAGCTGTAAGCCCAGACTTGTTTTCCTGTGAAATAAACAGAGTCTTGCCTGTGACATATTTGTAGAGGCACAATGGAGGCATGATGTGCTCAGGACCTACATTTTTCAATGCAGTTTCCCTGAAGGCTACTGGAAATACACACTATCCCACCACAGAGGCCACCACAGCCCCATTCATTGCCCCAACCGTGAAAGAGTCCATTTAAGGCCTCATAGGCTGGACATGACCTGAGTTTACTGTCGAGGGTGTATTAGCCTTCCCTCTGTACCCAGTCAGGGAACACATAGGCTATAGGGACTTGATGAGGACTGTGCAAAGCCTAAGAAGATTTCCTAAACTTCTGAAAGAATCCATATTTTGTTCCTTAATGATCCAGTATGATCAGTTCAAATTATTTTGTTTCCAAATAAGTCACAGCCTCAGCACAATAATGATCTTCATGAAGTACCTATCATTTTTTAATTAAAGGTTTATTTGAATTGGTTCATTCCGTGTCCGTCCAAATGCTCCAAACCTAAGAAAGGCCATTTTTTATTAGTAAATCCATCTAACTCAAACAGAACTGGATGTGTGTAGTTGCCAGATCTTTTCATCTGAAGCTAGAAACTAACTGGAAAATATTTTTGTGGACAACCTCAGAGAGGAGATGAAATTCTGCAGAGACATGAGTAGAATTATGAGTGCTGACCTATTTTCTAAGGCAGCCATTTTGAGCAACCAGGTGGGAAACTGTGTCTAGAAGTTTCCCTATCAATATAAAAGTAACATAACTTCAACTCATACCTATACATACAGAAGCCCTAAGCGGCCATCCATTCAAATCTTTTCCTTAATCCGTTTCCTGTGATAATTATCTCAAGATCTCGAAATAAATTATGTTGTTTTTCCGTGATAATGGGATCATTTTCTCATGATCTTGAGATACCAAAACAGGAGTTTAACACAGGGGTCGGCAGGAATGTTTCTTAATGATAATTTAACATAAATTTTTGGTGTCACTGGTTAGTTCAGTTGGTAGAGTACGGGCCTCACAAAGGGTTGTGTGTTCAATCCTCACTTTTTTTTATAATCCTCTTCAACAAAGATCTTATGAGAGACTGTTTCACATGCTCATAATAAAGCACATGCTGGACTGTGTGCATCCCGGCAATTGGTCCACATCCATCAACCTATGGACTTTTCATTTCCCCAGCATCTCCAGGCAGAGAAAATTCCTGCACTTTTCATTCAGGGGAATCCATTTAAGGTTACACATTTCCTGACTGCTAACCTTTGAAATAGCTGTCGGGAAATATGTGACTGGATTCCCCTGTATCTCTTCAAAAGAACTCTGTTGAAGAGGATAATAAAAAACACACAAAAGAAGGAAAAAAATCATTGAAAATGGAATTGATAATATAATATTGTAATAATGAAAATGTTTCTGAAATTATCCTAAAGAAACCCAAATACTGACCCCTGTATAAAACCATTGTTTGTTATCTCGAGATCACAGGATAATTATCCCATTATCACAGGAAAACGGAGTACAAAAAATTTTTAATGGATGGCCGCTTAGGGCTTCTGTACATAGCCGTATGTAGACCTAAGAAATAATGTTTGGGATGTTTTATGTTTGGGTGTTTGTCCTCCAATTTAGTTCACGTTGCAAGGGGAATGAATAAAGAAGCTGTTTCACCAGGAATGCGTAACACAAGCAGGGTTAATATTTTCTCTCCCAGATCCCACCTCCTGTCCATGCTCCCCGACTAACCAGTAGGAGACTCTTTTTTGCCTTATGGACAGAAACACGATTCCAGATGAATACTAAGGTTTCTTATTGTCTGTATGTCTAAATAGGATTCTGTTTAAAACTTGGAACGTGATAATATATCAATACTGTGATTACAACTTGCTGCAATGCCCCCAAGTGGCCAAACAAAGTTGGAAAATATCACATAGATGGCCATACAATGTTGTCTCTAAGGGAAAATGCCCGGGATTTTCTTGTGTGGAACCTTGGCTTTCTTACTATGGAGAAGGAGCGTTCAGTTTGTATCATACATGTGGAACAAACTCTGCTGAAACTGTTAGATCAAGGCTGTATCATTTAAAGCACTTTAAATTGCCTCATTGTTGAAATGTGCTACACAAATAAACTTGCCTTGCCTTGCCCCTCTTGGCTTGCATTGTTTTCTGCAACAATGTATTTTTGTTACTACCAGTGTAGCCACCAAAGTCAGACACATTAAAGTGAAAACTACTCATTTTGGCATTTTGGGAAATTCAGTAATCTGCTGTCTCAGTGAGATTTACATAAGTAGATCAATATATTTAAGATCCTACATACAGGCCTCCTGAATCCTGTATTTGTGCTACCTAAAGCTTGATCTGACAAGGTAAGACAGAGATAAAGCACAACGGAGTTGGTGTGTAGAATAAGACAATGACTGCATAGCCATTCGCAGTAGGTTTCTCTGGATGACAGCATCCGCTAAAAATACAAACATCCCTGTTGATCCTTGTGACTGCCTTGTGCTTTATAATGTCTTGCTGACAGAATCCAAGCCCTTTTCCTGACTCTATCATTACCTCAGCTGGCCTACAGAGGCAGTAATAGCCCTTCATTTTCCTATTCCACCAACTGAAATTCAGCATAGTTTCACTTCAGTTTTTGCTCTTCTTCTGTCCTCCCCAGTCAAACCCCTCTTCCTTCAACTTTTTTGATATGTAGGCTGGAACTGGCATTTTATTAATAATGAGATCTTGTGTGGCCTTTGTCAACCTCTTCTGGAATGGCAGACAGGTTGTCAGATTTGACAATTTCGTTGGGACAAAATATCAGCTACCTGAAGCTTTATCTCCCAAAATATTGAAATGTGGAAACTGAGTCACTCCTCCATCAGGCTCATCTCATTTTCCCCTCTCTTTCCACCAGCCACCACATTCCCTATCAAGATATCTCTCTCTCTTTCCCTCTCCCTCAGTCTGATGCATTACGTCGGAGGGAGGAAGGAGGATCGAGTGTCCACCGTTCCTCCCATCACCTGTGAAATTTCAGAGCCAGGCCCCGGTGAAAGGGGGCATTGTGTCCCCCTGATGAGGAATGCCCTTGCGTCGCTCCTCAAAGAAAAGGCTTCATTTGGCCAGGAATTTGGAGGCATCTTGAGAAGTGTAGGGGAGATTTTCTCGGGGGTGGGGATGGAAAGCTGAAGGCCTTCATAAGGCTGGAAAGGAGAAGGACTGGTCTTCCAAAACTGGTACTCAGAGTCTGTGATACTAAGCAATTCAGGCCTATAGGTGGTATTTCATTTAGTGATCCCTTTAAATCATGATTAATGAACAATCTACAGCTTTTCATTTCTAAGTAAGGTCAATTACAGGAGACATGTTCAAATCGGTTTTACAACATAATATTCTTAGCTTTGGATAATGTATGCTTGTTGTTGAAGAGGAAAAGTGAAAATAACTTTGAACCTACATACAGTAGTTTGAAATGCTGCAACTGTTATTTCACATGGCGAGGCTGACACCTGCTGGTGAAAAACAGCTACAGTTTTAATGTGAAGCCTTATATTACTTGATATGATAAAGTCTGCATTACAAATACAATTAACATTACAAACATGACTAATTACATTTATTGACACCTCTCAAGAACATTAATGATTAGTAATATCTCTATTATTGCCACTAAAGAGTATGGAGTTGCAGTCTGTGACCATTAGAGAAAAATGAACATAATAATGTAATACAGTTCTTTTCTGCCTCAATTTGGTCACTGTATTTTCAAAGCACTCACTACTGTCTGCATTGATGCTAGTTTGACGAATGTAATGTGTTGCAGTTTCTCAGTGTGGCCACTAGAGATCAGTGAAAAAACACAATTAAAATTTAATTCGACTCAAGGTCGTCAGAAGACTCCTGAGTAAGACAGGTCACTTGACAGATGAAGTCCATTTAAGGCATAGCAGTAAGCTTTTTTTTCAGTAGCCTTGCTAACTGGGCAAACATTCATTACAATTTAAGAAGTTAATCTGTGTCTGTGAATAAGACTCGCAGCTTGCAATTGCCATTACTTAAGCTCGCTCGGCTCTGCCCTATCTGTTACCCTCGTTTTTCATGTAGTAGTCCTTCCTAATGAATGGCCTTATTGACAACACTATATGATATTAATAATACATATTAAAGGTTCAGTGTGCAAGTTTTAGTGGCATCTAGTGGTTAGGGTTGCAAATTGCAACCAACAGCTCAGTTACGGCTACCCCCTCCCTTTGCAAGCATGTAAGAGAAGCTAGGGTGGCCGACATGCTGTGCCTGTCTTGTGCTAAATAAAATGTGTGGTCCTCCATTTGTCCAAATTTCACTTCTTCACTTCTTCTTTCATACTCAACATAGTGACGAAACGTGTTCAGGCCTGTGATGTATGTAAATGCTTATGGGGCCCAGATTTTTGTGCGATGCCCCTGAATAGAACTGTAACAATCGTAAAATAATTTCTCAACATTTGCTCAGTTTTATCACAAATAATATGTTTTTCGCCCCTGCAACTGCTCATATTGAATCTTTCTTAGACTACTAGAATACTTTGATGAATCCAAAGTAAATGATGAATCTAGAGATTTTTGTGAAGAGGAGACATTGCTACCTGAAATTATTGAGTGTATTAAATGTCTTCTGCAGGTAATGATGGTCTGAATTCTGGAAAACCTTTACTTCAAACTTGCACCTTACTTACTAGTCATAGAGAATCTTTTCAAAAGGGTGAGATTCTTACTACATTAAAGCAGAAGGATATTACCTTCATTCCCAAACCAAACAAAGTTGGACTACACAGAGATTGGAGACCTATTAACAATAGTCAATTATTTGCTTAGATTTTTTGCTAAAAGGCTAAAACAAGGGTTAAATCAATTAATAGATAAAGAGCAATCATTTTTTTTAAGAGAACACATATATGCATTAACAGTATATACACAAAACTGTCCGTGTCAGGGGTATTTGTACAAAAAGAAAAAAAGAAATTGTGAGTAAAGCAAGTTTAAACTAATGTATCATCGGTCCATAAGGAATGTATCAAACACAAAATTGTTCTTATTTGCCTTCTTATTCTTAATGCCTTTGTTCGTGGTGCTCTATAGATGCAGTTTTTGTTAAAAATGTTCAAAATGTGGCTTGGAGTCCTCCCATTTCTTCTTGTGAATGTGGAACTGTACAAATATGTACAAATAGGCTATTTACTTTTTCCTTCTCATTACTTTCAAAACATATAAGAATGTCTTTATCCTGAAATTGAATTGTTTACCCAGTTTTCCTTGTTAGCTATATAATGTTGAACATCCAACCATCCGATTTATCCGGGTAAATGACAACAATGTTTCTAGACAAAACGATTCCAGTCCAGAAGGTGGCGGTAATGTGCATTGCTAATTATCATCGGATCGAAATCGCCGTAGAAGAAGAAGAGGCGGGCGGAAGTGGATTTGTTTACTGGTTGCTGCTTCAGACAGGTATGCTATCAAATATATCACTTCGTTTGAGCTTTTGAATTATTTGCTTAAACATTAACTTCTACTCTATTTGTACTCGTGTCCGCATATAATGTCTTGCAGCCAAAAGATAATTTACAGTTGGAAACAGAAAAGTAAAAAGGTAAAGACAAGACAATTTGGGAATATGCTGCCTGTTAGCTTCGTTCAGCTAACTTAAAGCACTGGTAGCAAAGGTTGGAGCTAGCTCAAAGTCGCTGCAGTGTGGTTCTTTATTTGAAGAAACATCTGTTTAACTTTGCCTTGCGGATGACAAAAGCACACATGACAAGAGTACAACTTCGGATATTTAAGAAATCTTAAGAATTGGTTATGTAATTCAATAGTAACGTTATTCGTTTTAAAAATGGCGCTCGCTTCACAATAAATCCGCGTTAATAATGTAACGTTGTCGCGCAGCCTTCTTATTATTACACCTAAGTTACATTGAAAGGTATTTCTAATAATTTATCGAACTCATTCATATGAACGACTAAATGACACAGTAGCACTAACAATTAAGCACGTTATAGGTGAGTAGTTACCGCAGGGGTGGAACATTTGATTGTATTAAATTGACGGGTATATATTTTTCTGGTCACTCTTTTTAGTTTTATGTCAGTAGTCAACGAATTGGTGGCAGTGAAGAGGATTCAACCCAGTAATTCTTTCTGTCTGGTGTAACTGTGGCATCTGTCGGCCTGCAGGTCCTACCGGGAAATGGACAAGGACGAGGACCCGGTCCAAACAAATGGCAGTAAAACTCTGCTTATCCGCCACTTACCAGCTGAGCTCAGCCAGGATGAGAAGAAAGACCTCTTAAATTATTTTGGAGCAGAGTCAGTCAGGGTCTTCTCGACCACAGGCCGTTTGGTAGGTTGTGCCTCACTGACAGCTAGTGAGCCTGTACCTCTTGAAATGTATTTTGTGTTTAGTTGCTGTCCATACTGAACAGGCTTTTCTGTCTCCACAGAAACATGCAGCCTTTGCAACCTTTAGAAGTGAGAAGTCAGCAGCAAAAGTGAGTTATTATTTAATTTGTGTACTTATATGACATTTTAGAAGGCTGTGCTTATACACATTTAGAGCTGAAAGTAATATCGACATAATCTAATTTGATCTTAATCTGTCTTGTATGGCTTTCAATCCCCTTTGCATCTATTTTAGGCTCTTAGCAGGCTCCATCAGTTAGAGATTCTTGACCATACGCTTGTTGCAGAGTTTGCAAAAGGCCAAGATCATGTGACAGTATTAAAGGACCCACCAGTGTCAGACAGGTAAGTTGCTTGAAACATATGAATTAAGAAACACTGATCTACACAGACTAGGCGTTGGTGTCTGTCGTGTGTGGTCTCAAAGATCAAAGATCATGGTCACATCACGCCCCACAGCCCAGAAATAATTTTCCAAAGACAGGCATCGCACTTATTTATGAAGTTATTCACAAATGAACACGAATCAGATTGACCAGACTCACAATTCGAGAAACAGAAATGTAAAAATGCTTTGAACTGAAATCTACGCATAGTGGTGGAGTGAAACTGACACAGTTTCAGTTTGAACATGTTCTCATCACCCTGTTAATCTCAATTTCTAGCCAAACACCAGTTATCCAATACATGAGCATGGTTGAAAAGTGGAATAATTTTTAACATGATAACTTTTGTTTTACAGTGGCAAACACGTGAGGGTAGAGCAGAAGAAGCAGGAGACCAAACAGCCAGACATTCCGCTCATAGAGACGGGCATTGCGCCTAGCCTTGGGTGAGTGTTGGATGTGTGTCCTTAAGCAGTTTTTGATAGCATTGCTGTGATATGAGAAAATCTTGATGCTGTTCTGTATGCTGATTTATGAATTGATGAGTGGGATGAGGCTATCGTGAGGTCACTTGCCAAAGTGACTGGAGACTTTCTGAAATGATCACAATTAAATGCCTCAGTTATACACAACAGGTGGAGTAGTATTAGTAATAGATCGATTAATCGGGCCGATATCTGGCATTTTGAGATACCTGCACTCACAAGGCTGGTATACATGTGCGACGCATTGCCAGGCAACCTCTTCATTGTGGCTGCTGTGGAACGATGTAAGCGCTCACTCTTGTGAGTTTTGGGAAGGTGGTGAAAAAGTTTCTAAATTTTGGCAGCGGCCGTTGGGAAAACCCATAACAGTCGACCACTAGTTAGAACGTCATTCTCAATTGCGTTATACTGAGCTTGTATTTGTTCTCGCTCTTCCTTGTGAGGTAAAAAATTCTGTGATTTGGTAGCAGGTCTGTAGTATCTCCCAGTAGTGTGCAAGTCATTACCCACCCAAATGATGCCTGTAGAGGCGGCCTGGAGGCTAGCTGACAGCAAACCTGGATGAGAATCTGAGCATTTGTCAGGAGCTGTCAGCGGCCTTGTGTCCAATTAGATAGTCAGGCCACCATAGAGGCCTTAACTGAATACATTAAAGAGATTTCCTGACTCCACAGAAGTGTGAGCAAATTAAGGTTTTATTCTTATTGATTGTGTATATGTGTAGAGAGTTCGATATTCCAAAGTTGAAGTCCTGCTAAGATACATACTCTGGGCTAAAACTAAAAAAGCATGGCTGATGTTCAAAAGTAACGTTGTTGTTAAAGACCTCCAAAGATTCACGTTTTCTAATGTTTTTAACTCCATCCATCTGCTAAAAGAAGTTGAATCAATCTAAAACCCTCATCTTGTTAAAACTGCAGATTAATTTTGCAAAACTGCATGGAAGTCCTGCAGGAACACTGCTAATGCATCCAACCACAGACAGCACATCCTGCAGTAAGTAGGCATCAATAGAATTAACTGTAACTAGTTCTGCTGATGCTAATATTAGTGTTACTAACTTATTTTAAGGGGTGGGTGATGTGGATAAAACCCTCCCACCATGGTCTAGACTGGCACTACAACTATTCCTACAGTAGGGACTAAAATACACTATTGAAATTAAATTAAAAGGACAATTATGACTATTATTTAATTAATGTTTTTGTTTGATCACCTTCCTTTTTAACATTTCTAACATGTTTGTTATATAATTGTGTTTTTACTTTCCACCACACCGTAAAATGTTTGCATTATTACGCAGTTACCAAACGCATATACAATTTAGGCTGTTGTAGTTTAATTAAGTAACTGACCTCTGAATATTAGTTGTGATTACTCTTCCCACTCCCAACAAGCAGATTTCTACGTCATATAGCCAAGTGTTAGATTAAATGACATCCACTGAACCCCCACCAAAAGTCTTTGTTTATTAGGCCTGTGAAGATTTAGATTTAGATTCGTTCTGATGCCAAGTCTTGGTCTATAAAAATTATTATTACATGAGGACAAGCCTCGGTGCTGACATGGCATGCTGGTCCTAATGTCCCTTAATGGCTGAATTTCACATTTTGTTGGTGGGGCGCTTGTCATCTAAAGAATAAGCTACCCCGCTAAAGCTCACCGGCTTTTGTGTCTCCATTATTTTGACATATTTTGTGAGATGTTAAGTGAAGGGTGTATTGTATTTAAAGCAGCTACAGAGTTCCCTTTAAGTCATTTTGTCATTTCCTCTCTCCACTCTCTCCTGCAGGTTGAAATATCCACTGAATCCCACTTTGAAATATTTATACCCACCACCTTCTAATGGCGTTCTGACAAATATAATGCATGCCCTCATGAGTGTGCCAAAGTTTTATGTTCAAGTGAGTACTTTACTTTCCATCCAAACCTACACGTCTTTGATATGCGGATGGTGGTCATCTGTGTTTATGTATTTGTGTTTTTGTATATTTTTCATACTGTCCCTGTATTCATACTTTCTTGTTTTGAGGGATAAGTGGGAATTTGTACAGAAAATGCAAATGTGACAGCAATTCTATCCTTTAGATTCAAATTGTAAAATGGAAATATGATTCTGGAATAAGTGTCCCAGAGGTTTTTGAACTGCATCCAGCCTCTTAAAGATCAAACAGCATTTGCCTTTTAAATTTCAATTTGGGGAGCAAGTATTAATAATAAACCATAAGTGGGAGGCATGAGTTATGGTTTTAACATTTCCCTGGGAGCCAAGCTGCCTGGATTTCCATCGCTGCTACTTCTAGCGTTGGTGTCTTGGTGGTGCTAGTGTGTCGCAGAGAAGCTGCCTTTATGCTCAGCCTCACCTCGGGTATCTCACCTTGATCCTTGTAATTTAAATGAAAATGCAAAAGCCTCGCAATCTGTTTTACATATGGAGACCAAGTTACAGGCTGCCTGTTTGAGAGCAGCAGTATATTTATATTACCTGCTCCCACCCAGCTTGGTGTGAATCTTTGGATTTGAACTATCACTGTTCTAATACTCATATCTCCTTTTATACAGGTGCTACATCTGATGAACAAAATGAATTTACCATGTCCGTTTGGCCCAGTCACTACCAGACCCCCCATGGTAGGTTTGTATACATTATTGTTGGATGAAGACAAACAGGCTAATGACCCCAAGAGTTTGTATATGGTTTTGATATAAATTCTATGATGTTAAACAAAGAAAAACAAACAGCGTTGCGAGGAGGCCAGTATTCAAATATGTAAAGAATATGTTATGTACAAGAAAGCAACTCAACTACTGAGGTCAGCCAGGACCCTGAACAATCAGCTCTTTGGTTTAGTAACACTCTGGGTTCTTAGTGACTCCAGTAGTAATTTATAACCTCAAAGACCACATCTGTGCCACTAACAAAAACTGTTGCTACTGTCCTTTTCTTTACTGAAATCGTTTATGTAACTGTAATTTTATTTCTATGGAAACCGCTGTTACTGCAACACTGCAGTTTCCCTTCAGGAATGAATAAAGTATCTATCTATCTGTCTGTGCATATTAAATGTAAAAATATTCCTCACTACATGAGCAGAAGCACATGTGTGAAAGTGCATGGACTGCCCTGAGTACCGAAGGCAGACAGTGGACTGATTTGTTTTCTTGCATAATGTATGAATCTGAAATTGGGAGGAGACAGATATTGCTCTGTTTGAAGGGAGGTTAAAGTCGCCAGTTAAAGTAAAACTATCAGTCTCATACAGTACAGTAAGTATTAGAGCTGAAACATCTCTTAGATCTCTTAGTGAAGATTTACTGGTCTGTTTTGTCTTACATGAGAGGAAATGGCTATCTTTAGCTTTTTCACTGCTTTTCTGACAAATGTAACGAGGACACTTTGGGCTCGTGGAAACTGTGATGGGCATGGCAAAGATGGCGCTCACGAAATCTGTCGGTTGAACCCAGAGGCATTTGTGAGCTAAGCCATGTTGTTTTGTTTTCCAGCAGTTTGAGTTCCTGCCTCCTGCTCCACCCATCCCCATGCCCCCACCCTTCCCCCCTAACTACCCCCCTCTACCAGAGGAGGAGATGGAGCTGTCCAGCGAAGAAGAATCAGAGTATGAGAGTGGGGACGACGAGGACAAGGAGAGGTGAGGGGCAGTTAACCACTCACGTTGGAGAGTACTCATTTGCATTTTCTTGAGCCAAAAGAAACTGACTTTCATTAAGTTTTGCATCATATTGCCACAGCCAGTCCAGCCTGTGTGTTCATGTTTCATTCAGAAGTAATAACATTTCTAGGAACACAAGTAGCTTGAAGGGAAATGTCTTTAAATTCCAGTGGGTGGTCAATTTTTTCTTTTGTCTAAGGTAGACACTATTTGTTTTTTTTTACACTTATTCCCTATGCTTGCTTTATTTCAGGATTGTTCGTCTGATGGGCCTGGTCAGCCAAGCATGCAAGAGACCCCTGAGACCAAAAACAGCTTCAAAGAGAAAGAAGCCCAAGATCAAGGATCTACTCTATCCTCCCAAACCAGACTCTCAGAGGTACACCAAAGGCACTCGCGCATGTCACAGTCCTCACGTATAGCTCATCTCGAGACAGTATTCACAGGCAGCTAAAAAAAGGACGAAAATCTCCAGATGATACGTCTTCCTTATAAAGACAGCCTTTTGTCACTCAGAGACTTATTGTTTCAGCACCGCACTCACACTCCCTTAATGATGGACCATCAACTCTGTTTCTGAACTATAAATACACAAACACACAGACATTGTCTCCTGGCTGCATGTTTGCGGACTGGGAAATATCTCTGGTTGACCAGAACAAAATATCCCAACCCTTAAGCCACTCAGGAGCCGGGTTTATTGTGGGGAGTTTTTAGAGGCTGCTGTTGAATGGTGATTTTCTCTGCTGTCCTCAGCGGTCCAGTGCTGCAGCCCTCCGATGTTTTTGAGCAGCCCCACCCTGCCAGGCAGAAGAAAATTGAATTCCACATTTCGGTTCCAGAGGTGGCAGCCATAGTGGAAGGAAGTGTGCCGGACCGGCCTGATGATGAAGGCAGAGGTAAGGGCTCTACATGCCTTATTTAATTATTTAAATAATCTGTTGTTTTTCTTGTTTTGATAATTCATAAATCCTTTTCTGATTGTGTTACAATTCCACAGAGCCCAAGGTTATGTCTTTGTCTGACCAACACTCCCAAAAATATTTTTCTATAATAATATAAAATGGAGAAATGTTTTTCTCCAGGTTATGTGATAACACTTTGCTAGAGCTAAAACACAGGTAATGTCAAATCAGGCCCGCCCTTGCCCTATCAGTGAGATCTGGGATCTCTGTAGTGTTTGTGAAGAGAGATATATTGAAACTAGGACTTTCATTATGGGATTCATTACAAAGTCAGATATGTCCCAGTGTCCAAGGTAGCACCTTCAAATTCCTTAGTTTGTCCAGCCAGCACTGTATAACACGAAATATTTAGTTTACTGTGATATAAAACACAAAAAAGCAACAAATCTGCTCATTTTATTAGCAAAGATCCGCAAAATAGAGAATTACTTACATGTTTATTCGGTTATCAGAATAGCTGCAGATTAATATTCTGTCAGTCGACTAATTAATTAAACCGTTGATAGTTCCAGCTTTAAATTAATATCCACTTTTTAGCAAACATTTAATTCAGTTCAGTTTTATTTATATAGCGCTAATTCATAACAAAAGTTATCTCATTACACTTTTCATATAGAGCAGGTCTAGACCATAATTTATTGATTATATGTATCTTGGAAAGAAACTTAACATCAGTGTAAATTAGGCAAAATTGTATGCGACACAAAAACACTTATTTTACAATTGATTTAGTAAAAATCAAACCAATACTAGAGTCTGCACATACATAAAAAGAATCTGTATTACAAGTACACTGCCTGCTCTCTTTTGAGCAGGAAGGGCACTGTAAGGATTTGATTATTACTATACATCATGTTCATTATCACATTGAAGCAGGAGGTGGTTTGATACTATTATTGACATAAGTTAAAGCCCTTACCATGGGGGAAGTCGGAGCCAAGTGTTACACAGCAGTATATCACAGCAGAAACTCGCACCAAAAAGGTCTTACCATTATCTGTATGAGGAAATGTCATTGGGGGCACAGTCTGTGTTACTTGTCAGCTGTGCTGTTCCCTGTTTGCCTTATCTCCCTTCTCTCTAGCTACAACTTCACTACCTGGCAAAGCTCCTGAGAAGTAAAATAGATCTCAAAGTCAAACACAAAAGATTTCCTAAAGGCAGGGGAAAGATAAACTATGACAGGTGGCTTTTTGGATTAGTCTTGTTTTGAGGAAGGCGGGTGTGGGGGGGGGGGGGTTGGGGTCCGATAAACAAGCTATTTAAATGAAAAGAGGAGTTGGGGGACAGATAAGGAGGAGGATAATTTTTGAATGCAGTGATCTATTTCTCTGCCGAGAGTGTATCAGAAAAGCTCCCCAACACTTCTTGCTCCAGTGCACACACACATACACCTTATGTGGATGACAAGATTTTTTTTTCCCTCCTCCTCGGATTTGTACAGGCTCGCTGCTCTTAGTAATTCCATCTTGTGTGTGTGTGTGTGTGTGTGTGTGTGTGTGTGTCTGCCACTGTTATCCTTGCCCCTTGCCTTTCAAACTCATGCTTGCAAACCAGGAATGGATTTTGATGTGATTGTAGTTGTTTATTTGACACAGACTGAATGTGTGCTCATGTGCCTCACTCCTCCTGAGACGCTCTTCTTTCAATTATCACTGCAACCAATTTTCACTTAAACATGATTTCTGCTCAAGGATAGCATTTATCATATTAAACTCTGACAAAGAAATCATTATTATTAACTCTATCAGCTAATGATGCCACAGTTGGAAATTTTAAACATTACTATGTGCACTGATTGTGACCAAGAGGATTTGCTTCCACTCCTCCCATCCCAAGCTTGTTTGGTTTACTGATGAGGATAAACAGTGTGGAAGTGATTATTTCACCATCTGCTATTGTTAAATACTTTGAAAACTTCCATCTGTATTTGCGCTGGAGGGTGAGAGTCCTCTTCCTGTTTTGTATCGTAAAGCAGTGCAGCAGTTTAGCTGGTGCCGGTGTGCTTACCATAATGAATGTTGTTGCTCACAGCTTGCTAAATTGATTAAACTGCGTTGCATATAGTTTCCTCACCATACACCATGTGTCCCTTCAGAAGTGGATGAGAGGGAGCGCGCAGCCAGCGGCAGCCAGGAGTTGGCAGAGGCTGAGGGTTTTGGGAAGCTTTACCCCAGCGCCCAGGCATCCCAACAGCAAGAGGAGCAGAGCGACGATGAGCAGGATCTCACCTCAGATGTCATCACCAGAAAGGAGCTGGAGAAAGGACGGCTGTCGAGAGATGGTAACGTGACCTTGTGAAGCAGCACAGTGGCACAGGGGTTAGCACCGTCCCCTCACAGCAAGGGAGGTGCAGGGTCCAAACAAGTGGGGTCAACAGTGACCATATCGAGTTCAAATAAGCATTTGCATTTTCTGGTTTAAATACCTATAACATTCTTCGTCCCTCTCACAAATCTTATGTGGAGAACTGATGCAAGAAGAATGGAAACAGTGACACCGGGTTGTTTAAAATGCATATTAGAAAAATTTGGCAGTTAGTGTGACTCAGAGAGAGCCATCACAGCTGAACAAAGAAGAAAAGTGCCAACTGCAGAAAATCAAACTTGACTAAAGAAACTGATACATCCCTTCGAGGGAGAGGAGCTTGTGCTAAAAGGTTTAACATCAGCGTTACCTTTGTAAGATTAAGATGATAAGGACTGAGGAGAGATGTAGAATATAGATATAGATGGATATATTTATTATTATTATAATTATATTTTATTTATTTATTTTTTCCCCCTTTTGCAATGGTAAATTCTGGTGTCTTACAGCACCCAGTGTTCAAAGCAATAACCACTTGTCAGCAGTGGTGTCACCAAACCCCCAAAAGATTGTGGATTATTACTTCAAGCCATATTCAGACAGGATCACAGTGCAAAGTGGGGAGTAGTGCAATCCTAACTGGAGCACTTCTCTTGATATAGTGTCACCTAAATCTTTTATGTCTGTAAGTGTTTCAACCACCTTGATTTCCGGGCCAAATAATATCAACCTCAGGAGAAAGTGGGGTCAAACTAACATTACTTTACATTGTTGGTCCATATTTAATTGAGATCGTCAGTCATTCCTGTCAGTTTTTCTCCTTTGTTTCCTAAAGCAGAGGGTTGCCAGTAGAATACAGTCTCGGCCTGAATTGGATAAAACTGTGCCGTGCTTTCAGTTTAATCAATATGTTTAATTTAACAATGGATCAGATGACTGTGCGCAATATGGAAGGGTTTGCTTGCAGTGACAAACAAAGAGAAATACTGACTCTTCAGCTCCCCTCAGGTATACAGAACATTTTAGCATCTTTCCGCTTGCTGTTTTGGTTTCACTGCCCACACTTTTACTGGATCAGTCTCTCCTCTCATCAGTGCCATTTCAAAATTCAAGCTTGACAACTCACAAACAAATTAGAACTTAATTTTTCTATTAAGATATTTAGTTTGTTGAGGGAAAGGGACTGAAAAAATATATTACTTCATTTTACTCATGCATATTGAAATGTTGAAACAAGATTTTATCACAATGGGCTTTATAATGTTCTACCTCCAATTGTTCTTGGTTAAAACCACAATGAACCATCTGGTTTCTTCAACCTTCAGCTTTTAAACTTGAATGAACAGATAATGATTTGACATTTATTGTGATAATAAACGATATGGAATAAATTTTTTATGTTGGTAACATATATCGCCCTGCCGTACCTCTGCATAAATTTCAGACAAGCAAAATTGTTTTATTTCTCCTCCTTTCTTACCATGTCAGCCTAAATGGTAAAGATGAATCCCTGTACTTTACTTCATTGTTTACATACTGAGAGTACTGTTAAGCATAATTCATCAACTGAGATATGATGAGTCATATCTAAAATGACCTGGCTGGTAGGTGCTCATTGCTTGAATCTCTCTTATCCTAGTTTTTCAGTCCACTCTGTCCTAAAAAAACATTGAGTTGATGGTATTGTTTGAGTTGCAGTGTCTTTGAATTTACCTTTATGCTGGTATAGGCAGCTCTGTGATCCTTTTGTAACTCTTTTTGACCTTGAATCAAAAATTTTTTTCTTCTCTCTTTTTAAAACAGAGATAAAAAGGATGTCTGTGTTTAAAAGTTATGAACCGGGCGAGCCAACCTGCAGACTGTACGTGAAGAATATTGCAAAGCAAGTGGAAGAGAAAGTAGGTGCATTTATAGCACTTGACCCACTTATGTGTGTTTGTTTGGTTCACTGGATGGGATGCTTATTCTGGAGTTTTCATTTATTCAAGACCTTTGCACGTCATCAGAAGTCTGTGTTATTAAACATCAAATTAGATGTAAATCCACATTACTTCTGCATAAACAATATAATCAACAATGCATTCATATTCATATGTTAACCTTTCTTTCTGATATTCATCATTTGTCTTCAAGGACCTGAAGTACATCTATGGGAGATACATCAACCCTTTGTCAGAAGCTGAGAGAAACATGTATGTAAACTGCAGTCCAGATTATCTTGATTTGATTTCTTATTGACATGGCTTGTGTGTTCCTTCACCCCATCCTATCTTGATGTGCTATACTTGACTCCAGTTATTTGTCACTTTCTCTTGAGAGGTTTTAGTAATTCATGCTGACTGTGTGTTATGTTATTAACAAGTATCTAACCTGACGTAGAGATCATGAGGGACATTTTATGTTTGTGCATCAGCAGTACTTCAAATAAATATTCCACCTGAGTCATCAAACGGAGCTTATGTTGAGTAGAGGGCCAGACTCTGAACACAGATGTAGGTGATAAACAGGAAGATGCAGCTTCAAATTGTGGCTTTTTCCCCCTGTTTGATGGTTACTACAGTTTATGTTAGTGAATTTCTTGTGATTAATCAGCCTATGCGAGTAAATGCTAACCTCTGTGCTACCAGATCTTTGGTGTTATACTGTGACCAAAAAGTCTACAGGTTTTCATTTCAAACAAACAAACGGCAGACCTTAGTTATCAGTTGCTTAAGGAGGCAAATGATGTGCAAAATTCATGATTTAATAAGTCTTGCGGTGAAAGAGTTAGCAATTCATGCGTTGACATTATGCTAGTTAGATTAAAAAATGCACCTTTTTCTTTTTGTCCCAGCCCTTCTGACCAAGCTGAAGGTTTTCTTTCCTAAAAAAGGAATTTTTCCAAAAACGCTCTCCAGAGTGTATAGATCTAAAATCGCTGACTTGGTGTTGTAGTCTGAGGGTCAGGGGCTGTGTGGCAGTAAAGTTAACAAATACTTTGCCCCATCTAACTCTTATTGTGATATCTCATTTCATATTTCCATATAGCCACATACACAGCACATCTCGTTAACCTGTATTTTACTTGATTTGGTTAGACAACGTCACAATCATAGAATGTAGTTTTTGTCAGCGCTGCAGCTTGAGAATGACTGCTGGTTAACATGCAGTATTTATTAAACACAAAATAACTATTTCATTGTCTGACTACAGAAAGAGAAACATATGTATGTAAGTAAGAACAACTTGATACTGCATTCGGCTGTATTAAAATCCAGTATTTGTGACCACAGAGAGCCGGAGGCGACTGACTCCATCTGACTGATTTTTGTCAGATGGAGTCACAATTTTCCTATGGTTTTCACTCAAAACAGCATTTTAAAAGTTAGAAGTCTTTGTGTAGTCAAACTGACGGCACTCAACACAATGCCTGAGCCTTTTCGTTGGACCGTATTTATGAATTTGGGTTCTGTGATTTTCACAATGTAATGTTAACTGCTGTTATCTGGTCCATAGATTATACTAATCTGCACGCCGTGTACTGAACGCCCCTAGTTGCTTCTCTTTGACTTTAAGTTGCTAATCAGTAAAATCAGTTAGAATAAACCCCTACACATTCTTTGGTCTCAGTAACACCTGATTGACAACCACTGTTTTTTGTGGTTACAGAAGCAGATAACATTTCCCTCGCTGAATAGCTAACCTTGTAGCTTCAGTATAATGGTGACTTGACTAGGCCACACGCCCCAAGTGATAACCATGTGTCCCTGCTTTGTCTTTTTCCCCCTCAGGTTTGACATTGTATTAATGAAGGAGGGGCGGATGAAAGGGCAGGCCTTCGTAGGACTCCCTAGTGAGCAGAGTGCAGAGAAAGCCCTGCGGGAAACCAACGGCTACGTTCTCTATGACAAACCCCTCGTTGTTGTATCCTTTTAATCCCCTGTAGCAAGATGACACAAGGGCACAAATTTTATAAGGAATGGAAAACAAGGTTCTATGTTAATTTGATAGGGTTGGGTTATGTGGTGTGTAGAATGGGCACAGATATCATATCTAAGGGATAAAGCTCAGTGCCATGTACTGGTTACTATAGTTTTTAATCAACTGGTACTCAGGAAAAGCCAATTAGAGGAATGCAGACTTAAGCTGTTAGTGGAGACAGATTTCATTGAAAAAAGTTGTTGTTTCTAGAAAAAAGTTAGTTGAGTCTGAGATTTAATAGTGTATTAGAAACGATGCCAAGTGACCAATTAAGAAAAGAAACATTTTATATAACGATGAACAGGATCAAATGTTACCTAACATACAAAAAGGGTTAAGGGCTAGAGTGTGATGATTATTAAGGGTACACCTCCCATCACAGATGTTTTGTTGGCGCTGGTCCTCTGTGCTTTCAGAAGGACGAGGACTAATTTCTGGCAGCCCTGAACCACCACCTGCTCTTCCCCAGCTCAACACTGATAATTGCACATCAACTTTTGAACTTGTCTAATAGAACAAGGCTATTGATTTTGATGGTGTTTTAATGTGCATCCCATAACCAATTAGCTTGGAGACAGCGTTTTGTTTTTTGACATCCAAGAGGGAACCGTGAAGTCTGCAATGCAATTTACTTGAAGATGTATTCCACGTAAGGAGACCGTTAGCTTAGAGCTTAGACTGAAGTTCCACCACCAACAGCTCCTGTGTTGAATCACAAATTAAAAAATAGTTGTCATTTCGTCACCATTCAGCCATTTAAGATTAGACATTTAATTAGTTTTAATAACTGGAGGTTCATAAATTGGTTTATAGATTTTTAGACTCACAAACGGCTCTGTCTTTATGTAGGTCTTGTAAGATGATGTATCAGTTAGAAAAAAATTGCACTGAATCACATGCACACATTGTTTCCTGTGAATCCCTCACTTAGGTAGGCAATCTGAATGTAGCGGACTTATCCACTATCAATATAAGCTACTATAGAGAGATAATTACTGAATGCAAATACATAACATGGCTATTAAAGCCAAACATAAATAGATTCAAAACAGTGTGGATTTCATGTAAGTCTGAAGGATATTTTCTTTAAGTGCATGGTAATGATGTGCAGCAGCTAGCTTGATGATGTGTGTTTCTATTTATATATATTTGCTGGTATAAAGGGGGGGGGAGCAGTTTTAGTGTGAAACTAGTACTGGTACCAGCATAAAGGGTTTTCTTTGTTGTGACAGTCCTAAATACAAAAGGACAATTTGTTAACCATGGTTACTTTTAATTTTTTTAAGACTTACTGAATTAATAGACTAGATTAAATATATTAGATTAATAACTTGGATAACTAAGCCAGGAGAACATACACATTGCAAGTGTGCTTAAACTCAACATGTATTATAGGGTAGACTTGGATTGTTTTTGGGGTTTTATTTGGAGCATCAAAAAGCCTTGTATGGTTCACTCTGGTACAGATAGCTTTTTAAGCAGTCACAGGCAGAGGACTGGCAGTCCCAGTTTAGATTCCCTATAATGATTTTTTCAGTGCTAGCCTGAGACTGCAGTATGGCACTTGCCAGAGAATTCTCAAACAGCCTGCTACTAAAATTAGCGAGCTGGAAGAAAAACCTGCACGAAGTGCTAGTTTATTAATGGACAGGACTACAGTGACAGCCTTTCACACATCTGGCTCCTCCCTGTTTATTTAACCTGTCACGTCGGCGAACAATTTATCAATCTGTGTGAATGACAGGAGCAGTCACTAAGTGAGCCAGCCTCAGGAAAGCAAGAGCCCTGAGCCCTTATAAGGTCCATTTTTGGCCAGTAGTCTTCTGGCATTTATGAGCAAACAGCTGTGACCTTTTCTCAAATTAAATTCATATGAGGTGGCAAGTGTCACGAGCGGGAGGGCCCCTGTGGTCTAAAGCTGCTGCATACAACATAACAATATACTGTATAAGTATGATAAAAATGCTCAGCGTGTGATTATCTGTCTGTGAACCTGTGCCTAAAGCTGAAATTGGCATTTTATTTGGTGTATATTTTCCACAGTACTATTGGTATATTACATTTATAGAAAGATAGGTATACAATTGTATAAATTTGGTAAGGGGACGAGATAAAGGAAAGGATTTGATAATTGTGTAGGGTTAGGTTTCCCGCGCTTGAAAAAGAAAATGAGTTATCAAGTGAGACTTTACTTTTAATGAAAATGTTTGCTGTCTGCGGACCTTAACTATAAATTCACAGCAATTTGCCAGATCTGCAAGACCAAAACAAGATACCAATACGGACACCAAGAGAGGACCACGACAACGATGAACTCAACTGGTGAGTGAGACACTAAAGCATTTGGTGATCTGCAGAAGGAGACAATTGATGCTGGTTTTTCATTATGTCATAGTATGTCTGTGCTGTATAGAACAAGCCTTATTATCATTGTAATGGTGTTTCCTTTTTACATTTGTGTTTACACTTTATTTATTCAAGATGCCAAGGCTTGATACTGTGGCCCAGCAGAACCATTTGTATCCTTATTCTGGCATATCCTTTGGGAAAAAAACAAAAGAAAATGGGGGCAGTTTAACTGTAGTTTTTGTGGCGCAATTGGAACTTTAAACAACGCGACCTGTATTATAATCTAAAAAGGTGTACAATGCTTTGTTTCTATAATTTATTACATCTTATGTTCTCTGAAATGTTTTGTTTGGTATAGACATGTGCTATTTTGGAGTCTCTTAAACTTCTCTTTACAATGTTCTCTACCTTGTTTGACTGAATTTCAGGTGATGGTCGTCAGATGGCATCTTCTTCTTTTATTACTAAATAAAAAATATTTTATTAAAATACTTTTTTTGTCATGTTGTCTTCCAATCACAGCCTCAAACATATGTCACCATTTGTGGCTACACTTCAGTCAAACTATCACAACTGATTATCTTTAGTCTCAAACTTAAAGTCCTGACAGCCGAGTAAATACAGACTGTGGAAGGTATATGAGATCTAGATTGGCTCTGCAGCAGATGGTAGGCTGTCAACAAAAAACCACAGTCCTGAAGAGACAGCAAACAAACCAAACAGACTGCAGTCTGTGGGAAATTGCTGGGGCTTGGTTAGCTTACCTTTACAATCCCTGGCTGGCCCCATCTGTGTGATTAGAGAGAGTAAAGCTTGGGAGGGTGAACTTCTCCCCTCAACAGCCATCATAACTAAAGATTTGGAAATCAAATTGTTTTTTTGTCCTTTTTTTGGTATAAGCAATACTGGGAGTCAACTTGGGTGCATGTTTATGTCTGATCTTTAAGACATCTATAGAGGGAAAGACATGAAGTTTCTGTGGTGAACGGTTTGCTAGATGTGGTGTAGTTTGATTCAGCTTGACATCGCTCTGCTGGTTTGACAACATGTAAAAGCAGCGACACATTTTTATAATGCATCAGGTCTGTACAATGGCAAAATAGTATCTTGCCACATTTGAGCTGGAACTTAAAAGGTCCTGTTCTTCTCAGTTGTCAGTTTGCCCACACAAAGTAACAGAAATGTGAGCCTCAGAAAAACTGGTATGTGTTTTTTTTTTTTTTTTTTTTAAATAATAGTGATGTGGCTTCCTATTACACCTACAGCGGTAATTTCTAGAGAGGTTTACTTTTTTAAAAACTGGAATGCAAACGTGACAAGTGCAAACACTGCAGCCTGTGCAAGGACTGTTGTGATGAATGGGGTGGTTCTCTATCACAAGAACAATTATCTAGTGATATAAATGTTAAATAAACGTTCAGCGCTGACCAGTTCTTACTAAATTGTTCTCTAAATACTCAAGTGGTATGTCACATTGGCCTTAGTGTCTCAAATTGTTCAAGTTTCTGGGTTAACATTATTGTTTGCTAATCCAGTCATGTATTGTTAGCTGTTCTATATTTAAAAAAAACAAAAACAAACATCAAACAACAAATACAATTTGAACTATTACAGTGGATCATTGTTGCATTTAAAGCATTGTAAGTAATAAGGCATAGTGTGTTTGTGGTACTGTTGATTTGGAGACGACAAAACTCACATCCATATTTCACAAATGTGTGATGTCGTTTTGTTTATTTTAACTACCATCTCATTATGCATCAAACATTTTTAGCTTCTCTGAACTGCATATCGTTTTTGTAAGTCCGACCAGCTTCCATTCAAATTTTAGCTATATTTCAGCTCAGGGATCCCATAGCTCCTGAACCAAACTAACTTCTGGGTTTAAAGGTTCAAAGTGGAACTGCTCCATTTCACATCCCTGTCAGAAAATGAGCCCTGAAATAATTCACAAGCTATTTTAATGACACTGACAAGCCAGAAGGCGCAGAGTGCACTGCGGCAAACCAGAACATCTTGTCATGTAGTCCTGGTTTTTACACATGTTCCTGGTCAGATTTCAAAATAGGGGAAAGATGTTTAAACAATGTTGGTTTCATTTTGCTGAAGGCATATTGCCTCGTAAAAAGCTTCCTTGTTATTTATTTAATTTAACTACCAATTGTTTACTTACTTAAATTGATATTTCAATTCAAAGCCCGTTTGCACACACTGCTATCACCTACCTATCATGAATCAAGAATGTTCATGTGATTGATGATCGCCTCAGTATTATATTTACCCTCCGTGTTACAATATAGCTATGTAACTACTAGCTGAATTAACAGGACATAATCTGCAGATGCAACAATGGCGGGCTAATGGGGTGTGATTGTGATATCCTCCAGAGGAGAAATCACCATGAACAATTATCTGTCTCCTTAAATTTCAATGTGAATGCAAAAAGCATATAATGTGTATCTTAAAATGTTAGCTTTTTTAGAAGCAACATTAATCGATGGATTTACTCTAATGGTTTCCAGATTTAGATTTAGGTTGGGGGAAAAATCTCAGATCGTGGTTTATGCGAAATGGCAACTCCATTGCATTCCTCCTGACTTTACTTTTATGTTACTTTTCTGTCAAATCTGTTGTAGTCCATTAAGTCCCAGCTCATGAGTTCAGCCTCCCCCTGGTTAAGATCCAGGCACACGGGGTTATCAATCACCTGTGCTCATCTGGTTCGACCTGCAGCTCGTACGTCAACGCCAGTGTGAGGGAGGAGTTCCCATCTGTGCCCTACTCTGCCCGCCATCCCAACGATGACAAATGTTCCACCCGCAGTGGAAATATTGAGAGTTACCAGGACATTTATCAGGTAACATTTGAGCAATATGAAAGATAACCTTTTATAAGTGGACACAGATAAAGATGTATGTTCTGTCGTTGCTTTGCACAGGCTCCGTCTTTGTTTAATACTGCAGTTACCCAGAGGTAATATCATGATGATATGTTTCTTATTTTGGGTTGAACCAGGCGTGCAGTCTGTTTGCTGGAAGGAGCCCGTGGATTGCTGGCTACATGTACACAGTTTTGAACATTTAAGTGTTATAGGCTGTAGGCTGGATGCCCGTAAGCACGTGTGGCCTGTTTTTTTCTGGACACTCTGTACACTGAATTTTACTTGTACAAAGTGAGTGTTTACTCATAATCTGTTCAAGAAAATACCAGGAGCATTCAAGGCAACATCAACATGCCTCAGGCCAATAAGGTATCTTAAGACACCTCCAATGATGACACCGATTTTACTTGTGGGCTTCTGTGTGGTACTGTCAAGGTTTTGTTGGGCCTGGTGCAATGCAAGCTCCTGTTTTTACGGAAACTGAATTTTAATGCACAAAAGCTAGGATAAATCTCTCAGTCAGTCAGTTTATTCCCCATGCCACTGCAGACACACTTACTATAAGGCTGTTTGCTCTATTGCTTTGGGTTTAACCGTATTGGCAAAGCATTGGCTTTATGTCATCAGGTTCAATCAGAGACCACTCACATCAGGACCATTTAAAGCAATTGGTCATACCATTAGATTTGGTGATAACAGTTAAGCTTATGGAGGGAGCTTTCAAATAATCTGAACAGCAACGAGGATCCTACTGGTAGAACTAGTCCCTCCTTAACAGACACATACAGGAATCATCAGTACAAAAGATGCATAGTTTAAAGGTACAAACATAAAAAGATTGGCGTAGGAGTAAACTTCAGCTGCAAGAAACATTCAACCACTGAGCTTGAAATTCTCTTAGGTGCGCCACTAACGACAGGCAGAAGCTAAAGATTAAGATGTTGAGAAAACTGGCAATATAATCTGCAGTTTATAGATTTTTGGATTCCGGGTCAATTTTGGATTAATTCAGCAATCAATATGGCGTGTTTTGTTCAGCAGTGTTTTATATTACCACTTGGATTTGCCCCTCTGCAGGGATTCTTCTCCATATCAACAGCGGTCAAGGCTCCCAGGTATTGTAGTTATAATAAATAAATAAAATAATTTAAAATGGTCATAACACAAACCTGTAGTTGAATTATTTTATATTAAGTAACCACAGGTTCCTCCCACTGCGCAACGCAATAGTGAGAAGTGTCAGGTTTTAATGGCTGAGCAGCACACCTGCCCGATTATGGCTGGAGGTTACGAGTCAGCTGTGAATGAGCCAATGATTGTGAAGCATGAATGAAACATCTAGTGCCAATCACTGCTTCATTTCAATGCCCAGAGAGTGTCAAATGAGTTACAGTTGAAACAAAAATAAAGGGCCTTTCTCAGGATGGTGGGGGAACTATAGTGGCTGAACACTGTTTATGAATGGTCAGCCACAAAAATGGCCTGCTCATAATCAGTATTTTGAATCAATGGTGCTTTTCAGCAGAAGCATTTACAAATTGTAGACTTAATAATTTTGTTTCCCACAAAAGGAATGAATTAGTTGCTTGCCAAGATGGTAGAATTATGTTAGCTAGCGAAATTAGTGTGACATTGATTTTTCTACTCCGTTTATGAGGATTTATGAAGATAAAAAATCAATTTCATCAACATATCTGCTTGTGTTTGTTTTTAATAGATGCTACCGAGTGAGCCCGTTTTATTTAAATACTTAGTGAGGTGTAATTCACCTCAGAAATATTTATATTGTTTATGAAATACGCTTAATGTATAAATTTGTTACTTATGTGGCTCATACGTTTGGCACAGCCAGAGGATTTTAAGCAAAAGAGTGATTTCTGTTACTTGATGTTTGTGCCAACAACACAAGCAACTAATGGATGTGATATTTTTTAATCCCTGTTTTAGCACGCAGCTTAATGGGCTTCATTTGTCAGATATAAATCAATTTGAATTTGAAAAACATGCATCACAGGTTTTATATTGTAGAAAGCTTGCATACTTTCATCCTTGATGATTTTATCACTCCTCCTCAAGCGCCAACACTAATCTACAGTATTACAAAGCAGGTGATTATTTCTAAGTGAGGTATACTCATATACTGCACTGCATGACTGTTTATATTGCCATTTTGCCACAGATTTCAACCCCAAAATTTCATTATAAATTATGAGCAAAACCTGCAAGGTTTAGCCACGAGTGGGATGGAAACTTTGTGAATTCTTACCCAGCACACTGTGTACAGTCGATAGTTAAAGGAGGCATCCCTTAAAATAGTAAGAAAACCAAAAAAAAAACCCATTCATTCAGTCTTTGTAAAGCCGAAAAACCAAACGCTCTCTACTTTTGACCCTGAATTGAAGATGGAAAACTAAAACACCGTGGGTGGCATAATCTGTGTCGACACTTTAATGGAAACATCTTTGTAAACATTTGGTACAAAAATAATACAGACATTCTTTTTGAGTGTCTGAATATCCTTACTGGGAACATACCTGTTGGATGACATTAAAACTGACACTGGACCTACATTACCCAGAGGTTGCCTGTCCTGAGTGAATTAATGTTTGTGATTAATGCAGTGAGTAGAGTTCGGTTGCAGCGAGTGATAGGCTGGAGCGCTTGTGGGCCACGGCTTGATTTGCATACAAATCTTAGCGAAAGGGGAGGGTGGAGGCTTTGCTCAGTTAAATTTTTACCTATCAAATGCTAAAATCTGCCACAATATAAAAACAACTAACAGAAGGTAAGAACAGCAGGGGCGCACATGATGAGCAGTAGTTGAAGGCCTTTCTTGGAGCCGACAGCAAGGCACAGACAAAACTAACACCTACAGCATTTAGTTACACATTCAAGATTTTAAGTTTCCTATCGCTTTAAGCTTTCTTTCTTGTCTTCTTGTTTGATGGTGCATATGTCAACTTTTCTTTGCATCTTTCTTTTTTAAGCACAGGATGTAATAACCCTCAATATGCCATCTGTCCCTTCGCCCCACAGCCATCGCTGCTCTCTCTGCGTACCCCCACTGGTGTGTGTACAGTAAATAAATGAACACTACCAGCCCGCAGTGAGTAGATTGGAAACAGTTTGTGTTAAAGTATTCCAGGCTGTTTTGATGTAGATGTACGCTGCTCCTTGTAGTCATATCTTCCCCTTCAAATGTTGCCCAGTGACACTGAACAAGTGACCTTCTAAAACATGGTGTGGCATTTATATAAAATTTTTAAACACAAATGCATGACTAAAACCAGATTTTTTGATAATGTATATTCATATAAGTCCCAATTCGGCCGGATTGACATCATTGTTAATGTATAGGCTACTACATGGGAAATCTAGTTTGAAACAGAAGGCAGTTGCCTCGCTGCCTCGCTACCGTAATAGACAGGTGCCTCAGAAGGCATAATTTTCAAGTGAAGGCATCTCTATGAACATTGGTTTCGAACAGCTTTTTAGGGCAGCACTTACATCAACTTGTGACATCAACACGCCGTCTTGTGTTTCTTCTGGCTGTCATTCATTAGCCTTAGTTTCAACTAGCTAGCTACTGAAAAGGTAAATGGCTAACAGACGCCTCAGAAATCACACTAAACAAACTTGGTTGGTTACAGTCACAGGCTAATACGATAGTTAAGTGTTTGGTTCTCGCTAACTTTTCATAAATCGAAGCGAAAAAACTACTAAAAACTTGAATTCAGCTTGTTTGTCCGCCATGTCAATTTTCCATAAGCTTCCACAGGCGCACAGATTTATCGGTAATAGGCAGCATCGGGTCTGTATCGATGCTGCCTTCAAACCTGACAGTTAAGGGGGCAGTTTGAAGGCATCTTAGGAGAAAGTAAAAGATTGTCCTGTTAGACACCTTCTGAGACAGTATTTTTACGTATGTTTCAAACAGCCTTAATCAAAGTGAATATGCAATCCCATACACCAGAATATTAAAAAGAAACATTTTGGGAAATATGCTTTTTCGCTTTCTTGCCAAGAGTGAGATGAGACAACTGATGCCACTCTCATGTCTGGATGCTAAATATAAAGCTGCCACCAGCAGGGCTTAGCTTAGTCTGGAAACAGGTATACAGCTAGTGAGCTTTAGAGGTGCTGGTGGGAGGATTTTGTTAGCTTTGTTACAGAGCCAAGCTAGTTGTTGTCCTCTAACTCTCGACAGGAAACAAAAAAGCGCATATCCTATAATAGCAAACTCTTTTGTTATTTTCACCCTTCCTAGTTCAAGACTCATGAGCAGTATTTGTGATGGCATAACTTGAACTCATATTGTCCGGCTACTTAGAATCCCACATACCAAGGTGTCAACGTTTAATGACTGGACTACAGGCAGCACAGTCAGATGGAAATAGATTATGTCACATTATGTACTCTGTAGGCTGAGAAGTAATCAAAGTGCATTTTCATGGCATGCTTTAAATCCCCTTCACCCCGTGGGCCTTCCAGCCACACGCAGACATCAATAAATAGAAAGCCTTTGTGAATGCTCACATTTAATAAATGAGTAATAGTTATCCTGAAAGAAGTAATTTCCGTGGCCATTGATAATGGCGGTCACTGAGGTCACTGAAAAGAATGATTGTCTTCAATGCAAGCCATCAGTGTGTCAGTCACCTGTCACCAGAATTTGACCAAAATACAAATTCAACACAGATCAGAGACTCATTAATGCAGTTCATTTGAGGTGACTGACACAGAATCGATAATGGACCTAAATATTTGCCAACAAATGCTTTTGTATACCTCAGTTGTAATATTAGAGCATAAATGTACCATAGTGCTTTGCAGCTGCTTTGGTGGCCTGTTGAGACATTTATTTGTGTTTTCTTTACGTGGTTATGAATGCGATCCATCCTGTTTTAGTCTTAAAGAGACTAAAATAAATCTAGGCAGACAGAACAAGCTGTCTGTCAAAACAACTTAGTTCATGGCATATATACATGCGCTCTCTCTGAAACAATGACCGTGTCCCTCTAATTGACCTCAGTTTGAACCGAAACTGGTAGAAACAATTGATGTCCCTCACTGAATTTTCTTCCGGCCTGGACCAACTTAACTGTGAGCTTTTGCTGACTTTGAAGGAACAAACAGTGGAAAGACACACAGTGCTTAGTCAACTCCAGAGTGTATGTATGGTCGCCCAAGTCTTTCCGAGAGCAAATGTGTCAATTCTAAGGTATGCTTATTCATTATGAAGAGAGTGATGGCTTGACCATGCATATTTTATGCTCTTCAACCTTGCAAGTTTCATGAAGTTGTCTGAATGAGTAGCATTTAAAACTGAAGTGAAGTAATGTGCTTGAATAATTAATCTATAATGTCTTTGATAAGAATTACGACCAAGGTCATCAGTTTTATTTGAGCCAGGAGGTTTATTTTTTCATCTTAATTGCAAATCTAGCTTGTTTATGTTAGGAGCCTTATGGATGGAGTTGATTTGATACATACAGAGTGACACACTTGGGCTCTTAAGGGTTCAGCTTTTTCAGAAGAGGAGACAACAACAAAGTTACACAGTGGAAATAGTGAGAGTGAAAGATCTTTGTCAGTTATTGCATAAGCTTGTAAAGCCTGTATCGGTATGTAAAAGTACACCCTGCTTTGCTGTAAAGTTCTCATCCCCAGTGCGAGTTGCTTCCTCCCTTTTCTGACATTACACCTCCTCTCTCATTGCTCTGCCCTGTGCTATCCGAGTTGCCAACTAAATCTCAGCCTCATCTTGTCCGCCGTAACCTTGTTTATTCCCAACAGTGGCATTAGCAAAGCTGTAAAAGTATTTATGGGGGTACAAATGCGGGACAGCCAATCTAAGGTAAATCTATAAATCCTGGCTGTTGATTTCTCAGGGCCAGGAGGTGCAGGCCGGTGATCAGTAGAGGTAGAAAGTATTCCCTGGGTGAGTCTATGTGACTAACGCGCAGGCGGAGCAGCATGCCAAACAGCGCTATGGCGACACTGTTGTGCTTGTAATATGGCCTAGCTGGCCTTCGCCTCTGAAGTGAAACCCCGCCTGGCTATCCATCTACCAAGAGCTGGTATCATTAGCTAACACCCAACAGGGACCTGACTCAGCAGTTGGTGTGTGTGCGCATGTGTGTGTGTGTGTATTACATCTTGCATCCTGTCCTTGGATTGTTTTGGGGATTGTAGTTACAGTACAAGCTAGAGCTTACACTTACACTACAACAAACATAGATGTGTTGTTGCATACTCTACAGTAGGTGGAACTTACTATTACAGCTGCATAAAGAACCTTTTGGCCACTAGGGGGCAAAAAACATCAAAACAATCTGACTTTAGGCAATTTTCCATTGCTGGTAAAAGCTCAACTCAACTTGCCTCGCCTCTACTTGACCCGGTTTTGGTGCCCCGTCCATTAAAACATTTCCAGCCTACAACTCTTACCCTGTCAAGGGGCCGGCTCGTTGGCACCCAGTGCCCACTGAAGAGACACAAAGTTATTAGGATGAAACTGCTTTATTCAGTGTTTTTAATGTTTTAAGTAACTGGTCTGTTTGTTTTGGAGAGGAGACGACCTCTGTGGTAATTCGGCTCCCGGTAGAAACCTCCTGAACTATCAATACCTAAGGATTCTTAAACTAAAAACAAACTGAGTACCTAAACTGAGCAAACGTTAGAAGCAGCAGCTCAACTGTAAACACACCTCAGGACTGGCTGCACAACGGCTGCATTTAGTAGATTTGTTTCTGGCCACCAGACAAAAGTAATATTCACTCTCCCCTTAGCTCTGTGTTCTTCTCTCCACCAAAGTAAGATGTATACAGTAGGTATTTTGCTGGAGACAGTTGCCTTCTGGTGTTAAGGAGAGAGTATGATGTGGGACCTACTTTGTAACTAGCTAAATGTTACAATGATAATGTTAATGAAAGTGAGCTAGTAACTATAATAAATATTAGCACCGTTTAAATTAATAAAACCAAAAATAAAGTGCTGCAACAGTTAATTTGCCTCCAGGCCTGCTGTTTTTTGTTCAAATCATGGTAACGATGGTTGATAAAAATCATATAGCTCCGGGTATCCAGCAACAGCGACCACTAGTTTGTGCTCCACTCTTGTCATCTGATTGGACGATTGGAAAAAAAATGAACGTCGGTCCGCTCTGAGTTGAATTTTTTTCAACTGGGGTGCTCAAAGTGCTGCTGCAAAAATGCCGGTCACTCCAAGCATTTAAATCACAGGACGATTTACCAGCAGGCAAAATGCTTAATGCCCATAGAAAACAATTGGAAAAATGCGCCTCTTACTGCAAAAACTCCCCCTGTCTGATCACTACTTTATGTAGCTTACAGCGAGCTAGCTGACACAGAAAAAATACTGTAGATAGATGAATGGCCTTTTGACTTTTGACTTAATGTTAACTAAACTGAAGTGCATATAAATGAGAAGTAGTATTTAAAAGTAGTATTTTATGCTAGGTGGTAATGGTTAGCATTGATGGATCACAGCTACGCAGCCGTCCATGGAACTTTTGAGGCATTTCTCTGTTAGCATGTTTGTTTCACATTACAAAGATGATCAAGATTACCCACCTTCCACCAAGTGCATCTTGATAGTCTCCTGTGCCTCTATATAGATGGATATAAATCCAGTTATGAATATTATGGTAAACATATGCAACAATGTGAAATACACGAAGGAAACTTGAAAAGATGTGAACATAGAACTACTCAAGGTAACAAACAGTACCCTGTCTGAGGAATCCAAACCACTTAAATCAGCAGATGCAATATGTAACCAGTGGCTTTTTGCATCTTTCGGCAACTGTTTATAAAAAGAAATGTATTAATTTTTATTATTTTTATATTTAGTAATACCTTCAGATGATGAGATTATAGTAGACTTTAAGAAATGTACGTGGATAATAGACATTGATGTGTGGTGAACAGCACCAAATGCCAATTAAGAATTTACAGATCGTTGTCACGATCTCCTCTATTGCTGTAGTCAGACATTTGAAATTGTCTGTTAAATCACCTAAAAAACATTATACTTGTTAACTGTCAGTGTGTATAGGCATTAACCCTATTATGGCACAAGTAAGTTGAAGACCAAATCTTTTCAGCCTCAGTCGAACTTGTCTCTTCTTTTAACCTTGTGCTCTTCTCAATATTGTGCAGGGAGGGAGCTTCCATCAGCTTCCATCTCTAATAAGATTTACAGAGAGTATAGCAGAGAGAGCAGGGTCGTATGTCTTGGGAGCTCTACCCTCAATATTGGCAAGGAAATCAATGCGGTGAGTAAACCTACCAGCACAGTGTGCAATCAGCTGCTAGGCCAAAAGTAATCACTGAATTGAAATAATCCTGAAAAGTGTCCCCACTGTAGCAAAGTTAATAACTAAAGAGTCGCCCATTCCTACATCCTGAATTAGATATTAATCCTTGTATCAAGAATAATTACAAGGAAGGTCCAGAAACAGTGACCTTGCAGAGGTGCCTCTCTGGTCTCTCTGTCCATCTGGAATAATTTCAGTATTCAACAGGCGCGTCAGTTTCTGAATGTGTACTCTGTGACACAATTTGCAGTGGGACAATGTAGTTTCTCACTGCCTAATTCTCTGCACTACACTGTCAGGGAATGGTCCCTCGACAGCCAGGAACTTCATCATCAACAATTTCTCACTTGTTTACATTAATCCTATCTAGATATCCATTAGTTCCCATGGCAGCTCTTTGTAATTCTGCTCTATTGTCACAATTTTGATAGACAGTCGGCCAACACTCACTAATTAGCTGTGAAAATTAGCTGTGTGCAGCCCTGGAAATTCTCTTCTAATGCTCCTTAATGGGAGTCAGGTCGTTTGTTAATACTGCTCGGGCAGAGTGAAAGGCCTTACGTGTACAAAATTCCATTGAGCTTTCATATAAATACAGGTTCTTTGCTGTTTTATTAATGAGGATATATAGCCAGCAATGCAAGACACTCTGTGGGGAGGACCAGTTGCACATTACTTCAGGGATGCGATGGACTGTCTGCTGTTCTTGAGCCTGTCTTGGTTTTGGGGGGATAAAGCAAAGTCTGTCTGCCAGTTAACTGTCAGAGCAGCTAGGTCAGGTCTTTGTCAAAGCCCCAATCATTTTACTTTATGAGAGGTGGAGTGGAGTGAAGTGGAGTCGGGTTTGGATGAATTCCAAGCCCCCCTTCTCTGCTTCTCCAAGTGTATTTGCGTCGTTTTTGTTTTTGTTTTTGCAATGCTGAAAAGTAAACACAGCCATTTCTCAGAGGCACCTTTTCATGAAAATCTTAAGCTCCTGTGTTTATGTTCCTGTCTCTGATAGCATTTACCACCGAATATATTTGTTTCTTGGCACTAAATGGATCGCTGCCTAATAACTGATCAGACGTTATTACTTTGACAACATATGCGATGGTTGTTAATATACTTTAACGCACACCTTGTAGAGTTTTACCGTGGCTACTTTCACGTGGTCATAAACATAACCAAACAGTGTGGAAAGACAAGGATCAGTGCATCCATAGTATGTAAAATTTGTACCTTTTCTTCCCCATTGTCCAGTTTTTCATCTCCATTTCAGAAAGGAAATCATGTCAGTTGTTAATCTTAAAATGAATAACATGTCATGTTGTGCTTTGACCCTGTGTACCATAACATTGTATTAAGGCCTGTGATTTTACGCTGCTTAGCGTCTGCTGCTTTCAAACGTCATTTAACCGCTGCAAAGGGAAACGCCCACCCAGAGGGTTGAAGCTTTGTTGCGGTTTCCACAAATATATACAGGTGCTGGTCATATAATTAGAATATCATCAAAAAGTTGATTTATTTCAGTAATTCCATTCAAAAAGTGAAACTTGTATAATGTATACATTCATTCCACACAGACTGATATAATTCACAAAGAGTGGACTGCAGCTGGAGTCAGTGCTTCAAGAACCACCACGCACAGACGTATGCAAGACATGGGTTTCAGCTGTCGCATTCCTTGTGTCAAGCCACTCTTGAACAAGACACAGCGTCAGAAGCGTCTCGCCTGGGCTAAAGACAAAAAGGACTGGACTGCTGCTGAGTGGTCCAAAGTTATGTTCTCTGATGAAAGTAAATTTTGCATTTCCTTTGGAAATCAAGGTCCCAGAGTCTGGAGGAAGAGGAGAGGCACAGAATCCACGTTGCTTGAAGTCCAGTGTAAAGTTTCCACAGTCAGTGATGGTTTGGGGTGCCATGTCATCTGCTGGTGTCGGTCCACTGTGTTTTCTGAGGTCCAAGGTCAACGCAGCCGTCTACCAGGAAGTTTTAGAGCACTTCATGCTTCCTGCTGCTGACCAACTTTATGGAGATGCAGATTTCATGTTCCAACCGGACTTGGCACCTGCACACAGTGCCAAAGCTACCAGTACCTGGTTTAAGGACCATGGGATCCCTGTTCTTAATTGGCCAGCAAACTCACCTGACAACCCTATAGAAAATCTATGGGGTATTGTGAAGAGGAAGATGCGATACGCCAGATACTGAATTTGGGATTTTCATTAGTTGTCAGTTGTTTTAATCATCACAATTAAATGAAATAAACATAAACAACACCGCCTGTGTGTAAAAAATGAATATAATATCCAAGTTTCACTTTTTGAATGGAAATACTGAAATAAATCAACTTTTTGATGATATTCTAATTATATGACCAGCACCTGTATAGTAGTTAAAATTTCAGTTCAACTTAAAACTTCACTTCCAATTCCAAACTGAAGGTTCATCTGAGTTTCACGTACAGTAAGTACAGTACAGCATGTTCAAGCTTCAAAACTGCAACATGGTGAGAGGTGTGATATGCACTATCTTGCTGCATCTTGCTGCACAGCTCTGACCGAACACCATAGAACACAGTATATTCCTGTTGTTAAGAAAAAGGTGTTAGTAGTACAGTTTATCTTTCACTGACTCCAGAATCGCGCGTGTGTGTGTGCATGTCTGTGTGTGAGTATATGTGTCAAAGACAGAGATGTCATCCTTAGCCCCCACATCCTTCCTCCTTTGATATTGACACAGGGTTCCTATTATTTAAATGCAGGCTTTGCTCTATCCATCAAGCATTCTGCTCATTGCTCGCAGCTTGTACATGTAATTGTGAGTCCTCTCCTTGTCCCTGGGTCTGTAAAGCAGCAATAATGATCATGGAGAGCCAGGTGGGAGATCTATCAGGTCCAACACTAAACTACCAGCATATCAGACGAGCGGGCGTTTCTTACCCCCTGTTTGGCGTGTGTGTGTGTGTGTGTGTGTGTGCATAGTCTCTGCTGTGCAGAGCTGTGGATGCATGGTGGGCTCGCTACGTGGTGCTCTCTGCAGTAGGTCCCAGTGTGGTGTACAATAATGACCTGTCAGAAATGCAGGCCTCTGAAAACAGGGATAATCCACAGAGGCTATCTGACTAAATGAATTCTACCGGAGCCAAGCCACCCCCCTGAGACCCCTGAAAAGCATTATCTATTACACTGGTCTCTTATCAAAACTGACAAGAAAAAAAGAAGCACACCAAAATAGCACATGCTTGGCTGGAGGAGACGGATTTCTGTTGTAGGTTGTACTGTTGTTTGGTACAATATAATAATTCTGGTAACACTATCTATGAAGGTCATCGCTATAATGACTTATACATATATTTATAACACGATATAATGCGTCCATAAGACATTATAACAGTTGTTATAATCACTTACAAACATGCATTAGGCGCTATAGCTAGGTTTATAACATATTATGACCTTTTGATTTAATTTTTTTTTTACGTTTTGTGAAGTGGTTGTCTTTAATTGTCCACTGCATCTGTTAGGGCCTGTCCATAGGCTCGCCATTCATCTGTGACAACATCTGAGCCTCTTCTTACATGATGTTGGTCGGCAACAGGTCTTCTCCTGAGCGATCTTTCACCACCCTGACAATGAGTTTTCTTGATGTAATTATGTTGTGTTTTTGTGCTAAATTGCAAAATGTTCAAAATTCATACAGATTGTTCATGAAGTGAAGAAACATAAATAAAAGTTGTTTTTCTGCGCAAAATGTGTATCACTTTACTTAAAGCAAACAATTACGTGTTATAAGGTCTTATAATTAGTTCATATGGTATTATGTCCACCTGTAATATATTATACAGGGATAGATATTTTAACACTTTACTTAAAGCAAACAAAGGCATGCTATATAACATTAAACATTACTTGAAGAAATCAGGTTGGATTTTCCCTGAAATCCATACTACAGCCTGCTGATTCTGCACTGAACAGCGATAACAGCACAGCAGCTAACGAAATGGAGTCCACTAACACCAAAAAAAGACTCCAACAAAATTCCACGTATGGATAAAAAAGCCAAAAGAGAATCAGATCAACACTGTGCAAAAACACGTGTCATCGTTGGAAAGGCGTTATGAGTCATGGAGAGACTTCCGCTTTGTTTTCAAAACTGACCCACAGTTGGATTTCATCCTATTGGACTGGCAAGCTAACATTACTGAAAATCATGTGAAATATCTTGTGATTTTCTGTTTTAGTTGGCTCATGTTCTCCATTGCAGAATATAGTTATATGGCTTGCCACATTACTAACTAACGTGATCCATATTACAATCCTATGTACCAGTATAATGTCAAAGTGCTGATTTTAACCAACAACAAATGATGTTACAGTACAAGGCAAATGTGGAATAATTTGTTTCTAAATCCAATAGTGATGTAAGGCAGGGGCAGCCAGCTAAAAATGCATTAAATTAACAGAATGATTTGCAATGTCACTGTGCTGTTAGGTCTCACTTTTTGTAGTTAGCTTGTTGTGATTAAAATGGATTTCAGAATACTGTGACCCGCCAATTTTATGGTTCATAAGAGTTAGTGTAGCATCAGGCTTGTTTGAGAGTAGGTTTAAACATTTTATATGGACCCAAAGAAAAAGCTAGTGCTGTAGTTGCTGTTAAGGGAGGAGCTTTAAAGACCCAGTTTGTGATAACAAATTAAAATTAAAATTAAAGCTGCTAAAGACAAAAGTTTGAAGTCACAACACATAATCTTAAATCACAAAGTGGGATTGCATAAAATCAAGGGCAACTGGACTTGGTTGAAGATACTGGAAGACGTTTCGTCCCTTATCCAAAGGACTTCTTCAGTTCTGACTGACTGGCAGGGAAACTCAGCTATTTAACCTCAGTGGGGTCGTTGGCCCGGGTCATCGATGCCGCTGGTTCGTTAGTGTTCCTTGTTGCTGTGACGACAGTCGTTACAGTCGTTAAGACTACCTGTGGCCAAGACTGAAAGACCATCTATGGTATCTTCACCTGAGGCCAATAGGTTACGTTTGTTGAGTTTCCTGGGAAGTGATGAAAGGACAGCATTGTAAGTGGGGGATAAGTGGTGGCGTAGACCCCCTCCCCTGTTCAATGATGGCTTCTCAACCCTGGTGTAGATGGCTTCCTTGACACCTCTTTCAAACCATCCATCTTCTCTGTCTAAAATGTGCACCTGGTGGTCCTCAAACGAGTGTCCTCTGTCCTTCAGATGTAAGTAGACTGCAGAGTCTTGACCTGAGGAGTTGGCCCTTCTGTGTTGAGCCATGCGTTTGTGTAGTGGTTGTTTAGTCTCCCCAATATACAGGTCTGTGCATTCCTCACTGCATTGGACCGCATACACTAGATTGCTTTTCTTGTGTTTGGGTGTGCGGTCTTTGGGGTGTACCAGCATCTGTCTTAGTGTGTTCTTGGGTTTAAAAAACACAGGGATGTTATGTTTGTTGAAAATCCTCCTGAGTTTCTCTGATACTCCAGACACGTATGGAATCACAATGTTTTTGCGTTTGACCTTCTTTTCCTCCTCCCCTGTAGTTTTGTTCTTCTTGGATCTTGTGGCTGTTTTCACAAAGGTCCATTTATTGGAACTGAAGAAGTCCTTTGGATGAGGGACGAAACGTCTTCCAGTATCTTCAACCAAGTCCAGTTGCCCTTGATTTTAACCTTTGTTGGATAACTATGACCTGGATGACTGAGAATCTTCATAGACACGGATTGCATAAAGGAAACACATCACCCTGACTAAGTGAGTGACACAGATGCCTCTTATTTTGGTCTAGATGGTAAGTAGTGTACTCCAAAACTGAAGAAAAAGTAGTTAGCTTATTTCAAACGGAGAAATCTAAATAGTTCACGTTTTTTTCAACCTTAATTTATTTACTTGCTGGTGCCATTGTGATGGTTAATTGTTTTCTAAATGTAATCACTTGCTATTCTGTTGGGCTTTTTAACTTTCAGTAAGGTGCTAGAGCTGTAATACACACCCAAGTTCCAGTAAGTTCAGTTGAACAGTTGAACCCAGAAGTGATTAAAACACGCTCTATCATCACAGTAACGTTGAACTATAATGGAACCTGCATCCAAATTCTGATTATACCCTGTCTAAACGTGTTGTATTAGCTAGACTGCCTTGGACAATGATCCAGGATTGAGTCTCCTTGTTATATTACTCTCTTATCATAACATTGCCAAATGGGAAAACCTGTTGACATCAGCCTTCTAGTAGGAATTACAAGTTGAATATATCGGAATTTGCTGGTGGGAGGGAAGTAAAAATAGGGCCAACTTACCTCTGAAGACATCAGTTATATCTACACAAATTTTACTCCTGCAAAACAAATGCTGATGTAGATTTCTTCTTCAATTGCTTTTGAATGTGGGTGTTTAAATAAAAATAAAACTGTGCTTTCTTTACTTTTAAATATAACTGTGTGTTTGCTTGTGCCCTTGAGAATGTGTCAGACAGCAACAGTATTGGCAAACAGTAACATTAATGTTACAGTAATTGTAACATTAACGAATATTAGTATTTTAAATGTTCATCAATTTCAAATGAAAAATGAGCTCATTTAAGCCTTTAAGACATAGCTGTCACTTGTGTCAAAGGTGCTTTCCTGTCAGATATAAGGGATGCTGAATCTGAACCCTCAGTCTGCCAAAATTACTTTTGATGGAATCTTCACACCATAATAATCCTATTGAGTCAAACAATCAGTCTCCATATAGCTTAGAGTGTGAGTGAACCTAAACTGTCAGCATTCAATTAGGCAAAGATTTTGATCTCCCCCTGGCACAGCTTGTCAAGCTGAATAATATAGCCGTCACCCCTGAAGGTGAAATCCTTCCGCTGCGTGGATGGAGACCTGTTGTCTAGAGGATTGACAAGGGTTGATGCAACAGGCTAAAGTGAGTTATAGCCCTCACGCACACATACATCTACACACTCCCTCTCTCCTCACCACTCGTCCCCCTTCCCTCCCCAGAGAGGGTATTTTTCATGCTTTGAAACCACCGAGCAGTGACAAGCCTCTGACAACCCCTGCTTACTGTGACACCTTTGTGGGTCCAGTGGAGGTTTCCACCACAATGCCTCCTTTGACGGGCATTCTTGAGAGAAAACACACATTATTCTGCCATAACGCCCTATTTGATTGATTGGAACAGTCAAACTTTTTGGAGTGAGAGATGGCACAGAAGACTTTGACAAAGATTTATTTATTTATTAAGGAGGTCCCAGTGAAATTTTATGGATGCTGAAAGATTTTTGATGTTAACCCCAAATAGTAGAACTATTCTCCCCAAAAAACTTTTATTTGCCATTACCAAGTCATACAGACATTATGATATTATTTTCCATCATTGATACACACAATAACATTTACAGTGCAAACTTACACATAAAGAAAATAATGTGAAATATATTAAATATCAACTCCGAACTTCTAATATTCACATTCATACCACTGTATTACAACAGCAATATTTAAAATGAAGGAGCTGCAATTTTTTACTGATGGTAAAATGTGTCACAACATACCATTATAAATGAAGTGGTGCTACAGAGATCCCCCGGCAACTCATATTATTCAGATGTAAGGGAACATTGTTTGGTACAGACCCCGACAAAAATCACATGACATCTTCACAATTTTTACATTTGTTTCAGTGAAAATGAAATGTGGCAGCGCGATGCTGCAGTGGTTAGCACTGTCACCTCACAGCAAGATGGTCATGGGTTCAAACCCCAGTTGCCCCTGCCTTTCTGTGTGGAGACTGCATGTTCTCCCCGTGTCCGCGTGGGTTCTCCCCGGGTGGTCCAGCTTCCTCCCACCATCCAAAGACATGCAGGCTAGGTTAATTGGTGTCTCTAAAATTGTCCTACGGTGTGAATGTGAGTATGAGCGGTTGGTTTGTCTATGTGTGGCCCTGCAATGGACTGGCGACCTGTCCAGGGTGTACCCTGCCTTTCGCCCGATGTTAACTGGGATTGGACCCAGCCTCCTGTGACCCCGCATGCAGGATAAGCGGTTGGCGATGGATGGATGAAAATGAAATGCAAAAATTACAATTACCACAAAATTGGGACTCACAACATCTATCCAAATCCAAACAAATGTTCAGTAAATGTTTGATTTAATTCATTTGAATCACAAATTAATTATTAAGATATTTATTTTGTTGAGGAAAAGGGACTGAACAAAGATTTTACTTTACACATGTGCATTTGTTGAAAAAAGATTTTATCATAAGTGTTTTGAATGTTCTACCTCAGCTTTGTTCAGTGATCCACTGGTTGGAAAATGTTTGTTTTATTTCCTCAGTGGCAGCAAAACGCGTAACACTAGTCGTCTGAAAGTCACGTTATATTGAGCTAACAACAAACTTTTGCCACGGGCAAAAAAAAAAAAAAAGTTATTCTCGCAACATTAAAGCTACAAATAACCTATAATGCTATACTCGCTATAGGAGCCAGTATTTTCTTCATTCAAAAAGAATATTTGATGGCAAGTCCTCACATATAATTCAAGCCCTACTTTTTCAAATGTAATTATCCAGGCCACTTCAGTAAAAAGGCAACAATTAAAATCACGAGACAGGACAAGTTTATCCACCACCACAACCGTGTGCGGTACAATAACTTAGGACTTCCATACCTGGAAAAACATTGTCAGTAAATATAATCCAGGCAGCAAATATGTTTCCAACAAAACATATTTTTGGAAAACCATTTAGCAGTAAACTAGTGTAATTTGGAGGAGATAGGGTGGACATATATGACAGATGATGGGATAACTTGTCAAAATGCTCCAACTCATAGCCTAAAAATCTTAGAGAATAATGGGATCATCTGCAGAGATCTTTAAGATTATAATAATTCAATAATAGAATTAATCAACTATGTTTCAATTTGAAAAGTTCCAACATTTCATGATGTATCACATTATTATGTTCAAAGCTACAGCTGAAGGAGATTCTTTCAGTGTGGTTCATGTGGAAACAAATGAGAGTAAATGCATTTTCTATGTTTTTTTAATTATATTCTGTGCATCAAGCCACTATTCTTTAGAAACTTTCTCATTATTTTCTTGATCCTGGCTTTTGTTGATTTATTTTCAACTTTCCTGGACTCTTCATCTTTGAGCCTTCTAGCTAATGTCCTGTCCACAGAGATACCTGTAGCTGTACACTGGAGTGTTGTTAGTGTCAGAGGGCAGCGCCTCGCCTTCACAAAGAGGCCACGTCGGTTTCAGCTGACTGCAGCTGTGGCACTCGCCATGTGTGGCTGGGAGACTGAATACCTGCTACACGGCATCTCGCTTACTGAATACCCCTGCATGGGGACAGTCTCCCAAGGTCAGTCAACCCACCACGCACACACACACACACTTATTCTTCCTTACTTCACACCGCTGACAACCTTTCCCGTAAAATCGGGAATTGGTATGGCCGTGAAGTTGACGTTCACATGGGGTAAGACGAGGATGAAATGCCAGCATGACATCCCAATTTGCTGTCATGGCAACCCGGAGAGTGATGACAAACCTGGAAGCAGAAATACAAACACAAATGCAGGAAAAACAAAAGCATTATAATAAATCATCTTTTTCCCCAAAATGTGGCATGAAGGGACTGTTTGGTGGAGAATCTGAGAAATGAAATGAAAATTTGAAATACAAAACAGCAGCTGCTGACAGCTGGTGCCTTTGGGGGAATCAAGTGCAAGGAAGCATGTTTCTGGACCACAAAATGTGAGGCAAGTACTTTGACATTTTCCCCAAACCAACATTTGATGACTTTTACCCCAAGCAGAGGACACTGCAGACATTTTGGGTGAGTCCTCCTCCTCCTCTTCCTCCTCTTTCCCCTCACCCAGTACCGAACCTCCCCCACCCTGCCTCAACATATTGCACCTGTTCAATTATTTAGCTTCTACTCTGTGGTTCGGTCCTGAGCTGCAGTGAAAGCTGTACCTGCCGATTAGAGCGGGCCTTGTCACCGGAGCTGGCCAGATATCTCCGTTTTGTCGTTGTCTGAGAGAGAGAGATGCCTTTGGCCACATTACGCAGGACGAAATGTCATTACCTCATTGCAGGCTTGTCATTTCCAGCCTTTGGTCTCCTAGGGGCAGGGAGGATTTGTATGTGTGTGAAGGTGTGTGTGCAACAGTCACCCAACACAAATGCACATGATCCGCACAGTGGTGGGGAGATTGGCTCTTTTGTTTTTGATGGTAAACTAATAGGCTATGTTTGAATTTCAAAAGTTGTGGAGTGCTGAGTTCTTGTTGAGGCTGAGTGTCCATGTGGAACATTTAGATTTTAGGAAACTAAAGTTCTCCATTTAACCATCAATGCTGATTTGAAATGCAAGAATTTCAGTGTAAAAACAGGTTATATAATATGCTAATGCTAATCAAACTGAATGTTAGCGACCATGTCAGAAGTCTGAAAAATCTGAAATTGATACTTTTTTTTTTTAAAGATCTCCAGACATGGATTAAAACATATATACAAATAGTCTGCTTGGAACAATATTGTGTTTCTGATTTTTTATTTCCTTAAAAAGGCAGCTAGCTCATTAAACATTCCAGAATCTATTAGTATGCAAATTGTGTTAGTTTTCCTGCTGGACACCAGATGTCTCCTACTTCACTCCATTCTCAGTGCATGTGCACTGGCGGCTTCATGATAGTTTACTTCATGCTTGTATAAGTTGGACCTGTATTGTGACTGTGATGTCACAAATCATGCTCGTTAGCCCACCCCTTAAAATGTTGTGATTTTCAGCGAGCACAGCGAAAGTTTCCACTTCCAGCAGATGAACGTGAAAACAGCCTTCCAGTGTCAAACTCTGCACATACGTCATCTATGGCTGAAATTGAGCTCAAACAGCTAAGCTCAAACACCCAACTGTAGGAACAAATAATACATATTTTTTAAGTGGAGGGTGACATTACATAGACAGACTCCATATCATTTGATATGAGGATACAATTTTACAATATCATTTGTTAGCCTTTTGCTCAGAAGAATATTTGATTAAAACCACATGTTCTGTAGCAGTTGTAAAACAGATACTTGCATACAGTTGCTATTGGGATCTTGGACATTTAACTTGATATTATCTGGACAGTGTAATCATCTGAGGGTAAATCAAGCAGAAATCATGAAGATCCTATTTCTTCACCCACTGGGGGGCACTGTTGAAGCAAATACTAACCTCTAACACCTAATCTGCCTTCACTGTCCAAGGACCTGTTTACCCAGGGCTCTTCCTTGGTCCTTTTTGGGGAGGGTTGTATCTTCTTAAACTACTATTTGTATCAGGAACAGCTGGAGTAGTAAGGTCTCCGTTTTCCCAGCCCTTCTGTGTTCGTCTGGGGCCAAGAGCTTAAGAAAATGGATTGGAGATGGAGAGTTAGAAAGTACCCTGAAAGCGTTGTCTGTGTCTCCGCACATGGTTGCATGTGTGTGATTTAACCTAAGAATATTCCACGTTCATCTCTCTCCCTAGAGATCCCTTGTCCCAACAATACCACATTCGACAGTTTGTTTCTTGCCGGACTGTATTTACTCTGTGAGTGTCTGTCCTCAATTTCAGCCATAGATATGCAAATCACGCTGGAGTTATTAATCGGAGTGTCACAGGGATTATGCAAATTAATATGAAAGCAGCGACAGACAGAGAGGAAAGAGAAGAAGTCTGGGTGTCAGCAAACCTGTGTTGGCATTCACCAGAGGGAGATAGTTTTGTTTGAAAGGGTTGCATCGTGGCTGTGATCATCGTCCCCCTTGTTTTGACCTGATTCAGACAGTCCTAGTGAAAAGGTTGTCTTTATGTCAGGAGATGTTCAGCGTGGAAAGAGTCAGGGCCTGTCAGAGTAATGATGAGCCTATTGTTTCATAGGGGACAGCCAGACCACACGTTATTATTGATTTCTCTTTTGAAAGGCTCAGCCGACAATTTTGACGAGCAGCAGATGTCGACATGACAGCTCGCACCAACATTAGAACCGTGTATAAACATTAATACTAAAACAGAAAATGCAGTTTTGCTGAAAATACTTTACAGTCACTAAAACACTTTCCTGAGACTTTTTTAAAGTTAATTTGTAGGGTGTCATATCATTTTAGATAATATTTGCACTCTTAGGGTAAATGGCTTTACAAATTTCATCTTGATCACAGAAAACATTTTCAAAAAATGTCCCCCAGTTTCACAGCTCAAAATTGGATAGATTGTGACGTGTAGGAAATCAATCCAAACAAACTTATGAAGTATGACATGGTGACATGGTTGAAAGTGTTATTAAACAGCTCTGGAAACTTGTGAAATAATATCAGTAAAATAATTAGGTCCTATGGCACTATGCTTTCACAGTTGTCAAGGCCCAATGCTGGGATGGAGTCCATTATTGAATACACAACTACAAATAGTATGCTGTAATGTCTTCCCATATTACATTAAAATGGCTATTATTAATATTTTTTTTATCTTAACAATGAATCACATGACTACTTGTTTGTGAAAGGGTTCGCTTGTATTAATTCTCATAGAGAAATATCACCTAACTGCAATTTCCCTCAGCTCTAAGGAGCATTTTACTGTCTTTCAACTCATTGTTTTGGTTCTTTATATACTTTAACTTTATTGTATTGGTTCAGCTAAACCCCTTTTATGCTCGCTTTGATCTCCTTCAACAAAGAGTCAGCTGTGAAGTCTACTCCACCTCCAGAGGACGGGTCGCTGTCCATAAGAGTCCTGCTGAGAGTGAGTATGAGCAAATCTGCTGGGCAACATCCCTGGCCGTGTATCAAAAACATGTGCCAGTCAGCTAGTTGATGTTATTATTGACGTTATCACTTCAACAGCATTCCCACCTGCTTCAAGACAGACACCATCGTTCCTGTACCTATAGGGTCTACTGTATCTAGTCTGAATGACTACCGCCCTGTGGTACTGACCCCCATTCTGATGTGCTGAAGGACTTTGATAAACTGGTTCTCCGGCACATAAAGAACAACATTCCTGTCAGTCTGGACCTTCTCAGGAGAAAGCTCAGAAACTGCTATATTTCTTAAGGAAACTTAATGGGCAACTTTCTAACCTGGACCTATTTTCCCATGTTTTTGTGTCTATGTGACAAATTGGTCATTTAGCAAACGTGCTACAGTTGGCAGCATTGTAACAGGGCTGTAATCCTTAATGGCAATAGCTCTCTTTCAAAATACGTCCACTTAAGTGCCTCAGATTGTTATTGTTGGGATGATAGGGTTCTCACAGATGAAGATGTTCATTTGTGATTATAACTGAACTTTGATCATGAACTCACAATCCCACAATCCTCCATGAAGTCACACTGAGGCGTAAACTGAGGCCCAGAGACCCAGCTTGCAGCTACCATTCAGTGACCTGTGACCTCTATAACTTGACGTTATTCCTTTTTTAAGGAGTAAGATACTTTTTGTTTAACCAGAAACAGTCGCTATATTGTCAAAGCCACCAAACTCCCTTGACAAAACTAGTAATTTTATCTCTCTGGTCTTCCACTGCCTCGATCGGTTAAGCCTATAGTTCACACTACACAAGATTTGCAAGTCGCAGAGCTTGCTGACAGTTGCACTGCGATTGGGGGCAAATCAGTGATCCGTGGGCGCTCGCCAAAAATTATTTTTGAACTACTCAATGAGGCTCGCCAACGACACCCACATCCAGCCAATGAGAGCAACCAGCTACTTTTTTACTACAAAACAATTTTTACCATCTCCAACTCTGTAGCACAGTTAATCCCTGTCTCCCGTGTGTGCTAATCCTTTCTTTCATCCATATTCCATGTCCTAATGTATAATAATAATTTACATCTTTATAATAATAAACAACTCCTGTTTCGCACATGGTTTCCAATCATTCACTCTGTCATTTTTCACGTGTTTTCTTGACAAAACGTGGTTCTGAGACCAGCTTTTGTAGTGTGTGACTTCGTGTTGCTGATCAGTCACATAGCGTGAACACCACAATGGCTTCAAGACTCCAATTACAAGACAGCAAGTCATGTAGTCTGAACAGCACAGCGATTCTCCGACGTTGAAAGTCGTGCAGTCTGCACAAGCCTTTAGTTTGTGTTATTGTGTGACGGTGTTTTTAACCCTTTTAAACACCAAAGTCACATAATAACACAAACTAACTAACCAATCACAGCAGTGGCAGACAAGCAACTCCTGTATTCTGCGAGGTAAAATTGTTGTTTTTATCAGTTGAGTCTTGTGGCTTTGACAATAGTGATATAGTGACTATTTCTGGTTAAACAAAAAGGATCTTACTATCAATACACTTTCACAGAACCGGTCATGATAACACAACAATTAGCCACTTATGCAAGCAACTAAACAGAACTCCAAATGAATGCTTATGTTGCTCCACATCTGCTGGGTGTGCAAATAGGCAACTGTTTGCTAACAAGTTTGCCATATTAACTTTATAAGCGATAATGATGTAACATAGTTGTTCACAGTTTGTTTAGGCCAAGTGGCAATTTTTAAATCTTCAAATTTAAAAGAATGGTTGTGAGGTAAACTAGTAAGATTGTTATTTATTTATTATTATTGTAAAAAATGTAATTCCCTTGTCATAAATACGGCTCTAAGCTTCTGAATACTGTATGTCAACATTCCACAAGCAGCACAGGATCCCTGCTGTTGAAGACCACCGCTACTCCTTAAAGCCTGTTTCCACTTGTCCCTAATCTACCTGTGGGACTTTACAGATTGGAAATAGATCACTTGAGGAAAGCTCGGTACCTGCAGTGATTCTTTCCCGCCCTGGCAGACGATTATTGGCAGGTTTTGGGGCCCTGCCTCGAAGGGTGAACAAATGCATTTCTACCGGTGACTGTGAGGCAAGGAAAGATTGAATTCTCACTGCCTTCCATCTGTGTGTGTGGTGGGGGAAACAGGCGAGTCTCCTAGAAATAGGCAGTGATAGATGAGGTACATGGAAGAAGACAGCTACCCCTGCTCTCCAGCCTGGCTGAATCAGGAAACTGTCTGCCAACTAAATGCATCCCTCCCTCCCTCCCCCTCTCACGCTCTCATTATAATTTTCTCCCTTTCCTTCTTGGCCTCTTCTCTTCCTCTGCTTACGAATCAATCGTTTTGTTAGTGCTTACCAGACAACAGATCTTTAGTAATTATGAGAATGTGCTTTATATCACTGCTTAATGAGCACTACACCCGCTGCAAGCATTCCAGGCAGCAGCTAATGGTCAAAAAAAGCTACACTTTCTTTCACTTGCTTTTTTGTGTGTGCGCATGTGTATACATCTGAGTTAATTAAAATGTCTACATATTGTAAACTAGAAGTGTACATTTAGCAGAGTGCATATCTCTGCCAGGCTTGGTATCACCAAATTGCATATGGATAAAAGACCAATGTCTTACATGTCATCAGAATGCCTTGTTCGCATTTCAAGTGTCATTTCACGCCATTTAGTCTGTACTGACTTGTATTGTGCAGATTTAAGTGCAAATGTCATAGAGAAAAAGATCTCAGGTAACATAGTATAGAGCAAATTCTATGTAGGGACCAAGCATGGATGTATAATAATATATATAATAATAATAATAATAAGACCTGCATACACTCAGCTTTGCTTCCAGTTTTGCCCAGTGGCCAATGAAAAATTCCCATGTAGCCCAAAAAGCATTTTCCCCAAATACCTCCATTGTTAAAGACATGTGTAAAACTGTTGACAGGATACCTCTGCATACAAGGTCAATTATGACTCTTTCTATAATGAATTTTTGATCCTGCTTTTATATTTTTAAAACTTTTTTTCACACCGAGAAAAACTATTTAAAAATCTCTGAAGCAGGAACTCACTTGTGAGGCCAGCGGGAGAAACATTACTGCACATATTCAGTGGGCCACATACCCCCGGAAGTAAAGGGAAGCTATAATCTCTTTTGGCATATGCGTCAGTCAAGCAATAGGCGGCATCTTAGGGTCCTGTATTCAGATCTTATATTACATCCAAGGAGGGTGAGGTCGGAGTGGATGAATGGGTCAAACAAACACAGGACTGTTTGTGTCCTGTGTGAAACCAAAAGTCTGTGTTGACTTAGGTACTAAACTTACGGAGCGCAATGTAACTTATGTATGTACATAACTTAGCTGATGTAACTAACTTACTTACCTACCAGCCAGTAAAGATGAGCGAGGAGTGTTATAAAATAGGCCAGTCAATAAAATAGGTAAAAAAATTGTGAATCACCTCAACCACGAGATGTCTTTGAGCACATAGCCATACATGTGCACAAAAAAATATGAGGCTGATAGGTCTAGTAGCATGTGAGATTAACCGCGGACAGATAAACACACACACACACACACTCGTGACCAAATGCACGATCCTCTCCAGGCTTATCCCTGCGGAGATAATGATGCAACTTGATAGAATTGTTTTCTCTCAAAACAAGTCGACCAAGTGCTGGAAACAAGCACACTGTATTCAGAACTGACTGTTTCCAATCTGTCTCCAGAGTTTCTCTTACAATTGATTAGGTGTCACACCACCTTAAGGAGCCGCTGACCCTATAATAATTTAATCACTGTGAATTTCAGTGGAGCTTTAGTGTGCTGTGATGATCTGAATTCTGTTGCAGAGGTTTTTCTTGAGGAAGTATTCCTGCTCACACATAAATGGATTTTGTAAAATATTTGCTGTTACTGACAGCATTCCAACAGATTTCCTTTCATTGAAAAATCTCTGTAAAGACCTTTTCACACCGAGGACGAAACAGAAAAATTTAAGAAAATGCAGAATATGTATTCCATTCATTCTGGTGAAAAGTAAAATATTGCATACAGTCACCATTTGATCATTGTCATTAAGGAAATGGCATAGCAGTGGAATGAAAAAATAATAATTTTTTTTACTATAATAAACCCACACTCAATCGCCGGATCGTTAGTCCAAGTGCCCAATAGCCTACTGTGTAGTAAAGTTACAATATATATAGATGCAATCACGTTTCCTGTAGTGGTGCCAATGTTATTGTAAAAAGTGTAAATGCTGAACTTCATTGCACTCATTGTTCATGACTAAACTGAAAACAGTCTAAATGTGTTTATTATATGTATGTGTGTGTGTGATGCATAGCATTTAATACAAGACTTACAGTTTATAGTGGTCAGTTTATAATACCTCTGGAGCTCAGTGGATTTCTCAAGGAAAGCCAGTGAGTTCATATGCTTTTTGGCTTTACTCCTGCCTGTCCACTCTTTGTGGAATTATCCTCCTCGTAATATAGGTATCCCAGAAGCTTCTCCATCTTTTCTTTGTAATCTTTTATGTTTGTCAACCAGGGCACTCTTTTGTGAGACCAAGTGGATCGAATCAGTATCCATCTTGTTGTGTGAAGTGTGAACAGAAAATAAATCTACTTAAGCCTACATGAACCTAAATCAATTTTTTATTGGGTGGCTTGTTTATTTGGCCACCTGAAATTCAGTAACGGCTGCTGGGAAAAAAAACCTACACAGTGAAATATGAATTTTATTATTGACGTATGATTTATTTGCACAAATTCGCATTTGGTCTGAAAACGCCTCAAGTCACAACTCATGGTCCCTTGGGCTGATGACCAAGTGCCCAAGGTCCATTGAGCCAGGCCAAAAGTCAGCTAATGACAGGTGGCGGCCATCTTTGACCTTTAAAAAGGTTCCTTGTTGAAACCCACTTCCCAAAGTAAATGTTGTTTTTCGTCCTTTCAGCCATGGCTCTGCACAGGCCTCTTATCCCAGCCTTTGGGTGCTTCTTTATTCATTGCTTGGATAAATGTACATGACCCCTTAAAATAACAGAAGCTGCCCCAGAGGGCACACTTGAGCGATGTGACATTCCAGCTAACCTGAGATGACTTTTAAAGAATGGATAAGTGAAGGACAGGAGGAGGATGGAAGGAAAAGATGGAGGATGAGGGGGTGGCAGATTGGCCAAAATCAAATCAGTGTAAGCAGATAGGTTAAGCAGAAAAGGTTAGAGACAAAATACGAGACAAAAAAATGACATTACATAAAAAAAAACCTCTCCTTTTTGGCAATGTCAGATTAAAGATTTCAGCCTATTTCTTTGTCTGGAAAAAGCATGCACTGTATGCACATACTCATTAGCCCTCCGAAACAGGAACATCTCTTCACAGTAATTGAGGCATACACACTTGACTGCTAATCATTCCATAAAACACCTAAATGCAGTGTTTGAATTTACATGCAGCGAAGACAAGGTCTTCTGTCAAACACACAGGCGAGCACCCATCAAGGATTCTGTATTTAATCAGTGGAAGTTAATGCTTTACAAACAGTCTCTGTAAAATGTTAAGCAGAGTTCCTAATTAGCCTATCATGCAGTCATAATCACTTCAGAAATAAATTAAGCTGAAGGTATTTCAGCGGGCTAATGACCTGCATTGGTCCTCACAGCCACCCTCTTCCACTAGCTGTCATGTTCAAAGAGGAGCAATGAATAGCATTTACTTTGTTCCTAACCTCTTGCTCTGTGGCTCTGTGAGTAAATATGACATACTTTATCTGTCTACCAAAGATCTAAGCTCATCCAGCACATGTTCATGTGTGTTATTCAGAGTTTTGATGCTTTCTAGTATTGCTTGTGAGCTCAAGTTGAATGGCTTTAATTTTACTCGCTTGATTGATCTATTTTATTTTTATATTTTATTTATTTAGGTCTATTGTTTGGATTTCTGAATTTGCTTTTTATCCTCTTAATTTCCATCACAGCGTTTTGTTTAACATTTAGACTGCATTAGATCTCAGGTGAATTCAGCTATAAGGGGGCAGTTTTTGTAACTCTATCAAGTCTTCTATTAAAAAAATAACTGAAGATGTGATACATTCCTGAAGGTGTCCACTTTCTTCATGTGAAGAGAAAAAGTGTGTATAATATATGTCTTGTTTTTTTGTCCATAGTTACTTGATATCATGTATTAGCCTATTGTGTTATGATGGCTTAAAGGATTATTACATCAACAGATAGGATGAGGCCCTATAGGCTAAGCTGTTAATGAAGGTGGTGAAGTGATTAATCATATTTTCACCAATTCATCAGTTCATCAACCAACAGTACATAAAGTCACTAATGTTGTCATCTGTTCATCGATTTCTTTTTTTGAAATGGTTCATCCAGCCTATTCATCCACCTGGCCATCAGTTCATCAAAATATTTTATATATATTTATATCTATTCATCAACTCATTAAATTTGTCAAAGAATTCATTAAAATATTACCAAACAAAACAACAGTATATTCATCATTGTCATCAACATGAACTTTTGCAGTCTCGCATTTAAAGGCATCAATCACTCTGTTGTCCTCCCCACATGTCTGATGGTATCACTTTTTAGCAGGCTCCACAGGATATCCGCTCCTCTGCTCTCTTTCGGTCTTTATTGTCCCTGTACTTTCCTCCACAAATGCTACGAGGATTCTCTTCTCCAGGTTTCAGTTATAACATGCTTCATGCTCTGAATCTGCAAAATAACCAGTACGCCTAACAAGCTGTCAAATAAATGCAGTAGAGTAAAAATACAAGATTTCTCTCTAAAAGATTGTGGAGTATACTATACACTGGCTGTATAGTATACTCCACTGTCTAGCATACTCTAATACCCAGGTAAAGTACATACATGGCTGCTAAAGGCTACTTGAGTGAATGTACTTAGACTACTTATTGATTGTAACTTTGTGGTCAATGTGTTGTCAGTGTTAGCGTAATGACACTCGTTAGCTGTGCCATATCAAATGAAGCTTCATTCTGGGCACTGCTCATTGTTTACATTAGTCTCCGCTGAAAAAAGGTATCAGAGGGAGAAGGAAGGAAGAATTTTAAAGCTGGTTTCTAAACACTGACTGGCTACCAGGTAAAACATTTCTATAAATATATTTAAAAAAAATAGAATAAGGATATGTTATGCAATATAAGTTATGTTTAGTAATAGTTAAATGTAGCTTATATGATTATGTAAATTTATCATTGGCATGAGAATGTGACTGTGCTGTCCTATATGTTGATATAACCCCTTTTCACTCCCAAGTCTTCACATCTGGTGTGCGGTCATGACCCCTTGGTGTCAGATTGTAACACACTGGGATGCCCCAAAGCGTCATAGTTCATCGCACTAGGGGAAGCACTGTAGCGTCATTTATGAACATTAAAAACAGGTGTAGGACATAAATAACAGAAAAGTCTGACTAAGGAGGTAGTTGGGGTGGACAGTTGATGTTTTTAGTTAAGTTAAGATATAGTTGTGTAAGTGACGTAAGTAACGTTGCTTAACTTATGTAAGTTAAGTCACGTAAGTAAACCAAACCACAGAAACCAAACCATGATGTTTTCTTAAACCTAACCAAATTGTGCTGTTTCACACCGTTAACACTAGTTTTATTTTGAAAGTCTAACCGGACGTTGCATATTTATACTTGCTTACCATGTTTCTTGACAGCGGAGCCCTACACATCCAAAAACAATGCTAAAGGGATACTCAGGGCTTGTGACGAGCTGGGAATAGGAATGTGTTTTCTTAGTGGTAGAACACAATATTAACAAATAAGCTTTTAAATTGAAGGTACAGTCATTTTCGTGATCAATCAATCTATTAATGTAGTTTAGTATAGTCTAATAAATGATCTTTAAATTGTCTAATGTAGTTTCTAGACATACATAGTGAAAAATTCCCATCATATGTTTCTCACATTTTGCATACTGAATGAAATTGTTAATTAATTCTAACCACTGACTAAACAAGTGATTGACTTACTCTTTGATCACTATTTAATTGGTCAGGAAACAAGAAAAAGTTTTAAATGAAATTGCACCCAATATTTGTCTTTTTTCACACAAATGAAGAGTTGTCAGTCCATGTGACATTTACAGCTCTTGCTTTATTTGTGACGAGGCAATGTGAACTCAGATCTGACTGGTTGCAATCAATGAGTCTTTCTCTAGTGTGATTCAGACCAAAGGAAATTAACAAAAACTGTGGTCACACCATCAGTTGCTGCTGCACCAAAATAGTTGTAAGAGACATTAATTTATTGCACATATTAAATCATTCCACACCTGCATCCACAGAGTTTCACCAAAGACTTTGGGGAGTGAAAGCAATGATGAACTGATGAACGTCAGCAGTCATGATGTCCAGAAAGATTTCAGAGGGAACATCAGAGACTAATCCTAAAGCTTTGGCCAGAGCTGAATGAATCTGACCGCTGTTTGATCATACACAATACACACTCAAACACATATGTGAAAGCTTTCATTAGTCAGAAGTTTTACTGTGAGTCTTTTGGCATGAAAGGAAAGCTCTTTCACAGCTCTGAAAAGTGAGCAAGTGAAACGAAGCAGTTTTGACAGTGCATTTCTGTAAAAAGGATGTTATATAGCCCAAATATTTGAATTTAGTTGGTGTAATGATGTGAGTGGAAAATGCTGCTATGTTTATCACTCATGTATTTGGGAGCAGACAGTGAGACGTCCCAGCCTCAATATCAAGCAAAGGATGAAATGTCCACTTCAGTTACTGATACACAGAACTGTTTTTCACCTCACTTTGTGCTTTCTGAGGCTTAGTTTAGTTTAAGGAGGCACTTACTGTGATTGGATTTGGTCACAGCCTCGACACCATCATTTGTTTTAACCTATTTAATGTATTCCTTTCAATACATTTCACAGACATGTTTTGTGATATGTCTTTCTGGGAAAAAACATTACTTCATCATTGTTTATTTTCAAATCCAGTAGTAAGCTGTCTTGTCTTAAATGACCCACCCACTATAAAGATTTTACATACCAAAGTCAACTGACTAGTCATGGTAAGTACAGCCTGTGAAAAGGGTTCTGAAGGTAGCATTGTCAAGTCTGAGAACATCACTTATTTTATCTCAGTTTAGCTTTAGACTACATTTTTTAACAGAAAGCCTGCGATGCCAACTGGGAGGGGGTTTAGTTTTTGGACATTTAGGGCTCTGCGGTCAAGTTAGCAACAATAAATATGCAACGTCCACTTAGACTTTCAAAATAAAAGTACTTGTTAACGTTGTGAAATGTTGCACTTAAGATTAGGAACCAAAAGTACTTGGTTAGATTTCTGCAACAAAACACCAGGGTTACGTTAAAACATCATATAAAAAAGTATTTCTCACACTTGTCTGGTAGTGCAATTTTTAATAATTGGAGTACACTTCTCTCTTTGAAAATGCTTGAGAAGAGACAGCTCAGTTAACCTAACAAACCGTAATTTACGTCACCTGAAAGCCTTGTATGTCGACACTCTTCAATCTTACAGTACATACCAACTTTTCTAATTTAAATATGTGTCTTTGTTTCAGTCTTGCCAAGGAAGAAAAGGGAAAACACATCCATGGTGTGTGCACACCAAGCTGAGCTGGAAGAGGTGCCCTTCTTTTCTACACAAGGGCTACACGAGTCTGGAGGTTTCTACCTTGATGTGGTACAGTCACTTTTCATTCTTTACACCAGCTCCACTTCACACACTGGTAGCATAAAAAGATAATTTAATGTTACACCAAGGATTTTTATCAGCACTTGCCACTGACCTACATTGCCATTATGGTGCAGATGATAATCAATCTCAAATCAATTAGGCAGTAATTGCTGAGTCAATGGGGGAGGCTGGTTAAATATTGATAAGTGTCTAAAAGGCCCATCAGGCTCTATTGACAGCTCAGGGAGACAGACAGCATTGGTTCAGCTGAGAGGGGGAAGGGGGCGTGATGGAGAGATGGCTTAGGGGCTCGGGTCATATTCTCTACTCAAGCTGGCCACTTTGGTAATCAATGCAGACCTGCTCTGTCTCTGGCTGTGAGCTCTGTTCATACCCTTTATATTAATGTAGGAAGTATCTGCTCTACAGCTATGAAGCTAGCTAGACCTTAACCTTGATAAGAGACGAAATCACCCTCTCGTGCTTAAGACATGGCTTAAAATCGGGGCTACGAGCAATGTTTTTGTCTCATTTCCGTATATAACTGGCAAATAAAAGACTTAGCTATCCCAAATGCAGCTACAATTGCACAGTAACTGTACAGCAATATGGAATATTTAGACCAATATTCTGTACATTAGTAATGCAATAACAATACCAAGGCCAATGCAAGACACATTCCTTGCAATGAATACGCAAATTCTTGTTGGAGCAGCATTCCCCGTGTTTATTAATGGTTTATAACTTCAGACTCGGCCAAAGTGAGCTGACCTACCCAGGTTTTCCATGTGAATGGGCTTTGTGCATTGAGTATGTCATACTCATTGTCGCACTATCTGCTCAAAGAAAAAGTAGAGAAGCAAAAGCTGTCATTTTTATGTTAATAAAGTGTTTAGTTATTTAGTTTTTCACATTAATTAGCTTTATTACTGGCATATTTTCTCTCTTTAGCTAGTGTATCTTCTGTCAATCTTTCGTGTAACATGATCGATCAGGGCATTTGTTGTGTTTTTTTATTTATCACGGCTCATGGGCTGCTTTCATCTGGTGTTAATGTAACATGGCCCACTTGGCCAGTAGATGAGAGCTTTACTGACCTCTAGTATATTTTCACTGGCCCAGCAGCCTTCTCTCTCTCTCTCTCTCTCTCTCTCTCTCTCTCTCTCGCTCTCTCTCTCTCTCTCTCTCTCAAAAGGTTTAATCAAATATTTACAAAAATGTGAGGGGTGGATATTGGGAAAACAAAGACATAATCCTGCCCAAACTGTCAGATAAAACAGTTTGTGTACATACAATTTTTATTTGAGAGCGGTAATGTGTTTGAAAGATCCATGATATTAACCTATTCAGTACTGGCACAAAATATAACCATTGTCAGTTTCAGTATCTCTTTCAGCATACACTAAAGAACAGTGTCAGTGTAGGCATTTGATACACACATTAGTAGCACCATTGTCTGTGCCATTTGCAGTTTGAGTTACATTGAGTCTGAAGCTTAAGAGAGGAGATGAGCAAGGACTTTGCCCTAATTATCATGCTGGCTAAACATGCTGTGTCGGTTAAATGGTGTTTGCTACAGGCGCAATCTCTGGCTGCTTATGGCAGCTACTTCCTTACACTCCCATTCAGCTTGATTGATCGGATCTTAAGCCACTCCCTAACTCTGATTGGCAGCTTAATGACGGGGGAAGTGGGATGTAGATAAAGGAGAGAGGGCATTTTATGGTAATCCAAGCATGTTTTTGTTCCTAAAATGTACAAATGGGGTGACAAATTAATGGAAACACCAACATGAAGCGTCCTACAATTGAGTCAGGCCACTCAGCGTCTCCAGAACAGCTTCAGTGCTGCTTGCCAAATATGCAGGGATTCAATTCGATTTAATTTTATTTATATAGCGCCAAATCACAACAACAGTTATCTCTGAGCACTTTTCATAAAAGAGCAGGTCTAGACCGTACTCAGTGATGATATTTACAGAAACCCAACAGTTCCCACACAGCGGTACAGACAGTAAAAGTGATGTTGCTATAGACTAAATAAAAAATGGTACAGATATTTATAGTAGTGTTAATGATTATAATTACAATAATAACAATAGGACTAGTAACAATAATTGTAGCAGGGGGTGTCGAGCAGGAACACGGGGGCAGCAGGTGACTCGCAATCAGGAGTCACCTGAGCCAGCCCTAACTATAAGCTTTATCAAAGAGGAAAGTCTTAAGCCTACTCTTAAATGTGGAGATGGTGTCTGCCTCCTGAACCCAAACTGGAACCTGGTTCCACAGGAGAGGAGCTTGATAGCTGAACGCTCTGGCTCCTAGTCTACTTTTGGAGACTCTAGGAACCACAAGTAACCCTGCATTCGGGGAGTGCAGTGCTCTGGTGGAATAGTAAGGTACTATCAGCTCTTTAAGATAAGAAGGTGCCTGACCATTAAGAGCTTTGTAGGTGAGAAGAAGGATTTTAAATTCTAACCATATGAATGAACACCATACTGTATGTGTATAAGTTCCTCAGTTGTTGGTCTGCAAAAAAGGCAGCGTCAGAAAAATATTCATCCATAATAATCTGTCTGGGCTCTTTTCTTCGGCTTTCCCAAAACTGTCACATCTATCAGTATTAAGTAGCTGGTGGAGCCCAATTCTCCTTTAAAATGAATCAATCTCACTGAATGCCTGCAACAACTGATGCGGACTGTCTAAGTGACTCGTGGTACAAGCAACTCTGACAAATATTCAAGGCCCATACCAAACCACTGATTAGACAGCTAAGTGATCCATCTTCTGAAGACAATACTGACAGCCATGTTAGCATCCATCTGCATTTGTTTCTCATAGGCAGTTAATACCATTAGCCTTTTGCAAAAGGCTAATGGTCGCCCATGATTAGCCCATGATTTTCTATCAATTCCTGCCTTTTCAAATCAAGACAGGGTGGTTTCAAGCTTTAGCATCTTTTTTGATGCTGACCCTTCCTTCGTGTCCGTGTTTGTCTTTTACTCCACAGAGATGTTTGAATGCCGCCTACTGTCATTAAGGGCTTCTACATATGTGTTCTTAAAAGGACACATTGTGTCCTGTCATTGGCTGGAGCTTGCTGCTTTCTTTTAATGGTAACTGTAACATTCTTGATTAAATTCTTTGAATCACAGGCATTTGACAGTGCACTTTTCCAGCTCTCATCTTCATCTTTCATCCTATTAAAATGTGTTGTTTTCATATAATATCTTGTCAGTGATAAATAGGATCTTAATCATTTTTCATGAAGGTAACAGGTCCCAACAGAGTAAATAGTTTGTAATCAGAGAATTAAAAGAGCATTTAATCTTAAAAGGCTTGTCGCGTGGAATCGTTTTGATGTGAGCTAATTTAATATGAACATTACCTGAGGGCACTTAAGATGGAGATTGGGGTTAGGATAAGATGTGCCTTTGGAATACTAGCGCAGAGTTGACACACCCAGTGAAGACTAATCGTGTAAAGGAAATCTTTTCTTTGAACCCTTCCCGAGAATATGAATAAGGTGAATTAACAGCAGGCACATGTGGTGGCATGCAATCAGCTGCTACAAAGCCTGCTTGTGTGTTGTAGCAGAACCTTCAATAATAGAAACTCCCAGTTGTATGAATCAGAGGTCAGTCTTTGGAAATATTTTAGAGTACATTTTTGTTTTGGAAACTGACTATTCTTATTGTCAGTTCAGATGTGAATTGACCAGCTGGGAAAATCTGGGATAATTTGTGCATAACTGTTGAATTGCTTTAGAGCGAGGCAGCCATCCCCCATTTGTTCTGCTGAGCTTGTTAGGCTAAGAGTAGAAAACCGTGTTTGCACTAGGCATCCTGCAAGGTGAATGTGTGTAACAATGTGAGCTAGAGTGTGTGCGTGCGTGTGTGTGTGTGTGTGTGTGTGTGATACTGAAATGAGGCTGCATTCTCAGCAAACCTCTCCAAGGTAAATAAATATTTTACAAATAGGAATAAAATGATAACTCAAAGGGGCTGTAAATACAGTTTTCACTCCACTATTGAACAAAATGGGTGTAATATTTTGTTTTTTGTTTGGATTGTAGATCAACAGCGACTCAGTAATTACTTGGCCAAAGAGTTCATTCCGATTTATGGCCAGATTTCTATCTTTTTCTGTAAAAGAAAAGCTGTCTTCCAATTGAATTTCAACAAATGCTTGATGGTTTTAGTGTAGCTCTGCCCAATAATAAGCTAGCTAAGTAATTATCAAATCGCTTATGCTGTTTACTGGCCAGTAAAGACCAAGAGAATTCAGCAGGAGGGGTCTTCTCAGAGACTTGCATAGTCTATAGATATTGTCATACTTACTGCTGTCTATAGAGGTTGATAAGGTTCATCGGTCATTCTTAGGCACATGAGTCTGCTAAAGTTCCAATATGCTGTTACCACTAGCAAGCTAGCAAATTCAGAAACATTTTTGCACACTTTTTTTATGAGCTCCATGGAGTGTAAAATTAAAACTCAACATCAACAAACATATACCAGTATTTAAAAAAAATCTCTTATATGACTCAAACAGGCCCAAGGCGTCACAGCAATAGACAGTTTAGGGATTAAAACAATCGCTGGGCACCGGAGGCACAGGAGGAAAGTGACATGTGATGTAACTAGGAGCAGATTGACTTCTACGAGACCGGCCAGTTGGTACAATTCTAATTAATCCACTAAGTCTCCATAGGACTGCTGTTAGCACCACAGCCGTTCACACAAACTTACTTGGCCAAGGACACCAGCTAAGAGGAATTTAATCAATGTGATGGATAACATTTGTCTTCACAGCTCTTGCAGCAATTTCCATGTTAACCATTTGAGGCGACAGTACTTTTCCTCCCAAATGTTCTTGGCTGTTTTTTGCTGGCAAGTGATAAGTTAAAATAGAACCTAAGGGGGTGAAAAAAGGAGAGTCAGCTGACAATGGAATACAACAAAAATGCACCTAGACATTGTGAAAGCTCATATTGACTAGAACTATGAAATAGTGGCACTGTGCAGCCTCTGTGACATTATAGACCAATAAAGACTCAGTTTTAGAGAGATAATATTTCCCTTTTCAAGTGTGCATTTGGAAACATTAACAACTTTCATTCAAAGCCAGAAAGCAGACAGTCTTTGATTCATAATGCAACCGAGATGTACAAGCAGCCGACTGACAATTAATGAGGAGCTGTATCATTACTTTCATAAGACTGACATGGCATAACCATGACATGACACCTGTCATGAACACAATGGAGTCTTTATAAATGTTTATTGAAGAATATTTACACACAGGTCTGAAAGACACACATGCACACCTATAGCAACACACGGAGAGATGTCAGAGTGAGGGGGCTGCCACTTAATGCGGCGCCCCGAGCAGTTGGGGGTTCAGGGGCTTGCTCAAGGACTCCTTCGGTCGTGCCCAGGAGGGGAACTGGCACCTCTCCAGCTACCAGTCTACGATCCGCAACTCTGGTCCGAGCTGTATTCGAACCGGCGACCGGTTCCCAGCCTAATACTTACGGACTGAGCTACTGCCGCCCCTGACTGTTGTCATTTTGCAATTTTTAATTCAAAGTAGACATTGTTTGAGGTGTCTTTGTTGACTTGACATTAAGACAACATAAGCTGGCATTAACATGCCAAAGCAGGCTGGTGGTTGGTTTTGACATTGGCTGTCATGAGACCATTATAACTGTGCTATTTGATTCCACGAGCTGCTACATCCTGCCCGATGGGTTCTGCAAATGTGTAACTATCAACAGAGATAAGAAGGAAGCAAGTCTCTTTTCTACAAGAAATGTCTGTTTTCTCTTTGACACTTGCCTGAGGAAGATCTTGTAAATCAAAACACTGCCTTGAAAAGAGAATTAAACTATTTATTTGGAGCCGAACAGTCTGCAGACCTTTCTGTTTTGTGCCCTTCGGTGATATTTTTTGTCTTGCACCTGAATATTTTTGCCTGGATGTGCCTTGGTCCCTCTTATCAGTGGCGGCCAAAGCTGTTTCACCCATTTCAATTAAACAAGCCCACCCTCCAAAGGTTCCCAACTGACAGGTAAGAATTGAATAATTCACCCACTTTTGAAACAAACTGAGCCTGCTTATTATGTCTAGAGACATGTAGGACATGAGAAGAAGGGGTGCTGCAACCCCCACAGCACCCCTAAAACCAGGCATTATAAAAACCACCAATTGATAATAAAGAGAGAGGGAGAGAGACTCAGTGTACGAGTGTGGACAGCAGTACTGACGTGCGTCATTCGGTGGGAGGGGCTTAGCAGAGTGAAACGAAGTAGCAGAGAGAGAGAGAGAGACGAAAGGTTTTGCATTGTGTATGTTCAAATTGTCTACTGCAGCTTTAAATCTAAAGCAGAATAGAGCTACATTTGGCTTCCATGCTGCTTTGAGTGCAATAAATCCTGTTATGGATAATGACAAATGCCTCTTGAGTGATAGTTAATCACTGACTGGCAAGAAAAGCAGCCTTTTGGGGGCCTTGATGTTATTTATGAAATTGCATATCATATTCTATCATCACCTTATTTTGCACATAGAAAATGCATTGCAAGACAAGGTGACCTTAATTTTCCCAGAATGACTGGGGTTAGTGGGCATAAATAGGTTATCTGATGCTGTATCATAAAAGCCGGTGTGTGGCCCATATGTTCACCGCCTGCACACAGTGAGGGCAGGGCAGATATTCACAGAGGGGCTGGATGTTGGGTGGAGGTAGGGAGCTGTTTTAATCAAACAGCCCCTCCAGCTGTTGCCCACCAGACGAATTGCAAATTGTCGTCCACCGATGCAACACACCATTGAAGGAGAGAAGGCTCCTTGCGTGTCAACTGTTCTTTATTGTAACTCGCAGTTGTGCTGGGCTTTAACAAGGCTGCAGAGAAAGCAGTGCACAGGACAGAGGGCTGCATAATTGCAGTACTGTGTAATCATGGGAGCTGACAGGGCTTTTTTTTTTGCTGTCACATGTTGCCTCATGCCATGCTGTGTATAGCAGGCAACCATCCTAAAATGATGAAGTGAATTTGCATCAGGCATGTGTTCCCGTGTGGTATCATGCAAGCAACTATTCCCTACACCCTTCCATCTGATATTCAAACAGGCAACAATATACTGGAATATATTTAGAAAATCATTACAAAACAGAAGTCTAACATGTTTTGACAAATATCATATGTTACCATCTGCAATTGTTGGCACCAGTGATGCAAGAAACATTAGGAAAGTAGAATGAATTACAATAGCATGAATAACAACCAACAACTTTTATAGGAGTAGCTTGCACTACAAAAGAGTCAAACTGTAAGTTATCCTGACATTCACATGAAACACAGGAGTCAGTGCGGTGGAGAACAAAGACCACATGATAAAACCGCTGAAGAAAAAACATGGGCCCGTCATGAATATTAATATTTGCAATTGTTTTGAGTCTGGTGGTCTTATTCAATGGAGCAAAAGTCTGATTGACAGTGGGATGGCAATGGCGCACCAATCAATCAAACACTTGAATGAGCAGTATTCCCAATACCATATGCTGCCTACGTTTAGGACACTGCACTGTCTCCTGGACGCACTGCCATTCTGCATTTTTTATAATTTCATATGAATGACTAACAAGACCGACCAAGTGGGTGCTTGTAAAAAGGGCTGAATATTCAGTGAAAATGTTAATGCATCATTTTATGGAAATTAGGCACTGAGCCAAGAGGCAGCAGATTTATAAACACCTGTTTGCTTTTGATGTTTTGCCACAAACTCGCAAGACTTTTACTTGAGGGACATGCAGGGATACTAATAATAAAATAGAAGAAGTCAGACTACATCTCTATGGAGGTAATTGATCTACAGAAGACACATTACAAGAATGAGGTAATTAACTGATCTATATTGGAAATTCTTGAAGAAGGAAGGGAATTCTTCTTTCTCCCCACAAGAGAAGTGAAAGTCTGTCCCATTAAATATTCAAAAAGCCGTTTTTCCCTGGGATAGTAATTCATCATCTATATATAGCATCCTTTTTATCACTCTTCCTCGATCATGGTTGATTCCTGATTCCGGCAAGGCATTTTTCCCCCTCAGACTCAGATGATGAGATGAATGCTAGATGAATAAAATATTCAGCTGCCTACTTATTCATGGTGGCGGCGTGAGTGTGGGGAGGGCCATCATGTAAGAAAAAAAACAGTGAACAGTAGCTAAACATAGTTCAGGCAGAGGTGAAGGCAGCCATTGTGGTCTCAGAGTAACTCCAACAGTGGATGGATATAGAAAGGGAGTAGTGCCTGGAGTGATTAAGTGTGCAAAAGGCAGAAGAAGTAAAGATGGAAATATTAGACAATTTTGTTAATACCTGAGGGCCTGACAAAAATGAATTACATACTAACAGGAGCTGAGTGCTAAGGTAATCAACACCTCCACATGGGACAGAAAGTGTCTCCGAGCTGAAATTCTCAACATTATCTGTGAAGTGATCCCAGAAGGAAGCTGCACAATTACTCATTTTCCATCCAACCAACTAGCACCATAATCACATACAGTCACATTATTTCAAACACTAAAGTATGTGAAAGCAACAGTTCTGATTATTCTACTCATGTATAACACATTTCCAGCTCTCTATCGATCTAAATACTTCAATTACTACATAATGCCTGCACCCAAAGCACTGTGTTTCATACAGGAGGGAGATTATTGAAACTGTTTCTTTTTCTCTTGTCTTCAGAGCTGTATCTTGCAAAGGATTGGGATGGGCTGAACAAGGTAGCTTCAAAGAGCTTGGAGGGCTTTGATGAGTCCACTTCCTCTTCCTTGTGGATCAACAGGGCTGTGGCCTTTACTTGCTCCAAGTAAGACAAAGTCCTTCCTTGAACTGGTAATCAGCTACTGGAGGACAGCTTGATCCAAGTGAAGGACTCAAGAAATGAAATCAGTACATATGACATGTGGTTTCACTGTGTGACTTTTGATGCTTGGGTTCCAAGGTACCTGGCTGTCTGTGAAATTAAGACAGTGGTATTATCTTTAATTAAAATAGATGCCTTGGCAATTTATTTTTATCCTTATGAGCCATCTGGATATAGCAGGTCTTAAGGAATAATTGGGGGAAATGACATAACACGAGGTTAATCATTCAAGACCAGCTAATTCCCATGGTCAGTAGTGTTTGATGATTCTGGCAAAAGCTTACTTTCTTCAAGGGAATATATTTTCCATTAATAAAAGCACTATTGTACGCTTCGTTTCTCATTTATGTAAGATCAAATCACTGTGCCAATCACGCTCTACATACGAATTCCAAGCATGTTTGACTATGCAGTGTCTTCACACTGGAAAAAAGTGTACCATACAAGTGCTTGATATTTGATAGTGCTGTTGATTGTTTTACAAGATAATGCACAAAGGAAATGGAGGAGCTACCCACAAATACAAAATGTTTTAAGAAATTGTAGATAGTAGCAAGAGAGCTCTTTAAACAACTCAAATTTTTTTTTATAAAGTTTAATATTTGGACAACCAAATTTAAAGCGGGTGTAGGCTAGCAAGAGACAGCTGGATTATGAAAGATTCCAACCATACAAACCACACCCCCTCCTTTCAGGCCTCCCTCCAAAGCCACAACCCCAAAGCACATGTTCATGTGCTGTGAGTGCAGAGTGCGGGCAGGTCGGTAGGTAGCCTTAATTGGCAGTGGTAAAAGTCACAGTTTGATTCACATGCACATAGTGTCTCAATTTCTGGTAGTATAAATTTTTTTTTAAAGATTACTGTACAGTGTGTGTTGTACATAGGACCTGTCTGAGCTGCATTTCTAAATCTAATCCTGTAGTTTAAAGTCAAGCAATCCAGACAAATTGAAAATTTGAATTGTACTGAAGTAACTGCTTCACACAAAAAGACATTATTTGTCACCATTTGCAAACCTTTATGTCTATTTATCATATCGACATCTGGTCCTTGCTCAAATGTGGCACACTGTTGTCAGAGTTCAAATATTCTCAAACACAAACAGGATGGACAGACTTTTGGGTGGAGATGAGAGAAACTGCAGGGTGCTTGCTGCACAGCCAGCGAGCAGAGATGACCAAAGCCAACCCCTGTGTTGCTGGGCTGGCAACAGGGCCCCAAGAGATGTGTTTAATGTTTAAATGTGAAATTTCTAATGTGGATTTAAGCAGATACTGTCTTACAGCAGCATAAGCGTACAATTCCCAAAGAGTCCCATATTCAGTACATTTAATAGAAATGAAATGCCTAACTTACCTTTCAGCAGCTGCGTGTAAGTAGCTGTATGTAAGCAGCAGGACGTTTGTGCTGTAATTTCCCTTCATCTCAAGGGAAGGTGCAGCTTGTGCAAATGTATCAAAATGTTGTGGTGGGGAAGAGACATTTTAATCAACCTGTATTCAACTGAACTCTCGATGACATACAGCGGGCAAAGAGTGAGTGCACCACAACATATACAGTATAAAGCAGCTGGCCTGAATAACATTACAATGTATAAAAAAAATACATTTAACACCATATTTTAAGAAAGAAAAAGAGTGCCTAAAAATATGAGGCAGGAGTTGTGGTGGTCGAACCTCACCTTCACCGAGCTGTTATAGCGATTTTATATTTTTGGTGAGTAAAAGCTTTCTAGTGTGTACTTGGCTGCAGTTACTTTAGCAATACCAGAACATGTCAGCTGTATCACTGCCATGCATGTCCCCCACCTGCTCCAGGCGGAGCTTCTGCTGGACTGCACTTTATTTTGTGCATCTTATTATTCCATCAGTTTTTCATTTCAGATTTTTATAAATGGGGACTAATATTCAAAATTTAAAACTTCCTGAATAATTTATCAAAGGCAGAGTTGAATTGCAGCCATTTAAAATGTTTTGGTATCTGTTATTCCATTACTTTAGGATCCCTGTCATTTTTTCCCCCTGTGCTTGCATATCACACACTTGTACCTCCTGACTGCATAATTACCTGCTGCCTTAGTAAGTCGGGTGTTAATTACGTGCAATTTGGAGTTCAAATCCATTGAAAGGTGCAGCGCAAATGTGCCCTGCGCATTTGCAGATATAAATCTGTCCCTCAGTGTTTGCTAGGTCTTTCTCTGGAAACATCCTCCTGTTCCCAGGAAGTGAAGGGCATTACTTTGTTTTCAATAAACAGAAGAAGAACTGGAAACTGAACCAGGGCCACATAAAATCTGTTTTCATCAAAAGAAAGTCCAAGGAGAAGGATGCCATATTACTGGACACAGTGATTGACAGGTGACATATCAATAAGTTAGCAGCAATACAGCAAAACCATGACCTTGTAGAGTGCTGCAGTAGTTAATGTTTGTGGAGTGTTACATCATAAGATCAGTATCTTCACCCAGAAGCTTTCCCTGACCTGAAGAAATGCCGTCAACACTGTGTCAAACACTGAGATATGTGCCCTGACAAACTGACTGGAAAAGAAAAGTGTAGCGTTACTGAAGATTTCCCTACAGACCCTCAATACCAGGTAACACTGCTGTCCCACTTAATTGCACTTTGCAGTTAAGAGTAATTTTCTCAGATCCAGGAAGAGGCTCCTGTCTTGATTTGCTGTTAACAACCCCTCAGACCGCCACATTCTCCAGACAAGGCTATATTAGACTTTAATTAATTCTGTGGCTAGCAATACTCAAAGGTAATGGCGATGCAGGTATGCAGCTCACAGCGCAGGTCTGCAGCGCAGTAATGAACAACATGGCCAGAGTTCAGAGTGGATGTCTGGCGTGGGACACTGCAGGAGCTTGATTTGAGGCCACGTTTGCCTGTAGCGGTAGAAAATACTGGCATTTAAATGGATGCTGCTAGAACACATTTTGTCTATTTCCCATTATGTTTTTATCTGAAGTCCTAGAAAAGGCTGTATTCAAACTATTAGTGGCACCTTTGTTAGACAACAGTTTATTCATAATATTCCAGCATGCAATATCTCTTCATTCTCTTCATAGTACTAAAGATGCTGGTGAGTGCTCCATTGTAGTTCTTTTGGACCTCAGTGCTGTGTTCAACACAGTCGATCCTGCTTGCTCATTGGCAGACTAGAAAGTAGGGCAGGAATCACAGAATAGGCCCTAAACTGGTTCAGGTCATACCTATCTAACAGATGTTTCTCTGTGACTACTACCAGCTCAGTTTTACCCCCCTCAATTCTTGGTCCCATTCTATTCCCCATCTATTTGCTCCCTCTTGGTTATATCATCCGTAAATACAATGTGCTATTCCACTGTTATGCCAATGACACACAGCTCACAGATCACCTGTGGCTTCCTAGCACACCTGAAGTTAATTACACTATTCAACCTTGCAGTGTATTTCTTGCAGATCCAATAAATCTTTTGTAATTATTCTTTATCACTGCCTCTGTGTTTGCTCTTGGATCCTAGTGCAAACTGAACCACAACACTGGGACAGAAATCTTGGAGTAGTTTTTGACCAGGACTTGTGTTGTGTTTTGAACCCCATGTAAAGAAAGTTGTTAAACCACCAAGGTTAAGTCTTTTATTTCAGCCACAGATTTGGAAAAACCCATCAATGCTTTTGTCTCCTCCCACCTTGGCTATTGTAACTCCCTGTCATGTACCTGTCGTAATAAATTCATCACCTACAATTAGTCCAAAATGCGGCAGCTCGCCACAACAAATGTTTGCATGCACATGCTGGCTGATGGTTTCTTAATTACTTTTAAGACCAGGCATGGGCTGGCCCCTCCCTATATCACTGGGGCTAAAAACCAAAGGAGACAGGGAGTTAGGTTTGCAGAATATGTTCCCACTTTTATCTTGCCTGGATCTGGTTTGGCATTGTTGTTTAGTGGTGAGCATTGCCACCTGTCACCTTTCTGAGTTTCCCTTTTCTGGGTTCTTGAGGTGCTCTGTTGTCAATGCCAGATGTGTGAATTTGAGCCTATCGCAAACTCTCAGGCATAAAGCGCGCTAAGATAATAACCTTTAGTTCTGTGTGCAGGAGTTTGTCATAGATTAGAAGTTTGCAATGGTGTATACTGACTGTGTTCTTTGAGGCTTTTAGAGTCAGTGAATTACTCTTATTATAGGTATAATTTAAAATACATTACCTCAGACAGGATTGTCTCATCACCAGTAATTGAAACACTAAGAAGTCACTCTGTTGCCCAAATTACAATCTGCTGTTGGTATGAAGACTATTCCTCCCACAAGAAATGATGAATCACAATTTAAGGAGGAAAATTAAAGTCAAGGCTGGACTCAATACCATTGCATGGTTTGCCTTTTTGATCGCCTTTTTGATGGTAAACATGAGTGTGTTCTTTGCAGTTTACTGATGTCAGCTTACAGGATTGCTGGCTTTAAAATTACAAAAATAAATAATGATTGCTTATTCTACTCCTTGCTGCCATTTATAGCCACCAAAGTTGTTTCATGCAACTTTAAATTCAGTGTATGTGTGTGTATATGTGTGTGTGTATTTTCTTTTCTCTTTAGTGTGTTCCTCCACCTCCTAAAAACACCACTGTTGCCTAAACCTAACCAAACTGCGACCGTTTCATAACATTAACCACGTGTTTAATGACATGTGACATGAGACGTGTGTCTCATTACTTATGTAACATAGTTAAGGTCTGGTCGCCTGTCGCTGAACTGGTACGGGAAATATTGTTGGGACCCTCTCCTCTGATGTATGTCTTCTGGCATACATCAGAGGAATGATTAGATCATATTAGGTAAGACCTGCCCCCTTGAGAATGACATCCAATCGTATATGACATTTAACTACCTGTAACTGTGACAATAGTAACAACAGTCATATAACAAATAGTAATAATGTTTTGATGGTCATACAACCGGCTCTGCTAAATCAGTAGACCCATCAGTATCAGCCGTAGTTATAACAGTAGTTGTAGCAGGTGTACTACCTGCAGTATTTGTAGTGTTAGTTGTTCATAATTCCGTGTCCAACATCAACAAGCTTAAATTTGAAGTCTTGGCAGTTTCAATAATCCCAGCTGTTTTCTATCTAAAGAGTTCACACACAGGTTCACTTGTATATCAGAGATCTGCTTATGTGGACTTAACATCATGCAGCACAGCTTCTTCCACCACCCAGAGAGAGCTGTTTGTTTATTTGAGTATGACTCTGCTCAAGTACAAACTCTGCAGAGGTTCTCGGTTCAACATGTTATACTCTCTGGCAATCTGGTAAGAATATGCCGAACACAATATTGGTAGAGTCCTGGTGATTGGCAACGCTGTTTTAATCAAATCAGGTTGTATAAGGGTTTCTGCCAGCAGAATGCCACCTCTGCACCAACTGAAGGTCAGGGGGAATGTCTAAGATCAGCATTGCTGGCAAGCTTAGGTAGAGCACAACAGTGTGTAATCAGAAGGGATTAAATTGAAACACATTTTGATTCACCTTCATCGTGTTAATATCTGCTCCTTTCAAAACACCCTGACTTCCCCAGCTGAGGACACATAGCATCAGCCACTGTATGTACACTGCAAACACCTCGTCCTCTTTTCCCCATAAATGAAACCACTCCACGTGAAAACACCAGTCCCACACACAAACATCATATAAACAATTTATTGCATGCGTGGATTCACACACAAACATGGACACGTTTGCATACGAAATGTAACCCCGCTGAGGTTCATTCCTCCTGTTACAAAGATAGTGTTATTGATGTGATGGGTCACATTGCAATTTAGAGGCAATTAAAAGGTAATGAATGTGCTCAAGTGAAACCTGTGTCTGGAGGGCATTTGCAGTGTATGGTCGAGATGATATATCTGTGTGTGTGGGGGGGGGGGACAGCCATTCAGATAGCTTTGAGCCAGAATAAAACATAGCTCAAAGAAAAGTGCCTTTGAACATGCCAGCTATTGTAAAATTGAATAGTTATAATAGGCAATATGTAAATCTATTTAGTTTATAGTCAGTGTACTTAGAACAACACAATGTAGCCCATGCTCATGTGTACCTTAATTATAAACAACAAAATACTTAATGGTCAGAGATATTTCCCCTCCTTTCATCCTATTAGCCATAGGTAGATTTGGCATTAAATTGAATGCTGCTGTGGCCCGAGAGTTACTGGACCTCTTTTTCCCTTATCTTGACATGCACAGAGGACTAAACACTAATTTCTAACAAATTATCTTTTCAAGTGGAACGTTTTTTTAGCCTCAACTATCAATTAAGGACTTTTAAGGACACCTGTCATGGTTATATGATCAGGAATCCCTTTCACCACTTGAACATGTTGTAATGTATACCGACCTTTTTGTTGGATTGCTTCCCTTATTATTAGCAAATATATATGATGTATGTGTCATTCCCCCTCATATTGGGCAAAGAGAACAAGGGCTAGACACCTAAAGCATTTGTGCAGTCATCTAAATGGTTTACCATATAAAATAAAAAATAACTTAATGTACTACGAATCAGTATTTGAAATTACATATTGGTGTGCTAAAACTTCCAGCCCACGCGTATTCTTCCATCATTTCAGGTGTCTAACGACCTAACAGGAGGAGAAAAAATGTTTCTGTCATGCACAGATGTTTTTTTGCCTAAAGAGACAATGCGTGCCATTATAAAGGAGGAACTTATAGCAGTATTACTCATTTTCATGTTCATTAGATCTCCCTAACCCTACAAACCTAACCAGGTATTACTTCCTAACTGCTCTCCTAGGTGTTTTTAATTAGTGAGGAATCCTCGTTATGTGAGGCAGATGGCACAATCCTCTGTCTTTTGTTAAAGTCACACTAATTAGGATTCTGCGAGAGGATGCGTCCAACCAGAATTCTTAATAAGGGAGCCTGTTAAGCCAAGTAATAAGAAACCTGATGTCTCCAAAACTCACCTTGAGACTCTAAAATAGAAACCAGTCAATTTTTCAGCACAGGCCTTTTTCTCAGTGCTTTCCGTTTGTGTGCTTGTGTGTGTGTGTGTGTGTGTGTGTTTGAGGTAAATGTGGTAATGTGATCTCGCTTTTGTTTTTTGTAACTTCAAAAGTCAGCTTTTTAGCCGCTTACTATATGCCATTGCTAAACGATGACAAATGGTGCTGGTGAAAATGTGGATGAAAACTAATTAATGATCAGTGATTACCTAGATATGAACTGTTAAATTAACAGTTGAGTCAAAGAGGGAAAGCAATACACAAGAGAAGGTCTGCTGGTTTTTGTGTGAATGGAAATTGCTTGCACATCAAACCCCCCACATGTCAGTGTCTCTCTGGGCCTTCCAGCACTTTGAAAGTAGGACTTTGAGGAAGATTTGTAGAGGCTCTCATCTGAGTCCAGATACCCCCTTCTAAACAAGCACAGATGGCAAATTAATGCAATTATGGCCCAAAATGAATCTAAGTTTATTTTGGCTTCCTCCACTGAACAGGGTCTGACAGAAAATAATGCTGGCTTGAGGTTTTGACATTCTAAAACATGATCATTCACACTTTATCTTCAGGAAATAATGTTATGATATTCCAAAAGCTGTATAGAAAGCAAACAAAGTATATTATAAAGCCTTGGAGGACAGGAGTGGATGAACCTGAGTAACTGCCCATAAATTGAACGTGCCTACAACCAGGCAGGGATTATTTCATTAGTCAACACCTGGCATTCTATAGGTAAAGGGATTTTGACAGTATTATTGCACAAAAATCCAAGCACAGAGCCGAAATACGAGCACTCATGTGCACACAGAAGCAGCCTGAGTGCAACGACATGGGCTAAAGTTGAAGCGCAGGAAATCTGTGCACTTAACAACATATCCAGTCCAAGCACACAGTTTGAGCAGAAGCAGGGCAAATTTAAGCGCAAGGTCTTTTTGAGTGCAAGGGCAAAATTAGTGTCCCAATTAATGTCACAAGTTAACATGTATTACCAAGCTAGCTAACTGCACTGTCTCGTCCAAATATAGTGACTTCTGATTGAAAAGAAATGCCAAAACTCGAAATAAAAAAGTAGTGCACAAACCAACTTCTTTTATACCGTCTGTGGTTTGTCCACTTAGAAATGTTTAAATATTATTTTACCTTATTAGTAAAAGGTAGACAGTGAAATGTGAATCTGAGCACTGATCATCACAGCCCACTTTTAATACAACACATCAATTAACAGCCTAGTCCCAACAACAACGTTTCCTGTTGTCATCTGTCTGGCCTTAGATGCCTGTACCCTTTTACTGGGCTGGTGTGGCTACATGTTTTCACAAATAAATGCAGGTCTCAATTAAAAACCTGGTCTGGGTTTTATGTGTATGTGCTGTGTGTTATGTGTGTGTGCTAAGCTAGCTAGCGAAGTTTGTGTTTAAGGCGTTGGCAGCCCTCCGAAGCAACTTCCCCATCACATAAGTTTGTGCCTAAACATAGGTCAGTCGTTATTTAACGCACTGAGATGAGACTGTGATGGGAGTACACGGAAACGGCACAGCTGGTCCTCAAGCAGCAGTAAAGGAAAATTGTGGAGTTGACGTAGTAGGTAGAGAGCGGGCTTGCAGCGGTTATCCTTCTCACCGTATCATTCTTCTACAGGTATGAAATCGTTATCCGGTGTATAACAGTCTTCTTCGGAATCCAAAAATATGTTCAGCTAACACAAAAACAGTCGAGTTAAGACCTTCACCTAGAGGAAATAAAGTTCATCACTGAAGCAGGTCACCTGCTGTAGCAACTGGATTCACAGTGGAAAGGCAAAGGCAGAAATAAATGTGCTCCCTCTCATAAGTTTGGGTACGTTGTGACTGCGCCACTCCCATGGGGCTGGTCCAATAGGAATCCTGGATTTGGATTTAACTTAAATCTCACTCTCAGGTGGGATTTAATGGACCAGATGGGTTTTGGCACTGTTTCTTTTGCTCGAGGCTCTGTTCCTTACTTGAAGGTATCCTTTTAAGGTTTTGTTTTTACACATAGGACTCTTTTATGTTTCCCATATTCTGAGGTCCCAGCACCTTAAAGGGGACTTGAAAACAGGCACCTCTTAAAAGATCACTGTAAAACAAAGGAAGATGGTTAGCATAGCATAGCTGGGAAAAAAACATAGCTCCAACCATGTGGTTACAGGGCTGCTAGTGAAGAGTCACGTGCTATCTTCTTTAAGCTTTAAGTTTGAACCATCATTCGCTGATTACCTGTGAGAAGACACAAGGCGCATCTTTGATGATGATGTGGGCTTATTGACGGGGCTGCCCTACATCATCCCAGGCCATAGTATGTGACTTTTTTGATATTAAATATTGACTTGAGTTTGCGTGAGATGAATAACATCCAGAATTAAGCTCTGCCTCTGGCAGTCAGAAAGAATGAAATAGAACTAAAAGTTTCTTTAAAGGTACTGTAGCATGTCTAAACTAGCTATGAATTTTAGTAAATTTATGAGAATTAATACCCAATTATGAATTTTAATATTCAGAAAATATCAATCCATAAAAAGCTCTCATTTCGAAAAAGAAGGGGCACCACCGGAGTTGTTATTATCCTAGAGTCTCCGGACCTCTAGGTAGCTTTTAATAATTATACAATTATTCACCAGTGATCAGTTAGTTAATAATCGCTCAATTATCTTAAATCAATCAGTCAGTCTCATATCTAAAGGGTCAATTCTCTTGGCAGGGACGTAGAAATAGGCAACACACACAATTCCTTGGTTACAGTGAATTTATTAACTAACTAAGGTGATATAAAAAGGTGGTTAAATACATCAGGGAAATAAGCAATGGCTAAACAATGAGAATGGAGGTTCGATTGTGGGAAGCATTTGACTCATATGGCAGAGGAGAACTAATGAAAGTAAAAAGACTTAGAAGTTAAAAAGACAATATTAACACTATGGGACATCCCTGACCACAGAATGTTTTGTTGGGTCTTACTGCTTGTCGGCGGCCTGCTTTGGCCTGTTGCACGGGTCCCACGCTAGCTGCCCGATCCTGGCTTTTGCTAGGGATTCTTCGTTGCGCTGGTCGAATTCTTGGGGCATTGCCGAGGGATGGTACGCCGGACGCGTGCCGAAGCATCCAGAGCGGAGAGCGGAAGAGAAGAGAGAGAGAGAGATGTTGTGTGTCGCTCTTTTATGGTCTGGGGCGTGATTCCCCCAGGGGGCGTTTCCAGTTTCCCGAGGGACTGTCTTTCTAAACTTTTAATGTCTATAAAAGAAAAGAAAATCTATTTGCGCGTATTATAATCAAATATTTTCCACAATCAAACCTCACTGGTCAAACAGTTGTACCGTTCTAAGTTTAAGCATTTGGTAACAGGAAAACACTTTTATACATTAACGGTATTTATGACGAAGGTATGTAATACTTATTTCGTCCACTTGGGGGAGCTCAGGTTTCATGAGGAAAGCTTAGATTAATCCAAAACAATCTTTCCTTAGGAACTGGGGAATTTAGTTATTTAGCCTTAAATTCAAGAGCAAGGTCAGTTGCCACGGTTACACGTGTGGGGGGTTTACTGCCCCCTTTAAATGGGAGTTCTGATAGGCTGTTTGTAATCTCTGGTAAGTTTCTTTGTCATTTTAACAATTCAGGCACCGAGAGACTTATCTCGGCTGTTGCCAAAGGTGGCCAGTTTTACGATCAACTGCTCATGAATAGCACTTAGGGAAAGTGACCTCTCCACCCACCTTCTGTTGGGGTCTCTTCAGCTGTCTGTAGAGGGTTGATAATTAACCCCCTCTCCTTCTCTCAGGGAGAGGGGAATAGTTTTGAGTTGTTCAAATTTATTTAATATAAAATGCACAAATCCACACTGTTGTCCACTACAGTACCCTGTGGAGGTTTCTTGTAAACACTGTTATGCTTTCTTGCAGTGCTACTCATTAAATATGTTGTGTGTATCTTTAAGGCTTAACAAATGAATGCTTTTCCTTCCTCCAAAAACTATATATAAATATTTTAATAATTACATTGTTTATATTCATGTTAGTATTGGCAAGTAGTCTTCTTTCTCTCCTTTTGGAGATTATACAGCTTGAATGTACTATACGTTTGCATTACAGCCTCAGCTTTTCAGTTCTACTGTATTGTTAATAATCCCCTGCTTCAGCCCACTCCTGAAATGTGGTCTCCAAAAGTAAGGGAATGACAAATTCTCATAATTGCAAACTCAAAAGTAAAGAATTCAGCCATTCTGATACTTATTGGTTGCTTACCTTGGAAAAGGACAATATATATAAATCACTAGACTTTCCTAGTGTGCAGTCAATAATGGTTCAATAACTATCTCCAATGTGTACTAATGGCCAAAGCTGGCTTTACAGAAACAAACAAGACTGTGTTGAGAAAGACAACACTATAGTCTGGGCTTCCTTCTTCAATTATGTGGTGTTACTCGAACAACAAATAGTTACCAGTAGAAAGTTGATTAATTTCCCATTTTGTCCGGTTATAGCGCTTTGTGTTTTCTCTAACTCTTTTATTCAGCATCAGTCACTTTTTTAAAAGAACTAATACGGACATCACAATTAGAGAGAATAATGCACCACTTAATTCGATTTGCTTTTTAAGATGGGATTAATAATAGGAAGGGTGAATGGAATTTTCTACCTGAATCATTTTCATAAATCTTGATAATGAAGTTCACTCCCTTGTTGGCTCTAAATGTCACACCTTGAACTCAGAAACATGGTGCCTTTCTCTCAAACCAATTAATCTTTAGGATGAACTCTTTCCCTTTTCCAAGAACAAGCGTTCTATTATAGTCAGCCGTCTTTCTGACAGAGTTTCCCTGCTTTGTCTATGATATCATCTTAATCTTTCGAGATGATGTATAGCACTTGTGCCTGCATTTTATACAACACAATTAACTATCAAAGTGGGAAAGCATACATCTGTTTTCTAATTACAGCTTGAATTTCCACTGTTTTTGTTGTGGGGAAAAAATTCTATTCTTTCTATACTTTTCAAAACATAGTAAAAGACATTCTTTAACCTCTTGGAAACAGACACCTATTTCCAGGGAAACGCCTAAAATAACATACCCAAAATAAATCAGTAATAACTCCTCGTCCTTTAAGCCTAGATGCATAATTCTGGTCTCCTTGGATAGGTCAGATAGTTAAGGAATATGAATCAATTGTAAATTAACCTATTTATTTTTCTATAAAAAGAGTAAAGATATGATATTTTCATCCTAGCCTGGTATAAAATCTATATTTTAATAGCAATATCACCATTAAAACCATCATCCAAATGATTATAATGCAACTTAATATCCTCTAATACACCTGGAATACAACTGTAACTGTAGATTTGATGAAAAGAAAGTAATATACAAAATTTATTACACACTCTTTCAAAAATATACCAGTCGAATGTCCATTTTTTGGCCATATTTATTGTTTATATGTGTACTTTTATTGGGAGTTTGCTTCAAAACACCATTTCTGTCCATACAACCATGTTCCAAATAACATAAACCTTCCGAAACAATGAAATGTTGATAAAAACAGTGAATATTGATCAAAATTCCCATGCTTTACAGGCCCACAACTTGAGAACAGAGTGGGCAAGTGGGCTCTATCTCTTCGTCTTGAGCAGACCAATTGTTTGGTACATTGGATGTCTGTGCAGCTCGTACGGGTCAGCCTGTATGGCGATAAAGACTCTGTGTTTCAAAGCATCACTACTTCTCTCCTTCATTTTGAGAGAGAAAGAAATCTAAGAGCTATGGGGTGTTGCACAATACCAAGATGGCACCGGGCAATCTTTTCACACACAGAAAACAGCTGTTTTTGGACTGAAAACAGCGAAACAGCGATTTATGTTGTGATATAAGCTCATTTAGATGCTTGGTGTTTGATGTGTGTTTGGAATGGATAAATATGGTTGGTTTGACATTCTGAGCCTCCTAGCTTCATGCAGGCATGTGGCATGCATAGGGTGACAAAATACTAGGATCAGACATGGATTTCTCTTTTGCATTTTGCGTGAAAATCGATACCTGCACTTAAACAATTAATAAAAATGGATCCATCACGTTAATGCCACATGTTTTGCAGTTAAGCAGGCCACTTAAAGCTTATCACCTTCAGTGTTGATAACGGCAGGGTCGCATTTCTTGTTCTTGCAATGTATGAAAGACATTGGAAAACTGGTTAAAAGAGCATTTTCACCATTGAAAAAATATACCATGGCACTCATTTGTCAAAAATACTATTAATAACTATTAATCACTAATGTGTATTGTAGTCAGTGTGAGCTGCAAGTTGTCCTCATATTATAATGCACATAGATAGGCCCAAATAAATGTGGGTATAAACATGATGACGGGAGGAAACTGTCATCTGAGTGATGTAGCGATGTCGCCTGTGTGCCTGTGGCCCACCCGGTGCAGAGGGAATAAAGAACAGCCTGTTTGGAAAGCATGCAGGATGACTGTCTGGGCTACAGCATGGTAAGAATGCTTCTGACTGATGAGATCAGAGGGTTTCTTCCACACACCATATGCATCAAGCTATTTATTATCAGTGATCTTGTGCACAGAAATGGAGCCAGCCTGATTTCACCTCAAATGGGAAGAGAGGAAGTACAGTCACAAGATGTTGTGGGAGGGCATATGAAGTATTTCGTAATGCGGATATCAGGGAAGTAAATCCCACACACCAGCTCTATTTCAAGACTTCATCCTCCGATAATCGGAAAATAGTTAATACTGAACCAACATGGCTTGGATGTGAAGGAAACACAGGTGCAAAATGTAGTGGCAGGACATATGTATTATGTGTATATATGAGTATAATGTAGATTTCAGCAAAGTGGATCATACTCACCAGCTCTATTTTAAGATTATCTTCTGCTTATGGTGCTTATGGTGTTGAAATGATCTCTCTCCCAGTGAACCCTGCTTCTGCTGTCAAATTTGTCTTACCTTGTTCTGATCTGTGGTCCACTTGCACAGGTCTGAAATCATGCTTGGGCGGTCATTCCTTCATACTGTCCTGATATTTCACCAGCGATTTTCCAGGAGAACCGATTGGTCGGTAGGCAGTGTTTTTATAGTGTTGATCTCTTATCTCAAATATAACCTGCTGAGGTTGTAGGACTAAAAAAGACCCAAATGCTGCTGCATAGTACAGGCCACTGTATCGTTATCCCACCACTCACAGATAACAAGGAGTCACTCATTTGTGTGTGCGTAGTGACAGTGTGGTTAGGCAAAAGTGAGCGAGCGGCAGGTGAATGCAGTGGAGAAGATGAAAAGGTGAGCAGTAAATGTACAGTGTAGGTTACAGTTTGTCAGTGAATAAAGGCTGTCCAGGCTAAAAGTGTCAGCATGATGAAGACAGGGAGTTTTGGATCTAAAAGAAAGTGCTTAAGATTGACCTTATTTAAACGCACAGTTACTTCAAAGAGTTCTCTACATCAAATGAGATTATTCTTACTGACCGAGTCTTGATGCGCCCTCATCCAAAAAAAAAAAAGAGAAGAAGGGGTTAGACAGTTATTTGACCCATGGAATTTTTGAAGCACCACATTAGCAGAGGTGAGTGGTTAGTTCAATTTCTTGTTAGTCTGTACTGCAACACTGGTGCGAGCCTTGAATTCAAATCCCTGCAGATAATGAGAGCATTAAGGAGACAAGTGTGAGGAGGTCTCACCTTGAAGTACCACTTGCATTTCCTCATGAGCCAATTTATTTTGAGGTAATTAAGTCACAGGTTGGAATAAGTTGGTGGCGTTTACAGTCATATGCTAAGGGCAGGATGCACTTCAAGCCCTCTCTAAGCCATTTGCCCCCTTTTTTTCCCCATGAGAACAAATGAAATGCAATAACAAGAGGCCAATGCAGAGAGAACCTTCCCTGCCCGTAGTTAAGCCACAATAAATAGCCTGGGCCCCCACCACATTCATCATATTGATTTTTCTTTAATGATATGCACACGAAAGTAATTTCCTTGTCTCTGCATTGTCAGCGGTGACTAATCAGATTTTCCTGAGACAACCAATTCCATACCTCAAGGAAATGCTTGGCTACAGATACTGGTCATCCAAGTGACACAGACATCACCTAACAGCTCGTACAGGTGCAATCTCTCTCTGCATGCAGGGCTGGAATACTAAGCGTGTACTACCTACACTGTGTCCTTGGTTTATAAAAGCAACATGTGCACCCTCAGCAAGGCATTCTGAACACATAAGTATCCCCCAATGCACACCATCCTGCTTTCTTTAGAAAAGTAATGATTTCTGTTCTTTCTATTCTACAGCTTTATTCATGTCCAGATATTTCTTTATGTCCTTACTAAAAAATGTACTCAGGATAGAAGACTAACTCCACTGAGCAGCAAGATTATTTCTGTTTTGTCCCTTAAGTACCAACTAGAGACACAGCAGTCCGCAAAGAAAAGTGACCCCAGTTCATTACTACAGATTTTTTTGACAATGATCCATCAGCAGGGAGGCTCGAGTCAGTTGTTTCCATTGACCAATAAACATTGTAAAAGGCAAAACCTCCAAAAGTTATTATGTATTGTTTGTGGGATTTCCATATGCTTGTCTTCAATATTTAACCTTGACCAAGTGAAATTTGAATATCAAATCAATCATGCCATATTAAAGTTGAATGCTAATCGCCATCGGCTCATTACTATTTCACGAGGTGGCTCCATTTATGAAATGTCACTCAAAATAGTGTACCCACAAGCCAATCGATGTCAGACATCTTTCCGTCTGAATGTTTCATTTGCTGTAAATACAGAAACAGAGAGATATGGATTGGGGGCAGGCAGTTGGACGCCCACATGTGGTTTCTGGGCTGGGTGGGGGCATGCTGAAAAGGCATTGATCAGTGGTGGGGCTAAGTATACAGTTTCCTGGAGGCCTAGTCTAACGCTACAACTAAGGCCTACCGGGGCCAAGACGTTTGGAGTCAACTCATGACCTCTGTGGTTGGTCTGAGACCATGCTATTGATAGAAGAGCAGATACGGTTACTTTACCACTGGAAGTTTTCATTTTTCAATAACTGATATCAGTCCATGTTCAGCATTGTGCAGACAGAGAGAGGTGCCACAGCATCATTGGAGTAGAGTATTTATTATTTAAGAGTCTTACATATCACATGTATTGATGTGATTGTATATTTGTGGAAATATTTCATTCCAATATCTTACATTATCTTACTTCTCTTACTTTGTTAACAGAAAACAAAGATTTACACATTTACTTTGGCTTAGTAGCTTTCCATGTACATTTTAGATACGTCAGTTTAGTTTTACAGTAGTGAAAGCTGGAGTTTGAAACCGTTTTAGCCTTTCATTGGATGTGTTTTACATCCATTGTCACAAAAGTTACTCACCATCAAACCTGTTCTCTGAAACAGTAGGAGAGAGAGAGAGAGAGAGAGAGAGAGAGACAGAGAGACAGAGAGAGACAGAGAAAGACAGAGAAAGACGATGAATAAGCTAGAATGGGTGATGTGAATATGCTATTATGCAAACTGAAGTGTAATGAATCATCCACAGCACACTGAAAAATATTGTGAAAACAGCAAAATACTTTGCTTGCTGTTTTGTAGGCACAAATACTTACAGATTACAGACTTACTTACAGACAGAAAGACACAGTGTGATGGTGTACCGTCACTATGGTTGAGGATGCTCTTCGACTGCCATACCAACGAGTATGGCTCTTTGGCGTTGTGGCCAATGTTGCATGTTTGGTACCCTGTAGGCCCGGATTCGATGTTAGGGTAGGGTGACTGCTCTTGCCCCTCGCTACACACACTATGAGTACCGAAGTATCCCTGTCATACTGAAAAGTCCTACTTTAGGAACCAACCTACACCTACTTAAAAGAAGTGGCTGTGAGGCTCCTTTTTATAGACGATATATTCGACGATAAGATTCCAAATTTCAGAAAGATTTTCTTCTGCGTTAGGGTGCCCCATGACCTTCCTATAGGGGCATACAATTTGAACATGGAGTGCTAGCATCATTATTAAACGCCAACAGATGTCAGTAGAGCCACAATACTTGAGTATAAGTGATGTATTTTAACAATAACAACAAAAAATTGTTTCCATAGAAAGACAAGGGTAATGGAATGATAAAGTAATGGAATCAAAATTCCTCAAGACTGTATCATTTTGTTATTTGTGAAATAGGCATCAGGTTACTGTCTGTATTCACTACTGTAGATGACAACAGAAATAGGAAAATAATTAGTTGCTATTGTGAGTACTGGCTTTACCTTTGGCTATTGCTATAGAGTGACTAGACTTGTGGATGAAAATAAAATAATTTTTTTCTGATGCCATCAATAAAGTTGGTGTAATCCAGGAATGACAGTGAAAGAGTGCATCAAATGATCCTGTAAACTCACTTTTTAACAGAAATAAATAAATAAATGAGTAGTAAACGGCAAACAGCCTTATCTGCTGTTTCACAAACCGGTCACAACTCTGAAATGAAGCCATTATGTTAATTGAGAAAAAAAAAGTAAATATCTGAATCTGCAGATTTTAGCTTGTTGCTTTACTGAAAAGACAAAAAAATTGCTAATGAGAAAATATCAAGTCCATTAACCAAAATAATATATCCAAAAAACATCACATGCTTTGCGTTATTTATCATTGGTAGTAACCAATATTTTCTCTGATGAAACAGACTAGCAATTTTGTTGTGTTTCATATAACTCAGACTATGTGTCAGTGCTCTCACACTTAAGCCGATGCTTGATCTCTCTGCAGAGCAGAGAACGGGAGGAGGTGGCAGCACAGTGTGTTTACCAAACAGGCTGTGTTGTATGCGTCTCCAAACTTACCACCCACCTCGGTACACTAGCTAGCACTCCTCCATCTCTTTGTAGGTGAATTTTCTTGAAATACATATATTCACCACTGCCAAGGGCATAAACAATTATCAATCCGCTCTAATCCACTGTTCCGCATAAATAAGAGTTTCTCATGCAGTTTGCTGAGCTGTGCTGTCACTTTTTTATGACTAATAAAATTTGACTTGGCAGACAGAGCCCAACATGATGCATGACAAGTAACTTACATTGAGGTCTCAAATCCAATGCAACGCTTACACAAATGTAGTGTCAGTTTACTACATATGCAGTGGTTGTGCTCCACAACAGTGTTTGTGTATATAATGTGTGGTGTGTCCCCCAGAAAATATTCTTTTGAATGCCTCTGAAACAGCATTGGGACCATCACAGATACTAAAACGCAGACTGATGGAATTCCTTTAGGGGTAGCATCTCATTAAGGCTGGGTGACCCACCTGCTACCCTATTCAGTGGATGAAGACTGATTTATTAAAAATGAAAGTAAAACTAGCTGTAGTTGTTTGTCAAGAATAACTATCCCTACATTTATGGAACCAGATCGGTCTCAGTGACTAATGAATGCACACAGAAAGATTCACAAATGTATTTTAGGATTTACATGGAACTGACTCCACAAAAATGTTTTTCAATGCACTCAAAACTTGTTATTATTGGATATAAATGTATGTAAGTGTATTTCTGATGAACATCCAAATATTTCTTATTTTAAAGGTTCAGCATGTAATATTTAGGAGGATCTACTGATAGAAATGCAATATAATATCCATAACTATGGTTTCAGTGGTGTATAAAGACCTTACATAATGAACCGTTGTGTTTTTATTACCTTAGAATGAGCCATATTTACATACACCGTGGGTCCTCTTGCATGGATGTCACCATGTTGCACCGCTGTGTTTCTACAGTAGCCCAAACGGACAGACGTTGAATACGTACGATAAAGAAGAACAATAACAACAAGTAGCGTTAGTAGTAGTAGTAGCAGTAGTAGTCGACTGGTTTGTTAGAATTAAGAAAAGAAGAGAATTTGGACAAATGAAGGCCCACACATATTATGTAGCACAAGAGCCGACAGGGCGGTGACTGATGGTGCATTCAAGTGGTGTCGGGATAATCAGAATCTTTTTATCTACCTTAAATCTTTTTTGCAAATAGAGAAATAAAGTGTACATGGGACATAAAGAAGTATACAGAACCTTTGAGCAAAATCACTTATTGCATATACATATTTTTACAAACATTTAATTTGTAATATGGTTATAACTGTCTCTGTGTTGTTTATATGCTCTGATAATGCTAAGCCAACACATCTTTGTAGTAGCGTCCATGTTGATTCCACGTTACGACTTAAGAGCACATGAACACACACTGAAATCGAAAGAACGACTTAACAACCTGGGAAATGGGACCATCCGACAAGCATGTGAATGCAGCGTGAGCTGCTGGCTGCAGCAACTGTCGCCAATAAAAGCCATTAAAACTTACACACTGAACCTTTAAATAAATACAGAAGAAATCCACAAATTTATGTATTGAGAAATATTTGCAATTTTCATAATGAAAAATATATTTGGATGTTGTTGCATTTATATACAAACTGTTGAACCTGCATTCACAAAATGCTTGTCATTTGTAAACTTTGTGTGTGGGAATTTTGAGACTCCCCTGCCATGGCTCGATTCACATATGCATTTCTTTCAACAGGCAATGATTTGTAGCCAATCCGATGGCTCCTTCCTTCCCAGCCAATCACGTAGGCATAGATCGGAGGGCATCATCAGATCACATAATTTACACACAGACACCTGTGGAGAGCAGCTTCCAGACTCCATGTTGAGGTTGACCAGCTGTTAGATGTAACAGGTTACACATTGATCACATTAAGTGATACGCTTGAATCTACAATTACGTGATTAGTTGAAACAGGAGGAGCCATCTTGGCTGCAGATAATTCCCTGTTGGAAAAAATGCATTTGTACATCAAGTCATGGCAGGGCAAAAAACACCACCAATAGTTTGTATATAAATGTAACAACATACATGTTTGCAGATTTGTACTACATTTATTTAAAAGACGAACTATTTCTCTGTGCATCAGAAATACATTTGTACATTTACATTTGATTTGTTCTACATTATATTTTGTGTGGGGAGAGAGTCATTTATATATAAATCCCCAAAATACATTTGTGAATCATTCTGTGTGCACGTTAATTAATTACTATTAAGACTGATCTGACTCCGTAAACACTGACTGATGTCTTGGCTGGTGTAGACCTGACGTTAGCTTGTCCATTTGTTCACTCCTGCAAAAGAGATTTTTTTCTGCAGGACACGGACTAATTGCAATGCTGCTGACACTCATCACAGTTTTCTAATTTCAGTCACACACCTGTGGTAAACTTGCTTTTGTTATCAGTGCACCCAGTTTCTGGTTAGTCATTCACTTAACATTGACATGGTGGTTAAGTGAGTAAGGAGAGAGGAGTAAGAAAATTATGCCACAATAACTTTGCTTTTGGAGACACTTCTTGATCCTCTAGTCACGATGTTCTTGCAGTCCATTATTTTGGGCAATAACCAAAGTTAGGCTTTAAGACTCGCAGCAAGAGATAGCTGAGGACACAGATGTACAGATATATTCACTTCATAGATTAAGGCATTATGTACAGCATGTGCCATTTCGAATATGCCACATAAGGGAGCAGAAACACACAGTTGTAGACACAGTGTATAATTGCCTCCCTGTACCCTCCTTCAGGCATTTTTCCAGTCAGAAACTATGAAACACCCAAAGGCAACTGCTTGTGTGTATAACTCTGAGACACTACAAGTGGAAATGATTAGACTGTGACGGCCTGTGTGAACATTGTGCACTGGAGGGCATTTGTTTAGCATGCATTTGTTTGGTTTGTTTTTACCGTATGGGCTCATCAATAATGCAGGGCGACTTAACCAGCAATTACAATGATGAAGACATCAAAATGCAAAACAGAGGGCTGTGGGCTCTCCTATCCAATAAGAGCTGTCTGCAAAGGGAGGACCACAGACTGGACAGACTTTTAATTAGCGGGCTTTGTATCCCAGCCAGGAACTGCAGATTGGCTGCTTGCTCTCCCTTGTCATCATAGCCATTGAAACCAAGAAACATGAAACATGACCATTTGAATCATGGGTAATTTAGTGTAGTTAGCAAAAGCTTGACGGATAAATCACTTTCATTCAACTTTCCAAGAAGATGGATAAATCTGTGAAAACAGATGACTTGTCAAAATAGATGTTTTTATCATTTTATCAACAGTTGCCAAGTTACAAGCAATTGCGTTACTGCGTTTGTGATAATTATTTTCCATCCTAATATTCCATGGGGAAAGCAGGGATGTTATGTGAGAATATTGAGCAATCTTTCTTCAGTTCATCCATTTCATTTTTTTTTACTGCCTGTAAACCTAGGTTTCATCTCCTGTTACTTTTTTTTATAAATACTTGTGTAAATAAAATATTTTGACACTTTGTTACTGGTACAAATTCAGTATTGATTTGGTATTCCTAGTCTTGATACGTCACAAGCCAATTAGCCCACTGTATACCCATTTCAAAGACACATTTGCTGTCCTAAACTCAGCATTTCAATTATTCTGTTACAATTAGCAGATATTGGACCCACAAGCAGACTCAGACACGGGCAGTTGAAAGTTATGATAAAAAATGTTTATTGTAAAGTTGAGAAGTTGGTGTAGCTTGCTGGTGTTAATCTGTAGTGCCAGGGAGAGAGCAACTAAACTAGAAAAACCACGAGGAAGGCCTGATGGATAACTACCATAGTAGCTGACTGAACAACCCGGCAACGAGTGACTGAAGAACCGGGGTATATTTACTGCAACATGATGAGCTTGATGAGAGGCAGGTGGGTGTGTGTAATCAGCAGGTGAGCGGGAGCCAGAAGAGAGAGTGAACCAGCAGCTCACCCACAGCGCACATACACAGAGTGACAAAAACACACTTGGTAAACAGAGACAAACTAGAGTCATGGCCATGACCGTGACGTATTTCAAGTATTACATAGAAATAAATATTAAAAGAATAACTCCATCAAGAGAGTGACTGTAGCTGGGCAACTGGTAACTTCTTATTTCTGTGTCACAGGTCGCTGAGTGAACAAAATGCAAAGAGACATGAGTGACCGACATTTTGTCTGCTTTTGTATTGCCACTGCCACTGTAAGTAGTGAAGTACTGCAGCTTGTGTTATGGTGCTCTATGTTGTTAAAGTGTTAAATCATGCCTGGGAACAGTAGTTAGTATTTTATTCATACTTCTCAATTGGCAGTTTGTTATATTCTCTGACACCTCCACATTTGAGTGGCCTTTTCAGTGCTTGAGTAAATGTATTCTTTACATAGCAAAATACAAAATGCAACAGTTGTGCCAACTGTTGCATTTTCAAAGAGGGAGTTTCAATCTCCTAAGATAATGTTTATCCAACTCAAATGTTTTGTTTTGATATGAATTTGTAAAAGGTATCTCCCCATATACAAATTGTTCTCTGTAGATAACACACTTCAGTCTCTCCAAGCATAGAAAACAGCTGCTTCACAAAGCAGGAGAATCATGGAGATTTTTGCCGACTAAAGGTAGGCTAATGCAGTGTAACAATACGAAGCACCCGGCATCTTCTTCAGAGACTTTTTTTTTCATACTTCCAGCACTTTTTCCACATAACTGGCCTAGTCTGTGAAGCGCCTGTTCTCTCTGCTTGGAGAGACTGAAGCATGTTAAGCACCCTTTATTGTACTCAAACAGCTCTCTAGATGACATCACATCATCAACTCTTGTTACCATTCGACAACACACAAACCACAGGAATTAGCCGAATGAAAAAGTTATCATGCGTGTATGAAATTAACATTGTTTGTTCTCCCATTTGCATATGGTTGCAGTTTGAGTTTTCTGCCAAATCCTGCAAACTTGCCTTTGAGAGCATAAAGCCGAGCACTTCACAGCAGCCGACTTTACTAAACAATATCACTGCCTAAGTGAGCCCTCACCCACAGCAATCTTCTCACAGAAGGTAGAGTGTCTTGTCTGACCTTTTCAGAGGACATTGCTCTAGTAAGGAATGTCCCTGTCAATACCGGTTTTCATGGATCACTTACAGTATCTCAGCTTTTCTTCCTTTGGCCAGTCTTCTTTAAGGGATATTGGGCTTTGGGATAAATAAGACATAAAGTACAAGGAACCCCAACAAATGCAGTTTATATTCAGATCTATTTGGACAATTATTTTAGCTCTGCAATTTTTTTATTGTAAGGATAGGATGTGTTACGTCACTGAAATATCAGAACAGCCCCATTGAAAAAAACTATTCTGTGTACTTCCTACATGAGCCATGTTTTTAATATATTTGCTATACTTTCATCGCTGGCTTTCTGTACTGTACTTTTGTCAGCCAAGACCACACACAAGAGAGCCAACCCAATCCTTAGTCCAACACAAAAAGTGGCTAAAACAACAACATCTACACTGCAGTGGTACTGTCATGGCAATGGTGAAGTATTTTTAACTTGTGATTTAAACTGGTAAAATGTCTGTGTTTTCACATTGAAACCTTAACCACTGCAGCTTTTGGGTTTGAAAAACCTGAAAGAAATTTCTGTAATACATACACTTGTAATACAAAGCCAACATTTTCTCCTGTTAAGACTCGGGAGCGAAGTGTCATAACAAAAAGCTAGAGTCTTCAAACGATCACTGAATTCTTGTAATTTATGAACATTTAATGTGAATCTGTCAAAGCTATTAGTACTTGTGGAACGGGTTGTCTGCTAATGAGGACACGTTCGGACATAGCTCGATGTGGAACACCTGACATGCTGGTTCTATGTGATCATGAGCTCTAATACCTCCTTTAATCAACACAGCTTGGTTGAAGGTATTCTGGGGGCATTTCTCTCACCTCGCCAGCAACGCTCGCTGGCAGATGCTTTGCATATCAGGCCTGGTGGATCAATATGTTATTAGAGAACAACCTCTCGGAGGCATGTCAATTAATTCTGGGCTGTCAGCCGCCCCCTTCGCATTGTCCAGTGGGGCTGTGGGAGAGCAGTGGGTGTCTTTTTTACTTGGTGCCTGTGGAGGATTTGCGACCTTAGCTGCTTCAAGGTTTCATCCACAAAAACAGTGGATAGTAAGGATTAGTTGTCTAGTAATCATATGGATTTACTTATACAACCTATTAAAACTGCACTAGACATGATTTACATGTTGAAAAACATCTAATCACACTGTATGCTGAATGCCCAAAATTTCCCCTGTACATACAGAAGCATGGCACTCATATTCACTATGTATTTGATTAGATTTAGAATGTGGATTTGTTTGCTTCTCTTCGTGCTTGGTGGCTTCTGGCCTTGTTGCTGCATGTTCTGCTATGTTCCGCATGAGCTGTGTTCAGACTGCCCTTCCAACGCCTCAACAAAACGTTCTGCAAGAACGCTAATCAGTATCCTTACAAAACGTGTGTGTATGGCATAGGGCTGACCCCGAACAGCCTGATTCGACTGTCAATCTCACAGCTTTGCAGAGAAACAAGGATCATGCTATTTTGGCAATCTGGGGGTGCTCAACTTCTGATTTTACATAGAACCACCAGTTTTCTCCCAATAAGTTAATATACAGCCTCTTACAATATACATTTCAACGTTTAATGCTGTAAATATACATGTAAACACAATAAAACTTACAATAAATGTTTTTAAAGTGCGTAAATAAATCCAAAATTGTAACCCTAACTCTGGGTCGTCAGTGCACATGTGTAGGTGTAGGGTGTATGTGTGTTGTGGCGGAAGAGGAACACTTGCTGAAGAAGAGAAGGAGATACAGCTTCACTGGTGTTGTGCTGAGTTGTCCGCACCTCGCGGGACTTTTGGATAATTTATCACCGTTGATTAACCACACAAAGAATATTTTATTGTTTTTAATAACCGGCTACTTGAAATAGACCTGTGAGGAACCGCAACGTGCATGTAGTTGTCAGCAGCACGGAATGCACGCAAAACTCTGCACAAGACCAGGGAATGACAGGCGAGAGAGAGTGAAAAGGGTCTTCAAAAAGCCTCAGTTTAGCTGGAAATTTACAGTTTAAGTTGAATGAATAGAGACTGCAGCTCAGCAGCTTCTCAAGATTAAAGCGGAGCCACCATGTGTTAACCCCCCCCCCCCCCCCAGTCATCGTGCTCAAAAAACAAAAAGACACAAGATTCAACTATCAGTATAGTTAGTATAGGCAGGACTTCACGATTCTGATTCGACTATGTTAATCCTTAGTAGCCCTGGCAGTAATAAAACTAAAAGGCAGCCCTTTAGCCTTACATTGTTCTTTTATGTTATTAACACAAAAAAAGTCGTCTTTGGTCTGGTTTTACTAGTTATGATATACTTCCGCAAAGCCGCAAATTTAACACATACTGCAGGGGTTCCCAAACTTTGTAATCCCTTAAATTAAACCAATTTCCATTTGTGGCCCCTAGCTACAGGTTGGATGTCTATGCATTGTTTTTCCTTCCAAGATTTTTTTAATGTATTTTTTTGTGTATTTAGAAGCCTGATTAGAGCCTGGAAAGTCTGGAAAATAAAATATATTATTTTGTGTTGTAAACATTTTCTCTGCTTTCCTTTTCTAATCATCTTGCTACCCCATGCTTATGCCTTAGCTTATTGTATGAGCATGAAAGCTTGAGCATGGACCTCTGGAATAGTAGTTTCGTTACTAGCTTTTTCTGGAGCTTTAAAATCACCTGTTATGGTCGGATAACTTTGCTCCACAAGTTGTCGTCAGCAGATGGAGTTTGACAACTGGCTCACTTGTTACTGATCTATGACAACTTAGTGAGTGACATAAATTCTCCATGAAAACTGAACAAGCTTAATCCACTGATGAAGACTGTGAGGTGTGGCTGAAACGTCCCGGAAAAATGAATTAATATTATTAGTTTTATTAATCGTATTGCGGCTTTATTTGAAAAGTGTTAAAAGCCAACAAAAAGAGAGGACCCTGGTCACTCACATGCTCCTTGTTTACAGATGTAGTAACAGATAGTCAGTAACTACTGGAATAAAATACCAAAGTTTGGAACCAGTTGCTGTTGTCTATTGCAAGAACTTTTTGCAAAAGTTTGGATGATTCTCTCTGTACCACTCAGATGGAGGCTCTGCTTTATAATCAGATCTGGGCCTGAAGCCACAACATTAGGCTTTCCCCCTATCTCAAACTTAGTTATTTTCCTTCTTTGGCTTGTGCTTCTATTGTGCTTTGTATGCCAGCAGATCTAGGATTGACTGTTTTGGAAAATATTCAGCATTTGCATTATTTGACCCTGGGTTTACTGCATGCATAACTGTTTTCCCAACTGTTCACCTAAAGAGGGTAAATGCAGAAGACATTTATACTCCTGTGGGAGACAGGATACAGGTCAATTGAAATTAAGTTGGTGACTGTGTGTGGGAATAGCTGGGTATTCTCTGAATACACTATAAAGGAGTTGGCTGTACTATGTGTACCTCTTTGTACCCACCACAGACAGACAGAGGTGTTTGCACAGACAGAAAGCAATGAGATAACCTCAATGACTCATGGCACTTTTATAGAAGGCTCTTTTCACACTCTTCGAATCAATGCCTTCTAGCGAGCCACAGCACCATCAATATGTTGACGTTCTCTTTGTGCCGGCTGTTACAGTTACCTCAGAATTTAACATCACACAGCAGGGGGACTGAGGGACCGCTTTCTTGAACTAAAAGACTCCAAGACAGCCTGTCCCGCTATTTCCCAAGATTGACCCCAAAATCCAGCACTCTCCACAGATTTCTCTCTAGATGTTTGAAGTAAAGTCATTCTGCCGGCACCACATGACAAAGATGGAGTGACTATTGTTTAAAAATGTGACTGATGGTTTTCCTGCCTGCTCTGCCTTGAAGAGAGAGATGGTGTTGATATATGAACCAATACACTCCAAAGTCTTTCTTCTTTAGGTTTGCTGTGTGCGGTGTTTGATTCACTTTTCTCCTGCTGAGGTGATATTTCACCCTTTCGCTGTGACACGCGCACCGTGCCAGTTTCTGGATTTGGATGTCTTCATTAGCTTTACATCTCTACATTTTTTAAAACATTTTTGACTGCTGAACTAAAGGCTGTGTCACAGTTCTTTGCTCTTCCTTGTTTCAATGGCGTAGAAAGCTTCAGCCAAACATATCTTATGGCATCTAATCATGTGTTATCTGAACTTTAAAAAAACATGGCGTTGTATCTGAGGTGCTGCATTAAATCAGTGGATGGAAGGAAGGAAGCTCAGTGATCAGTGAACAGCTACTGTTAGAGGAGCGAAAAAAAGAAAGAGCCATTTCATTAAAATTATGCATACATATATATCGGAGGAAGAAAATGTCTAAATGCAGAACAGCTGCAAATATCATGAACCTTTTAACCCTTTCAACACTGCACTTGGAATACATTGAACTCAAACTCTTCTCTTTCATTTTGTGCATCCTCCCTTCAACAGCTCCTCTTTACACCTTGGCGACCAGACAACCAACCTCTGGGGATGCTACTTCCAGTTGATATGCACAGCGCCTCTCCTTCCAATCAGTACTTCTTAAAGGTTGTTACTAATGGTTCCCAAAGGAGGGGAATCAACCTTGAATACGTACAAGGCCTCTACCGGCATTTTCCAGGTACGTTGGGCAACTGGAATGTCACATCTTACTTCCCCCCCTGTCTCAGCCAAGGTTCAATTGCGGTATTAAATCTATGAAATGGAAATACAGCCAATTCATTGGGCTTTTATTGTCTCACTGGAACTTTGATGATTAAACATGCACAACAACTTTATTTACTAATCCCAAGGATGTTGTGCAGTGCTTGTAATCAGAAGGATCTAGTAGATGAACATAATATTCTTGTAATGAAGAATGAGCTGTAATACTGACTGTTTAACAGACCATAAAATTATAGTTTGACTTTTTGTCACACAATCATAAGCACACGTGCTCCTGTGTGTTGAAGCAAGCCACTGAGAGCCCTGTCTATTTATATCAGAGACAATGAACAGGCTGCACAATTTGCTATGACGGGAGCCACAGTCTTGAGCTTCTGAGAATAGCTTGATTATTCTACCGGGATAAGTACATGGATGGGGAGAGGCATTCCATATGTTACACTTAACAACCAATGAAGCTGGGATTCGGAGACTTGGGGCAGAAAGAGCTGACGTCCACACCCCTGGCTTTCTCCAGAGAAGCCGAGGCAGGCAATATTCTAACTATAATTAAGGGGTATAAACCATGTCATACGGCCATTAGACCAAATAGCTGGCAACCAATCAGCTATGACATTAATGGTAGAAACCAACCACAGCTATATAATTTAGCTGTGTTGTAAGAAGGAAAGTCTGTTTTAAGAATTCTATAGTTTGGTGCATAACTCGTTTTGAGTCAACTGAAAATGCTTTAAATAATACATGACCTGCCATGTTGTCATTGTAATCAGAGTGTCACTGTAGAAGGTGACAATTAATGCTCTGAATTCAATCAATCATGCTTGTGCACTGTGCAAAAACCTATGTGTAAATTAGTCCATCCATCCATCGTCAACGGCTTATCCTGTGTACAGGGTATGTAAATTCGTGTTTATGTTTTATTATAAAGTTATGAGAATTTGAAAATGATGTATAGTAATAATACAGAAAAGAATAGGGTTAGCTTTAGTTAAAATTTTAACCTTTGTTTGCTTCTTTTGACCATTGTGTAATTGTTGACATCTTTTTTCAGGCAGCCACTTCCCATCATCAACACATCCCTAAACAAATCAAAAAAATTGTATTATCTGTGGCTTATCCACTCTGGATAATTTTGAAATCATAGATATGCACTTAGATCCCCCTGAACACCTGCAGACTGCAAACAAATAAGTGGCAAAACAAACCCAACAACCATCAAATCGAACATTTTTACATATAGTGTTTTAATAGCATGTGAGAGCCAATCATGCTTCTTAACACATTTCTGCAAATCAGAATCACTTGTTTATGATTATTAATCCTGTGAACCCTGGAGGTCTTCTTAGATACTTTATTTTACAAAAATAAAAGACTCACATGGTTAACTGAAGAATCAGAACATTAGAAGTTGGTGATTCCATAGTCCCAATACATAATGAACTGATACTTCGCCATACAAAGGTGTTTTAAAAAATGGTAAATCTTTGGTAGATATTTGTGGTGAAGGTTTCAAAGATATTATACTAAATGCCTTATAAAAATACACATTTGCAAGTTAAAAGAACATAGATAAAGAACATGACAAAGATCATACACTATTTCCAACAGTTTACTCTACATGTGACAGAGGGCAAAGGTCTACACATACAGACCACTCAGTTAATACCAATCACAACTCAACAGTTACAGGAGATTCTTAATGCAGCAGACCGTCTACCAAAACGCCAAAAGAATTCTTGTCAAAGAATGATGTTGCATCAAAATTTTGTGCACAATGTGCCAGCAGAGAGGTGCAGGGAAGGGCAAGAACAACATAAAAGGAAACAAAAAAAAACTGCTGTTATGGTTGAAACATCACACACTCAAATCCACCAGCACTGTATTTGCTGCTAAATAATTTTAAATCAATCAATTTAAAGAATATTTCACCTTTAGTTTCATCAGCTTCATCCGTATTACAACGCTTTGTTGAAACACTAAAGTACTACATATTCACTAAAGTATATACACTAAAGTACTATATCTTCTTTTATTTAGCAATTTCTTGAGTTTAATGTAATTTCTTGAGTTTAATGATTATGCATGGTGAGCTCTATTTTTGGACTGTCATGATTAAGTGTCTATATATGTCACTGCAAATACAGTTTGATTCATGATAAAATGAATGGAGCTTGCTTAGTACAATGATGATGAGAAGGAATTAATAATTATCAGCTGTTTGAATCAGCAGTTTGATATTTACAAAATGACTTACTTACACTTTAAGCACCTAAAATCATAGGCAGCGCTGGGGTATGCCTACAGGGCTTAAGTCCTGTATGTTTTTAGCAAAGCCCTGAATCTTTTACTGTTCATCATCTGTTCATCAAGTGGCATTTTTGTACCAAACCCTTATAGCTGTGTAGGAAGTATCCATCCATCATCTTCAACCACTTATCCTGTGTACAGGGTCACAGGGGGCTGGAACCAATCCCAGTTGACATTGGGTGAGAGGCGGGGCACACCCTGGACAAATCGCCAGTTTGTGTAGGAACCAATGTGTTGCAAATGTAATGCTTAGAGCGAAACACTAACGCAACAGAGTCTCTCCAGTATAGTATCTTTGCTTTGCCCCTGTCACTGGAGTGTAAGCTTTCATACCTTGTATTAGTGGGAATTTCGACTCTTTTGAAGGAAGTCCATTGTTCTTTTTTTTAGGGGGTGGGAGTTACTAGGCTCCAAAATTGGTCCGTTAATAAAAATTAACAAAACTACAGGTGTGAAAGCACCCTCACACATCCCATTATTCATGTGTACAGACTAGGTTTAGCAGCACAAAATTACAAACCTAATGTCAATGATCTGCATTGTAAACACAAGGTGATGCCATATCCCTCTGCTTTGCATTTGCGAATGTAACATCACTGATGCCCTGACATCAAACCACTAAAATGAAGGAAGTAAAGTAAACACAATGCAGGGAGGCTACATTTGCTAAGAATTAAGTTGTAAAAGCTTTAAAAGGTGAGAAAAATAGCTTTTGCTACTGTGCTGCGCATTTTTGGGGGCTTAGAGTGCAAGCACATGCAGACTGATTGTAAAACATGTCAAAAAGAGCAAGTCAAGGACATTAAAATGCCTCAGAAAGCTGGTATACCTCACAGACACCGCTTTGTCTCTGGTAATGATGATAATGATGGTACTGAAGTGTGTAAGTCTTGGCCGCCACAGTTATCCTCCCCAGTCTGAGCCCAACCAGCAGACCGCCTGACCCTAGACCTCAAATAACAATGAGCCTCAAAAGCCCAATATGTGAAAATGAACAGGATTTACCCAAAATAAAATAACAAACTGGCTTCCTGTATGTTCCTCCTTCATCTTACAGTATAGTCCACTAAAACAAAATTGAATAGTATTACTAGAAATATTGCTAAGCATTTCCAATAATAAAAGCCATACTATGCATCTTTGTTGCCAGCAAAACTAACTTACTTTACATTCACCTGTTTTGATGAATTGATTTTACACAGTTTGGCATTGTCTTTTTTCATAATGGGCAACTTGGAAGGATTGCATGTTTACTCAGCAAATGAAGAAATTACTCTTAATGGACACTATGGATCCTTCCCAACCCCGTTCTTCGCATGCTTACATCTTAAAGATCTGCTCTTATAGACAGTCACTGACAACAGCAGAATTTACAGTATGTTGGAATGTAGCCAGAATTAGACTTAAAAGAATGAGTTCCGTGGCTGTACATGTTATATACAGTAACATGAATTGATATAGTTTTATCAAACTAACAAACGTAGGTATATAATTTTAGACATGATACACAGAGTAAAATCAAATTCTCTGTAACAACTGCTGCATCTCTGGTTCTTTCTTATGTTCGTTCTGCTGGTTGAATTGACAAAAGAGAATAAAAAACTCACTACAGCAAGCTTTATTTCGTCTTTCTTCATTCTTGATTTATGTTTCATCAGACTTCTTACTTAAAGAAAGCTCAATTCTAAGTTTTATTTTCTGCTCACATGACATAATTGAATGGAAAATGAAGTTCAACATAAGCGGAGGCAAAACAGCAGCAAATCCATGTTGCAGCTTTTTAGTTTGCGAAGGTTTGTGATTTTGTCACAGACTGCAAATACTTCACATCTTAATGTAACTCTTTCACTGACAGTCCCTGTGGAGTTTGTATGTTCTGACTCTATGTTTACTCTCACAGTCCAAAGACATGCCAGTCAGGTGGACTGAAGAGTGCAGTAGACAGTCACACAAAAGTGCAGACAGACATCTGTCTGGATGCTTGTCGTCCACACTACATTTTTAGTGCTTCCACTTATTCCTTTCACGTCAACCTATCCCAGCATGCACTGGGTGGAAGGAAGGGAAACACTCTGGACGGGTCAGCAGTTCATCACAGGTCTAACACGAACATTCACATTCACAGTCACATCCACACCTAGGAGTAATTCACACTTTCCAGTTCACCAGAGAAAACCATAGCACCCAGAGGATGCAAACACAAGATGCATGCTTAAAAGTGCTGTATGCCATTTCAAACCACAACAGAAATGCATCTTCCACAGCCATGTAGATACCAGACTGCCCTCCGCCCATGCTTTCCTTTGTATTACGTAAATTACTCTTTCTGGAAGTGGGATTAGTTTTAAACATCTGTTCTGTCTATTAGCTACCTGAAAGGTGGAGACAAGAGACAGTGTGCAGCTGTGACTGGATTAGAGTTCACAGAAAAAGCTGATAAAAGACAATTGCTTGTTGTTTGCTGACAGTGACACGGCAACATTCTTTGTTAATGAAATACACACACCTTTGCATATCCATGCCTCAAGAGAGGAGCATTGCAGTACCATTAACCTGAGGTTAAGATTAGATTTTTTTTTTGCTGTAGAAAAGATGGAGAAAATAGAAAAGCCAGTAAAGATTTAAAAAGTGACTAAAGACAGGAAGCCATGATGTCTGCCTTGCATGGATTTTCAATGAGCGGTTCCACTATGGACTAAAGCTACTGTTGCTTGTGTTTGTTTTCTACGTTGACAAAATCACGCTGTTCTGAAAGAGCATTTTATCCATTTATACTCCTAACACTTCTTTGTGCAGCTCAAATTAAGCAGAAAACAAGATCAAAAAATGGGACATGGTAAAATAAACTTGGTGCAGACACAATGTACAAACCGGGACATGGAAGTATGAATCTTCAAAATGAAAAGGTGTGCCTAAGTCTTAAAGAAATGGGTCAGACTGTGAGACATAGCTGTCAGACTACTGAGAGAACAAAAAAATGTTACACATACTGTGCATGGTACTATTACAGCTAGTGCTTTCAGTCATGGTGTGATTCAGGATGTTGCAATGGTGGGAAAGCATGGGGAGAGAGAAAACTACTGTCACTGGTTTAATATATCTGGAGCTCCATGGGCAGCCTCACCTGCCTGCCACATATGCAGCAAACAGCTTTGACTTTATTTGGCTGCTTGTATCTGCAGCTGTAGCTGTCAAACACAATCGTTGGAAAAACAAAACTATCCTTGTTTTGCCAATGTGAAGAAAAACACAAAGAAAGACATGTTCATCAGGGATTCTTGACTTTACATCTAGAGAGATTGTAATTTACCTATTAAGTGTGCTGGTGTGTTTAATTTGAGCCGGAGGATATCTTTGTTTTATTTAGGAATTACTTAGTGCCGCAGCAGGTGCTGGGGTCCTACACCCAGGGCCACTAGTGCCCGTTCAGCAGGTGGTGAAAGTGTTGTGACTGGTGTCCCATAAACAGACTCCTCAGCCAAACTGAAAACAACAGGACAGCACTGGATATACATTATTTTACAAAATAAAAAAACAAAGCAAGTCACTACCAACTTTTTAACTAATTGTATATTTATAACAGCAGCAAGGAGTATGGTTTTTACAAAACATACATTTTTTCTCAGCACTACTGGCTGAAATACAAAATAAAGCAAGTAGGCTAAATCCCGACTTTTGAACTACTGTTTTCTGCACATTTATAAGGACAGTATTCAGTGTTTATACAAAACATACAACGTTGCTTAAGGTCACTCTCTCCTGACAAGTGTATGCATCACTAGCAGTAGCAGCCAGAGTTTCTCTCTATAAGTTTCACATGGCTGTGCTGCTTCAGCTGATGCTTCCAAAAATAAGAGATAGATTTGTTCGCGGTTGAAAGCATTTTGCTGGCCTCTCTGCCTCGTTCTCCATTCTTCCTTTAGCTTTTTGGCTAACAGCTGACTTAGGTCTGGTGCCGCTGACCTGCTGCGCATTCATGTCAGGGATGGTGTGTTCTGGTAAGCGTTTATTAGATTTGCAATTGTAATTTTATTACTGTTTTGGAAATAGTAATCCCTTACACTATAATTACTGGTAAAAGTAAGAATATTACAGTAACGTGTTACTGCCCAACACTGGGTACCAATGCACATGGCACCCTTTTATATCATACAGGGGCGGACAGGGCATTGTGACGTTCGGGAGCAATCCCAAACGGCTGGTCCATTTCAGGCCGAACCGGCCAGGGGTCAGGAGTTTTTATTTTTCAGTTTCGGTTTTACTTTATGATCCATGACTGAGCTGGCCGGCCAGTCTACTGTAGCAAATGGTGTCTGACTGGGCCAAACTAATACTTTCAATATGGAGTGTACAAGAGCGGCCCCTCCCAACTTGGACCGATCTTCTTTTTTGCTGAAATCTGATTGTTGACCTGTTGACAGCTATGGACAACCTAAATTTGATCTAAAAAGTAGTTTGAAGTAAAAAGTAGCTAATTTAAAATTTACTCAGAGTAAAAGTTACTTTTTTAACCTCCTAAAATAACTTAATTTTACTGATTTGATATCTTATTTATATTTATTACTTATTTAATTTAATTCCAGTCTTTTGAGATTTGATAAGTGAACAAAGCCATATTGTGCTTTCAATTTATTTTTTTTTACAGACACTTTGCCAAATCAATGGCGAAAAACAACGTTAGAGACAGTTTATGGTATAATGAGAAGTTTGAGAAAGTTTTTGCTTCAATAAGAAACTGTTGTGGAACAGATTAGACTCTGGTGGGCTGCACTGGACTGGGAAAACGGGAGACACTGGACTGTACATGAAGTCATATCCCTATTTACATTCAAATAGGATGTAATTTTAATGGGATATCATAAGTGTTAGTATAATAAATAACTAGTTAGTAGCAAGTTGCTAATGCCAACCAACATTGTCATGCACCGATGTCTTTTTGGCTATTTGGAGCAAAGCATTTTACCAAACTATGAAAACTTATTTATAAATCCATGTTAAATCTACATAGGCCTTCTTAACTAGACAATGGAGGCAGTTCACTGAGGCGTGATGGTTAAAATCTGTAATTGTAACTGTAACTCTGATTGGCATGCTATATTAATCAACTGGTTTTGACGCTATTATGCGGCTGTTCCGTGCATGAGCCACCTGTAGTTACTGGTGGTAATAGCAGATGCCTTTTAATCCCACAGGGCACAAAAGTCTGGGGCAGCTAAACAAACTATTGTGGGCAGTTATTTTTATTTTACATAATTATGTGAGCAGTCATGATCTGACTTGCACACAACATGAGTCTGTGAACAGCGAAAGTGAAAGGAGTTGGTTACCTGGCTGAGAAGGTGGAGGTGCAGACTGTCGCCTGCAGCTCTTTTTCTAACAACTCACTGTGTCCGCTGCTGACAGTTGCATTACTCACTGCAATATTTCAAACTGGTCTGCTGTCAGAAAACTGTTGAAATGACAGTTGTCTTGTTGTGCAGACGCATTTTTGATTAATGAAAGCAGTCAGTGCTGATCTCACTTACAAACAGGTTGCATTTCCTGCGACTGCTTTAAAATAAAAGCCAACTCCTGTTTCACCAGTTAAATGCTTTTAATGTGAAGCTGCAGCAGCAGGAAAATTTCAGTTTGCATTAGCCGTAACTTAATACAACATTTTTTCACAGCTTACACTGCATGATAAAGCTGTTGTTGTCATGCACTTGAAGCCAAAGTGGAAGTACAATACTTTAAACAAAACATACTTAAGTAAAAGTAAAATTACATATTTAAAAAACTACTTTAAAAAGTACAAGTACACAAAAAACTACTCAATTACAGTAATGTGTAATTCGTAACTTTCCACCTGTTTAAAACAACTTTTACTATGAGACTTAACTATTCACATTTTTTATGAATGTAGTGCAGCAATGTGAACTGAAGCTGAATGTGAACGTCAACCACTTCCACAGGATGAAGAAAATAAACAAGTGAAAGATGGAGGAAGGAGTCTCAGTGGGTGAGACTCTTGTTCTCTCTGTCACTCTCTCTGCCATCCCCCCTTCAGTTGTCACCTGGAAGCTTTCCGCCCCCCCCCCCCCCCTCTGGAAGCCAGAGATGAGAGCTGTTCAGAGGAATGGCCTCAGGCGCAGGCCTCTACGAACGCTACACTCAACAACCCTGTCTGTTTCAAGGGAGCCTCTCTTTGCGCTTCAAAAGCTTTCTACGAATGGGAACCAAGTTGGCTTCCCACCATAGGCTGCCTCCATAAAGACCTTTCTCAGTTTCTCGGCTTTAAATCAATATAAGGGTAGAACCACAAGCACACTTGGGACTAAGTGCAGAAAAGGAGTAGGATTTAAACTGACAAAAGTGAAATTCCTTCGATACCTTTAACAACTGATAGTTGGAGTTGAATTAAATTTGGGATATCAAACCTCACGGGAAGCTGAAAAAGCCATAATGCATCAATTCAAAGCCTGACAGAAAGCTAACAGTTTGACAGAACAATACTGATCTCTGTGTGGCATTGTGCATTGCAACATGTGCTGTGTGGGATTTCAGCACCAACACAACCCAGAGAAATGCCGCAAAACAAATAACATGGGGCAATTAGGGAATTAAATATGAATTTGCTGTATTACTGTGCTCCCTGTCAGGTTAGGTTTGTCACTTTAATCACATAGAAATCATAGGACAATCTGAATCAGCCTGGAAACTGTCATGAAATTTTATCCAGATGGATAATGGTGCTTACATTTATGACAGGGTAACAACTACAAAACAAACTACAGTACACACACATACGTACACAGATTTTACCGGTGCTTTATTTGTACCTGTACTATTATAATTTCCATAGCAATCAAATATTAGAGTTCAAGTGATGCCTCAGATAGTAAAAATAAACAAAACGTGTCTCCCCCGCCTACAGCAGCACAGCCATACATTTCTGAACAAAACACACACTCAGATACACACTGCACGTTAAAATTCAACCCTCAAGGATATCTTTAAAGGTAAGTGTTGTTTCCATGGAAATGGTATTTTAACCTGCATTAGAACAACATTTTCCTTTTTTCACAATCACTTCCCCTTCCAACACTTTTGTTAAAAAAAACCTCCATGTGGTGACTCCACTCTTGATTTTGTTGACTCTAACAAATGAAACCAGCATACAGATGTTTCTTTTGAAATGAAATCTGAGCACTCAGACAAGCTGAAGAGCATCTCACTTGGCAGACCAACGAGAGGCAAACAGCATTAGAGTTGACATAGTGTTTTATTACAGTCCTAGGCAATCATCAGGATCATTCATCTGCACATTCAAACTCTTTACTCTCTCATTTGTCAACCCAGTGGCCTGGCTCAAGGCTTGAGCTGGGCTATTGCAAGCTAGCATGTCGTCTGTGATGCATGGCACTATGATAAGCATCTCTATGCAGAAAATATGGATCTCTGTTCAAGATGTGATATTAAATGTGCAGTCTTTGATTTAAATGCAAACAAACAGGTAGTCTGACCAGTAAAGGCCAAGATATGGATCAATTTTTTCCATGCTAAAATTGTAGAACTTATGTTTTTGGACCAGTGGTTGTGGTTGAGAATATATGGTAATTTTAGGTAGGGTGACATTGTGGATCTCGGTGCTCCATAGGCAAGGGTGTCACTTTGTGTCTAAAAGTGGTGTGGACATAAGGGCTCAGATTAGGGGTGTGACATATTTAGCTCACGAGACGTGACGATGCACAATATTGGGTTCAAGAGAACAAGACAAGAAGATAAAAGTTTTTAGAGAAAGAGAAAGTTTTTAGAAGAAATATTCAGTGCTAAAATATATGAGTGGGGGGTCCTCCCCCAGAAACGTTTAAGCCATAAACACTTAATTTCCTGCACCAATGTATGGTGGGAATGTCTTTATTTATATAAAGGCAAACACAAAATTCAGGTGGCAGGTGGCAATTCCAACAAAAAAAAAACAAAAACGTAATAAGCAGCTTGTTTTGTGTTTACTTTTTTTTGGACAATGCACATTTGTTTCTTCTATATTTACATTGCTTATCTTCTTAATTTGCAAATAAACCTTTCTCAAAGCAATTTAATTTGTTATTTAACATTTCTTGTTGCATGCTATTTTTCAGAACATATTTGTGAAAAAATGCTTACAGAAAGGGATGGGGACAAAATCAGCCATTACAAAAAGTGGTGGGAACATGTCCCCAGCGTCTCCAGTGTAAATGACATGTATGCCCATAGGAAACCCTTTGTATAAAACTATGCATGTCAGGTGAAATGGAAGCTCTAAATTTCCCATAGGTGAGTGGGTTTTTGTCTGTTAATGTGTTAATGTGCCGTGTGATATAACCTACTGGCAGGCTGTCTAGGCGTACCCTTTCTCTTTCCTATTTTAACATAGGACTGGTTCCAGCCCCCATGATATGTAGTTTGAAATGAATGGACGGATGATTTAAAGTTAAAAGCCTTTATCGTCTTATCAAAATTTTATTTTTAGTTATCAAATATACATCTAAATATACATTTATTCTTTAAAATACTATAAATTATGGTAGTTAACTATGTAAATACAATGAAACCATAGAACATAGAAGAACAATTTAAAGGTGTGCTAATTGTAGCTATGCCAGGAACGTCTCGGGTTACGTATGTAACCCTGGTTCCCCGAGAAGGGGAACGAGACACTGCGTCGGTTACGACACTATGGGAACGCATCTAGGCGAAGCAGGTCTGAACGTGAATGAAATCACTCCAATCCTATTGGCTTGTTGCTAGAACGGTAAGGTGTGACGGAATAACCGGAGGAGTATAAAGCACACCTGTACACACTCATCATTAGCTTAAACTATGAAGCAGGCGCTTCAGGCGGGGAGAGAGGTGCGGCGGGCCGACGCAGTGTCTCGTTCCCCTTCTCGGGGAACCAGGGTTACATACGTAACCCGAGACGTTCCCCTTCGAGGGAACTCGAACTGCGTCGGTTACGACACTATGGGAACGAGATACCCACTAAACCGTGCCGAAAACCCCGCCTGCCCCTGTGTGTAATAAAGTGGCACGACTAAGAGGAGAGCGCACAAGTGCCAGGTGCCGAAGGAAGGTCAAGACTGTAAAACCGAATGAATGTGTGCGGAGTGGCCCAGCCAGCCGCTAAACAAACATCCTGCAAAGAGGCCCCGGAAAGGAGGGCTCCGCCATGCCTCTGGTAGAATGAGCCCTCACAGCCACAGGTGAAGGCAAACCGCGCACCTGATAGGCCAGGGAAATAGTCTGAACAATCCAGTTGCTAATAGTATGTTTGGATGCAGGGAGCCCAGCCCTGGGAGACCCAAAACACACTAGCAGCTGGTCAGCCTTCCTCCAACGGGAGGACCTCAGAGTGTAAATACTCAGTGCTCTGACAGGGCAGAGCAGATGAAGTCTCCCGTCCTCCGCCGTCACATGAGGTGGAGGATGAAATTCCTGCAGCACTGTGGACCCTGCCGCACAAGAAGGCACTTTAGGGATGTATCCTGGACGAGGGTGCAGGATAGCCCTAATATTCCCCGGAGCAAACTCCAGGCTTTGCGGGGAAACCGAAAGCGCTTGGAGATCCCCCACCCTCCTCAGAGAGGTGATAGCAAGGAGAAAGGCCATCTTGAGGGTCAAGTGCTTAGCCTCAGCTGACTCCAGGGGTTCGAAGGGGGCCTCAGCCAACGCCCCAAGAACCACCACCAGATCCCAAGTGGGAACCTTGGACCGAGTCGCAGGTCTCATCCTCCGGGCACCACGGAGGAAACGTACAACCAAGGGAAGTTTCCCCAAGGACCCCTCCCTCAGAGGGGTGTGGAAAGACGAAATAGCTGCCACGTACACCTTGAGGGTGGAAGGGGAAAGACCAGCAGAGAACCGGTCCTGGAGGAACTCAAGTACCTGAACCACCGGGCAGGTAACAGGGTCCACCTGCCAGGATCCACTTGCAAAGCGGCCGTCCATGACCGCGTGGTGTCTGTTGAAATGACCAGCCGGTGACAAGACCCTCCCAGCACGGGCCCCTGGGACAGGAACCAAGTTTCCTTCCAAACTGATAGGGAACGAAGACACTTGCGCGTAACCCAAATCAGACAGAGAGGATTTCCCCTCGGGGAAAAACCCTTGGTCCTTAGCCAACACTGCAGGGGTATCATGAGCAGCAGTCCAGATGGTATTACGCTGGACGCAGCCACCAGGAGACCCAACACTCGTTGAAAGTGTTTTATAGTGATGCCGTGGCCTAACTTCACCCCTTTCACGGCAGCCAATATGGTGTCGACACGTGCCGGAGACAATTGTGCCCGCATCGTTGTCGAATCCCATACAACCCCTAGGAACGTAGTCCGTTGGGTGGGCGCCAGCACACTCTTCTTTGCGTTGAGCCTCAGCCCTAAACGCCGCAGATAAGCCAGAACGACATCTCGATGCCGAACCGCCAACTCTCGAGACTGGGCCAGGATGAGCCAGTCGTCGATGTAGTTGAGAATCCGGATGCCCTGGAGCCTCAGCGGGGCCAGTGCTGCATCCATACACTTGGTGAATGTGCGAGGGGAAGTGCCAGGCCGAATGGAAGAACCCGATACTGGTAAGACTCCCCTACCCCGGTCTTCCCTCAGCTCCGTCGGGACTGGATGACGGTCCTCAGATCGCGTCTCTCAGAAGGCTGAGGGTGAGAGCGCTGTCTCGCTGCCCCAGCTCCTCGGGGGGGCCCCCGAGAAGCGACACTCTGCTTCCTCTCCTCTCCATAGGAGCTCGTAGAGGGAAGGGACCTACGCCTGGCAGCCTCAGCTGCCTTGGGTCCAGACCGGCGAGGGAGGTACTGGCGGAACGCTTCGCCCTGCGTCTAATGCTCCGTGGTTCTGCGAAGCTCCGCCAGATCTTCCTCAGAGGGACCCCCACTCTGAACCATCTCCTGTAGCAGGTCGGCTTGGTAGGCTTGAAGCACCGCCATGGTGTGCAAGCTCGCACCTGCCTGGCCCGCTGCCATGTACGCCTTCCCCACGAGCGTAGATGTGGTGCGACACGCCGGCTCCTCCAGGGAGGACGCAAGTCGAGGGGAGAGATAGCTCGCAAGCGCATCCTCCACCCGAGGCATCGTCCCCTAACCACGGTCCCTAACCCCCATCACATTACTGTAGTTCAGTGATCGGGATGTGGAAAGCCATGTAGAGAAGGGTCTGCCCCATGATTACTCAGTTCATCATGTAAATCAGGAAAGAATGGCAGAGACCGGCGTGGAGGTGGTGCGTGGTGCTTAAGAAACCTTTCATCAAGCTTACCACTAGCCTGTGGTGTCTGCTTCTCCTGTGGCCAGTTGATGTTGAGCTTAGCCACGGCTCTAGTCACCACCTCCAGCAGCACGTCATAGTCGGGCGCCGGCAGATGACACCGCCCCGACACCTGGAAGTCATCGTCCACTATGCTGAGCACGCCTGCCTCCTCGGAGTCGGATTGCTGCAGCGTCTCCAAATCCAAACCGCGAGCGGGAGAAGCCGAGAACGGGCTCCCGAACGAGTAAAGGAAGCGTCAGAGCCAGCGGATGAAGGTCGGGAAAAAGCCTCAGCCGTCCCGAAATCCTCCGACAGATCACGCTGTGAACCCCATGAGTGAAGCCGCCGGGCCGCCTCAGCAGCCGCAGGGCCCGCACCACGGGGAAAACACATCCGGCCATCCTCGGAAAAGAGAGCCATGCTGTACCTCAGTACCCGCACGGAAAGGGCTTCGCAACGGGCGCAGGCAGCCCCCTCGAGAGAAACAAACATGAGACACACATCTCATGAGACTCTCCATCCGTGATGTACCGAGGGCAAGAAAAAAATAAAAACACACCTTCTGTACATCTGATTGCCGGACATGCTGGTAGACTTCTTCTTCAGGTAAGACACACTGCTTGTAGGACTGGAGCTTTCTTCAAACAACATACAGAGCACCTGCTGAATAGAAAAAAGCTAATGATGAGTGTGTACAGGTGTGCTTTATACTCCTCCGGTTATTCCGTCACACCTTACCGTTCTAGCAACAAGCCAATAGGATTGGAGTGATTTCATTCACGTTCAGACCTGCTTCGCCTAGAGGCGTTCCCATAGTGTCATAACCGACGCAGTTCGAGTTCCCTCGAAGGGGAACGTGACATTTGTGGTCTTCAGAGAAATGTTTCAACAACAACTGGATAGATTTCCGTGAAATTTGGTACAGACGTGTCCCCCTTGGGATGATTGAGATCCCCGAATTTTGTGTTTAGTGCTATTTTTTTTCTTTTTGCTGAACATATTTTTGCATGTTAACACGCTAAACCAACTGGCGACCTGTCCAGGGTGTATCCTGCCTTGCGCCCGGTGTCAGCTGGGATTGGCTCCAGCCCCCCCGCGACCCCGTACGCAGGATAAGCGGTTGACGATGGATGGACACACTAAACTAAGATGGTGTGTATAGTGAACATTAAACCTGCCTATGCTAGCATGTTAGCATTATCAACATGTTAGCATACTGATGTTAGCATGTATCTTAATGTACAGCTTCACTAAGTTGCTAGCATGGCTGTAGACTCAGTCATGTTAATATAACCTTTTGGTATCAGACTATAATACATTTGTACCCTACATGGCACTGGGTTTTGTGTGTTCACCAGGTAATATCGCCATTGATACTGTATTAAAACTTATTTTTATGAACCAGTTTCTTAATAAAAGATACACTGTTGTTTATTTGTGATGCCAAAACTTTCAGTCAGTGACATTCAAGCCTAGCAGTGGTAGATATTGCTGCTAACAACAAATAAAGATATTCCCCTAATATATCTGATTTGAATTACCATCACACCTCATAGTTTGGTGTCAAATTCACCTTTTTTATTCAGATTGTGTTGATGCCAGCATTTTCTGCCATACAATATTACCATGCTCTTTGAGCCGATCCGAGGAAATATCATAACTTCCAAAGTGTTCCAAAAGCAGTTTGCCAAGCGCTGAAGGTCGGAACAGTAATCTTGTGTATAGCCCTATAGACCCAGCGAGGAACATTTGGAATATTTATGATAGACATTTCAGATGGAATAGTGAGTTTTCCAAGGATGGAAGAGCAATAAACACAATGAAAATGTCATAACTCTGTACTTATAAGAAGTGGTAAAACATGCTACAACAAATAAACACACACACCATAACTTAACCACAAAAGTTTTATTTTTTCTCACTGCAGTGTTGCACTAGTGGCTAAATGTTAGTAGTGGTCATCCACAATAGGGTTTCCTGACAACAGCAGCAGGAGTTCAGGAGGGAGGGTTGGAGGGAAGGGCAGTTTGACCATTGCCTTAAGGAGGCTATTATCCAGTGTAGAATGTGCTTCCTTGCTTCACCTTTTCTCAATGTAAGTTAGTTGAAATTTGCAATATATGACTCAATCTGCTCCTGCTGGTCATAAAATATTGATGGAAAGCCTTCAGGTCCGAATATTAGTCCATAGGTTTTTGACATATATTTCTTTTATTATTATTACAGTTTCTACTCCCCCCTCAGCCCTTTTCAGCATGCTGCTAGTGTTGTGTAGCGTCCGTTTGTCTAATCTCAAACATAATTACTTCACAGCTATTTTCTTTCTTTCTTTCTTTCTTTCTTTCTTTCTCACATATTATAGCAACAGCTGTAGTAACTTGGAGCTCAGCCCACTTAGTTAGGTAGGAGGTTAGGAGTTATGAGCTGTGGGGAGGGTGGCTTCAACCAATTGTATAGTGGTATGAGCATAACATTGTTTCTGTATAAACTGAAAGATTACACCAACTACATGGATAGACAACACAACTTAAAAAGTAGTATGATGAAATTATCCACTTTGAGAAGAGGATAGGATTTGTAAAAGGAGGTATCCAGTAGCTTAAATCTACCTTTACATTAGAGATGGGGGGAATTTTACATGTGATTTAGTATAATATTAATATATTTACAGGTTACACTTCATTTTGATAGTCTGCCTACAGATAGTTTACAGTATTTGTAACATTTAAACAGCTTATTAGTTGAGATATTTGTTTCACAAATAAAACAGTTTTCTGATATTACACCACTGTAGTTAAGGTGTGATTAGGGCTAATGTTAGTGTATTTATACAAATTTCAGATAATAGTATAGGCTAGTATATAGCTTACCACTAGCACAATATTGATTCCAGTTTGGCAAAACAGCAGTTTCATTTTTGTGGGTTGTTTTTATTCATTTAATTATTGTGCAAGAAAAATGCTCTACATGGTGGTTAGTCTCTGATTTATTAATGCTAAGTACTAACTAGTGAATAATCATCAGCTATTCAGTTCAACATTTCAAAAGTTTGCTATAGCGTGTCAGCCCTTTTTAATGTCCCACTCCATCCAGGCTGTGAATGGTCAGTTCATGAAAAGTGACTTTGACAAGTAACTTTATACACACGACTGCGTATCATTGAGTAATGGCCCACTTCAAACACTGGGATACTTCCCTTTACTTCATTTTCATCTACATCTAAAGGCAGTGTCACTCTAACCCTTATTTCATGAGAAATGAGTGCCTATCTCACATTAAAGAAATTAAACTAACCTTCTGCCTACACTCTGTTGCACCCATGTGTATGCCCTATTGGACCTCACCATGATCTGTCTGATGGGAACATATGCCCAAACAAATCCCCTGTAGTTTGTCGGCGGGATATTCTCAGTGTTGATGGAGTTATTGATCATGCACACATTAAAATGATGTCAACAGTGGTAAATGCCAATGGTGGAGAGGTCCATTAATCAGGAAATCAATGGCCCTGTCTATAGATGACAGTCTGGACGTTTAGCTTAGGGTTAGCTGAGCAGAAAGCATTCCACTGCTGAAAGTCCATCCTGTCTCACTGCTGCAGCTCTTTCCTGTCCCCCACCACCCCCAGGCATGACTTCATCATTTACTAAATCCTTTTAGGGACTACCCAGCAACTCATGAAGGCTGAGAGCATGAGTGGGTCATGTGTCATGAACTGATGGTATATGAGTAAATTCAGTGTCAGCTTTCCTCCACTTGCACCCTAGAGACAGTTGCCTCCATGACGGAAAGGTACACATAAGTGAAACACCCCTTGCAGTTGTTAAAGCAAAACATCAGCTGTATAGTACAACAGTTCAGTATATTTTCCTGCAGCAGTGAGAGGGAGCCACCTTTGAGGAACAGTAGCAATTGTTCTATTTGAAATGTTCTCAAAAAAATAAAGTAGATTTATTTGTGGCATTGCAAATCCACACCAGAGTCCAAATATTATATGAGTTGTTCCCTCGTTCTCTGTCCTATGTTTACTGTAGCTGTTGGCCATTGATTTAATTTGTTGCTACAACAAACACTGCATTGGCTCCCTGGCCACCACTGAGTCCACCAATAATACAATTGAACTGCTGACCAAAGTATCTTAATGTGGGTGACTGATCATAAACATGTCTAATTAATGAAACTATGTCCCCAGCGTCCCCAGTGTAAATATCACTGTGCTTAATTATATGACATACTTCCAACAGATTTTTCTGCTGATGGAATGAATGTGTTTGATCTATGCATAGTAGTTTTTGGTCATAATCTTATTTTTGGATGGTTGACCACCAACAAGCTATGAATAGCCTGTTGAATGCATGTCTTGGATTTATATCAGCATGCTAGTGGCGTGGCTGTAGGGATGTCAGTGGTGGACTAATGGTGCATCGGTCCACCACTTAGGTCCGGACTTGAAATATATCAAACAAGTATTGGATATCCATGACATTCATTGTCCCCAGAGGGTGAAGCCCACCATGCCACCATGAGGTTGATATTTTTGTTTTTTAGGGAAATGTCTCGACATGACGTGTAGGTACACTAATCCAAAGTGCCCAGAGGATGAATTCTGCAACTTAAGAGACCACTTGACTTTTTGTCTTGTAATGTCTCCATTGAAACTTGGTACAGTTGTTCAATGTTCCCCTCAAGATAAGGCATAATTACTTTATTGACATTTCATCTTGCATGACCAGCAGGTCAATTTAAATTGCTCCAATACTTTGGTTAATGACTGAATACCTGCAAAGTAATGACATTCCCATCAGCCTCAGATGTACTTGGATTTTAGCGCTAATTAACTAATTTTAACATGCTTAGACAATTTAAGACTATGCTAGCATGCTGATGTGCCTGAATTCACAAAGCTTTGTTGTGCCTAGATTCAGCTGCTTGCATAGCTGTAGACTATAAGTCTTGTTAAGAGATCTGTTAGTATAATAACAGTAAATTGGGAAAGTGAACAGAGATTTCCAGTTTTAAAACATCGCACACATCCTTGCAGCCTTTAAACAATAAATAACCAGTCTAACATTGCAACTCCCACACAAATGCCTTGCAAAGGCTAATAATTACTGGATGTCACACAACTTCCTACAACTAAATCTTACAAAATCATGTCATTGATGTCATTGTACTCGGTCCCTCAGCTCATAGAACTCTGAACTAGCAAATTAAGCTTAGCCTTTGGCCAGAAATGCAGTAGTAGTCTTTGACCAGGACTTGTGTTTTGACCAAATTTCTCACTATCCTAAATTATAGTTGTTCAGTTATGTTGATGGTTGTTCAGTTATGTTTTAAAAGTTTTTATCATTTAAGAAATATAGCCAAGGTTAAGTCTTTTTTTTCAGCCACGGATATGGACAAACCAACCTTGACTTTATCTCCTCCTGCCTCAACTATAGTAACTCGCTCCTCCTCCTATACACAAGGTACAAGGCAAATGGTTGTTCATTTGACATTATACAGCACAAGGTTGTAGAACAAAGTGAAATATGTAATCCCTTCAAGCTACACACACAGAACTTAACATATTATTAAATGTATATTAAAATATATATACAGTATCTCGGCCATGCGATGGATTGGCGACCTGTCCAGGGTGTACCCCGCCTTTTGCCCGATGTCAGCTGGGATTGGCTCCAGCCCCCTGCGACCCTGTACGCAGGATAAGCGGTTGACGATAGATGGATGGATGGATGGATACAGTCTCTCACAAAAGTGAAGACACCCCTCACATTTTTGTAAATGATTTGAATGATATGATTATATCTTATCATGTGACAACGCTGAAGAAATGACCCTTTAAGTGTACAACTGGTATAACAGTGTAAATTTGCTGTCCCCTCAAAATAACACATCACACAGCCATTAATGTCTAAACATCTGGCAATAAAAGTGAGTACACCCCTAAGTGAAAATGTCTATATTTTGTGTGGCCACCATTATTTGCCATGAGGTGCTATTGAACTTCCAGTATGAGGGAGTGTGAGAGCAATAACACCAAATTTAACACACCTGCTCGTCATTCACTCCTGAGACCTTGTAACGTTAACAAGTCACATGAAACTGGGGAGGGAAAATTGTGCCCAATTTGGACATTTTCACTTAGGGGTGTACTCACTTTAATGGCTGTGTGATGTGTTATTATGAGGGGACAGCAAATTTACACTGTTATACAAGCTGTACACTCACTCGTTTACATTGTAGCAAAGTGTAATTTCCTCAATGTTGTCAGATGAAAAGATGTAATAAAATATTTACAAACATGTGAGGGTGTACTCACTTTTGTGAGATACTGTATCAGCTGTGTAGTACAACAATTCAGTATATTTTCCTGCAGCAGTGAGAGGGATCCACCTTTGAGGAACAGTAACAAATGTTCTATTTGAGGTCTTTTTTTAATTGCTACACCTACAATTAGTCCAAAATGCTGCAGCTCAACTTCTAACTCACTGCAAAAAGTGTGACCTTGCAGTTTTAGCATCCTCGCACTGGCTGCCTGTTTTTTTAGGATTGATATTAAATTTATTTTCATTGCTTTTTCAGGCCAGACATGGGCCATCACCTTTATATATCTTTGAGCTTTTGTCCCCCTATGAGCCAGTATGCAGACTGAGATTCTCTAGTAGGCCTTGCTAAGCTCTAAGCTAAAACCCTTTGGGGACTTTGTTTGTCAGGGCCTCTACACTCTGGAACAGTCTACCACAGGAGATCAAGCTTGCAGAGTCTGTTCCTGGTTTCATCTCACTTCTTAAGACTCATTTATACAAAATAGCTTTCAATGTAGGGTGTGTAATTTATTTCTCCATTATTTGTACATGGATTTGTTTTATGTTTTATTCATTGCACGCCACTGTGTGTGATATTGTGTGTGTCTGCGTTTTACATTGATTGCTGTAAAGTACTTTACCTGTTTTGAAAAGTGCTCTAACCTACAAATAACATAATAATAATAATAATAATAATAATAATAATAATAATAATAATAATAATAATAATAATAATAATAGTACTATTAAATACCTAAATAAGTAAAAAAGATAACTCCTTTAATAAGATGTTTTTGGTGTGTCAAATGTACTGTAGCACTGAAGAAGTGACACAGGAGAACCTGCTTTCTTCTTTTTCATGAATTGATTTGGCTACTGCACACATAGCTGGAATCCACTCCTCTGGCAAAATAATAAAATTAATGTTCAATCACTATGACTATCATCAGTACATATTAAAGTCACCTTTATTTTCAGTTCAGAATGGTTATCTTTATTTTATTTTTTCTGTTGTCATCACTATATTGAACTCTCAGAATATTCCTTTGTGCTTCTATAATGACATTCCAAATGACCAGTTGAATTAATAAAATGCAGCACCACTTCTGATGTCTTAAAATAGAAGCAAGAATAACTGGTTTCTAATTCTAAATCTTATCTGGGTCACTAGATGAAAAGATAAATCTACCTTTAATGGAACTCCGAGAAATCCATCGAAATAAAATCAAACTGTCCATGTGTTTAGCCAAAGTGCTTAAATAGCACAGCCAGAAAATTACAATGCCACGCCACATAGGCCTGCAGGTTTCATGCCATTTAATAACAGTGTTACAGTTGTCAAATAATTGCTGAGAGGGACTTTACTTTTCTATTTTCAAACCATTCATTTTTCCGTCAAGCATTACATGAATGGAAGTGAAAGAAGTCTCCACTCATGTCAAGACCAGAAATTGGCAGGCAATCTGGCTCGAGTTTCCCTCTTTGTAAAGCCTTCTTTTAGCGAAAGCAGCAACTTGGAACATTTCTTTTTAGTAGTTTTTCCCACTCCTCCTCTTTTCAATAAGTGAATTGAATTGCAAAGACCTGGATATAATTTGACTTTAGACATAACCAATTTATCTCACACCTCAGTGCAAGCCGGGTCCCTGTAATGAAAAGCCAGGCTGAGAACCAGGATTGGCAGAGAGTGACACCTGCTTCAGTTGGTTCAAATTAGAAATGCCAAAAGAAAGGAAGAAACTGTCAAATAGAAATGTGTCAGACATTTTACAGGTCTAACACTCTTGTAGGTTTTAAGGTTGAGGTTTCAGTCGAAGGGTCTTACAAAAAGTGTAATGTGAGCAGAGCACACACATACACAAAGATAGGCAGTTCAGGATGCCCGCCTGTCACAACCATCCATTCTTATCCTGTTCTAATGCTGGTCTCACAGAGGTCGGAAAGTAAAGCAAATCTGACTTCCTACTAGGGGTAAATGCAAAGTAACAGCGGTTTAATTCAGAATTCCAAGAAAGTAAGGGAAGATTTCTTAACTGTGAAGTTTCTGAAATGCATCTGATGAGCATGTTTGTGTGGAAAGAATCAGATCAGAATAAGTCCCTCATTGGCTCATTATTATTGATATTATTTGAATTTGTCCTTTAGCCTCAAAAACATTTTCACTGGCTGTGTCAAATTTCTGGTGGAAAAATACTTCAGAGCATAAATATCTATTTAAGTTCACCTTTCTGTGATGTGTAATTCTCTGGGGAGCACGGAAAATGTCCAGCTGGAGTGTTTGTTATTGCTCTTTAGTCGGCTGCAAAGATTTGAGTCTCCAATCGACCAGTTTTCTATAAATCATAATAAACAACAGTTCAGTACATGAAACATCTGTTAGCAGGTCATAACACTGCATTAATGTTTATAAAATATGATTGGAATTGATGATATCATATAATGACCCTATGATATAAAGAGCAAAGCAGTAAATTGTCATGGCTTCTTTTGAGTCTTGTGATGAACATCAAAAAGATAGATAGAAACATCTGTGATGGAGATTATCCATCTCTCCAGAAAGCCCTAGCTTTAGCCCCTTTCCCTTGATGATTACATCTGAAGCAGAGACAGCCTAGTGTAGTAGATTTGGCGTCAGAAGAAGGGCCAAGTAGATACTTTAGTATTGCCACAGACCCTGAGACACATTGTTAGGACCACAGGCCATTCAACTCCATGTGCAGGTCAACTGGGGTTAATGGTTTTTATGGCCTGGCTTGCATGTATAAATAAATCTGTAGCATTGTACTAATTGGTGTCGGGTCGGAATTTTCCAGCAGAAATTTATAATTTCTGACCTCCAAACATTCCAGGTGCAGGGGCCTAAACAAATTATGTTTTGTGTGTACTCACAATTGATTTCTCAGCAGTGTCCATGTTAATTAAAAACATAGCCGCTGTAATGAAATCGAGTGATATAAATGTACATTACTCGTTACAGTATGTTCCTGTCTAGCTACATCGATAATTGATCTTTAAAAGTCAGTCATTTTCCTAATGTTTTCACATTTATTGGCATTTTTAATGCCAACTTAACTTTTGTGCAGAAAAGATTACTTTCAGAAATTGTTGACCATAACCAGCCAACTATTATCATTGGCAGTTTTAGGCAGGAGTAGAAAACATTCTGTAAAGTAGCAAGTAGGCCTATGCTTAGACATATAGAAAATAGAAATGTTAATAGATTATATATATATTATTTAACAAAATACAACATTTTTGTGTATGTTCACTTGCTCAAAGACAGGAATTTAGTAGGCATATTATTAGGTATATGATTAAATAGCTGTTAATGATCACCAGTTCAATATGTATGTTGAAACACAATCATTAGCTGAAACAGAAACAGCTGTGCAGGAGGAATAAGTAGGTGAGCAAACAGGGGTTTTCAGATGTGCTGTCCAAGCTCTCTCCGTAGACGCAGCGGTCGGCAAAAGAAACTTACTGCAGCAGATGAAAGACACATCATGGTTAATTCCCATTGCAATCAGAAGATGTCTAGCAGTGCGCTCAGCGAAAAACTGGCAGTAAAACAGTGGGACCCTGGTACACCCATCTACTGTCCGGAGAAGTCTGGTCAGATGTGGCCGTCATGGAAGACTTGTGGCCACAATCCATACCTCCAACATGGAAACAAGGCCAAGCAGCTCAGCAAGGCATAGAAACATGGGAACTGCAGAAAAATGGCAGCAGGTGCTCTGGACTTTTGGCTGAACATTTGGCTGTAGCAGAAGGCAGGTTGTTTGAGAAGAGTGTCTGCAGGCAAAAGTGAAGCATGGGGAAGATTCCTTGCAAGTTTGGGGCTGCATTTCTGCAAACTGATTTGGTGATTTGGTCAGAATGAATGATCTCCTCAATGCTGAGAAATACAGGTAGATACTTATCCGTCATGCAATACCATCAGGGAGGCCTCTGGTTGGCCCAACATTTATTCTGCAGCATGACAACGACCTATTTAAATGTATGTGTGTATTGTTTTAAATAAATACAGGTAAATGTATTAGCTGATGGTTTACCATTTATATATATTGGTGCTGTCATTGTTGTGTGATGTCAGACTGCTGCTTCTTCATGAAGGTGGGGTAGATGGATTTGCCCCAAGTTTACAAGTAGAAGTCTGACTTTAAGTGGTGTTCCATTGTACTTTTTGTAGTTGGATGTCGGGTGTTTCCAAGTTCCAAGTTGTCTGGAATGCAGCATAAGTGTCAACTAATTTCAAGCAAGGGAGTTGTCAGGGCAAGCATGCAGCCTCTGCCAATCATTGAGACTCCTTTTGAAAGGACAGGGATGGACATTGACTGGATAGAAGTACATCAAATGTCATTTCATTTCATTTCATCTTTGTAGTACTGGACTATGCAACAAAATGCCCCGAAGCATTGTCTCTAATAAGTGTGAAGTCCAGGCATGTAGCCAATGCCTTCCTCCAACTGTTCTCCAGAGTAGAAATTCCTTCTGATGTCCCTACAGTGCAGGGTCCAAACTGGCAAATCACTGAAATTTTACTTGCGTGGATGATACCTTGTTTTTGAGTAGTGCTGCCCGATAAATCATATTTTCATTGTCATTTTCATTGTCGATATGAACACAAGCAATAAACACAACAAATACACTGCTTTAAATGTGGTGAATTTTTAAAAAATCATTTTATTTAGGGATGAGTACCGAAAGCCAGTATTAAACAAGCCCCAGGGTTAAAGACTGTGGTTTTTATTATGCTACAGCCTCTGTCCTGATCTCTGTGTCAGGCCTGAGCTCCTCCATACACAGAATTACACACACACACAGCGACCAGCAGAGCAGCCACAGAGGAGACAGGGAAGTGAACCAGGTGAAGTAAAGATAAGTCGAAGGTTACTTGAGTTGACTACGCTCTTTACTGTAACTAAGAAAAATTACCTTTTTTTTTAATCTGCTCTGTCACAGTCTCCCATCCACTGTCTTACACAAGCTGTGGTGTCCGAACAATAATGCTGCGATGATGTGTTGAGAAGAAATCCGCTTGACACTGTTCTGGATCATAAAGTTTATTAAATCAAGGAGTTCAGCATCAATTACAAGCTCTGCAGTAGCTTGGAGAGTGACCCAGCCCGATGGCCACTCTGTCTCTCTGTACATCAAACATAGCTTATATAGGATATGTTTAGGTATCTGTTAGGTACCATAGAAGGGTTTGAGTCTGCAAAGTAAAAGGTCAAACCCATAGAAGGGTACAGTACTATTCTGAGGTAACAAAACAAGGGGTTAGAGGTCAAATCCTATAGAAGGGTTCAGTTCCTACATAACCACCAATCACTGCTCTCCCCGTAGAAGGTCACTGACCCTCTGTCTTGCTGCTACAGTGCTATTTTGAACTGTTATGAGTCAAATACATAAGTATTGGATACTACAAAGCGCTGTGTGCTAGCTTGGCTAATAGCAAGTTGCAACAAACCAGCTAAAGTGAAAGCTGTCTGTGTGTAGTCTTAATGTTCAGCTTAGTTTGCCACGTATCACAGCACCAGCAGGGAGGAGTACAGCGGACAGGAAGGAGAACTGATAGTGGCTGCTGTCTGTTTTTCTTTCTTTCTAAAATTTGCTCTGTACTTTGTCGGGAATGTTATTTATTTCATTGACATTTTATTTGTTTCTAGTGAGATATTATTGAGTATATAGTGAATTTTCTGTTGTAAACTTTACTGTTGCTGCTCTAGAAACAACATTTAGTTATGTTAAAAATATTCAGTTGTAATCCTGAAAATTAACACTTCAATGCGTGTTTATTTATCATAAGTCATATTGTCAACGCAATGTTGCACATTGCAGATTTTCCTCATATCATGCAGGCCTATGTTGGAGAGTGATCACAGGGCACTGCAGTGGCGGCAGAGGATGCGGAATGCCAACATGAGAATGGATGGGTGGTCACTGCAACCGTACAACTTTACTGTACAATTGTGAAGTATCAAGCAGAAAAGAACAACCAGGTGACAGTCTTTCCAGAGGACCCCAGAGATTGAAATGTTACTCAGCCGTAGGAACTCTGGGGAGAGGGGGGAGGAAATGTAATTGAGATTATCCTCCATCCCATGTTGTTGTCATGCTGTGGGTGTATCGTTGTTTGTGCTTGTGCCACATAGAAGGATTCATTGGTCTGCAGTTTGTGGCAGCCATTGGAAGTCAGTCCAAAGCACAAAACATAAATTAGCAGTTGGACTAGTACCTCAAGCAGGCCTGCCGGCAGTCTGTTGTTAGAATGCTGAGCTCTGCTAACATATTTGCAATGTATGTTATCTTACCTGGGTTACTCATCTGTTTTCTCTTACTCATGCAGAAGAGTCCGCTGTGGAAGCCACCCTCCTGACTTTGAGAAGCACAGGGAGGACTATATGTCTTTTCTGTAATGTAATGTTTTCTGGTAGCAGCATATTATACAGCTATTGCAGATCGTCATTGCTTATTTATGATTTATGAAACACATTTTGTAATGTGTAAATATAAACTTTGGTCTGAACAGATCTCTGCCTGAGCTTCCTCACTCACCCACATTTAGCATTTAGAGGCCAACGTGACAACATCCATACATTGTAATTATTAGCATGATCATTATTAGCAAAAGACATGATTTCACACTGCACAACTTAAAAAACATACAGTTTTGTCAGAAACAAGTGTGAGGAACAAGAATAAGCCACCATGACTATCAATAACATTTTTAAAAGTCGCATCTTGTCTCTCCATTCAGAAGGCACTCACAGTAACACAGTTTGTTAACGACTCAAACTGTTTTATTTTATCTAGTGGGTGTGAATTGGTATCAGTGTCACTCTTATCTGAGTTTACCTTCCCCTTTCCGCCACCTTCCTCTTCTCGCAAATTTAACCTCAAAACAGAAAGTTTTACTGATTACTCCAAATCACTGAAAGTTGTTATCATGCAGGCCTCCCGATGAGAGCAGCTGCTCGGCTGTCACATTAATCCATGTTGCTTATGCAAATGTACACCCTTTTGAAAGGTTCTCCAGAAATATGAAGTTATTTAGGCTGCCAATCATTGTTTATATAATTACGCCATTACATGTTCTTGTGGAGTTCCGATGAATGACACCTAGATCAACAGCCGAATGTAAGAATGACAGCATGAAATGTTTATTATGCACGAATACAACTTTTCTTGCTTTGTAGAAAATCTTGATCAAAGATGTTTAATAAATAAAGTTGGGTTACGATTGCTTTGAGTAATGACACTAATGCATTTGTTCCATCAGTAAGACGTGGATTGTCTGCCTTTTAATTATTGGTTTAGACAGCTAGCTGTGCAGACAAGTTTACAGCCAGTTTATAATACTATCACTTGTTGTGTCAAATTTATTACTATGAATAATGTGGGGAAAACCAGAATGAGGCCAGTCAAATGAAATTTTTCTACTGTCTTATGGCAGTCTTATCTAACAGTAACATGGCTTAGGTTTTCAGTGATAAATGAGCCCACAATACAGCTCAGAGGAGAGGAGTTAAACTTGAGGAGACAGGCGCTCCAGCATGCATGTTCAACTGCTTTATTGATGAGGCAGGGGGAGCAGTCAACAGCTGATTGCGAGTTTAATTAAGTGTACTTGTCAAGGACACAGGCATTGGCTCTGCTGAGTTGAGAGTATCGTCCACTTCCTGAAAATCCCAAGATGATCCTGGAGCAACCCTGATGGATAACTCCATGTCTTTGGAGAGAGAGTCATCTTTGAGTTAACTCAGGTTTCAATTAGCTTCTACTCCACCTTCTGTCTCCCAGCACCTTTCTGCTTTGTTAAATCAGTTAAGGAAGAAGTCTGCAGGGCTGCCAGTTCAAAGCAGCCTCTGGACTATGGACAATTTAAGGCAGTGTGCGCGCGTATGTGTGTGTGTGTTACATTCAGGAGTTTGACTATTCTGTTTGGACACAGTGAGGGGTATGTTTGTTGCATTCTGGCTCAGTATTGGTTACCAAGCATGTTTGATCAACGTTTGATGTTATAAAATAATTCCATGGAGTTACATGGTGCATAGTTTAACTATAGGGTGCCACACAACTCAGCTCAGTGGGTTACCTCCAGAGCAATTTTGTGCTGACAAACTCTTTTCTCTTGTCAATATGCTCACAAGTCAACTGATTGATCATAAAGCCAAATAACAATCAATATTACGCTGTAAAAATGATGGTTTGCACGGGAGTAAATTCAAGATGCTTCAGAATTATTACCCATACGAACCATTTTTCAGGGCAAATTATTTCAAAGTAGCAATATAAGGGTAATTCAACAAGGTTTTATGGTTGCCCAACATATTAACGTTCAAATCACCTCAACCAAATCCATTTGTTATGATGGTGATGCAAAACTATGATTAATGGCTGTAAATATGTCCATGAATCCTTTGCACAATTTTTATATAATGGCATGGAATCACCAACCATTGTGAATGTTCCACAAAATTTATTTTGTGGAACATTCACAATGGTTGGTAGAATGCAGCTCGATAGCATCTTCAAATTAAGGAAACTACCTTGTAGCTAAACTATATTTCATCTAAAGACACCAAAACTCATACATCATTGAAAGCAACTTCTCCGGTGCCAAGCTACAGCACATTTGACCCAAAATACCAAAAACCTACAGCAACAACATAGCATTTAAAGATACAGTAGCTTCTTATTTAAGAGACTCACTTGTTGACCATCTTGTCCCACACTGTGCTCATCTTGACCTGTCAACAGTACAGATCCCTGCTGTGCGTCTCTGTTTCATGCTGTACTCACTGGATGAGATCCTTACCTAGCGGCTTACACAGACCTTCCTCGTGTGGAGATTCATCATGTGTGTTTGTCAGGTTTTTACACGGGCTCCAAGGCTGCTGTAACCATCCATTCCTTAAGACGCTGCTTGTCGCCTTGATAGATGAGTTGCTGGCTGTTTGGTTGTCTGAGTCTTTGAATGTCATGCACTATATATCCATGACTCCATCCACCGCTTGTCTCGGTTGTGGGAAATTTTCATCAGCTCTGTGCTCAGCTCATGTGTTCAGCCTCACAGTGGTCCTTAACCAGGATGAAGTTAACCCCGCTATGTGGAGGGTTTGTCCTGTTTGCACAGTATCTTAAAGGCAACATGCCAACAAAAAAAGTGAACACACCACTTGTAAGGTTAAATCAATTCAGACTTAAAGATACAACACACTGATTTATTCAGTGTATTCATTTTCTTTTCCCACTTCAGAGAGAAAAAAATGACATATCAATTATGAAATTGGAAATAAATTGGAAAGGAATGTCAGGGTTTACAAAACGAGTGCAAGCAAGAGTGTGAGCCCAAACACAAGACACCAAGGCAGCGATTCAGTTCAGGGGATTTAATCCAACAGAAGCAGAATATCAGGCTTGCAGGTAGTTGACTGGTATCCAAAAAACAACAGGAGAAACAACACCAGACAGAACTCCTCTATACAACATAACAGGGCGTATACACACTACAATGACCAGACACAGACTGAGGAAACAAGCAAGTATATATACACACATGGATTAACGAGCTGGGAAGTGGGATCCACAGGTGAAAGACACGAGGGACTAATCAAGCACACAGACAGGTAGAGTGACAGCAGGGGAAAACAGACGGATACTAACAGATGCAAAACACACTAACTGGAACTCAAGGTACTTAGCAGACAAGCAGGCAGAAGAATTACTGAGGTAATAGACATAACACAGGTTACTGAACACGGGCCATATCAAAATAAGATGTAACAGATCAGAATGGTAAAAATAACAAACTAACTCAGACACAAGCAGACAGATCACAACTGACACCAACAAGGAACACAGACTGAAGCTAAGATAAAACAAAACTCAGAGCAGACATAGGCAAAACAACACAGAAGTTTACAGACCAGAAATAAACACTAAGGCATGAAATAAGGCACAAAACAAGGAACTAAGATAAGAGACAAGACAGATACTAAGTAACTTAAAGATGCGGATGAATAATTATAAAGGCTACATAGAGACTAAAGCAGAATGATCAAAAATCAGATTAATTAATGAAACTGGCAGAGAACATAATAGACACCAAGCAAACAGACAGAACTCAAGCATGATGGTACAGAAACTAATACATGAGACTGGAACAGAACTGAAATCAGGAAAATATCAAACTAACTAAACACCAGCTGATAGATAATAACCAGATAAACAATAACATCAGGTAGGGGACGCACACTAAAGGTAGCAAGCAAACTAAAAACTAAGTCTAAACTAACAGCAAAGCAAAAGGGATTCTAACTAATAAGAAAGGGCGGCTAAGGGAGACAAGATAACAGAACAACACAGACCACGAAGACTGGATACAAGACCACAGACTATATAACAGATACCTAACTGATAAATGAATAAACTCAGAGAACTAAACGGAACATATGACAGGACTAGGATGCAGATACAAAACCAAACCCTCAGAATCAAAATCCAAAAACACAGCACTCAGGACAGGATCGTGACAAGGAATTATTACCAACATGTGAGGTTAGCTCACTTTCGATTTTGCCACAAAGAAAGTTTTTTAGATTAGTGCTACAATTAACAACTATTTCCATTATTAATTAATCTGGTGATTTGTTTCTTGATAAATTGTTTATAAAATGTCGATGAGTGAAACATGCTCATTGTAATTTCCCTGAGCCCAAGCTGGTAAGTAACTTGATTTGGACGCCTGGTTACAGTTATTAATCCAATAATCTTTAAATCCAATAATTATTTTAAATTGCATTAAACTACAGGTACTTCCTCCCATGTGTGATGGAGTTAAGTGTGTTGGGCTTGTGCACTGTCAGGATGGCCTACTAGGAGGTGCGTTGGATTAATGGCCTTTATGTACTGCAGCTAATGGAGTGGGAGATCATTGGTCAGTAAATGTGACTTACTCCAATCAAGTGCAAAGGCTTACTAAGCCTGACTGCTGCATCCCCCAGAGCCATAAAAGTTGTTGTTTTATTTCCCTCTGATCACCAAGCGACCTGCCTACACCGCCTGGTGTCAGTGTTGGGCATGGAGATTTACAGCAGAGGTCAGAGGACGGATGGCTGTACAGTAGACATGCAGGGCTGGGGGATGGGTGGGAGGGAGGATGATGTTGCGATTGTGGGGAGAGCCAACTGACTTGTAGACCACCCAGAGTTGCATAGACACGTAGCTATAAATCATTGACGGCTTTCAACAGTGACATCATAATCACATGCGGTTCTTTTATCACAAATGGAAGACAGAGCACGCAGAGCAGAGGAGGAGATACCAGGCCTGTTGTCATGTTTTTATTTTCTGGAAAGAGTGTGCACTGAATACTATGTCTGCAGAGCGCCGTCTCCTCAGCATATGCTCTTGTGTGCTCAGTGTTTTTTTATTAAGCACTTCAAATTAGGCAGCCCTCAACAGTGGTATCATTTACAAATTTAAGTCTGATTCACAGGCACAGCATGACGCCCCTCCTGAAGAAAGAAAACTGGTGCACTCATTTGAAACAGAGGTTGACTGCTGAACAACCAAAGTAATGGTTAACTCTGTGGCAAGCAGTTGTCAGAATATATGGGCTGTATCTGATTTGGAGGACAACAGGAGGATATTTCCAAATGTTTCAGTGACCACTGGCCAGCATGAATGGAATGGTTTGCCATGTTCCAGTGAAGGTCAGTAAGCATGGTTGAAAATATGGGCTGTGTACATTTGACCAAGCATAAAGATTACTGGGCTTCTTATGTAAGAGCCTCTCAACAACTTGTATTCTTGAGAAATCTATATTGAAATCAGTCAGGTGAACAGAACACAGAACATCAAGGCAGATTGCTGCGAGAAGGGTTTGTTTGGACCACACAGCAGCAGTCTGCTGAGTGACTGTGAAAAGTCTTTCTATTTAGAGGAAACATTTGTTCGTTAACATTGCAATCCATGCTGATCCTTGATTAATGTCCTTAAATAGCCTGTTATAGTTATTGATACAGTAAGTAATTAGGGAGAAATACTTACTCTGGATTGCATTAATATTCATTTGAACACCAGTTATCATCTGCCTCTTCTATCAAGACATGATAACAGTGGGGACTTCATACAACTTTAAGTTTTGCCCTTAAGTTGAACTCTGGCAAGAAAATCTATTGAGCACCGCACATGCACATCTCCAGGCGATGTATGTGTCTCAAGATTCTTCAAAAGTTTCATTTCTCAGCCACCACTGTCACACTTGAAGACAACGTGAATTCCTCCACTCTCACACTGGGGTCTTTCAAAGCTTCAATACATATTTTAATACAATCATGTGCTGGGCGCCACAGATAAATCCGTTTGTATAAGTCTGATAAAGTATCTGCCCCAGCTGTCAACCTATTTCCATGACAGTTGTGTAGTACCCAGGGCAAGCATTATATCATTCCAATCAATCAAATCTGACATGCTTTCACTCGAAATGAAGTGAAGACCTTGAATGGCTTGAGTAATGTCATGGAAAACAAGCACTGGTTTGGAAGTTGCCTACATGTTTAGCCTCTGAAGTGAAATCTTGCTTTTAGGAAACATTACGCTGTTGGCGGATTTCACAAGTTGTTGATTCAAGGTTGTTTCCCAACCTTTATTGTCAATTCATTTTAAGGACATGGACAGAGAAATCTTACACAATGGCATGTTTAGTTGAGATGCACCCTCATCTTGAGCTTTAGCCTGTTGCTGCTGAATTCTTTCCTCCCACTAACTGAGAGGAAACAGTGCATTGTAGATGTTTTTCCCTGCTCAGTCACATTACCTATTCATATCACAGAATGTGAGAGAGGTGGAGAGATATCCCATTCGGAGACTTTTAAAACCTTTTTTCACCGAAATGCTGGATTAGTTCAGGCGTTTCTGCATCTCCCTTTTATTATTATCCATACTAACAAAAGATGATGCATAATGCACCTGCATTAATGATGTCTATCCTCTGATAGCTTATAAAGAAAGTATTCATAAAGCCATCGGTGATCTCCAGCAGCACAGTATAAGTCAACAGATAGCTCATGTTAAAACAGGGGGGCTGCTGTTCCCATTGACCTCCTGAGACAGGGATTGATTGGCTGGCATTGTCACCAGACCTATACTCATCACAGATTAAACCTTGAGGTGCACGCAAGTAATTACCCAGGATCCTTAGTCATCAAGGTATGTAAATCTCTCGCCAGCTCATTAGCAGGGTTAATTCTGAAGAACACTTTTTCTCCCAGTCTTCTTTTTCACCAGCTTCTCTGCCAAATTTCGCACCTCAGTGCAAATGTTTGCTGAGCTATTTATTTCCCATGTGTTTATTTCCCACTGGAAACTGAGACTAGCAAAGATGATGCAACTGACATAAATGGCGAACACGTTCAAAGGCCAGCTAACACACAGAATCGATATAAAGAAACTTTTTTTTCCCAAACATACAGAGAAAAGGAGGGGTGTAAATTCAACATTTACAATGTAAAGACATTTGTAATGTTGGTGAATTTGCATTTGTATAATGTAGTGGGCCAACAGGAGAAATATAAAAAAAATTAAATGGTCACTTGATTACATGTCTGTCAATTATTGAGAAATATCTTATTTCATTTTCACTTTGTGTCTGTATCATCTGCAGCACAACTGTCTTGTCAATATTATCAACCTCAGATAATTAGTCGCCATTCTGTGTAAGGAAAGCTGCAGGCCTGGTGGAAATGGCTTTATTGATGAGCACAGCATTGCTATTGACTTTTCCAGTAAAGCAGGAATTAAAAAGCAGCATTTCTGTAGTAGTCATGAGATCCAACCCGTGTCCGTTTACCTTGGGTTTAATATTTCAGTGCAATTAAACATTAAATTAAAGCAGACAACCTTTTAAACCCTAAACTCACTCATCTATATATAGTCAAAGAACTATTAAGTTAATGAGCTCAAAAGTGAAAGACATAAAGCAATGTAAAGCTGCTTTTTCAGAATATATTCATTTATATTTGTCATTTATAAGTGAAAGCTGCTAAGGTTAGAACTGTATTTATTGTGAACCTCGGGAATGCAAATAAAAAATTGGGTAACACTTTCACTTTCAGGAGTCTGACAACTGGTTGTTAAAGGAAGGACGCTGGTGACCACGGAGGAGCTGAGCCTAGTAAAGTAAATCAGGGATGTAAACTAGTCCTTTTAAGCAATTGAGACGTTTCTTTGGGATTTTAATGTGAAAATGAAATGCTTAGTAATTATCCAGAAATCACATAGGAAAAAAAAGATGCATCAAGATGGATCGCTGCCCTCTTAATTGTAATCATTGAATCGTGAGGTGCCAAGAGATTCCCACCCCTACTGCCCAAACAGTATTCCCATTCAATTACTTTAAAATGTATTTTAATACATTTTGTGAAGCGGTTGTCTCCAATTGTCCACTGTATCTGTTAGGGCCTGTCCATAGGCTCGCCATTCATCTGTGACAACATCTGAACCTCTTCTTACATGATGTTGGTCGGCAACAGGTCTTCTCTGCAAAATGTGCAAAATGTGTGTCACTTTACTTAAAGCAAACAATTACGTGTTCTTATAATTTGTTAACATTGTATTATGTCCACCTGTAATATATTATACAGGGATGGACATTTTAACACTTTACTTAAAGCAAACAAAGACATGCTATATAACATTAAACATTACTATAAGATATTATTCCATTTTATATCTGTAATTCTAAAGTGTATTTATAACGAGGCAGAGTCGGTGGTTATAATGTGTTATGGAACATGGTCAGAGATTCTTGGCGCACATTGATATAAACTGGTATTACTATTAGTTATAAAACATTAAATCAAAAGGTAATAATATGTTATGAACTTTGCTATAGCGCCTAATGCATGTTTGTAAGTGATTATAACAATTGTTATAATGTCTTATGGATGCATTATATCGTGTTATAAATGTATGCGTAAGTCATTATAGCGATGACCTTCATAGAAAGTGTTACCAAAAATTGTTTTGATTACAGAATACAAAGTGAGGCTAAAGAAGCTCAATTTGAAAACTGAAGCACAGAGAGAGAGTTTTACCTTGGTGTTGTGTGGATGAGGGCACAGAAATATGAAAATTTGCAAAGCCACCACTTTGAGAAAATGCGTGAAAATGGAGCTGAGATTAAAATATCCTTAAACTCCCACATATAAATTAAACATATTGTCTCATACATGTACATTATGACTGCAGATTCATATATATTTTCAGAAAAACAGTAATTTACCCCTAAAATCTATTTGGATATATTCTTAAATAATTTTCCATCAGCACTTCTGCAAAGATTTTACATGTATTCTGCAGCCCCATGCAAAAGTGGCACACCCACATGCCTTGACCGGTCGTCTTGAAATTTGGACAGACATCATGAATGTTGAATAAACTTGCCCACCTGTCTGGCTCAGAGCTGCTGCGTTTAATGTCAGGCCAGTGAGCGCTAGTGGACAGGCAAAACCCTTGAGAGTTCATGAAAGAGGCAGCCAGAGCAGCGGCTCATTTCACATGCAACGCCTGCTGAGGGGAAGCTAACGCCCCATATGCCCACCAAGCCAGAGTCATTATGGAAATACATTTTCTCTGTGCTGGCTGCATTTTTATGTAGCAAGACAAAACATTTACATTTTATATTCTCTCTATTCCTCTCTGTTTAGAGGCCTCTAGAGATGATCTTTGTGCTGCGTGTGTGTGTGCATGTGAGATTGTCGCCATTATATCACCCCCTCGGCATGCTGTGACTGCATGCGTAAATACATAGCCGCTGTGTGTTTTGGAATGTGGGCTATGTGATTGTGCATGTACATATGAGTTCATGAATGAAGGAGTAATTGAGTGCCTGCACTTGGTGTAGCAGTGTGTGTGCGTGTGTATGTGTTTGGCTGTGAGTTCTCCTTTTTACCTCACCAAATATTTTTGTGTTGTGATAGAACAGAATGCTACCCAAGTGTTGTCCCCCATCTGCTGACCTAACCACATCAGAATGCCCCCTCCTGCTCCCTCTGAGTGATTTGTGAGGCACGGCTGTCCTTCAACAATTGGTTGCGTCTGCGACTGGAAGCATTTATTTCCCCTAGCCTATCAAGCCACTACTGGCCTCAGCCTCCTGTAATGGTGCTGACCACAGGGCATGTTGCTGAAAAAATGCAGCGGCTGCAAGGGGGGGGGGGGGGGGGGGGTGAAGTCAAATATCTTGTTTTCCTTTCTGAATGGTTCTGCTGTAGGATGTACACATCTACAGAAAACAGAGATTTGTAAGGCAAAAATAAAATCAAAGCACTTCATTTTCATTCACTTCATTAAGCAGCAATTCATGGAATCTGCTTCTTCTACATAAAGCTCAAAATGCAAGCCTTATAATAATTAAAAGGTGCAGTTAAGTACATTTTTACTAGTCTATAGCACAAGATGGCTATAAAATTATGACAGTGACTAAGTGATTACAGGGCCAATATCTGACATTTTAGGACTCACTCTCTGGCATACACTCAAACCAAAACACAGTATTTTATACTTCCAGTATAAAAGAAAAAGAGAGCAAGCTGGTGCTGGAGCATAAGTGGCTAACCACCTCCATCCACTTCTCACCTAAATTAGGTGTGATATGCACAGTTTATCAACACAATTATTTTTGGATACCTTTGCATATGTTTCACTGCCATTTGGGCCACCCGTGTAAGAAGTCCCCCTCAAGTGCAGAAGAATTTAGCTGTGAAGGCTGCTCTTTCACATTGACTTTAAAATGATAATGAGCGCTCCTGTGGCAGAAAGTAGCTGTCAGAATTTGAAAAAAGCTAGACATGAGCTTGCTGGTTTGCCACTGGAATGTGTTTTTTGTTTGAATGGACAGGTAGTATATTGACTTTTCTCTTTTGGGCCATATGATTTGTTTTTGCATATCAAGGCCTCTTTGACCTAGACCATTCAGCTTTTTATCATACATTCCATTATTTAGAAAATTAATTGTAATTTAGTGATTAAACTCTTCATATAGCCTCGCCCCATCCTCAGTTCAAAATTTCAATCTGTCCAGTACTTTGCTTTATGACCAAGTACCTACCTTCAAAGCTAATAACATCCCCATCAGCCTCAGCTGTACTTTGTATTTAGTGCTAATTAGCAAACATCATCATGCTAATGTGCTAAACTATAATGAACATGATAAATATTATACACATTATCAGCATGTTAGCATTGTCATTGTGTGTGAGCATGCTGATTTGAACATTTAGCCTAAAGCACCATGTACAGTCTCACAGATCTGCTAGCATGGCTGTAGCCTCTTAGCTTTGTTTTGTTTTTTTAATAATAGGTAGCATTTCAAAAACAGTAAAACACATACATTGTGTAGGGAGCTTATGTGCTGTATAATAGTATTGTGGTAATGACTTAGTAGGCACCTGCTAATGAACTGACAGAAGAACTACAGATACTGCACAATTAACATCGTTTGGTATAGCCAGCCAGGTGACCTAATACCTTTTACAAAAGTTTTTTTTTTTTTTAAACAAACACTTTTCACTTTAAAGTCGAACTAATTTTGTGCTACCATCCCTGAACGCTGCAGGGGGTAACAGAATGTTGATCATTTCAATAACCAGAATAACAGAACAACAAAAGAACAATGTTCTTTGATGTTTGCAGTGCCACACATAATTTTATATGTGGCTGTTTTAGTTGGCCTGTGTGCCTCTGTTGACTGCAACTGTTCATGAGCTGTTGTTTGCCAACCACCTGGGCAGTAAACTTTTGACTTTCACAGTCAAAGGTTGCATAAAGACAACAAACCATGAACCAAATGTCAAATATAAATATCAAAATCCACATAAGAAGCCCTGTACTTTCTAGCTATGAAAACACTGACAAAACAATGAGCTGGCAATGAGTGCTGCCTGGTTGTCAGCAGGGGATAACATGCTAATGAAAATTATAGAGGGGTCACGGTGCGGAGCAGTACCCCTTTCTGCACACATCTTTGTGACTATAATCCCAGCACAAATCAAATCCCACCACCATATTGAACCTGGATAATTGCAGACAGGGGTCTGATAAGCCCTTGTAATGGAACTCTGTCAATCACTTCATGCCATATACCCTCTCTCTCCTGGGTGTTTGCTCAAATTGAATGAAGAAATCCAGGAGCCACTGACATTTAGGTCTACTGCATTGCTGATTGTGGGAAGAATGTTCTGGTTTAATTTCATTAACTGAGAGAAAGTAAAAGCAAATTTGCCGTATGAAAAGCAATTATGGAGCTGCTGACTGGAGCTTTTATGCTCTGAAAAGGTCCTCCTCTCATTGTCCGTCTGAGTGGAGAAGAGTTCCCACGATTTACTGCATGAGGTTTTTATCATGCAAGCAAAACACAGGCCTCATGGTGGGAAATGATTTGGCTTCAAGGTCACTGTAATCCAAACTGAAGGATGTCATGATAACACACCAACTCATCAGTTGTTATTCATTTAGCTAAAAGTTGTATAGGTGATGTGTTGCCTCCTGTGTGAAATGTGACAATTACATGCAGAATGACAATAAAGAAAAGCATAAGGGATTCATTTGTGCCCAGGTGGCCACAGTTTGCCAGAAACTGGACCACAGAGGCTTAGACCTGTCTTTGTCAAGGTCAGATTCATACCTGATTGCAATTTAACAAATAGGACTGCAATAGAGGAGGACATTAAGCAAAACATAAACAGATGTATTGGGTTCAGTGCAGTTACAAATGAAAAGTGTAATACAAAACATTTTATAAAACCTGCACAGGGAATACACTGTAATTGGTTTAAATGAAAGATAATAATGCCCATATTTGTTAGAGATTCAGTGTAAATTAATTACCTAGATAAATGATGCAGCCCATTTAATTAAGTTTTATCTGTTTTTATGAAACATTTTTTAACAGGATCAAACATCATGTGTGCATCATCATAGTTAAACAAAGGGGAAAGTACAGCTTGTTATGACTCTCACTTTAATACATTAAGCAATAATGTATTATAGTAACAATATTTACAGGATTAACTGAGGTTGGACAATTTAATTGCATATTTAGAAATCATACTAAGAAAGACTACTGTGGCTGCTCCTTTGTTGGAACCTGCAGTTGATCATTATTTGCAACCACAGCAGCCTTTCTAATCACACTGAATTTATAGACTAAATTGTCATCCGTTTCCACAAGCTATTAAATTATTGAATATCTGGCGTATGAATGCATGTAGATGATTAAAGATGATTCAAGAAAGCTGACTGCGAGGAAGGAAAAGGCGAGCCAGGAGTGGAAATAACTTTAGAATCTGGGAAAGTCATACGTAGCGTGATGCACAACAGCACTCTTGCTAAAAGCTGTGTTTTATAGGGAATTAAAGTGCTATTTTATCAGGTAATAGATTACCAGAAGGAATTCCCAAATAAAAATACATTACAGTACAAAGTGTCTACAAATGAAAACAGATGAAGTATGAATAGCACCCTGTGGTACAGCTGTTCATTTTTTACAGATGCCTTGATTTTACAGAATGGGGGAATGCACAACAATCAAAATGTGACACATTATCAAACACACCACTATCAAACATTATGAATTCCCACTTGAAGAAACCTAATAGCCAGGGACAAAGGCAGAAACCAGGTAGACAACAGTGAGCACATGATAATTAGGTTTGTTGGAAAGATTAAGATATTAAGCTACTAACTTCATTTTAACACCCTGATACAGATGCAGTGTATAGGAATCATTTTCTGTTGGCTACTCTTAAAACCACCAATGACTGAAGGTATACAGCACAGAACAAATTGAATTTAAATTCAATCGGTGTGTGAAAAAACACAATCAGACTTTCTCACTATAACAAAACAGCCATTTTCCATCCTGACAACTGGGAATGAAAAATACCCCAAAGTGTTTGTGGTAGTATTACAGTTTTGTTTTTTTTAACGCTTTGGTACTATTACAATTATGTGGTAAAATTTTACAACTATTAGTGAAAAACTCAAAGCAGATCATCTAAAAGTCTGTATTTTCAAACATGTAATCACATGGTCAATTGACAACACACAAAATTACACAGTAACTTTTTCACTACACCTAATCAGTGTGTCATCAAAGAAATACCTTTCATATGAAGTAATTGTCTTTCACAATGCAATGCTCACAATACTTGATATGCTTCTCTTCTGATTTGCATAAATAAATTTGACCAACACTTAATCTAACTGATCTCAATGGTTACTCACTGAACTGTTGGTAAACCTATAGATTTTAAATTGGTTTGTCAGCTATATAAAATGTCTGTTTGTATGAACATCTAAATTACATGTAACCTTACCTAACACGTGAATACTCATTATTGCTGATTGATTTCATCTGGTAACCACACCACCCAATAAAAGGCGGTGTGTAAAAACCATATTGAAACACAATTTCTTTCAATATGGAGCAGGATAGACAGCAAGGAAGAGGAAGAGGTGGTGGACAAGGGCACCAACAGAGAGGTCAGACAGGTGGTCAAAGGGCCAGATTAGTTGAGCCAAATCAAAAAAGTACTGTAAATTGTAATGCATGTAAATTCATATTCAAATTCATTCAACATGTTACAGTATTCTTACAGTATGATCTATCAACAGTAAATTCTTTATTCTCTATGCTTAGAATTGACAGAAATCCCCACAGTTGTGGCTGTGGCTGTGTGCTGACCGACAAGCAGGAGTTGTGATGGAAATGGTGAGGGCCAGGAATGCCAGGTGAAACATCTGAGGGCTGAATATGTTCAGGTACAGCACTACTGTATATACTGTATTACTGTTACTATTTGATGCATGGCCTACTTATGTATATTAAAACTACACTGGAAAAAGAAATAACCAAAATATATATTTTTAGAGGGTGATGTTGCTTGATGCTGATGTGAACCATCATAAGTACATTTTTATTGATGAAGCTGGCTTTCCAGTAATTAGTTTTTTACTGTAACTGTACACAAATGATTGTAGAAGATGTGTTCATTGATCACAACTTGATCTTGACTTGACTTACATATAGCATAGATATCATGGCAATTATATATTCTGTAAATGTTGGTTAATAAAAGTGTATTGATTAATGTGAAAACTGTGTAATCTGTCTTTTACAGTACAGTAGCATGCTATTTTCAGCACTTCTAAGGCGATTTGAAACCTGTATCTTGCATTGTTTGTTATTGGATTCACTGATAGTTAAAACTACTCAACTGAAAAGATATCCTTATGCTGTGTTTTGGTGTTGTTTACAATCCAAATCAATGCACAATGGCAAGTTTTGAATGTTACAAGTGTGATGAGTTTAGAGTTTTGAAATAGAAGTTGTGAAATTTTACCACATACTTGCGATAATCGTACCATAGCGATCAAAAAAAACTGTAATAAGGTAACACAACTAGTCCAAGACCAGACAAGCTTGCTGAATGTTGCACACTTGGACACAAAAGGGACTTCCAGGCATGCATAAGTTTAAATCCATTCTTTCTCTCTGTAAATACAGAAACACAAGCACATCAGCAGAACGTTGTCTCTGCGTACAGCAGGCTTTGTACATCTTCTGACCTTGTTATAACCATTCATGTTCCCTCACTAACTCGCATGAACTTAAAATTTCTACATTCACAAACACACGCTGATAATGCTCTGCACACACAACCAATATTTAGCAGGCTACAGGTGGCTAAAGTACTGTTTTCCTCATTATCGTACTAGGTGATGTAGGCTACTATTTAACACGACATGCCGTCTTACACCCCAAAACATCTAGGCAATAGTTCATTGCATAAGTCACTACATGCAAAATGGCTGAACATGTTGTCTAAATCAAAGTTAAATAAGTCAAACTTTATTGTCATTCTTCGCATTCAAGTATACAGCTGAACAAAATGTTGTTTCATATGAACCATGGTGCATAGACAAAATAAGAATAGACAACAACAAATCACACAACATACAACAACAGTAGCAAAACAGCCCTCAGACCATTCACCCGATACACAATACCATACACAGTGAACAGTAACAATACACAGTGAGCAGTGAATACTGCAATATATAATATATGCCAGTACATGAATATATATATATATATATATATATATATATAGAGAGAGAGAGAGAGAGAGAGAGAGAGAGAGAGAGAGAGAGAGAGAGATCATCTAGATCTGTCAATTTTATTTTCGATACATGTCTATTAGACTTTTTTTTGTAAATGTCTCCGTACTGTAATTGATAAAAATATCCGTTGTGATGTGGATAAGAATCTGTGACTGACAGACAGGAACAACAGCCTAAGGAGTGTTTCACATGCTTACATTTCTAATTTTGTCATTTCTTCCATTGCAATGCAGTGTCCTTTCTTTTTCTTTTCTGCATTACAATGACAGGCTCTGTCAACAAATTACAGTACAAACAGTAAAAACGTGTGAATCCTGTCCAATCTCTTGCAATATATAACTTTATACTGTTGAAATTAATATGCCATATTGAAAAAGTGCAGCCTTGTGCATTTTCAATCATTCTCATCAAAATGTTTATACGCCAAATGCCATAGTTTACATCAGAAAACACTTAAAGACTATTCTGTTATATTGATAACATGACTAAACATTTTGACTATCTTGTTCATAAACAATGACACAAGGACTTGTCATTCTGATGGCACTGACATGTTCAATAACATAAAGATTTGTTTTTGAGCGATAGACTAAGGATTTTGAGCAAGTTACGGGCTTTTGCAGGTAATCCCCTGTATTGTGCTGTTCGATCTGTTCGAGAAATGCAATTACTGTTTCGCAAATCTACCAAAGCGAGTGAGAAAAACTGTAAAATATTACAGTTGTTATTGCACAAGAACTAAAGCAAAATCAAAACAATTAAAATAATACATTAGAATGGGCAGTGTCCACTGTTTAGTGTTTATCAATAGTGTCCATTAACAAGGCCAACATTACCGTGGGTCCAACATGAAACTTGACAACTTGAAACCTGATAATGCTCCACAACATTGTCAGGTTTTTTTAAATGATTCATTTAAACCCTGTGCTTTAACTGTTAGTGTACTCATTTATCACTCACCCCTCAACAAATAACATAACACATGCTTGTTTCAATTGTGTAGTTTTGTTAACAACAGATAGATAGATAGATAGATAGATAGATGGATAGATAGATAGATAGATAGATAGATAGATAGACAGGGTCTCTCTTCCGTTGCATTACTTCTGCACGGCACAGACCCAGAATAATGCACATGTATATATCTGCAACGTTGTTCTTCAATTCCATATTTATATATTTCCACATTTATTTATGTTGACTGTATGTTTGTCTACGTATAGCACCTTATCACCACAGCAAATTCCTCGTATATGTAAAAACGATACTTGGCAATAAAGCTCATTCTGATTCTGATTCTGATTCACTGTAGACAAAGGCGATCTCCATTGCCTTATGGGTTTGTTGATTGATAGTCATAGTGATGAACCACACCAGAGACTGGCTTCCATAATTGTGAATGCTCCTCCCTCTTCATGTTTGCAAGTCTAATAGGTGGGCAGGCTAAAGCATATGGTGCAATCATCATCTACACTATCAGAGTCTCTTCAGATCTGCAAACATGAAGAGCAAGCTTAATGAGCCTGAACTGAACACTGACATGCTGTGTTGTTAGATGTAGGCGACTGTCCCTGTTGGTGCAAAAGAGAATTATTCCGCAGGCACATTATTGGCTATATGATGTAGTGCAAACATACAAATCATGCAATGCACTCAGCAAGACTTTAGCCAACTCTGAATTGCTGTGCTGCTCACACCTCACAGTGACATTTTTTGTCCAAGACTGTTGACATTAGGGTGCACAACCTAACCAACAGATCTCAGACCAGGGGCCAGATGCATTAAACTACAATTATATACACAAAGCCAGAAATGTGCGTTCTTTTTTTCAGATTCATACAGCTTTATGTATGCCTGATTCTGTTGTAAAAATCTTAATCATTGTGGAACTGGACACACGAGCACTTCCACAGGCCTTATTTCCACCCCCACAGTCAGCCATAAATGGATGTAGAAACATTCTTAAACAACCATTTGCATATCGATAACTGTGACTGGTCCACCCCTCAACAGACTTGTCAAATGGCAAAGAAGAAGTGCAATTTTACAGATTGTGCCAAATTGTCTACATTCTTCAGCATAGAACAGCTGTCATTACGCTCGGCTGTGGCTATCTATAGTGCCCATACTGCTAATTCATCACATGCATCTGTAAACCATCATTGCGGCGATATCTCAATCATCATTATTAAATGTCTGAAAGATAATGAATGATTCATTTATAGAGCTCATTTTTTAAACAGACTTTGAAGAGTGCTTCAGCATTCAGGGGAAAAAAATAAAATATCTTTAACATGTAAATGATTTGCTCAAATGTAAATAAAAACTAACAAATTTTAAATTAAATTTAGAAATGTGCCTTTGACATTTTACAGACAATTGACAGCTGTGTAGAAGCACAATGAGGGAAACTACACAACTTCTTATCTATGTATATCAAGGAAACTGTGTGTGTGCCTGGTCCGAAGTCTGTGAGCTGCGCACATTCTCACGACACATTCTTCTTTTATGAATACCAGTTCATGTGGAGGAAATGGCGTATGGCTTATACCCCTGGCCCCAGTTGTACTGATTAAAAGGCACGAGCGTGGATTCTGTGACAACTTTAGGGTTTTAGTCTCTGATCAAAGGAATTTGTTTGAGATGGGGAAATCATGGCAAAAGTCTTAATCTGCACTAGCCCTATACAGATGACCTATGAGAAAATGAGTTAAAAGAATAAGCCAAAAAGGCAAACCACAGCTGCATAATACAATTGCACATATTACTTGTAAGATATGTTGTTTTTTTCTATTTTACAGAGCTTTTTGAACATTTGGCAAGGGTCAGCAAAATAAAAAGTGGTAGGGATTTTTTATGTGTATCATGGTCCTTGTTACCTCTTCTTATCTCTTTACAAAAACAACATAATGGATGACAAATTTAAATTTAAATTCCTTTTCCACCAAAGCATGACTTAAGTAAATCCAGAGTGAATGTTTACATTGGTGAACCCTGACTAAAAATCTCTTTAGCATCATCAGCTGGTTTGAGACATACGGTAGGCCTTCAGATTTAAACATCCCATTTGAATTCAAAAGATTGTGTAAGTGTGTGGAAAAAAGCAATAGGTTTGGTGTGGCAGAATGCTAAGCTGATTAAACTATGCAAAGACAGCTCACCGTTGCCAGAAACAGAGCCTTTACCTGAATCTGCAGCATCTTCATTTCAAGCAAACCAACGCTGCCCCTGTGATACCCCCTGCAACCACTGACCACGCACACGCACATTCATTCTCTTTGCTTCTGAAAATATTAACAATTGTAAGGGAACAGGCCACTGCACTTTAAACAAATCCACAACAGAACTGTGAAGTGAGATGAGAAGTAAAAACTTACAGAAAGAGCGCTGAAAAAAATCAATCATGGCCTTTATATCCACAGCTTCAACTCCAAAGTATCCTGCTGCTTGAGTGCCATGGGCTGTTTTCTCTTTTCTTCACGTGAACATGCCCCCTCTGAGGTGGTAGAATAGTCTGAGTGCATGGTAGAGGTCACTACCTACCCACCTGTATTTCTGTGAGAGTCGGGTAACTCTGGCAACTCTGGCTGGTCCGAGAGAACACTGTGGATTGAAGCATGTTGGTCACACAGGGAGCTATCAGCACACATAAGCGAAAGAGAGGGACCAGGAACATCTGAATGGCTCCCTGTGGCTGCACTGTGTCCAGGTAAAATGTGTTGCCCTGGGCGGGCCATGTCAGAACCATCAGGGTGCGGAAATGTTTTTAGACATTACAAAATGTTCTTGAGGCTGAGCAGAATGAGTGGCAGACACGTTATGCTAACCTGGTAACAAAGTAACTGAGCTACTGATGGCACTGTAATGATAAATGTGCATGTGCATTCGCAGAGCCAGCCCAGCCAATAGGCGACCATTGCGTTGGCATAGGGCCCAGAAGGCGGCCCCCTACAGTCACTGCTTGCTAGGGGTGGAAAAAGATCACTGAAAAAAGCAACATAAAATAATAAAATTAAAATGAAAGACAGCTCTTTATATTACGCACCATAACAAGCATAGTGGTTATTTAATTTAGTTATATAGGCTACTTTGGAAAATCAGCTGTGACCTTTGACTCCTAACCCTGACCCTGTGACATCACCGAAATCACTCGTTATGCTGAGTCCGTCAGGCTTGATGTCAGACAAGAGAAGATCATATTTGTCTGGACATGTAAAAAGACAACAGAAGAGAGGAGGCAAGAAGATAAAGGTACGTAAGACCACAGGCTCCGTTTTCCTATGTCTGTATTTTTAGATAATCTGCACAAAAGGTCTTACATTAGTCTTAGTTAGCCGCGCTGGTATTAACAATGCTAACACTAGCTTGCTAACATGCTAACTGCGATTAGTATCACAATTTTTCCAAATTGCATAAACGTAGTATAGTACTAATATTATACCTTGGTATAGAATTAACTTCAATCAATCAATCAAACTTTATTTCTAAAGCCAATTTAAAAAACAACCAGGTTGACTGGGTTGTGCTGTACATTGACATGAAACAATAAATAGACAAAATACAACACCAGACAAATACGACATACAGGGACAACAAGAAGAGACTGGTTTGCAGACCTTAATGACCTTGAAGGAGCATGTGGCTTCAACAGATCAGTAATATATACTGGAGCTAGTCCATGAAGGGCTTTAAAAACAAACAATAAAATCTTAAAATCAATCCTAAAATTAACAGGGAGCCAGTGAAGAGAGGCAAGAACAGAGGAGATGTGATCTCGCTTACGAGTTCCAGTAAGGAGACGAGCGGCAGCATTTTGAGCCAGTTGTAATCGAGAGAGGGAGGCCTGGCTAACACCTACATACAGAGCATTACAATAGTCAAGCCGTGTTGTGATGAATGCATGTATAACCCTCTCAAAGTCTGTGAGGGATAAAAAGGACTTAAGCTTAGTAAGAAGCCTAAGTTGAAAGAAACTTGCTTTCACAACAGAATTTATCTGCTTCTCCATTTTAACATCACAATCCATTTACTGTCCAAGGTTTGTTACAACAGACTTAACATAAGGTTGCAAAGTGCCCAGGTCTATTTGTGAGACATCAGAGGTGCCACTGGGTCTAAAAACCATGACCTCAGTTTTACTCTCGTTAAAGTTTAAAAAATTTAAGGCCATCCAGGCTTTAATATCATTAAAACAGTCAGCCAATCTTGTTAAAGAACTACCATCATTTCTTTTGATGGGCAGGTAGATTTGCGAATCATCTGCGTAGAGATGGAAGCTGATGTTGTGTTTTTTTAAGATTGATCCAAGGGCAAGCACATAGAGTGAAAAAAGAATTGGCCCGGGAATTGAACCCTGGGGAACTTCACATGTGAGGGACACAGAAGGTGAAATAGAGCCACCAAAAACTCTAAAATCTCTGTCAGACAAGTATGACCTAAAACATTCTAAGGCAGTGCCCTTAATCCCCATGAGAAATAGGGATGCTGTGAGATCTAAAAGCATAAGAATTGCATAATCTCCAGTCAGTTGAGATTAAAAGATCATTAAGAACTCCTCTTAAAAGTGCAGATTCAGTGCTATCAAATGTCTTAAAACCAGATTGGAACACCTCAAGAACACCATGTGTATCTATAAATGACAGCAACTGTAAAAGAACTGCCTTCTCTAAAATCTTCGAGACAAAGGGGAGTTTAGAGATAGGGTGATAGTTTGAAAGTGCAGATGTGTCCAAATTTGGTTTCTTGATTAGTGGCTGCACCACTGCTTGTTTAAAATAGGCTGGTACAGAACCTGAAGTAAGACTGCTATTTATAATTTCTTGGATGTTAGGTCCAATAGTGTCCCACACTTCTTTAAAAAGGCGAGGTGAGACAATATCAGTGGGACAAACTGAGGGTCTCAAATGTGTGACAATATTTTTGAGAGTAGAGATGGATACAGTCTCAAATCAGTTAAAAACAGCTGTGCACTCTATGTAAATGGAGGGGTCAAAAGCAGGAAGTGCGATGCTTGCTCTAATTGAGGCAATCTTATCCACAAAAAAATGGAGAAATTTTTCACAGGCCTTAGAGGATGCTACATGATAGACAGATTGGGGAGTATTGAGAACAGAATTAATTGTTTTAAAAAGAACATGAGGTTTGTGGCAATTACTTGAAATAAAATCTGAGAGATACTTGGTCTTCTCAGCTTTAACAGTTCTCTGATAATTGTGCAAACTTTCTCTAAGAATGTCATAAGAAACCTGCAGATGATCTTTTTTCCATTTGCGCTCAGCTTTCCTACACTGTTGTCTAGCCGCCCGAGTTAAATCACTTTTTCAAGGTTCAGATTTGGGTTTTGAACACATGGATTTAAATGGGGCAATGGTGTCAAGAATGTTGCAACAAGTAGATAATAAAGAACAGATTAACTCCGCTGTATTTTGACAAGCAGAGGATCCCATAGCCTCCCTAGCAATATTAAAAGCACCAGAGAATTGCACAGCAGTGGTGGGTTTGATCATCCTGCAGATACGAGGTGGAGCGTATTGCTTAACGGTTCGATAGGGAAGAGAAACGTCAAATAAAACAGGCGCGTGATCAGAGAAGACACCTTCGTATATGTCTACATTACAAATGGATACACCGTATGACAGAACAAGTTCTAATGTGTGACCATGGACCTGTGTCGGACCAGAAACAAACTGTGTAAGGTTAAAAGCATCGATAAGATTTAAAAAGTCTTTTGCCAGCGGATTTGTATGACAACATACATGAATATTCATCTATCCATTCATATCCCCTACAATTAAAATCCGGTCATATTTCTGCATGATTTCAGACAAGAAATCAGAGAAGTCACTCATAAAATCCTTATGATATTTAGGAGGTCGATATATAACTGCACATATTACCGGATGAGATTAACCCAATTCAAGCATGGTTAGTTCGAAGCTTGAGAAGGAGACCAGTGACAGCTGTCTGCAGTTGTACTTTTTCTTGAAGATAGTAGCAAGTCCACCTCCTCGACCAGTAGTCCTTGGAGAGTTAAAATAAGAGCAATCAGCCTGTAAAGTTCAGAAAAAGCGCTCGACTCACCAACATTCAGCCAGGTTTCAGTCACGAATAAGAAATCCAAATCATGAGAGGTACAGAAGTCATTCAGGATGAAGGTCTTATTCGCTAGCGATCTAGCATTGACCAAGGCCGCTCTGACAGGTGCAGAGGGAGTGTGTAGTAGCTGTTTTATAGGACTGATTGTTGAGAAAAATCATTGAGCCTCCTCCAAAGCTGCCAGTGTTGAAAAGACATCGTATCTAAAGTCACTTTTTAAAAGGAGACAGCATCAAACTCTGGCAGATTGTCTTGAATTATAAGATCCTCCACATCTAATAGCACAAGTCAGTCATTTCAGTTCAGTCAATTTATTTATATTTTTTTATTATTTCATAGCAGGTCCATCAGCCTCCACCTCTACCTCCATCATTGGTTTCATCCAAGAAGCTGACAGTGCTGGTAAGTTTAGGCCTACACCAACAATAACTAAACAATTATTCACCTCTAGGAACACCCAGTGTATGAACATGTCAATTTATTAAAATTACTTATTTTACGTGTTAATATCTCTCATAGGTCTACCTGTGCCTACTGAAGTGGAGAGCAGTACCATCGTGCATACCACCACACCTGGCTCTCCAGTTTCTACTCTTCCAGTGGATCCAGCTGACTGGCCATCAGTCCAGAATGACCAGTTACATGTTGATGTGGTGAGCAGTAAAACCAGCACAGGTTGACAGAGACATTTTGACTTTTCCAAAAGGACACTCAGACAGTAAAAGTATTTTCTATCATTACTTGTTTGGATCAGTCATAAAGAAGCTGGTTGAGAAAAGTGATACTTTCAACTGTTTTGTAGTTTTTGTCTCTTAATCTCTTGTCTGGCTGTTAATAAAGATTTAAGCTTTGGTCATAATCACTTTATCAGTCTTTTTATTCAGAACTAAGTTCATCAGTGTCTACTGGGTCTTGCACTGCCATTAAGCTCAGTAGTACTGGTATGTTATAGTAGATATAAGTCTAGTTATTGTTTTTCATCAGAATCAGCTTTATTGTCGAACAGGTTTAAGAAATTTGCTTTTGTGTTTTTGTGCTAAACAGGTATTTAAGAAGGTTTAAGAATATAAGAAAGATTTGTCGGGTCTTATTTAAAAACAAGAGACGTTGTTTGTGTAGGGCCCCCGAAGGTCTAGGGCCGGCACTGTGCATTCGTATCACGTGGGTTGTTCCCACATAGTAAGACAATCACACACTGTCCAAAATCCTTTATTACATTTCCATATTTAGCTGGCGCTTTTATCTAAAGCAACTTACAATTGCTAGACATGTCAGAGGTTGAAAACCTCTGGAGCAATGATGGGTCTAGCTCAGTTACAAAATGGTGGATGGATCACAGTGGGAATTGAACCAGGATCTCTCACACCAAAGGCATGGGTCTTATCCACTGCACCATCATCACACTATATTCTATTGTATCAAGTGCTGTAATGATCACATCGGGTCGGGTTAAGCTGAAGCATTACCTCCATGACCTGAGCCCCTGTTGCATCATGATAGTGAATACATCATGGTTCAGCAGCTTTCCCTCTCAGCTCTTTACTTAGCCATTATTATCACTCTTTTCAGCAATATGCAAACCTCCAGCTCTCACAGTTACACCAGCGAGATGTCTTAGATATTCAAAAGCTTGACTTAAAATAAAGGAAATAAAGAAGTGTCGATAAAAATGCTTTAAATGTGGGGAACTTCTGGAATTTTTAGGTCTAGATAAGCAGCCGCTGTCTGTTGTGGAGGACACTGACTTCAAACATTCTACATATTACATTTTGGAAGGAGAGTTAACATGAAAAGAGCTGCAGTACCAACTTTGTCTTTTGATAACACCAATTACAGTCCAACAGAATCTTTTTTGTTTTTAATTTTTAACTACAGTGCTGGTAACCTGCGGCGAGCGCAGAGCAGACTTTTTGCTTTATGTAATAAAACAGCAGCAGAGTATTTCACAGAGGTAAATGGGAATCAGGGCCCAGTGAGAGGCCCTTGGGGCCAAACTCTGCCAGGTTTCTGGTCTCAACACAGGCATTCCTCGCCAAGCCTGTCTCATTAGAGATGCAGAGAAATGTCACAGGATGGCTAGTTGGGTAAAAGAGGTTAACCTGGCTCAGCATTGGAACCATTGTGGGAATCTGCAGCTAGAATTAAGTAATAGGGACTCTCTGTATATTGTTTCTCATTTTGTTATAGTGTCCATGTGTGGGGCTTTTATATTTCTCTTATTTTGCTCAGAGAAATTACATAGGAGAGACCAACACTAGTCAATTGTACTTCTGTGTGGCTGGGTGGGTAAGGAGCAGGCAAGGGCAGATGAGTCCTTTAGAGGGATTCTAGTATAATATTGCATCAGTCTTTCTGGGTTCTAATTGTACTTCGTGAAACACAATGAGGGGAGATGAGAATTCAAAAGTGGTTCATGGCGAATGATGAGAGAATGACAAAACGATGGCGCTCACATTCTGACAGAGGTTGAAATGAGATGCGGTAGAGCCGGGACAAAGACAAACCTCTAGGGAGACACAGCAAGAAACTTTAATGAATTCTTATTTTGCAAGGCCGTCTATTGCATCTCTCATGCCTAACAGGTGCACCAGTCTCACAAGAATTGTCGCAACATGTGGTGCCAAAGGGGGAGGAAACCTTAAACCTTTGCCACACAAAGAGATGAAATTAAATTTGATACAGTTAGTGAGACTAGTACTGTTTATGTAGGGATATTTGGGTCTATTTTACAAAAAGTAATAAGTGTTTCAGTATTTTCTTGCTATTGTTGCAATATGAAGCAAAAAAAAAACATTCAATGTTGAACGATAACTAAATGAAAAAAGGTCATAATTGCTTTAATAAAACCGTCACATGCACCTGTCATTTCAGCTAAAATGCCACACACCCAATTCTGAAAACTCAGTTTAAAATAACATGCAGGTATTATTGTGACATGCTAATGGTAATTGAGCTCCTGTATTTTTGTAGCTAAATGTCTCAAGGTAAATCTATATGTTTTAGTTTAACATAAACCAGATTATACAACAACTAGAGCACCAACATGATGCAGCTTAGTTGCAGTGGCCATTGCCCCCCTGGCAAATACTGAAGTAGTTGGCAGTGACAACCAAAAATGTTTTCAATTAAATAATTTAGCATGATATTTAAGTGTGGCAGCAGAATACAAGTACATCTTTAGAATGTTTAATTATTATAAATCACTGAATTGATAAATAAACAGTTATCTTAAATAGATTAAATTGGCATTCGATTTTTTTTTTATTAATTTGTTATCTGATTATTGTGTCTGTGTTGAACCAATATTAATATTGTTAAAAGAAATAGCAAACCAATTTTAAAAATGCATTGATATTTTTGTGTTTACACTTTCCTGGGTTTACACCATATGCATGTTCCAGATGCTGTGTTTTACTTTGATGCTTCTTTTCTGCTATCTTATCTCTCAACTGACAACTGACCTTTCCTAAAGTGGGTATCCCACCCAGCTTACCAGTCTGACCAGAGTACGACCTTCCAACCCATCCTTCTCAACATCCTCAGCACTAGGCAGCTGAAATCCTCCAATAAAGCGTAAATGACAAATATAAGACCCAACATTGTGTCTGAGAATGTCGGCCTTGCTGTTTTGGATATTTGGAATTGGAGCCTGTGCCAAAGAGAAGGAAAAGCTATAATTGATTTGCACATCTTATGAGAAATAAAAAACAAAATAGCTGCTTCTCTTCAAAGTTAAAATAGCAAAAAGGGGTCCATATTTACATATGGAGTATTCTAAGCATAGATATGCAGAATTGTATTGACTGAACATGGATGGATACTTTTTCTTTGATGCCGCTCTTTTTGATCTATTTTGCTTGTTGCAAGGTCCTGAAGTGCTATGGGAGACAACAGCAAGCCAGCTTCGGCTTCATCAGATATTTAAACCCTACATAAATCCCATTTAGCAAATGGACACAGCTGCATACACACACACACACACACACACACACACACACACACACACACACACACACACACACACACACACACACACACACATCCTTTGTAAAATGAATGGCAATCATAACACTAAAACAGGTGCTAAAACAGGTCAATGTGCAAAATGGGCAGTGCCTCTTCACCAATCAAATGTCACAATGTATAGAGTGCTTTTAAGGCAAAATTGCTGGGTCTTGTTGCAGCGGAAATTGCAATAAGCTCTAGGCAACTGATTATTATATAGATCTCAATGCCAGAATTCTGCCATGTCTGATTGCTATCATTAGTGTTCATTACTCATTAGTTGTTAGAGCAGCTGACAATAATACGTGTTGATTTCTCACAATGACTCATGGGACTTTTGAAATGTTTTATTTTCTTTTTTAAGCCGGTTAACTGAATTACATGTTGGATATGCAAATAGCACTGATAGTGCTATTGCACAATTTCTGCTTTAGAATGAGAAGATTTTAATGAACTGCAGTCGAGGTATACATTTTATTTGGTTTATGGATTTCAGTGTGAAATTTGCTCTATTCTCATTTTAAAGATCAATATTTTTGAAGATTTAGCCCCGTACTTTCTAGTTTAATGTTTGCATCTATGGTATGTGCAGACAAACACTCAAATGCTAAGATCTTTAACATAATTGCCACCATTGCTAGAAAATTGAGCCTGAAACAAGTAAAACCAGTCAATAGCAACCATGTTGAGAGATGAGCGAACTTAATGTTGCCATACTCTACAGTATGTGAATACTGTCCAGCGATTGGCGGCAGTGCACCATCCACAGTTCTGTAGACAAAAGACTAAAAACATACTGCTTTATGAGGTTTTGGACAGATGGGAATTTAAGACATAGAGGAAGCAGCCGTGCTAAAAACTCACATCGGGAGACCTTTGTGAGTTAGGGCTGATCTTCATCTGTCTGGTGATGGGATCAAAGATGATGAGCATCGTAGTAGACTATTCAGGGTACACGGGATATTGGCGTTATAGAGACAAGCTTGTTAAGAAAGTTTGAGTGGAAGGTTGTACAGGAGCTCTCACATAAACTTTATAAATATACAGCATGTCATGAGGATCTGCAAAGGAAAGGATTAGGAAAAGGAGAGGAATAGAATGAGCAGGGGGAAAAAAACAGTTCAAGAAATATCTTAATTTAAAGTTTATGCTCTCTTGAGTGTCAACTGACACTTCGCTAAGCCCTGCACCCCTTAGTTACTGTTACTAAGTCCGACAAACTGTCGGAGCTGTCTGACTTTTATCACGGCATTGCCACTGTCTATAACTGCACTACTAGAAAAAGCGATCTCAGAAAGAAGCATACAGTTTTGCAGTTGCATTATACATTTGAAGGTTGTATTCAGGCTGTCAAACTGACTCGAACGGATGTGAGAAAAATCACAGATAGAAGCTAAAGCCTACCACTCACACAGTACAAGTGAACCACGGCATCCCCTGACGTTTGAGACAAAAGACAACGATATGAACGATTGACTGTTCCTGTAAAGTAGGCCTCTATTCATTATTACATTCATTAAAAAGTAGAATAGTAGGGCTTTATTACGTCACATTCAGTAGGAAGTTAGCTAGTGTTTGTTAACTAACATTACATTAGGAACAATCCACAGCTGACATTTTTCTGAATTTATTTTAGGAAAGAGAACAAATAGTACTTCTCCTATCAACCTCTCTGGATAGCGACTGTAACTATTACAAGTGCCCCAGGAACAGCGTTTCACCATATCTTAGAAAAACACAGCCAAAAAAAGCTAGAAAACGACTCTTTTTGCATTAGAGTCAATGGAGCGCAGACATGAAGTGTCGGACATAAGTTAGAGCAAGTCCTATACTGCGCTTTAATTGGCCAGCTGTGTATTCGGGGCGTGGCTTAGCGAAGGGTCAATTGTCAGGTCATTCAGGCATGTTGAACATGTATTTTCATCTGTCCATTATCTATACCCACTTATCCTGTCACATTGTTCTAATAGTACATGTCAATGACATCTATTAATGCATGTTTGAGGCTCTGCACCCAGTTCAGTATTTTAAAATGACTTCTAATGTCATTGTCGATGTCCATTGTCTTTTATCAGCTTAACCAGCAGAAAACAAAAGGTCACATCTTTGCGGGTGGTGGCAGGTGATTGCGGTTATTGGATGTGTGTGTGTTTGTGTGTGTGTCTTTCTGCATGCAAAATATATAGTGTGAGGATTAAAAGCACAGTCTATGTAAAACTCAGAGGAGTAAAAAAAAGAGAAAAACCTCCCTTCTGCTAATCCACTCATCTGATGTGACCAGATGATGTGCTGTTGCAAAGTCACTTTAATCAGTTTTAATGAAGTTTGAATAGAAAGGATGCAGCCCAGACTTCCACCGCCTCTCCAGCTGTGTCTCCCAGCCCACATCAATAGAACCCAACGGGCCCGTGCTGCTTATTCATCCAATCAGAGATTTAACTTTCACTTTGGTCACTTGGGTTCGTTTTCAATGTACGAATAGATGTAATTAGCGCTGTTCCTCAACAAGAGGAAGCAGGTATCCTACCTTGAGCAGGCATATTGCCTCTGGCTGTCTTCACCTAACACTTTCAACCGGATTAGGAGGAAATCATGATCAAAGGTGGGGGGATTATATTGGACGTCTGGAGCTGATGGGTAGGGGCAACATGTGGTCCTCGATGTACCTATGCTTCACAGTCAGGTGTTGACCTAGTTATAGGTCAGGTAAGCAGGCTGCCATAGCAGAAAGTCATTAGTAGCAATGATTGTGTTAAAAATATGGGAATCGGCTATGAGACATGGAGCAGTCATGACTTCAATTGGAGCATGTCTGGGTTTGTCAATACAGTATGACACACATACGGTATTAATCAGGCTATTTCAGGCTTCTCATGCCAAAACAAGATACAAAGAATAACTGAACTGTGGCTTTGACAGACCTCTAGGGTTGTGCCAGGTTCCCCTAAATAATGTGAGTGGGTGACACATCAGGTCAGCATGACAAAATTTAATCGTCTTCAATGTCAGATACAGGAAGAGGGCTTTTACTGTAATTCAAAAGGAATAGCTTTGTTGTGTGGCCGAAGCTTAGAGGAAGATTTCCCTGTAAAGCTCTGAAAACATTAAAACAATGTTTCTACTCTAACATCTCCAAATTAAATTGTTACTGCCCTGACTATCCTCTCATCCCCATGTATGGAAAGGGATTAACTTGGCACAGAAGATTCGGACCATAACTCACCTCAGCCAAACCCCATTCCATTAGTGAAGGACAGGACACATTTTTTCAAGTATAATAATACCATGTTGCATTTTATTAAATAATGTCCACAGACACTTTTGCACATTTAGCTAAATAGCAAATAAATAAAGAAGAGTTTTAGTTCTTGAAGTTTTAAAAGGAATACTCTCAGAAAGAAAGCGACATTGTGGAAAAGACCCTCAGTTGCTTTCTTTCTGAGAGTAAAATAAAAAGATTGATTCCACTCTTTAGTTTAGCTTAGCATGAAGACTAGAAACAGGACATTAACCTGGCTCTGTCCAAAGTTCACAAAGTACAAACAAAACCATCAAATTTCTCAAAATGTTGAACTATTGCTTTAAGTATTCAGTTATTAAACACTTGAAATCATGTTTGATAGCCCAGCCTAAATAGATCCAATAATGGATGTGAGAGGTTTCACCTCTGATAAGTAAATTCCATACTGGATATGAATATAATAGAATGCTTCTGGACCTCAATCCTGTTTTGACATGTGCACCTCCCACAACGGCAGTAACAAAAAAAATACAAAGTCCACTTTACATACTGTTGGGAGTCTCCTGAAGGCTCCTGAATAGATTAATTCATAAGTTAACCATAATTGTGGCTGGTCCCTCGACCACGGTGGATGAGAGGCAGTACATCACAATGCAATATTTAACAGTCAACAGAAGACTGAGGCCTTATGCTATCCAGAGAACTCACATGGTGCGTCTCCTGCAAGGTGCAGCACCAAAACATCAATAAAACATGGGCTGTTCACAAGACAGGAGCAGAGTCCTGCTAGAGGTTGCAACAGTATATAAATCCCTAAATATTAAGTCAATCCAAATAATCGAACATAGAAATATTACATTATAGGGACCCACAAATATCTGCACAAATATATCCCCTTTTTTATTTTAAAAAGTTATGACCAAAAATAACATATCCGTCTGCACCCTTTATTCACTAATTTAAGAACCACTGGCAAATATTCAGCTATTACTCAGCTTTGAGTCTTCTTAACTGTACTGTAGCTGCCAGCTTTGCATGCCTTGATTTGGGCAGTTTCTCTCTTTCTTCCTCACAGATCCTCTCAAGCTCTTACAGAATGGATTGAGATTGTCTGAGAGCTGCAATCTTCAGCTTCAGGTGATGGGTGTTCAGACTTGGAACAAGGTTTTTTAGGACTTTACTGTAGTTGACTGCATTCTTTATTTCCTCAACCCTGACAAGTCTGTAAGTACTGTGCATGCCACTGAATAGCATCTCCACAAAATATACTCCCACGAGGGCGGTATTAACTTGATAGCACTTGAATTCAGTTCAATTCCTCTCTCCTCACACCAGAAAACTGTTTTGCCGTTTGTGAGGCTCCAGACATCTCACACGCATGGTTAAAATTTTCTTTTTTGTTTTTAGGAGTTGTTTTCTTCTGGCCACAACACAATAAAGCCCAGACTGATGGATTGCTGCAGTGATGCTTGTCTTTGTGAAAGGATTTCTCTGCAAAGGATCTTAGTTCTTGGTCACCTCCCTGACCAAGGCCCTTGTTGCCTGGTTACAGAGTTTGACCAGACAGACAACTTTTGAAGTCTTGCTGGCTCTTAACATCTAATGTTTCACAAAAATGTTGCTTTCTGGACCCCTGAAAACTGTCAGGGGTGTCAACAATATATTATCCAGACTCTTCCCCAGATCTATGGCATTTTACAACAATTCTGTCTTGGAGGTCTATGGCAGGTTCCATGGATGCGGTATCTTAGCTTTTCTGACATGCTCTGTGAACTGTATGACCTTACATGGACATGTGTGAGGCATCCCAAAGGCCTGGACACACCAGGATTTAAAATGGAAAAATTTCAATCAATTCAAAACCATTCCCTCATTCCAGTGGAATCGCAGTAATCAGAGGAAGTGAAATTCAGCTTTGACTTTTGAATTCGCGCCATTAAAAATAGCAAGCCCTCATGACAGTGCTGACCTTTGAGGGGACGGAGAGGTTTTAGCTTATTAGCTGTGTTGCACCACTCACTTTTTTAACCTCCTCTATCAGAGAAAAAACAGGAGTCTGTCACGGTTCATCCATTAATCTTGTATCATTTTCCTGTTGTCTCTGTGTTTGGGACATTTCACCTTCCCTGGTGGGTGTGTGTGTGTGTGTGTGTGTGTGTGTGTGTGTGTGTGTGTGGGCGTGGTTATCTCATCCTAGCACCTGACTCTCCTCCACACCTGCTGGCAATCATCTAATCAACCCTCCTGCTGAAATACTACTGGTTTCCAGTCAGTGCCAGATTGTTTAGCATCTTACTGTGGTAACGTATTTGTAGCCATACTTGGTTCTTGTGTCTCATGCTCTTTTTGCGTTTACTGATATTTTACTACCTTGCCTTGTTTTTTTTTCCATGTGGTAAAGAATTTTCAATTCAATTTCAATTTTAATTTTTTTTTTATAGCGCCAAATCACAACAACAGTTATCTCACAACGCTTTTCATAAAAGAGCAGGTCTAGACCGTACTCTATGATGTTATTTACAGAAGCCCAACAGTTCCCACCAAGAGCAAGCACTAGGCGACAGAGGCAAGGAAAAACTTCCTTTTAAGAGGCAGAAACCTCGAGCAGAACCATGGCTCAGGGTGGGCGGCCATCTGCCTCGACCGGTTGGGGGTGAAGGAGAGAGAGAGAGAGAGAGAGAGAGAGAGCAGGAGAGGAATAGAGAGAAAAAGAGAGGGATGTAAGGAGAGAGAGAGGGGAGGGAGGCAGCCTACACAATATACACACAGAGGTACAGAGAGTGAAGGTGATGTTGCTATAGACTAAATGAAAAATGGTACAGATATTTATAATAGTGTTAATGGTAACAATCGTAATGTTAATGATTATAATAACAATAATAACAATAAGACTAACAACAATAGTCGTTGCAGCAGAGGGTGTCGAGCAGGAACACGGGGGCAGCAGGTGACCCGCAACCACAGATCCAGACTCCACAGCTCCAGAGCCAGAAAACCTCCAGGAAGTGATATGAGGAGAGAGGAGAGGGACGAGAAAGCACAAGACTACCAGAAAGGGGAGAAGTTGTGTTAGTAACATGCAATAATGGGATGAGGTTGCATACAGAGGGAGAGAAAGTAAACACACACCACTATGCCTCTGCCACGCTCCCCGCTCCTCCTCTGCCTGCCAACCTCTTGCCACCATCAGCTACACTTACACCCCAATCCTTTAGCAATATCTGTTGTCATTAAAAACCCTTTTTACAACTTCTTGCAAGTCTGTGTCCCCTCTTGGGTCCGTGCAAACACAAACCTTACAGGAGTCGACTGTACAACAACTTCCTCTGAATAAACTGTATGACCTTATTGTCAAGTTAACAACTGAGCTACGCTAACAAGTGAGTGAGTTTGGTAATTGACGTCAACAAGCTCTTTCTCTTGAGCAGCTGTATTGAACAAAATGGTGTGCAGTGGTGAAAATTCCAATGGGGGAGTAAGCAGAGAGAAAATTGAAAGAAGCTCCCGATGTCGTGACTTCCTTTCGTTTCTAGCTCAGCCGGTCAGACAACCAAGTTCAGGTTTATCTATTCAGCTACCACAGTTCACCAACTATCCCTGCAGGTAGCCACTACATGACCAAGCTTCTATTTTGTGCAGATGAGAAATTGTCACTTTGTGGTGCAATAGCCATTTAAATAATAGTTATTTTGTGCTACACTGGACTCTAGTGAAGTTCATGAAAGATCTTTACTGTACAGCATGTGTGCGCAGTAAAGGCGTGCTAGGTGGGGCTCCTGTTCTCTGCACATGTTCTGTTAAAAGTAACAAACACACACCTGCATGAAGTTAACATAAGTGACAAAGAATAGGTGTGTGGAATAACAGACACATTTCTCAATCCATTTTCACTTTCTGAATACTATACATATAAACGGGGGGGGCAAAGAATATGAATTTTGGGTTTGGGCATATGAGTGAAAGAGAAAATGCCACTTTAGAGCTTCCAATTTGTATTATACTGATGTTCACAAATCACAAAGGGAGAAATTCACTGCAGAGGCAGACACGTCAAATTCTATACCCAAACTGACACAAACGGAGCATTATGCAAAATACTGTAAAGTTCAACTCTGGATTATTTCCTGCTGAAAAGCTTACGCATTATTCTTGCTTGTATAATAATACAGTGCATCCTGAAAGTATTCACAGCACTTCACTTTTTCCACATTTTGTTATGTTACAGCCTTATTCCAAAGAGAAAAAAACAACAAAAAAAAACGTAATGACAATGCAAACAAAGTTTGTTTGAAATCTTTACAAATGTATTAAAAAGAAAAGAAAAGCACATGTACACATAGCAAGTATTCACAGCTATGCTCAATACTTTGTTGAAGCACCTCTTGCACCAATTACAGCCCCTTTTAAGTCTTTTTAAGTATGATGCTACAAGCTTGGCACACCTCTTTTTGGGCAGTTTCTCCCATTGTTTTTTGCGGGACCTCTCAAGCTCCATCCGTTTGGATGGGGAGATGTTCAGTCGGGTTCAAGTCTGGGGTCTGGCTGGGCCACTCAAGGATATTTAAAGAGTTTTTTAGAAGATGGGCATTCGCCACAGTCTGAGGTCCACAGCACTCTGGAGCAGGTTTTCATGAAGGATGTCTCGTCTCGATCCAGACTAGTCTCCAGGTTCCTGCCACTGAAAAACATCCCCACAGCATGATGCTACCACCACCATGCTTCACTGTAGGGATGGTGTTGGCCAGGTGATGAGCGGTGCCTCCAGACGGCTTTACTCCAGACATTACCATTCAGGCCAAAGAGATCAATCTTTGTGTCATTAGAGAATTTCGATTCTCATGGTCTGAGAGTCCTTCGGGTGCTGCAGAGATGGTTGTTCTTCTGGAAGGTTCTCCTCTCTCCACAGAGAGACCTGGAGCTCTGTCAGAGTGACCATCGGGTACTTGGTCACCTCCCTTAGTCAGGGATGTTCCAAACTTCTTCCGTTCACAGATGATGGAGGCCACTGTGCTCATTGGGACCTTCACTGCTGCATTTTCTTGGAGGTCTACAGTCAATTCCTTGGACTTCATGGATTGGTTTGTACTCTGACATGTACTGTTAACTGTGGGACCTTAAATGGACAGGTTTGTGCCTTTGATGTCCAATCAACTGAACTTACCAGAGGTGGACTCCAATCAAGTTGTAGAAACATCTTAAGGATGTTCAGTGGAAACTGGATGCAACTGAGCACAATTGTGTCACAATTGTGTGAGTGTCATGGCAAAGGCTGTGAATATTATGTACATGTGCTTTTTTTGTTTTTTATTTTTAATAAATTTGCAAAGATTTCAAACAAACTTCTTTCACGTTGTCTTTATGTGGTATTGTTTGTAGAATTGTGAGGAAAATAATGAATTTCATCCATTTTGGAATAAGGCTGTAACATAACGTATAACATATACGCCATTTTCACAGCAGAAACTGGTACATTTTGTGTCCACTCTAAAGCACTGAATTTTTTGTAGACTTAAACAGATGCCACCTGCGTGATCAATGTGAGTTAAGACGTTGCAAGAGTTCAAAACGTATGAGGAATGGGAAAGAACTTTGTGAAATCAAATATTGCCTTAATATTTCCGTAGTCGAAAACAAACTTGTTTCTTACATGTCTTTCCTTTTGCATTCTTGCTGACTACTTGAGCTGTGGCGGCCTGTTAATAGTTTTGAAATTAGATCAAAGATCAAAATAACCTCTGAAAAACATGCTTCACAGAGATGTCCTCCTTCTGAAAAATACATGGAAGAACAGTACCACAAATTGATGCCACACATGTAAAGAAAAATGTCATTGGAGAGTCTTTTCTTCGCCTCTCTCTTTACCAGCCTTCTGTCATTAAGACACTGCACCTGAAAGCCATGACAGATATAAACGCAAAAAATACCCTTCTGAAATGGAAGATTGAGTTTGCCTTCCTCCCCCGTTACCCTTTTGTTTGCCTTCCATTCCTCAAAAGTCAGCGTAATATCCATCTGCCCCCCCCCCCCCCCCACCTCTGCTGCACCTTCTTCCATCTCAGAGCTTAAAAGACAGAACAAGAAATGATTACCTTTGCCCAGAGATATCGGGCCCTGACTTCAGTGTAAACTCATTTGGAAAGCAGATGCTCATACATCATATTTCACTCACCAGAATGCAAAACTGATTACCATGACACCAGCTGAACCATGAGTGGCAAACTTAGTTAGAGGACTTCCTACTTTGTTGATGAACTGGCACACTATTGTGTTCTACTGTGCAATCTCAGTCTATCTGTGAAGACAGGACATTACACTTGCACTCATACATTCTACAGAGGTATGCGTTTCTCAATTCAGAAAGTCGCTTATAGCAGTGGCTCTTTCCACAGACTAATATAATTCAGAGTTTCCCGAAGGCTGGTTCATGAAACTGTCACTGTGAGCCTCTCCACAGTGTTCGATGCACTCGGGAAACACTTTTTTTTTTTTTTTTTATTTTAAGCACAGCAAATTTTCATTTAAATGATTTGGACTGTAGGGAGTTTGTACAATTGATCAATCACTAGAAATGAAGGAATGGCCTTCTGTAACACTAAATGAATAATGTGTTAATAATGCTACATATAAACTACCATATATCCATGGATTAAAAGGTAACTTTCTTAGGGGTTACACTTTGACATAATGTAATTTTACAGATGCATTAAATGTAGGAAATGTGAGTTTTGGCTTGCCACCATGCATTAAAATAGTTTTTTCAGACCCTAAACATATCATCCCCACCTGAGTGTTGCCTGTGTTTGCCTTTGGAACTGTCACAATCCTCTATTTGATATGAAATTTAGAGAGGAATCCTGTTTGTATTGACCTTGTTGATGCTTTCATCTCACCGTCCTTGGCTGTGCAGGGTGTTTTTTTTCCATTTGGCAGTGAAGAGACCATTACAGTACAATGGATGGTGGAACTTTTTTCTTTGTGATTTAGATGAGGAACGGCACCATCTTGGCTCTCTGGGTGGTGGCAAAGAGGGCCCCAAACGCTTCTCTGTGGCGGGGCTCGCTGCTCTGTCAGTCATTAGTGAGACCTGTTTCTTCCACACGACCAAGTTGTGGCTTCATAAGCAGCACAATTTACTTTTGCCTCATCTTGAACATTTGCAGGCATGAAGTATCCTGCTGGGATTGTTATTTTACTTTCAAAGAGTAAATGTACAGCATGCTGAAAAGCACGTGGCACCTCTAGCACATCGAGAACCATTCATTTCTGTGATTGGGTGTGGACAGATTCCTCTGTCTTTTTTTGTTGTTCAGCTTGCAGGTTTTCTAATCTCATGTTTGTTCTTTGGCCACTATTTTGATGTACCACAGTGATAGATGACAGTGAGCCTAGCCGAGGCTTCGCATACTGTTTTATATATACGAGAAGCAACAAGTTTTTATTTTGGAAGACAAGCATCACCATGGTTATATTTATTCACATGATGATATATAAAATAACAGTAAGACATTATAAGCAAAACAACAATTGATGAGAATACAATATTGATAGTAAAAAAAAAGGTACACATTACCTGTTTTACGCAATAAAGAGGTAAATAGATTGGCATTGTGAAAGGAACTGACAAGTTGGCACAGGAATTTATCCTTTTTAAGTTTCCTTAAGAAGCAGCCATATCTGAGCTTTATTCCCTAAAATCAACGTTCAGCTCGTTGGTTTTGCTGACATTGAGCAGTAGGTTGTCCTCAATGATGGTGGTGTCGTCGGCAAACCTCACAATAGTGTTGTGTCGTTCAAAGAACGTTTCGTTCATTTGACCTAATCTTGTATGTGACTCAGGAGGAACGGGTTGTCTCAGTGAGTAATTCGTTCATTTTCACGCATGCGTGAATAGTCTTGGACTCTTACGTTCACTCGTCACACGGCAGCTGCAAGGTCTCCGTCAGCACAGGAAACAGAATCGATTAGTTCACGACTCTCAAATCTCTGGGTTTGAGTCGTTCATTTGTCACGTGACAGCTGGCTACAGGCTTTGATAAGCAGGCAGCACAGGAAACAGAACTGATTAGTTCAGGACTCATAACTGTGGGTTTCTGAGTTTGAGTCGTTCATTTTTCACGTGACATCGCGGCTACTGTGGAGCAGGAATGAACTAATCGTTAAGTGCTCACATTTGGGTCCTCCTCGGAGTCTGTCTTCACTCGGCAGGCTGACTTTCTGTCAGCACCAGGAATGAGAGGCAAGTCTGTTGTCAGGTAACAGTCACTGGACTGACATCTAATATCTATTTTGATAATTTTGTGACATTTAATAAAGCATAATGTTATTACAACACAGTTATGTTGTGCTAAGTTATAGTTTTAACACAGCCGCACCATAACTTGAGTCCTGCTAGTGTTTACAGCTAACAGCTGATGAGAGTTGTTCTGGGTCCACTTCAGAGCCCTGACAGAGTTCTACCTGGAGCCGAATTACCTCTGAAGTCGTCTCCAAAACAAACAGACCCGGTCATTAAACCATTAAAACACAGCCACATAGCAACGTTAAACGTTAGCCCTGTGGTTTGTTTACAGCTAACAGCTGATCCGGGTCCGCCAGAGAAGGCAACTTAACTTTTACTTTTTATTTATCAACAGAGCCATGCTGTTCTTTCATCGCTCTTCACTGGTGAACAACCTGCAGTGTTTGTTAAATTTTAATAAGAGTGTGTTTTATTCATCTCGTGTGTCAAGCTTATTACTTCAATATATTCCCTGTAAATCTGATGTTATATAGATTTACTAATGGATAGGGACATTAGGCTACTGTATGAATGAGCACTTTAGAGATATAGTGATAGTAATTATAATTATATATATGGCTGGTCTGGTAGTATACTCAGGAAAGATTGTGAAAATGGAGGGATTTAGACGGGGTAGTGGCTTAGTCGAATATTGACAACATTTCTGTGGTTTGTCCATGGTTTGAATTTGGTTGTGACTCCATGGGGCTTTATAGAACCATGTGAATTTGTACATTATACTTTGTCAATTAGAGCAAGCCAGGTAGCCCTCTGTGTTTGAGAACTGCGCTGTTTTTTTTTTTAATCGCCCACTAGAGGGCTGCAGCGCTGCAATAACTAGCCTAGTTAAAATTAACAAAATGACACAAAAAAAGATTAGTTCATTTTAATGAACGAGATTTGGTGACTCGAGTCTTTCAAAAGAGTGACGTTTTCCATCACTACTTCACAACAGAGTTCTCAACATGTCGGGGGATGCAGTCGTGGGTTTACAGAGTGAACAGGAGGGGGCTGAGCCCACAGCCCTGAGGGAAGGCGGTGTTGAGCCAATGCCAATCCAAAGACTCATCTCTAATGACCTGATATAGATTACTTGTTTGTTTTTTCTTGGTCATAAAAATGATGCATTTAGGAACCATACAAGCTACAGTCACACATACATTCTCTTGTGGTGTATTGTATTTACACTGTATCCAAACAGGCTTGGGAGTCAATGTGACATAAGGCTTAAGGCTGTGCAGTGACAGCAGAGCATGTTTGATATGATGCATGTTATGGACATACACTGTGCTACTACGCTAGAATTAATCTGACATACAATATCAGAAGTAAAAACATCAGGAATCCATCACCCATTACTTACTCAATACATTTTTCCACATTTTTAAACATACAAACTAGAGCAATGTCTTAAATAAATGTAATTTAATATAGCTTCAAAAAGATCATTGTGAGTTTTACCCTGATGCCAATAATCAATATAAGCACATAAGCAAGACTCAAGTTTTAATTTGTTGGATTCTTTAGACAAATATGGTACAGCGTTTTACTATTAATTTAATTCCATTGCTGCTTGTGGGCATGTAGCGTTTACATATACAACAGTGTTTGTTAGTCTTGTGAAATGCAATGGAATGTCCTTAGCGAAAGCCGTAGGGTACCCACATATCACACCTCAACACAGTGTAGCTAGAACGAAGCATCAGTGTTGTAGTCCACAATACTTTAATAGAGTCCACTTCTGAGACAGGATCTAAAGTCAATGTCAAGGCCAGATATGAAAATGTTCAAGGTAGACTTCAAACCAAAAACATTGCTTTTCCAAATTCAATCCTGGTGGTTAAAGATGAAAAGAGATGCAAATCCATTCTGTGCTACAATTAATCCATACATAGGGACAGAGTTGATGAGCCACAGGAAAATGCTAGCTTAAAGCTAACAGCTAGTTATAGCAACGGCTAACAATGTCAGGATGCCAGCTGCTTATCTGCCTGTGAGGCTGTTGGAACTGCAAGTGATAGAACCATTGTTAGTGTCCGCCCACACAGATATTTGCACCGATCAACTTCAAAGTCAGTAGTCAAGAGAAATTCCCATCCACCTGAGAGGCACTTACATTGTAGGGAGTTTGTCGCTTAATAAAAACAAAAAAGTACAGTTTTTGACTGATAAAAAATTTCAAGCTGAAGAGGACCAAAATCAATTATAAATAAAGTTACATTTTTAAAGAGAAAGTTAAGTCAACATACAATAGTGACCAAAACAAAGGCACAAATATGTAAAACAAGTCATTAGACCTATTTTGAGCTCCACACTGTGAAAATAACCCCAACGTAAAATCCGTTCAACTGTGCACTGACAGTGCCAGACAGGGACCAGCTCTAAATGCTGTTAAGACCACCAATCTTTTATAAGCCAAACGTTTGCCATAAAACACCAAGGGGAGGGAATGTAAATTGCATAACAAATGTGAATGATTTATGGCAGTTATTTAAGTCAGTGTGTCATTGCCACAAATGTGTCATGGAGTACAGGAGTTGCACTTTGTCTTTAACGTGCCAGTAAAATTCTAATCCTCATTATCGTGATGTGTCTGAGTTACTGCTTTCTTCCCATGATACGTTTCTTCACTAATTGCAATGTCTTCCAGGATGACAACACTTTTATCTACAAGGCGTAAGTGCAGTGAACTGAACAGCATGATAATGATGTTGAAAATATACCAATTTATTCTCTAACCAGGCATCCAGGCTGAGCATTAGGGGAGATTTTTCAGTGGGGTTTAGAGACTAACTCTTCAATATTTGTAAAGTGACCTGATTCTTGTTTTTTTCTGTGATGGGTTTAAAGGGGTGAGAGCGTTTAAGGTGGAAACAATGTCTTATTGGAAATCTCAGTGCTTTGCTGAACTTATCAGAAAATAATGTTTGTCTGTCTTTGTTTGAAAGAAAACATTAAGAAGACAATAAGTATTGAAGCTCCATTGACTGAGACACTTTTTGCTTAAATTTGTTAACACATGCACACGTTAAAGCCAGAAGTAACTCGGTTGCGTTCACAACACACATTTGTCTCTTGACTCCACAGACATTTCCACCAGATGTTAGGAGAGCTTTACACAGGCCATAATGTTTTAATAGTCTGGAAAATACACTGCGTGAGAATGCCTCAACAGAGAGAAGACTGTCTCAGTCATTTTACCTATAATCTCTAAAACATGATATAACATTATAGTTGTTCTTTTGGGATGTGTGCATTCAATGACACTCTGCCTCTTATTATTACAGGCAGATTGACTGACATAATAAAGACAATACTTCGGCCCTTTAAAGATAAAGTTCACAAAACTTTGCTGGGGCGTCTTTTCAGCCACCTTTGTCTCTCAGGCTCTGTTAAGAGGAATTAAGGGGATACAGGTGCTCTTTGGTGCCTTTGTAGTCACAGACTAATTTATCACCAATCCAGAACCACAGCTGAGCTCCACCCCTACTTGCCCCATACCTCTATCAGCTGAATTAGGCTGTTAATCTGTGCAGCAGTAGACCAAAAAGGATATTATTGTTTTAGCCATTCATTGTATCTACCCATATTGAATCTAGAGTCTATAATTCACCTGGCTGGACACAGTGTTGAGCATTGTTTCGGTTATGTTTCATGATGTGAATTATGCTCACAATAAAACCCTGTTGCGGGGCTGAGGGTTTCTTTTAGATGGAGGGAGAGAGAGAGAGAGAGAGAGAGAGAGAGAGAGAGCAAATGACTAGGGGTAGCAAAGTGAAACATTACAGAAAGAAGCCCACACAGTTTGAGAGAGGATACTGTGAATGCAGCAGCGCTTCATTCAAATGTTTGAAAAGCAGCAATTTATAGCATTTCTCATGAAAAAGCTCAGTGAAGTAAGATTTAGTGCGTGTACGTATCATATGTGTGGTCATGGTGGAGAGATTTGGCCCCTACGGTGTTTTGCCACAGGCTTAACTCAGAGGCATAACACAGAGACATTCAATCAATTTAACTGACGCTGAGTGAGAGAGAGATGCATAAGAAGAGGGGAGCGGGAGCTAAATATAAAGAAAAGACAACTGAATGATTGAAAGGACGGAGAGACTCGCTAAGAATTGGCAGTAACATTATATAGAGACTATTAAACTTAGTGTCCCTTGTAAGTGTTGTGAATCAGCTGGAAAGAAATGAATCTGAAAGGTTATACAATCACTGACAGATGGTTAGGCCATGATATGATGGGATTGGTATTAGGAAAGGGAATGTGCCCCACCAATCCCTCTATGTCGGAGCCCACAGGCAAATCATTTAAGTGATAGTCACTTATCTAATCTGTATTCTATATTTTTCATGCATGGCTTACTGCAGGGCAGCCCAGTCACAACAGTTTCCTCTAGTGATGTTTTGAATAAGCTCTGCACTTTCTAACTTTAACTACACCCACCAAGGTCACACACCAAGGACCTCCCTTGTCAGTCGCAGATCTGTTGAAAAAAAAAAAAGAAAAAGAAATTATGGATGGAGAGTTGTTATGAATAAGAAATGATAAATTCATGAAAGATTTAGCCCTGTCTATACTGAGATTTTAGGTTCTGACTTTGTGTCACTTGCAATGTACTGCGGCCTCAGTGATGACTTCAAGTTGGTGGCTGGACAGTAGACTTTTTTCTTTTTGCGCTGTAAGCAAATGTCGTGGTACATCAGTGGGCAAGCAGGACAAGCTGACGTGGTGAAGGTGTGTCTCTGACTCTTAGCTGCCCTGTCAATGTGAAAGTAAGCCTTTTTATCAGAAAGTCAATGGCTCACAACATTGTACTGGCTCATATTTGATATTTCCGGGGCAGTCACTTGTAATTGAAGAAGACATGATAAAGCACTGACATCAGTCTAGTGGGGGGAAAAAGCAGCCCTCAGATCATACAGTGAGCATTGCCAGGGGTTCTGTCAAAAATGGTGATCAAAAATAGTGATTGAGGTTCTCTCAGCTCAAAGTTGTGCTTAAAAAGTTTTTGAAGTTGTGTTTTTTTGGGGAAAAATATTTAGAAATAATACCTAAATGACACAATGGTTATTTATTTAAATAACGACCTATGGGACAGTTTCAAATATGACTCATAGGTTTTATGTAACATATGGTTATTTGGCAACTAAAACTGGTTTTAGCTAATTAAAACATAATGATACTGCAACTTCTGTGCATATCCTTTTTTAAAAAGAAGATAAAGCAATTTTTAGATATATTTGCGGAAACAACATCCAAGCGTCAAGCCTGTAGTGACTGACTGATGTTAGCAGTGACTGCCACTAGATGTTACTCTTTCTCATTCATGTTCAACACCTGCTGAATCATCAGCTGCTCCCGCACACCTGTGTTTGTTACACAAAGAAATGCCTAACAGCATCATTCTGACCGACAGATGACTGCTTACCACATACCATGATGGTGGTATAAAAACTCAACCCTAATTGCTAAAGCCACACTATCATTATCACTATAAAGGCCAATGGAAAATAAAATCTTCTTTTGCTAATGAACTGAATGTAGATACTGTAGCTATTTGCCATCTGCTAAATGTGGCACCTACTTACAGAATGGCTGCTTGCATAAAAAGAGATTAATTATTGAATATAAATTATATTTTCTATCTTGTATTTACAAAATTAGAACACAGCAGAGGACTGAGAAATTAATAGACACTCTTTCATAATTAAGCCATTTCTTTTATATCCTCTCCAGTGTAATGGTTCCATAAATGTACATGCCTCACAGTTGACACACTAGTGCACACCTACATGTTGTAGGAATGACACATGTTGATGCAGTGCACCTAACATCCCTGTGCCTGCACCGTCTAAGCAGGTGTTTATTTTCTTTAATTATAATCATGTGGATATGAAGTGAATAGAATTGAATAAACAAAGCCTTCAGCCAAAGCGTGGATTCTATTTACAGTGGATAATTGGTATGGGTTTGTCTAGACTCTAGCCTATTAGACACAGCTTAGCCGACCACGCTGCCGCTGATAGCATTTCTCGTATTAATCTGAGCAAATAATGAAACAGAGAATGAAAAACTGCACCTGAGGCAAATCTGTGGATTCTCTCCGAGAATAATAAGCGGAAAACAAAGATGACAAGCTCGCTGCAGTGATGCATTGAGAAAGGAGCACGGGTCATGCACTGATATTCATCACATCTGTTAAAAGATAGATGGATCTCTCATCTTCCTCTCTCAACTCTGTCTGTGTGTTTGTGAGAAGGACATACAGTGCGTGGCATACATACACAAGTGTTTGTGTGCTGTTATGTAAGTGAAGCTTTTATCTGTCCTGTTTACACCCACATTTTCCCATAATCTTCCCATATGGTCCCCATATTTTTTTTTTCCTTGTTCTGTACCAAGCCAAACATTTGACGGGCTCATCCGAATAACTCAGATGTACCTGAGCTGCTGTCATGTGGAATAATCATGATTCTCCAGTGTGAGATAAAAAAAAAATTGTGCCACCTTTGGTCTGAAACTCTCACAGAATATTTGCATAAACTGACAAATGCATGGTGGTCGAGCTGAAAGCCTTATGTGTTAGAGCTTCTAAAATCTGCCTAAACACATGAAATGGTTTTTCCTTGATAGTGTGAACATCTCTATCAAAGCTGATAACTAGAGAACCATACCAGCATACTTGTTGGCAATAAATAAATACACTTGTACTCAAATAGAATACCTGTAAGCCCTGGATGCGATTAGAATTTAGGTTAATATTTACTGCTTTGTCCTGCTCTCTATTGGATTTGGGGAAGTTTCCACTCCAGCAATACCAGCCACTATTATGTATGCCAAATCAACCCGTTCTCACTCCCAAATCGTCACATATGGACACATGGTCAAGACCCCTTGGTGTCAGTTTCTTACGCACTGGAAAGCCTCTTCATAGTTGTGAACTGGGGGGAAGCCCTGTAGCGTCATGAATGCTAAAAGCCGGAGTACTATATAAAGTACAGATACAGAGTAAGGAGGTGGTTGGGTGGGCCAGAAACCGGACTTTCCGTACCAGGAGACTGGTATTTGAAAAAGTCAACATTTATTGTTTCAGTGAAGTTAAGTAACATTACCTAACTTATGTAGGTACGTACCTTAAGTTTTTTATTTTTTTTAACCATGACCTTTTCCTAAACCTACCAAGTAGTTTTGGTGCCTAAACCTAACCAAATTGTGATGCACAGCTATACATCCAAAAGCAAAGCATATGGGTGTTACCAGAATGCACCAATGGGTGCCTTTTCTGCATTAATTTATGGTGTAGATGTCTTTATTTATAGAAGGGGAAACATGAAATTTTGGCAGCAGTTGACAACTGAAAATATAAAAAAATAATTGATTATAATGCAGTAAGGCTCTCGGGGAGTCTGATTCAGGAGAATCTGTGAGCAACAGTTTTATTTCAGACAGTAAAATCAGGCTGTAAATGAGGAGCCAGCTATTCTTTCAAAGATTTTGAGCGGTGAATCTGCTATCGTTGTTGTATCTGTATTGTGTGCTATGCTGGAATGCATAGCTTGCCAGGTGTAACAGCAATAATTATGGAGACTGGTCTTAGCAAATGAGCAATTGTCTGTCTGGTAATTCGCAACAGCTTGCAAAATTGTTTGAATATCAGGTTTTATGTTGAATATTGTGAAAATACGGTGCTGTGTTTAAGGGGCCTGATGTTGAACCTCCTGCATGTTATTGTCCCTCATACTGCTTGCTGAGAACAGTTTTCAGATCTCACTTTTTGTATTTTTTTCCCATCTTTTGGCAAAGCCTTTCCAACAGTTGTCTGTTGAAGGTGAGAAGTGTGTGAAAGCTTGAAGGCTGTCACAGCCTCAGCCTGGACCTCCCAGAGGGCAAACCCTGGTGCGGTGTGACGTGGCTTCACTGCCATCACAGCGAGTGTGGGAGTCTGCTTATTGACCCTGTATATCTCAGTGGGCTTTAACATGTTGGTTTTGAATGGTGTGGCTTAAAGTCTAACCAACCAGCAGACTGGTTGAGTAAACAAAAAGCTTGCTCATTCGCCCACAGGAAAGGTTTATAATGGATCAATTGTTCAAGTGCCATTATTAGCTGGAGACGAACTTGTAGCATGCATTTCAAATATTACACTTAACTAGTTTATTTTCTATTTCTGCTTTTCTCATGAATATTAAGGCAAAACTGTGTTTTAGAGTGAAATATGGAGGAATTCTGGATCTTTTCTACAAAGTTAAGAATAGCAATAACTCTGCAAAACATTTACATCTTCTTTAAACTTCTGTCATGTTCTTTTCATTAAAAATTTCACTCTCTTCCTATAAACGGATAGTTGGTAGTGGCTGGTTTTGCATTGCCTCCAAGGGCCCCGTAACATAAGCAGTCACTTGGAGGGGATGAGGGAGCTGTTTTTAATGATCCTCAGAGACGACCAGTATATTTACCATAATCCCAAGCCTGAGGGAGCATCAACTTCTAATCACCTCCATGTTCCCTCCCCACTGCAGATAAAGATCAGTGCCCATTATAAACCTCATAAAGCACCAGCCTTAAAGATGATTGTCTCTCTCTCTGTGTACTGAATGGCTTGTGCATACTGTAGGAAACATTGCTTTGTAGCTTGGTGTGTTTGTGGTTAATGTTTTTCACACCAATTGTTTTCAGAGCCATGATGTGAGGATAATGATGATGACATGTTATTACTTGTAATATTTTCAAATTATCATTGTCAAATTAAATGTAATATATTATATTGAGCAAATAAAAAGCATGTTCTACATTGCACCTGTGTCTTGTGGCTTCATGATGCAAAGAGGATGCTGCTTCATACTGAAGGACTCTGAGCGCTGCTGTTTTATTTCCCCTGGAATAAAAACAGTCCCTAGGTCACTCTTTTTATATCTTATTATTATCTAGAAAGTTTGCTAACATTAACTCGACATTTATAGCTAACGGCTTAACCTCTGTGGCTGATTTTGCTCGAGTCGACAACTTTGCTAACAGCCAAACATCAAGCAAGGTCAACACCACAAGACACAGCGAGCCGGCTATTAAGGTATTACTTACTTGTCCAAGATAAAGGCCAGCATCTGTCCTACATCCTTTCAGCTCTTTTAGCTCACACAATGAGTAAAAGCTAGTCCGATATTTACTCTTGTCCAGTTGCTTGCTCGGTCACTCTATCTCTTTTTCTTCCTCGCTTCTTCCACAACTTCTTCAGTCTCTTCCCAGCCTCGCAATGATATCCATACTGAGAAACTGAGCTAGCTTCTTCCAAAAAACTTACATTGTACATTATAAACTCTTTGCTTATTCTCATAGCTAGCTTGCTATTGGTGCCATAAACAGGGGGGTCGCTAGGAATTGTGGGCCCCATGACAAAAAAAATCTAATTGGACCCCCTCTGCGCAGCTGTTGTCACCACTTCTCTATGACTTAACTGTCCCATCAAAAGCTTTACATAACTCTAATTAAAGGCTTACAAGTGTCTGGCTTCTTGTAGTAATATTAGTACTAGCACAATATTTACTGCTGGTAATTTGTACATGCAAGTCTGCACACAGGATGCAGTTCACTATTTGCTTCACAAATAAATTGCCCTTCATGATGGGATAGTAAAGTCTGTTTCTATAGGTATCATTAGTGGCCATAACTCAATCTAAATGAACGTATCAAACTGGATTATTTTAATATAGTCTGTAACTCACATGCAGGCTGAGGTAAGCTGCTGTCCAGCATCCAGTACAGACAGGAAGTTGTTTTTTAATTTTATTTATTTCATAATGATCATTATGTGAGAAAATAATTTGCGTTTGAATTTCTGTCCTTAAGAAATATTTCATTGTCTTTTTTTGTTAGGGTAAAAAGAGCAAGAGAGACAGAGAAATCCCCACAGCCTCCCTGGAATGATGCTAACTCATTAACACAATGTTGCTCACCTTCTTCACTGGGACAGGGAGACTACAGTTATGGGGAGCCTGGGCTGCTGCTGACTCATCTGTTGTTAGTCTGCTAAAAGGGGTAGGGACAATAATTTAATATGAATATCTTACTAAATGTTTCCCTGCACTGATTAAATGTTGATGCAATGTAGGCTAACACTAGTCTGTAGCTAGCTAGCTTATTACTAAAGGCTGCCCACCTTTCTTGGTGAAAAACTGGGTTACAGATTGACATCCTTTCCTTTGTCTTTACTTTTTTGAAAACCAGATTTGATTTACTAGGCAACATTGTGATCACTGTATTTCTGCTGCATCAACTAACTGCAACTAAACATGTCACTGATCAGTGCACTGAGGCAGGACCAAACCATTTCATGCAGATACAGGGGGGTGGTTCGTCAATATGGAGGTTGACTTTTTGGTCAATGGGGATTTTTGACTTTTACTTCCAAAAACAAGTGAAAATAAAGAGATCATTAATTTTATTATTATATTTGAAATATATTTATACTCGATGATGATGGTTTATATAATGTATAATATAATCTTTAATATACTATAATTAGTTTATAATTATTTTTGTCAGTCAGGGGCCCTTGGAATTGTCCGAACTTTTCCCCCCTATAAGGCGCCAATGGCCTTAAAGCATTACGCCATTGTTGCAAAAGGTTTCCTACCCGGGGCTCCAAAGTTACAGTTGCAGTTTCCAGCATTGCGAGCCCAGAGTGGCAATGACATAGACTCCATTCACCCTATTACAAGTCAGTGTAGCATTAAAATTATTTTAAAGCTGTTATTTTAGCATACAAAAGCTACATAATATTACTATACATACCATACCATTCTGACTTGCCAAACGCAGGTGTGGTAAAAAGACTGATTTGCCATTTTGTTTCCCATCATTATTCAATCTGACATTGTGGTCATGTTAGCCATTTTCTATTTTACCTTCACCAATCAATAGCAAGTGATGTAGCCATCACTCCGACATTATTTTCAGTTGATACAGAAGCTGTAGTAGCTGTTGGGCTTGCTTTTCCAACCATGGAAGTAGCTGTCTGTTACAAAGTATTCAGAGGTTTGAAACAATTGTAGTTTAATAATGACTGAGCTCCATTTACATGTATGATACAAGGTCTACAAAGGTCTATTTAGCTAGTTCCAGTTAAGTTCTATTAAGAATATATTAATTCAAGAGGTGCCTGACCTGCCTCAACTCCAACCAGGCTCTACCCTACTACTGAAATAATTGTGGATTCACAATAAACACAAATGTCAGGCTTCACATTGTTTCTTCAGAAGCTTGTGGGAGACATCAGAGATGGCTCTCCATCCATGGTTTTCTGTGGTCTTTTTCTTTAGTGAAATCAATTGCTGATTGTGTCATAACTTAAATCCAGCAGAAATGCAGCACAATGCTATGGTCTCTTTATGTTTTTTTATGCAGTAATTACACACTTCTCTCAACATGGATGTCATAATGATTTACTGACAACAAAATGCTACACACAGCAATAAAAAAAAAAAAAACATACCAGCTTGCAAAGTGGATTTTTGTTAGTGCTCCATCTTTCAGTTTGGGAACTACTGGGGAACAATTTTGTTGAAATGATCACCTTTGATTTTTTTTCTTTCATCTGCCTTTCTGCATTGCAAAGCTTTGCATTCAGACCTTCACAGCCATTGTGGCAGGAGTCATTCATTACTAGTCTCAGGCCATCGTTATGTCGTTTCCAGCTGCCTTACAGTAGTGAATGAAAAACAGCTATTTCACTCTGCTCTGATGGACCACTTGGTTGTGCTTGCGCTGCTTCCCTTCAGTGCTCAATTAGTGTGACATCACATATCTAGGTAATTACTGTATCACACATGTCATTTAGTTCATCCAGACAATTGATCTTGACTTCCCGTGTTGTGCATACACTATTATCTACATACGATTTGTAAACTGTTACATATCGCATGTCCGGGGCATTTCAATAGGTGACAGGTGAAGACAGGGTGGAATATTACCAGGTCAGGGCAAGTCATCAAAACATGATTTGGCCAAATTAAGTTTCTTCAGAGAATAGTAAATGGGTTATACTTAGGTTTGTACAAGGAGGAGAACATATCACTTCCTGGGGGGAAAAACTGTTGGTCCACCATATTGGCAGATCAAGTGAATTAATCCCTTCTTTATTCTTAATCCCTTTCCTTATCATACGATTATGAAAATCCCGATCCCTCCCTCCTCCGGGATATTAAATTGTACCCATAATATAACTCCTGGCTTAAAGCGAAAAAGAGGACCAAAAAACACACACAAACGCACACAAAAATGCCCAGGCCTTCAGCCCTCGCAAATTGTGGCTCAAGTGCTCTTTGTTTTGAATTTCTTTCAGTAATTTCTAATTCCTCCACTCTGTGAGCCTAGTCCGCTGCGCCATGAATAATGTCAGGGGGCAGTCGGGCTTTGGTATTCAGTACTTGACAATCTGCTTAAACAGAAGCAAATTGGGAAAAAATAGCTTTCAAATGCACTTTCATTCCTGTGTGCAGGGGAGAGGTTTAGGCAGGGTTATTTTTTCAGCACAGGGCGTTTTGCTCTGACAAGACATCAGGCTCTCTCACTGGTGTGTGTGTGTGTGTGTGTGTGAGTGTGTGTGTGTGTGTGAGAGTGTGTGAGTCTCAAAGAACTGGTCGTTCCAAGTTATTATAAACACTGCACATATCAGCATACATGTGACAATGTCTCTTATCATACTTGATGATTTACGTATTCTGACATGTTTATATGTGGGTCTTCTATTAATTAAGTTTGTACAAGTGTGGATCTTTTCTTTGTCTTTCCTGCCATGGTGGCTATTGGTCCTGCTACATCACATGGTATTTTTATAATTAGTTCATTTGTTTTATGTGTCATGACATTTTTGTTATCCATGACCACAACTATTCTCCAGCCTTGATCAAGTGGGTTTACTCGCCTAATGTCAAACATGCGATAAACACATGTCAGCTGCCAGGCGGGGATGTTAGGGATTATTAGAAAAATATATATCTTTCCACTTTAGCCTTTAACTAGCTATGACTCTCCTGATTCAGACGTGAAATTCAATTTGCTCTTTGCTTCACACTTATGCACTGCTGCACTTACTTGAGTTTATGCATTCTATATACTCTTTAATCTGTATTTTTTAAATTATTCAGTGGGTTTCTACATCATGTTATGCTATTCATGCAAGAAACTGCAGGTGAACAGGGTAAAAAAATCTTCATGAAACTTTCCTAGTTGATTACTTACATTAAGATGTATGGGCTAATTTGCATTTATTTGAAGAACTGTTATCTGAACACTGGTTCAGGTTCAAAAAATCCAAAAATACTGCCCAGGGGCATAAAAAAAACTATTTTTGTTTTTTGGGAATAAAATGTTCTATAATTCAGTCTATAAATGAAATATGAACAAACCCATCAGTAGAAACTGGAAAGTGGTGTCTGTACAGCAAGGATTATTCTTTCCACTTCCGCGAGGGACCGCTAAGGTCCGCATGACGAAAAAAACATCATCAGAGGGTATGGAACAAGTCCGCCAAGCTGACTCCAGAAAGTAGTATAAACATAAGTAGCCCGCAGCTGTCCCTGTGTGCATCCACACTGGAGTATATTTGAGGCTTAAGTGCTGCTGAAGTGGAGAATTTAGGCTGAGGGTGGCTTTAGTATGAGGAAAAACTCATTTTGAGAAAACAGGCTGTAAAGGTAATAAAAATAAAATTCTACACATTCATTTAATTGAAAATTAATATTTACAGGCCCCATATCGAAACAAACCCTTAACAACAACAATATATAACATCTAAAACACATCAACACTGATAACTGAGTTACAGCATGTCTGAACAGTCTCACCAAACGAACAGAAACAATCAGACTTCATTGTTTACATAAATCCGCCTGCATTTTCAAGATTGGTTGCTGGAGTTAAGGAAATGACCATATTTGGATACGAATGCATTGTGCAGGAGAGAGAGCTTTCCAACGGAACTGGGATCATATGGTGCAGACAGTCAAAGTCATGCTTGTGCTACGGCTCTGTGACGGAGCTTCTTTGAAGTGAGCCGCTGCAGCCCTTGCTGACTCTGGCTGACTGTAAAAACAGTCATGTCTGGCTGTATTTTAGCTGTGAAGGTAATAATGACGTTGTGTGTGATGTGTGTGCAAAGACACTGCAAACTTTGCTAAACATCTGAGATTAAGTCACAATAATAAGATGATGTTATGAAGTGGCAGTTCTGAGAAGGACATTTTTATTATAATTAAGGAATATGACAGTAGTGTGATGTCTTGTCATTATGCAGCTATTATTTAGAATTAGTAAGCCCATAGCCTACTCCTTATTTCTCTCATAAATACAGACACGGGAGGGAGGGGGAAGGTCACATTAAACTAGAAATAAAATATGTAAAAAGTATTGGTATCGGTTTTGGTATCGGCATCGGCATCGGTATCAGCAATACCAGCCTGAGTATTACTTGGTATTGGATCATATAGGAATTAAGTGGTATCACTCATCAATAGTTAGAATGCTAACTTTTAGGAGAAATCTACAGATGCACACAGACAAATTGTAGTAAAATAAACTACTTAATCCTGTCCCCTCCAAAAGTATTGGAATGGTAAGGCAAATTCACTGAATACATTTGGGTTTAAGATCAAAAGATGAGTATGAGACAAGAGTTCAGAATTTCAGCTTTTCTTTCCTGGTATTTCCTGGAACTCTTGTCTCATACTCATCTTTTGATCTTAAACCCAAATGTCTTCAGTGAACAACAAAAACAAAGGAGTTTGCCTTACCATTCCAATACTTTTGGAGGGGGCTATATATTTCACTTTTTTCCTCCACTAGTCTGAAAGAAGATATGTAAAGGAAATAAAGTATCACAAAATCAAAAATGTTTTCGCCTGCAGTGTCTCGCCTGAATTTAGATTAATAATAGCATTCTATCTCTGTTTTTATGTTCATTTCTTTTTGGCGCATGTAATTTATTTTTTGTAAAGCACATTGAGATACATTTCTTGTATAAAGGGGGCTTTACATTTTTAAAAAGTTTATTATTATTATATTCAAATAAACATCATTAACATTCTCTCTTGTAAGCTGAATGCAAAAAAGGCCAAGTTAATTTCCCCCCATAGTGTAATTGCTAATACAAAACAGTTAAATATGAACACACTGTTCTTCGTGGGTGATAATGTTGGAATCCCTGTTGTGTTCTAACAATCAGTGATAGACAGCAGCAAACAGCTGTACACTATGAAAATTCTGCTGATGAGCCACTTTTGGGATACTGAAGCACAAATGTAGATGCTTCATACACATTACTGCATAGAATGCAAAGGTATTTAGAGTAACCCTTGTTTTTCCATATATTGTTTTTCTGATTTTACATCCCTCCAGCTCTGACCTACTACAGTTTGTTACAATAAAAATGTTGCTCTACAATTACTTGAGAACTCAAGCAGACAACCTTCAAAAATCACATTGTACTTGCTTTCAATGGAACTAAACCTGGATCTTGATTTTAAAAAATCACAACCAGTGACTTTTACTGTAGAAGAAAAACAGGCTGTATGTCAAATAATGTGCACACATCCTCTGCCACCTTTTGTCTTGGGTTGAATTGGACATTAATTAAGTGCTTGACTCTTTACTGAGGCCAAACAAGAGAAAGCTGAAATACCTGCCATTGGTGGCATGGGGCAGCTCTATGAAAATATTGCATCATTAGCACATTATAGGTGTTTCTAAATGTCAGGCAGCCAAGAAGGGGACAATGAACCATTGGGAAACAGCCTTCATGCACAAGCCAAGCTCTTATTTTCAGAGTCCGCTGTGACTTTCGGAGAGGTCACAGCGGAGATCATTATTAACCTTCTGCAGAGGGTGGCAGGAAGTGAAGTCTGCATGTTTCTGTGTGCATGTGCGTGCTCATATTTCTGTTTTTGTGCTACTCATGTGTATGCACAATGAGCCAGGGAGAGAGAGAGAGAGGGGAACACCCAGAGAGAGCAAGAGAGAAGGGGAAATAAAAAGAAAAGGAGTGTACTCATAAATCAAGTCAAGGTCCGGCCAGTTGCCGTCGCCACTACTATTTTCTTCTCCTCCATGTTTCCCGACATTTGGTGCTTCCATCGTCTCCTCTTTTAATCTCATCAACCTCAACAAGTGCGGGAGGAAGGGGGGTGGCGGGCTGTCCGCTGTGTCAGATGAGGTCTGTCGATATCTCTCATCAAACAGGAGCTGATCAAAGGCTTGCCTGTGCCCATGCAGGCGGAAGGATTAAGCCACATCATGCACAACCTCCTTCACGAAAAAAAGCCTCTCCACACGAATAAAGAGATTAAGTCGAGAGTGAAATCTAATTCAAGGGGAATTGTTAGAAGAGGGCCTCCACGTCCTGCTCTATACCTGACAAGGTCTGTGCTAGTGTGAAGCATTTGTAAGCTCTGTTGCACATTAAAACTGACAAGCTGATGTGTTCTCAATAAATGAACTCACTAGATGGTGCAAGATAAATTTGATTTGTTTTCGACTGTTGTAGAGATTTAACAATGCATTGTATTAAGGCTGGTTGATGCCTGCACTAAATAAACCCTGACAAGGCAAAGTTTGCTCTTCTCACACACTAAGCACTGTCAAAGTGAGTGAAATCCATTACAAACTATGTGGTCTGAATGCTTTTCTGTTCTAAAGAAGAAGAACAAAATAATGTCCTGACAATACTTCAACAATTTGCTGATGACTTATATTCAGTGATTTTGTGTCAGCTATCAATAGATTACATTGATGGAACCCCACTTTTCACATAATGTATTACTGATGCACTGTAAAAAACAAACAAAAAAAACAATCAAATTGTTCTGCATCAACAAGGTTAACAGAGACTTTGCATATTTAAGTTGTAATATAGGAAGTTGTCCTTGGAGTCCTTCCAATGGTGGCAGACCATGGCCCCCCGAGGATCAATCAAAACATTATCATTACAGGGCCAATCAGCAGGTGGGATTAGTGAGGCTTTGATCCAAGGACTGGGCTTTGCTTTGTCTGATCCACTCCTCACAAAGCATTTACAGGCTTTGTATTGCCAATCATGTTCCTGTACAATATCACCCTAATGCTGTAGTACAATGCCAGAGTAGCATAATTGCAACACGAGAATGCTTCAATAGACCCATCAGACCCAAACAGTGTCCTGGAGATCGCTCTAATGGGTTGAAATGCCCTGTTTTAGAATCTAACTGTTGACCTGTATTGTTTGTTACAGAACTGTATTATTCTCTTTTAGGGCCACAGGTAAACACAGGCTATAGCCAGGGATGTAATGAGGAGTAAACCCACTTTACCAAAATGCACTCGACTCGATCCTTTAGTTGGTTTTAAATCTTAAGGGTGTAAATTCATATGATACATCCCAGTCAGAGGTATCCACTTCATGTAAGTTAGCACATTAGAGACATGAAAAATAAGACCTGAAAATGACCAGGGTTCAGGCCGTGCTCATTGGGAGGTTGCTTTGAAGCTGGCTCTCTTTGATGTGAACAAAATACATAAAAGTCAAAAGCATGCTTGTTTAATTTGGTTAACGAAGAGCAGACAACCTTATGATGCACATTGTCATCTTTGTTCAACGCATTAAATGGAAAAGAAAAGTGACAGAAAAATTGCAGCTTTCACACATGTTTTGACACTTGTTATGTAGTGCTGCCTTTGTTTTACATAATCCTCATTATTAGGTTAGACATAGTATCCCAACAGCACCGTGAGATCCCAAAGTTGGCTCCCAGCTCACAGTTGGTGTTTAGAAACTCAACAAGAGTTCATAATTCATTTTTAAAACATTAACAGCGTGGAACATTTTGGATTCTGTTAAAATCAGAAACATAAGTGTGCTAAATTTTACATTTATTCATTTAGCTGACACTTTTATCCAAAGCAACTTACAATTGCTATACATGTCAGAGGTCGCACGCCTCTGGAGTAACTAGGGGTTAAGTGTCTTGCTCAGGGACACAATGGGGGATTGAACCTGGGTCTGTCACACCAAAAGCATGTGTCTTATCCATTGCCCCATCACCACCCCATGTAAAATTTTAGGTTGATGTGTAAATGTTTTACATGCTAATTGGTAAGGAGTGTACCTAGGAGTCGTTTTATGTGCCAAACCTATCCAAAACCTCTCCAAACTGGCTTAAATGTGCTTCTCAAAATTTCACAAAATAATGTTGTTTTTTTAACAAATAATCTAAAAAAACAGGTAATTTCAATTTGGTGTTGATATTGCATGGATAGATATGTCCAAACCTCTCCGAACAACGCTATGAAGCCGTATTGTTCATCTGTAGCACAAGACTTCGTTTCTTTGGGTGACTTTACAAGTATTTACATCATCTCCCTGACATGGCTGAAATTGAGTTCTCCAGTCCTATGGCCATCTGCAGATCACGTCACTCTGTGACGCAGAGACGGTCTTGGACACATCACAAGACCTGTGCTTGTTCAGTTTTTTGTCTTCGGGGTAAGACAGAGAAGACATTAGTTCTTGCCTGTTGTTGGTTCAGTACAACAGCCCTCAAACTGAGTGACATAGAAAATTCTGTCACATTGTGGCAACATAAGCAACACAAGAAATCACACTGGGAAAAATCAGTAATATAAAATAAAAGTTTTACATATAGCCAGGGTATAAAATTATATACATACATATACATATTTAAAAACAAAAACAATACGTGTGCTAATACCTCACATTAGACTGCCTTTGAACACACAATAGAGGGGTTGTAAAAGAGGACTTCTTTGACCTCCACCAATGCATCCTCTTCAAAGGGGTCAATACTCCCGATATCAAAGCCTCAGCTGCTCTCTCTCTCAGATTCACTACAAATTTCCAACAACTTCAACCAAGACAAACTTTACATTACCCAGTTTTTGTCTCACAGGAAAATATACTGTAGACGTCGGTGTCCACAAACAAGGGAGCACTGCAGGAAGGGGTTAACTGCGTAAATGTAAACTTGCAAACAAGACTACAACCATTGTAGCTGCTCTGTGAAGCTGTACTTTGGCACAATGGTGCTTTGAGTTCTAACATTTGATAGTTAGCACTGAACACAAACACAGCAGCTGAGGCTGATGGTAATGGCATTAGTTTTGAAGGATATTTATCACAAACCAAAGTACGGGACAAATACACATTTTGAACTGAAGTTGACACTGAATGAAAAATGAAGTTATTTAAGTTAACTAGGATTTGCCCCCGTCAATCAGACGTCACGGCAATCCATCTAATAGTTGTTGAGATATTATACTCTGACTCACCCACCAACCGACAGACAGATTGGCATTATAATTTGTGCAGTTTAGAGCATGGATAGGATCTGGATGCGCATATAAAGTCAGACATATTTAAGTGTGACTCTCCCCACCTATGCATTGTTTATCCTAACTATGGCTTATGGCAAAAATGGAAACATGCTTTTCTGAAGCCACTACTTTAGATCCACACACCAACAAATGAAAATGTGTCACAAAATCAAGATCATGTTCTTGTTGGTGCATCTTTTAAGTAATGTACAAAATTATAAACATTTTGACTTACACAAGGCTTTTCTTCAACAAACCATACTGTGGCCATAGGCCAAAAGCTTTTACTGAAAGTATTCAAACTAAAAGGCATTTTATCTTGGCTTAGAAAAAGGGAAAGTAAAATCTCACATGCATAGTGGGAAAAAAAGTGAGTGTGCAGTGTATTTTTTCCCCAAAATATTGGCTTAGGTCCTGACAATTTGTCAAACATTTGTGCTGAGATGTATTCAGATTCTTCTCGGGTATCTTTTACAGGAGCACTTTTCCATTTTTTTCCCAGATTTTATCTTTTTTCACTCATCTTTCTATTTTAGCCTTGCCATGCAATTACAGCACCCATTAAAGTCTCCATTCTCTCCCCTTCCCTCGATAAAATGCCCCAGATCAGTGTCAAATGGGGAGGCCTGAAATAGTCTCCCTGTGACATGCATGTAATATACCAACCTTGAAGGATGATTCAATATTTATTCACAAATGTTGGAAAGCAGGGGATGTAAAGTAATGTTTCAAATGTCTTCTTTAGTTACGCACAGACAAAGGTTAGTTGCACTTTAACCACTTTATAAGAACATATTATTCAACAGGAATCAGGGGCACTAAGACAGAATATTTGGCAGAAGGATCAGATATTTTGTCAATGCATGTACAAGTGAACATTCTTTTGTCTATCATTAACTGTGAAAGAGGACAGAATATTTCAAAAATAATCACAGCACCATGTTTGAATTTGAGGGGCCCTTTAACGCCTTTATCTTTGCTGTTGCGAGATATTGTCTTGTAATCCCTTTTCTTTCAGTATATTCATGTTTCAGTTTTTTTTAAACTTCAGAGGCACCTTGGCATAAAGACTGTGCACATGAAGGGATATTTACCAGAGAAGACAGTACACGCTTGGGTGTTTGCATGATATTGCCATGGTAGAAAACTGACTGATCATCCTGTTGTCATGTGCAGTTGCCAAAGGAACTGGAGTCTGTGATAGTGATGCATCGCACCAATACTAGACATGGGATATAAAAAGGACACCTCTGGCAATATGTCAGACTTGCACCAGTAGACACAATCTGGGGTTATGATACATTCAGACCACAGTGGAGAATGGTGTGTCCTCAGCTGAGCGGATTTTGTAAATGCTGTCACATAAAATTGTGATAACATTCTTTCTCGTCATCCCCAAGAGAGAAGAGTGTGAAAGCAAAATTCTAAAGAGGAGACACTTTAAAGGACCATAAATAAGTAGGAAAAAAGGGAAGCTTTTAAACATAGTAGGTATATTATTTCCTCTTGACAGTATGGAGTGTGAAGCAATCAGCTTACTCAATATACTGTCCACACAATCCCCTGTGCTTTAAGACAGCAGGCCTACATGAATACCAATCAAGCCTGAATGATCTTAGAGTGCAGTGATAAAAACACCACAGGCAGAAGAAACATCATCCCACGAGCTGTTATAACCTCGAAATCCAGCAGCCTCACACATGTGCAGCACAACCTGATCTACATGCATGCACTGTACATTTCCACACCTGTCTGTCTTCCCATACAACCTCACTGCTAAAATACTGCACCAGCCTGCTATCATAAATTATGAAATTCTAAAAAATATGATGGAGCATGTGAAACATACAGTATCTGCCTGTATTTTGTTTAATGACGAGAAACACGTTTCACTAGTTTATGACTGCTGCAGATAAGAGCATCAACTAAAAGCCTCAAAAGTAATGTTCATCAGCCTGTCATAAGCCCTTTTTTTAAATGAAAAGGGCTCATCATGTCCAACCTTTTCCGAGGGTGGCTGACACTAATGAGCAGTCATTCATCACTGCAATAAAACCAGCGGGAAAATTATTCCTGCAAGTTGCTGTGGTGCCGGTGAATGACCAGTCATCAGCATGAGGTATGGACGACTTTCAGGTGCCGTTATGGGCTGCAATGCCTTCTCATGACTGTATATCAATCACTGGCCTCATTTTGATCACATCAGGATAGTAGATCATTGATTCTATTTTTAGACTATAAGTTAACCTTGTATTTTACTATAAATCCAGATATTAAGGGTATAATGAAATTGCTGTATTCTTTTATGAATTTAGATTTTTACTAGCAGTGGGCAGGGCTAGACCGAACAAGATTACTTTATGTTTTGTAAAGTTATTTTCTAGTACCATATGTACTTCTCATATACATATATACTTCTCATATACAGTATATATGGACAGCATGTGTATTTACTTAGCTGCTCATAAAATATAAAAAATGTAGGCGCATGTTTGTATAGTGTAAAGACCAAACAGTATAACTATACAAAATAAAAACTGTGTAATTGTAAATAGTATTGGTGGAAATGAATAGTTTGGAGAATGTAACATTAAGAAAATATGTCACCGGTGCTCATTTTGCCATCTTGCATGAAGTTGCATATATATTTTTTAGGAGGGAGGAGATCCAGGTAAATGTGAAGTTAGTCTGAAGTGTCTATGATAAAAAATTAGGAACACTAATGACAAAAAAATGAGCCAGAAAAACTCATAGGGCCATATTGTAAAATTCAAAAACAAAGTAAATAGAAAAACATGACATTGTCCATGCAATAGGAGGAGGTCCGAAATAATGTTGGTTTGAAGTTTTTCTGGAAGAAAAAGGCAAAAGCTATAGTGCTCTCATGACCATTTTACGTGCACTTTTAAGACAGCCCCTAATTTCAGGTGACCAGTTCCTGTGAGAATCGCACAAGGTGCCTGGTTTCAATATCAGATCATGAGGTAAAAATTAAAAAAAAGTAAAAAGTCAAGCTTTATCCTGAAGTGACCAACAAATGTGGTGAAAAGTGATTGAGAACAAACCTTGCTGAAAATCTTAACTGGATACTGCATCTCTGCTTATATTTTGGCAAATCTGCATCATTATTTTCTATAAATCATTTTCTGTGATTTTTCAATGGATTTATGGGCAATTTGAGTTTTGAGTGGAAATGTTTGTGGCAAACTGTGTCAATTTGGAAAAAGAAAAAACAAATATTACTGCACTGCGATGGATTGGCAACCTGTCCAGGGTGTACCCCGCCTTTCGCCCAGTGTCAGCTGGGATTGGCTCCAGCCCCCCACGACCCTGTACGCAGGATTAAGTGCAATTTATACTTCTGCGTCAAATCGACGGCGTAGGTGACGGCGTAGGCCACGGGGCTACGCAGAGGCTACAGCGTTGCCTGACGTGCCCCTCCTTCAAAATGTAACCACATGTCGAGTTGATGGGGACCGTAAGCTCTGTGATTGGTCGGCTGGGTAGCCTTGCAATGCCTCCGAGCCGACCGTAAGTACCCAGTGCTTTAAAGTACCATTTACTAGCGGCCACAACGGCGGCTGTAACACAGTGAATCAATATATTTGACCGTCGCAACCTGAGCGAAATGACTCGTTTCGCTATCAGAATGCAATCCATTCGGTTGGTAACATTTGAAAAGGCTACACCAGCAGCACATATGCAATTGTACCCCCATTTACTTTAGCGGAGCGCTAAACCGGAAGTTAGCCTGCTCGGCCGGCAAAAGTCAACACAGTGGAGGCTGTAGCGCTACTGCCAACTAGCGTTTGGGGGCAGAATGACGGACAGACCTACAGACAAGTATAAATGCATGGTTACGTGTGTAGCCTACGGCGTAGGTACGCATGTAGACCCTACGCAGGAGTATAAATGGGCCTTAAGCGGTTGACGATGGATGGATGGAAATATTACTGCAAAAAATGTGGACGCTTTTTGTTTCGGCGCATTATCTGTTCATGTGTAAAAATCTTCATATCACCAATTGGTTTATATCCACACTAGATAATCTATAAAAATCCCAGATTTGACCAAACAAAAATATTAGCAGGTCACAGGGTTTTTCTATATTTAATGTTTTTTTCTTTTATTATACATTTTACCACGGCTCTCATCTCAACACATATTTTTCTTCACTGTATATAAATGTCGGATCTAACCTGTGATGAAAGTGGAGAGATTTTTACCAGTGCTCCTGCCTGCAGCCTTACAAACAGTATCAGATCAGAAAACACAGAGAAACAGAGGGTCATAATTCATGACAGGGAAAAATGTTCAAAGAAAATGTGCATCCTTACACTCATGTACTGTCCATGCATGTACATAAACAATTGAGTTTCAGTGTTTCCTCATCAAAGTCACTCCTCTCTCCACTTCTGTCAAGGAAACCCAGTGGGATCCTGGGAAAGAGCAATGGCGGTGCCCTCCAGTGAAGGCCCATGCCTCTGCCTGGCTTTCACAGTGAAAAGGAAGCATTCATAGTTTCTGGGCAGTGCTTTTCTGGCTCTTTTATGGAAATGCTACTTTGTTTTAAGTTCTTTGTTTTGGATAAACAAAAAGGAAAATAACAGTTTACGCTAAATGATTGAGCCTGGTCTCTAATGCCTCAGGGAGGGTTTTCAAACATGAACCGATTGAAATAAATGTCATTTTTACTGCTTTTATTGTCAAAACTGCTCCCCGATGAGCCCATTAAAGTGTGTGTTTTCTCATGTAAAGTTGAAGTAAATTATTTTTTGTCCTCTTTCCCTGTATTGGCATTGATGAATATAAAGGCTCATTGTTATCAGCACCTTTTTGTTCTATTGCCTCTGTTGTCTTCTTTATGAAGTTCAAAAACTCTGCTGTGAAGTTGGAACAATTTTTATCTGTTTTTCTGTAATAAATCCAGTAGGGGAAAAGACTTATTTTTCTATTATCAATCTGCCTGCTGATCTTTTTGTGCCTGGGCCAGTGAATCCAATCAGAATGCCACCCTTAAGCTCTTTGATTCCGCCGACAAAAGTTGATGGTCTCCCAGCTTGTAACGTGCCTACAGTGTATCAGATAATGAGCGGGATTCGAATACCAGCCTGTGTGCTACAACAAGGGTGTTCTTGGTGTTTCCACCTGACGTCCAACGCGTCTTTGTCGGCCCTGTCTCACTGTTCTCTCTAGGGAAATCTCCCAAGAGCAGCTGTCCTTATCAATGTGCTGCCTCCCCACTCACTGCCTGCCTGGGCCACATTCTCCATGACAGCAGCACTGAGGTAGCCGTAATCTGCCAACACTTCAACAAAATTAAACCGCCAACCAGGCCACGGGGGGAGAGGCAATGGGGAAAGATTTCCTGCTCACCATGATATGGCAATGGAGGCCGCAGACATTAATATGGCTTTGCATCTGCAAGAAATAAGCACGGCTAAGCATATGAATCTGGAGCCCTTCGTGCTTCCACTGCTGCTTTCCTAAAGGAGTCAGTTCACCCCTTTTCCTCTTCCTTTACTGCCATTTGACCATCCAGATCGCTGCAGTGATTTGATTGGCTTCGTCTGATGTCAGCGCAGTATCATGGCGCTCAGTGCAATTTGGTTTGCTGTGTTCAAAGGATCAAAACTCAAGAAAATGCAATGGGAATGTCTTGGCTGAAATCACAACACAGCACCTTGTTGAGGACAGTTTTACTGACAACTTTTGTAGACAGAGACATTGCTTTTGGGTTCTTGAAATACAATGTTTTGGCACTTCAAGCACAACAAACCATATGTCAGTGAGCTCTTTTACACTGGTCTGTTGGCAGACACTTCTACAGCAAACATCTCTAAACCTTGACAAATCACACTGAAACTATATGGTTAGACAGATTGTTGTTAAAGCAAAAATACATGCTGTTGTGTGTGTAACTTGAGAACAGATTGCTCGATATGACACTGATTCACCGGACTCCTATTAGTTCTTATATATTTATGGATCTGCATACAGGGCACTTTCTAAATGAATCGTTGCTGATTAACTCTGATTTAGGGGGCCCTAAACTGCATGTATGTCACAGGGGTGAGTGTGAAGCAGCAAGAGAAGAACCCAAATGCAGTCTCGGAAAACAGGGAGAGTTTAGTGATTTATTGACAAAAAAAGAGGTACATAAGCTCACTGAATCACAAGGCATAGGAAGGCGTCGGCTACGCAAACGGCACTGTTCACATACTTGCCTGCGTACTTTGAGTGTACCTGGAGGATTAAACGTGAATCCACGAGGGGGCAGATCAGGGCCGGATCATCCCTCGCTGACACTCCTTCCACATTGCTGCTGACCTGCCTGTCTGTTCGACATACTGCCCCGACATTGATGTGCTGAATTGCATCTTACGGACGCGTAGCGTTAATTTCTGGAGACATGCACAACGTACACTCCAAAGGAACGCAGGATACGTGTGGCAGCCGAACGCATAGTTAAAAACAAGTATATCAGGGGCTTAAAGCATGCACAGGTCCATGGTCAGATACAGGTTCAGATAGCGGGAAAGCAATGTCATAAAGCAACCAAGCAACACTGACAGTCTGGCAGTACTGCAGGGTTGAAGAGGGACAGTAAAGGCAGGTGGGTGGGTGCCTTCAGGTGACTGGGACTGGAGAGAAAGTAGTTACTGCAGGACAGGGGGAGTGACTGGAGTTAGAGTCAGTGAGATGACAGGTGGAAAAGTCAGAGGGCATCTGGTGGAAAGGTAGAAAATGGCAATGAACATGTTTGGGGAAATGGGAATGTGGTTGGAGAGGAGGAATGAAACAATATAACCAGTATTTAATCAATAGTTCCCTTGTTGGCAGTGTACTTATTGGTGCAAACAAGTCACTACTGGGGATGAAACGGTATGAAAATTTCATATCACGATTATAGTGACCAAAATAATCACGGTAATCAGTATTATCACGGTATTGTAGAAACGTGTCTAAAAATATTAAAATGTACTGATACACACACTGAAACCATTTTAACAAAATTTATAAAGAAAACTTATTTATATTGAAATACAATTGCCATTTTGTTTGCATAAAAAATAAAATAACAGCAAATTCCTTTTGTAAACAAATGAAAATCATCTAAGTGTGCATTATCAAGATTTTATATTTTATATTATAGGTAATACAATGATCCCGTGGGCAATTACATGAAAACAAATAAGTCTTTATAAGACAGTGATAGTGACTGCAATGAGCCCCAAAACTGACATAAATACAGAGGAGTTTGTAGCGTTTCTAGATATGCTGGCTGGTTGACTAAATAGCGTAACGTGTTATCATGTGCAGTGGACAAATAGACTCTGCCGACACACGACGCACACAGCAACAGAACAATTTGTAGCGTTTTTACAAGAGCAGCACCACTGAGAGCTTCAGTTTACAAGCTGTTAGCAAGTCAGAGAGACAAACCAAAGCTAAAAGCTAACTCACCCTGCGTTCACTATAAGGTCATTTTCTTCAATCAAGTTTCCCTCAGCGCTCTCATAAAAACTAAAATACGACCGGACTTCTGAGTGACCGAAAAATCTCCGCAGAGTTGTCTTCCGCCGTGTTGTCATTGACCCAAACAAACCCACGTTGCATTCTGCACATTTGCGCCTGCTTCTGGGAGATGCTGGACAGTGTTCGCTGTGAGATTATAACAGCGCGGTTAGCCGTACCTGGTTATCATGGTAATTAAAATGTGTACGTAATAATAACCGTCGGAAATTTTACCATGGTTTACCGTAAAACCGGTAGTCACTACTTTACCAGAGAATTGAGAATGTACTGTTAGATGGTGAATGGCACACATTACCAGCAAAGTATATTGTTATATTCTCAACAGTGCTACCATCTTTTGTTAGCATGCTGGCTGCATGACTGAAGAAGATGAGAGGGGAAATGTGTATTTTGGATGATGATGTGTAACTTTTCATTCTTCCATCTACTGCAGATTTACTTGAGTTACCTGGAAACAAACAACACTATTAACCTGACACATTCATGAGAATAGCAGGCAATAAAATACCCACAGCTGGGTCTCTATTGCATTAGCGTACCATGTTTGATATGTGTTATTACTTCATGATAGCACAATTTTAATTACAATATCTGATGTGTTAATAATAATAATAATAATAATAATAATAATAGATTACATTTATATAGCGCTTTATCTTAGACACTCAAAGTGCTTCAGAATGCAGGGGGAGAAAATGCTCTCAACCACCACCAATGTGGAGCACCCACCTGGGTGATGTACAGCAGCCATTTGCACCAGATGCTCACCACATGTCAGCTTGACTTGCAAAGAATTGATTCACTTGGTCAAGACACTTGCAGAGATGATTGGAAAGAATTGTATTTACCAGTCCATTTTTTTTTTTTTTTTTTGTATTTGAAAATAATTACGAAATCCAGCCCATGAGTGGGGCTGGTGGGGTGGCCTAGGGGAAGAGTTAGAGAGGGTGAACTGTGAGCTTCAAAGAAATTCCTCCACTGACAGATTTAAAACACACAATGTTTCCATATGCTCAGATTACTGACACAATGCTGGCAATGAATGCCGACCAGTGAGAGGTACTAACACAGAGCGGTGCTATTGAATGATACCATGTTGAGACCCGCTACATGTTTTTTTTTTTATTGCTGAAGCACTTGTGCCCTTTTCAAGCTTTTTCTGAGGCCTTTTGTTACGCTGCTGTGCTGTTGTTAAACCTCCTCACCATGTCGTCAACATTAGGAGTGGTTCGGGGTAAAATATAGTCAGTTATTGCATATGAAACCAAATTCTCCCTCTCCTTATTTGAAGTATCTTGGGAAGGCAGTGCAGCTCATTGAGGGCTAAAACAAGGAAAGGGAAGAGAGGCATGAGGATTAGATAAAGTCTGGCAGATACTGAGACGATAAGAAGCAAGGCAGAAAAGTGAGGGGGGAGAGGGAAATGGAGAGAGAGGAAAAGACAGGGAGAGACACAAACAGATGAAAACAGAGAGGGGGTGGTTATAAAATGATTAAGGGGCATGCTATATAGAATTTCATGATTTGAAAAACACAAACAGGTCTGTCAGATGGCTCTGCCTCACCATCTGTTCTCTGCTGCCAAAATGTACAACGGGGAAAGATTTGTGACGCTTCACCATTTTAAACGTAAATAGCTCTCTGATCCAGCATTACAGAAATAATACTTTAATAATAATAATTTTTCACACATTTATACAAAGTACATATTTAATGTGTGTAAAATGGTGATGGCCGATATGGCCAAAAATGTTATGATAAAATGCATGATAAAAAAATGATCAATCGACATCGATAATTATCATGTAAAATATCAAATCATTATTTCTTTCAAGTTTAAAGGCTGATCTTTGCTCCTGAGTGAAAGTTGAAGAAACCAGATGGTTCATTGTGGTTTTAAACTTATCTTTATGGTCAGACCATGACAAACACTTCATTTATAACAATTATAATGTTAAAATTAAGTAAAATATTTTTCAGCCCTTTTTCCTCAAAAACATAAATATCTTCATACAATATTAAGTGCTGATTCATTTGTGATTTAAATGAATTAAATTTAATGTTTATTGAACATTTGCTGTGTTTATATTGAGGATTATATAGATATATTATATTGAGGAAATTATATCGCAATAATTATCATTTTATTGCCCAGTCGTAGTGTAAATATAAGGTAAATGTAAGAGTTCTGGTTTCCATTGTAGCCTGTTTGTAGTCCAAGTACTGTTGAATAATCATGTTTGAATGGGCATTGCTTGTAAACAGTTTGTGTGGAGAGCAAAAGGATCCGTTATCGTCTGACAATGATTTAGCTCTTTATCAATCTTGGAAACCTCGAGGTTTTTTAAAAATGTATCTGCATTTAAATCATTGTTATAGACGTTACCCGATTGGTAGATTATTTCTCTGAAACACGGCTGTAAATAGTCATGAAAGCTTGGATGGTAACTCTTATCATCCGCAGTCACAACACCATTGAATAAAGGGTTAACAGTGTACATGCTGTAAATATTCCGCTGGTATTTTTGCTTCATGGAGCACCTGGCCCCTTCTTGTCCGGAGCCTGTGAGTCTGGACACCCAGACTGAGGGCCAAAGTGCTCCTGGCTCGCTAATGCCACATGGACACACACACATTAAAAGAGGGACGATTTTTTTTGCAAAAGCCCCCAGAATGTAAAGTGCACTTGGTTTGATCACATACTATATACAGTACAAGGGGAGAACCCAATATCCCTTTACAGTATCATTCAAAAACTATTGATTTTTTTAACTTTTCATAAGAGCAAGGTGCATTATAGTAATATGATGCCTTCTCATCTCTGCACTGTGATGAATGGCTGTGGATAACTCCTCAATCATCTGAGCTTCTAGTTACTCTTAATGTGCACGGTTTCAAAGGTAATCATCTGAAAATGTGTTTATTTAAGGCTCTACGTGTAGCATTTGAACGTGAATGAATTATTGTCACAGTTATTGTGATCCATCAGTTTACGACAAGGGGCTGTGAATGAGACTCATTACTCATTGTGTGACACTAGGTCAGATTTGAAGGAAAATCTGTTCAACAGCTTTACAACATAGAAAAAAGAACAGAGGTTTCAGATTTGCTGGCACTGGCAGAAAAAGGAGTAAAAGACTGAATCAAATATTTAAAGTATCTTTACTGTTTTCAGTTAAGGCAAAGGAAAAGTCCTTAAAGATTCCCTGTGGAGTTTTCTTTAAGACTAGTAGCTCTACAGAGCCAAGTGGATGAAAGCTAATACAAATATATTATTCAGATTCGCACAGATAATGCTCTCTGAACACATACAATCCAAATTATTGCAGTAATAAAGCAGGATAAAGCTTGACTAATGCTATACAACTGTCATTTTCACCTCATAATTCCATATTGAAACCAAACTAACAAGTTGAAGTTTCAAAAGTGCATGTGAAGTTGCTAAGAGAGCTTTTCAGGTTTTTCTTCTCCCATTGCAAAGAAAACCAATGGCCAATTGTCAATTACTTTCTCATTTGTTATCACCATTCAGACCATCTTTACATTCTTCTGGGCCTCCTCCGTTTATAAAGAACAAGTATGCACTGTGACCAAATGCAATTCTGACTTGTATCTTCTCAATGTGATGTCTGTACAATTGACTGCAACACAGCTATATTTATTTAAACTCAGTTGAGCTTGACTTTTTTCTTTATATCATGCTTTATTATTTGATTAATTTAGATACATTAAAATATTATGTTATAAATTTAATTGTATATTTTGTGGACAGGGTAATTATATACCTTTTTTGTGCATGTAATAGGTTTGCACAGCTCTGAACTGCCTGAAAACAGCTCCATTGTAGTCCAGCCTTTTCCTTTTGTTGTCTGTGACGTCACAGCAAAATGCGGGTCATAATGCTCGCCAAGCGACTAGTCCGACACGCCCTCAAAAACACTGGTGGAAAAATACACTGAGATGCAGCACAACGTAAGAAGATGTCCGCCTGCTGCCTCTCCTCTCCCTCCAATCATTAGCTACCCTCCAGGCAGTCAGTGGACATAAAGTTGTTATTGTGATGTAGAGACAGAGCTCACTTCATCACATTATGGATGAAAGATACCTTTGTTACAGATTAATAACTCACCAACCACTCTGAAGCTCTTGCTCCAGTAAGGGGAACATATACAGCTAGTCCTTATACTAGTAGTCCTTTCAGATCTGCTTCCCTTCACCACTCAAGAGAAAACATATCTTCCACAAATTTACCAGCAATTGTATAATGAAGACAAGAACCAGTTACCTTTGTTTTCCTGTTTTACCAAAGGTGAAAGAAGTTCACTTCAAAGTGATGAATGAGATTTATCCATGTAACAACTTCTTGCATCAAAGGTTTAATATGGATATGAATGTTTGTACTTTCTGTACTTCTGACACTGAAACCGCAGAACATCTCTTCTTCTCTTGTAGTGTAACCCAGACCTTCTGGGATGCTTTCCAGTAGTGAATCATTTACAATACACAAAATATCCCAATTGCTGTCTCTATCCACTACCTGGAGGAGGAGTTAGGATAGTATTATATAGGAGTGTATTAGTATGATACTATAACATTAAACAAAAAGCATGTTCATTTAATAGTATACTGTAGTATAATGTTAATATATTAATTATAAAATGTTACTACACTGAACAAAATTATAAATGCAACACCTTTGTTTTTGCCCCCATTCATCATGAGCTGAACTCGAAGATCTAAGACTTTGTCTATGTACACAAAAGGCGTATTGTTCACAAATCTGTCAAAATCTGTGTTAGTGATCACTTCTCCTCTGGCAAGATAATTCATCCACCTCACAGGTGTGGCATATCAAGATGCTGATCAGACAACATGCACAGGTGTGCCTTAGGCTGGCCACAATAAAAAGCCACTCGATATTTTTGGAAAATGTTAAACATTTTCCAAAAATACCTATAGGAGATTGCATTCTAAGAAATACTGCATGTCAACAAACATGCCTAGTCATTAGCATATACATAATCAGACTATGAATATTTAAGTAGAGGCTCTTGCTCAGCAGTATTAGTTTATAAGAAGTTATAATGGCTGACATAAAAAGAGAAGGGAAATGACTGTGCCTATCATATTACAAGGGCTATTCCAGTGCTGTTTTACTGTCATAGTCCTCCTGGATGATTACAACAGCAGCACAGTGGGAGGTGAAATAAAGCTGTACGGCTGGCTCTATAGCTAGCATCAGATGACTTAATCAGGCCATAAAGAAGGCCTCACTTACAGATGCTGTGTTGCCCCTGTGCTCCGCATTTCATCAGCCCCAGGGAAGGGTGAAATATGCTTCCTCTGAAGGTAATGTGCCCTATCTCTGTCCAAGCGGTGACAAATTTATCGCCCCCTCGACTATTTACAATCCATCCGAGCCGTGATGATCTGGCTTGTGTTATTTAAGCTGCAGAGGTACAGCCATGTTGATAATACTGCCGTTGTGAGATACCAACAAAGTGGCACAGCAAAAACAATGGGAAAAGTAAAAATATATTTGTTTAATGTGTGAGGTTTTGTAATCACCACATGAGCCACCTCAGCTGGTTCACCATGACATGATTCATGATTAAAGAAAACCAAATGTGGCATGCCTTAAAGTAAGAGGTACTAAAAATGACATAAATAAATAAATGCAAAAATAAATTTAAATTATATATATTATTATATTTATATTTTATTTAATAAAAAATGCTATTTCTGTATTTATTTGTGTATTTCTACATTTATTTATATATTTATTTATACATTTATTAATTTCTGTATTTCCACATTTATTTATTCCTGTATTTCCACATTTCAACATTTAATTATTTCTGTATTTCCACATTTATTTATTCCTGTATTTCCACATTTCAACATTTAATTATTTCTGTATTTCCACATTTCAACATTTATTTATTCCTGTATTTCCACATTTCAACATTTATTTTTCCCTGCGCCTGTATGCTAATAGAGTGGGTGGTGCCAACATCAGCCTGAAGCAGGATTGGTTAGCTGGGGACGCATTGCAAACCAGACAGAAGCAAGTGATTCATCTACATGACACAAGCCGTAGTTAAAAGACTTGGTGAAATAATTATTTCGGATTTTTTACTGCGCCATTTTTCTCATCCAAAGGCTAACATGACGGCTAACGCTAGCTCCAATGTGCCATTAAATGGACGAGCAAAAGTAAAAAGCCTTAACTTAATCCAACCTGCTAAACTATATTTCAATTTAAAAAATGATTTAATGCAACATGACAACTGATGCTCCAGCAGCAGGATCTTAACATAACTTAATGACTTTAGCTTTCTACAGGATCAGGTTCCAAGTTTCTGAAAACCCGAAAGTTCCGGAGCATAACATTAAATACAGCTAACATTATCCAGTCTAGCTTGTGCTTTAATGCAGACCTCATGTCCCAAGACTGTCATTTAAAACTGTTCTAACTTGAAACGTGATGAATAAGAAAACTAATGTTATTAGTGATGGCACTGAAACGCGGTCTTAAACTGGCCCGGGACTACAGCATAAGTTACTGTGTCGGCTCCTGCACAGACACACACACACACACACACACACACAGCGGCCAGCAAGGGGCAAGGCCGCGGTGTACACCGTGTTAGGAAGGGAGCTCTAAACTACACCAGTTTACCACTGCTACGCTTGTTAGTGTAAGTATGTGTAATAAAACCTTTGTGGCTAGAATTATATTACTTTATCAATCCACCTGTGTGTAGTGTAAACATGTAGAAAGCGTTGTTTTAATCTGCTCTGTCCTCCAGTCTCTCATCTTCTGTGTGTTACAAGCACAGCTAACGTTAGCTTGGCAATTAAAGTTAGCCAAATGTTACAAACAAGTTAAATTGAAAGCTGCAAGTCTGTAACATTAGTCTAACTGTTTAGCTTAGTTTGCCCTGTAGCTTACAATTTGGCACACTGTTGTAAACTCAGTTGCTGGCTGAAACGAACCAGTTGCTCCTCTACCAGGTAAAGTTACCTACTGGTGTGACAGTTTAACTGGTGGCTAAAATAACTGAGCACAGACCGTGCGAATTACTGTATGATGAAATTATTGTATTTCAAAGTGTAGCCTACAACCTCTACAGTAGTAGAAATATGTTGTCCAGCTTTATATTGTCTGGCTACGGTAACACGATTCACTCACATTATATTTGTAATCACTGTTCAACCTACTCCCACACCAGCAGTGAGCATAGACCGTGCTACATCGTACCCCACATTCTTAGCTGATTTTAGTTTCTACACCCCTGCTTCCTATGAGCGACGGTAGATACAGCTGTTGGATAACAAGTTAGCTTGAGCATGTACCGTGGCCACAGCTGACTCCATGCTGTGTTCGGACAGAGTGTAACGTTAGCCTAAACTTCCAGACTGTTTCTCTTACGCATGAAAAACTGTTCTAACATCAACTCGACGTCAGATAAATAACGATACATGATACAAATGTTGACTGGCAAGACAATGTTGGTAACGATAACGGAATATAAGTCTACGGGATCGATGGTACGAAGCTGTATCACAGCTTAATCTGGGCGCTCTTCCACAGCTAACGTCTCCACTTTGCGGTCCATCTGAGTGTCAAACACCACAGCCTTTTTCCCTTATGTAAGTAAGAACACATGTAAATCGACTGTAGCACAAATCAGAAAGACAGCATGAAGTTTCGGACGGTTTATTGACGTTTTGCAGTGTTTTGAACAGTGACAGTCACCTCCATGATCACGCTCACAGTCCTCGCTTTGAACTAATCTGCAGGTGGGAGAGGTCCATGTGAATCATCGTGCAGCTAACAATGTAGCCTTACATCTGGGACTATCACCAGTTAATTTCCACCAGTTAAACTGAAACAGACTTAAAGCAGAGAGAGCAGGAGGAACAGAAGGAAAGACTGAAACAGACTGATATCTTCATTCTTTGTAAACATCACTCAGTACTGTGGTGTCAGATATTGGCTTTATATTGACTTTACTGTTAACATTCATTTTCCTGCTCTATAAACAACATTTAGTTGGGTGTGTAGCATTCGCATCCTATGTTGTTGCTAACCTTTATTATTATTATTCTTCCGTCACGTTTTTTTCGTGCGCCAACTAGTCCCACAGCTTTTGACGTAGAAAATCCGTTCAAACTCCAATGAGGAATGGGGTGCTATTACTTTTGTCATTACCTTGAATACTTTCCAAATTATTCAAGGTTTTCCGGGAAAATTCTTCCATTGTAAGTGAATGGAGAGACTGTCACAATCCTCCTCATACCTACTTCACTTTGAAAGCTCACCAGTTCAGCATACTTTCAGCTACAGACTTGATTTAAACTGTAAATTGGTCACAGGAAGTTAATCTATTAATGATGTATTCAGCTTTTTGATATGTTTTATGGTTTATTCACGGTCGCTGTCGACGTTTTATGCTTTTTTGAGCTCTTTTCTGAGTTTATAATGGGTGTGTATTGCGTGAGTTCTTAGATTTTTCTCTTTAACTCGCTGACTTGACCACAATTTTAACTCTTCGTGCATAATTTTAAACCAGAAATGTAGTAAATTTTGTTGTGGTTCCTCACATGGGCTTTTTAAATCCCTCGGAGTTATAGATTTGTCTCCTTCTCCATTGGCTGCCATTGTAAGTTCTCCTCAAATTTTCTTGACCAGAGCAGAACGTACCAGTTTTTCAACTCGCCAAAGTGGTCACTTTTTCCACTTTATCCAAACAAAAACTAGATCATATTGTTCACAAATGCCATCTGCCGCTCCCGTTCAAGTCATTTCGTCAACCTATAGTTTAGTCTCTGAGGAGGTTTGTTTGAGGCAAAGTCTCAGAGAGATCAAAGGGAGACACACACACAGACACACACACACACATACTTGGTCCTGTGTTCCAATTGGTGGACAGACGTTAAGCTATTTCTTGAATTAAGTTAAGTGTACTGCATCCAGAGTACTGCATCTGCTACTACAACCACTACTACTGCACTAATTACTGCTACTACTACTACTACTACTACTACTATTACTACTACTACTACCACCATCACCACCACCACCACCTGGTACTACAACTAACACACAAATAGACAGACACACACACACACTGTTCTCTTCATTGGAAACAGTTGGGTCTCTGTGTCTCACAGTCTTATAGTCCACCTTTCTCTCTCTCTCTCTCACAGTCCGACTCACAGTATTTTAGTCCACCTGTGTCTCTGTCTCACAGTCCGTCTCACAGTCCACCTGTCTCTGTCTCACAGTCTGTCTCACAGTCCACCTGTGTCTCTGTCTCACAGTCTAATAGTCCACCTCTCTCTGTCTCACAGTCCGTCTCACAGTCTTATAGTCCACCTCTCTCTCTGTCTCACAGTCCGTCTCACAGTCCACCTGTGTCTCTGTCTCACAGTCCGACTCACAGACTTTTAGTCCACCTGTCTCTCTGTCTCACAGTCAGTCTCAGTCTTTTAGTCCACCTGTCTCTGTCTCACAGTCCGTCTCACAGTCCACCTGTCTCTCTGTCTCACAGTCAGTCTCACAGTCTCATTGTCCACCTGTCTCTCTGTAACACAGTACACATGTATGCATAACTGTGCGGGCACACACACACACACACACACACACACACATTAAAGGAGACTTATTAGGCTTCTTATATTTTCTGTCTTATGTATAATGTTTCAGTGTCAGATGTCCATGTTAAACATGGCCAAAGCTCTACTCTGATTCTTAATGATGTCATACAGAGCTGGTTTTCCATATATGCTAATTTGCCTGCAGCCTCAATAACAACTGGCAACTCCTATGCTTAGTCTGTCTGTACTGCTGAGAGGCATAATCATCCTGCTTCAGGATCTCGGCCAATCAGAACACAGTGGGCTTTTGGGGGCGGCTTAAATAGACAGGAGCATCTATTGGTTGTTTAAGAGAGAGGCTGAAATGAGAGCTTGCATAAAGTTTAGCAATCCTGTTTAGCATTAGCCTACAGCCAGCATTCACACCGCAATTTCTCCAGAAATTGCACTGTCTAGTTGTATTTAGAATATTCAATACAAACCCTATATTGATTTTAAAAACAACCAGGCAGCCAATATGCGCACTTCAATATTTTTTTATTTACTGGTTGAATAATTGGTGCAGTAGGGCTGCAGGTAACGATGATTTTAGTATTCGAAGCTTCAACAGATTCATCGATGCGTCGTTTAAGAAGTACTTTTGCTTGGCGGTGGCGGCGTTGTGGCGTTCACACTACGTGACTGATCAGTGACAGGGGGTCACACACACTACAAGAGGTGACGGCTGTGTCACCCGAAGCAGGTCTCCAAACCACGTTTTGTCAAGAAAACACACGTGTCATGAAACAGCTGTTGTTTGTTATTATAAAGATGACAATTATAAAGACAAAGAATCTGGGTGAAGGATGGATTAGCACACGCAGGTAGCAGGAAACGTCTGAGCTACAGAGAGAGCTGGAGGTGAGTTAAAAGGTGCAGCTCCCCGGCACCCACCGACCCACTCTTGACTGTGCGGTTACAACTCATGGCCCAAAAAAGGAGAACAACAAACGCACGTGTGCACATTTTCAGCTGAGGTCTGCAGCTTACTTTGGCTAGCCTTCAACTCAACAATCAATCATGACTTAAGTTAAATGCTAAAGTTGCTGTTACTGTTACCTTGTCTGTGGTCCGCTGGCAGAACACAGGCTTCTTGTTTGCTTGCTTCTGTTGCTGAAGCGACAAGTTTTGTTTTATGGTGGATGGACAGTGCCATCATAATCACGTCGTGTTCACAGCATAAGCGCGATGTGCTACAGTAATAAATGTCCCTGCGAAACACTGTTCTGTATAGTTACATGGATTAAACGAAGCATCGATGCAAAGAATTTGCATTTTATTAATCGATTTAATCATTGAATCATTTGCAGCCCTACAGTGCAGTAGATGGCTTCCAGGAGACAAGCTGAAATCTCGTGAGACACATTCAACACAAACACACAGCGGGCACACTCCGGCATCACAACTCTCTTGGGCTTATTTGGTAGATTTTGGTTAGAGTTGATTGGTAGATTCCAAATAATGGCATAATGATGTTTGTTATTGGCTACAATTCTCCCCTGGAATGTACTTTAAACAAACATTTTCAGTATTAAGTGAGATTTTACATGTACCATGTCTTTTAACAACAATTTCAGTATTTAAAAGGAATACGCAGTATAATAGTGAGTGCTAAGGGGGCTGTCACACTGAAACAGAACTACAAACTAAGGTTAAATGTTTTTATTTTTTAATAAATTCTATGGATTACATGGATGTTATGGTGGTTGTTGTTTTTCCCCCTGCAAACATTAAAAGTTTTCCTTGTTTTAAGTGTAAGCTGGACATTCTAAAGTAGAAAATTGTAAAACACTAAAAAGTAGTTATTTAGATTTTTATTTCAACAAGGTGTTTGGCAGGAATAACACTTACTAAATATTAGTGAATTTTAGCATTTGCAGGAGTCAATGAAAAGGTTTAACACTAATGAAGAGTGAATTAATAAGAGGAAATTATGAATAACAGTGGATGTTATATCTTTCTTAGTGTAGAACTTGATTTCTTAGTGTGGTGTAGTGTTAAATGTTAACTTTACACTCTAAATGTTCAGACTTGCTGAGTAGCTAACCTTGTAGTATAATGGCCACGAGATGGAGGCTGCTGGCAGACCTGCTTTGGGATGTGGCTGACCAGCTTGAAAACAGGAAGTTTCAACTGTTACATCCAGTGCTGTGAATTGAAAAAGTACTCTACTTACCAGTACTCCCCATTCACATGTTGGCGTGTGTATTGGTTGGTACACACAAGGAGGAGGCTGGCTTGAAGCTTGAAGGAGAACATTAGCACAGTGTCATCCTGACGCTACATTGCAGAGGCACAACCTGAAGGAGTAACTAGTATAAATTAGTGTTTGTATAATGTTATACCATTAAATAAAATGTATACTGGTAATATATGCAATAATGAATTACTTCGATAATGCATTTGGACCAGTGGCCATGTTGCCCCGACCACTGTCTTGAGCGCCCCTAGTGGCAACGGAACGGAATTGGCTTCAGCCCACTCGGCAGTGAAGTCAAGACAGTAGTAGTAGTAGATCTGATCACGTCGCTATGACCAATCCTGCTTCAGACTGATGTCGGCACCACCCACTCAATTAGAATATGCGCACAGGCATAAATAAATATGGAAATAAATATATAAATAAATGTAGAAATCAATAAATATATAAATATAAGTAGAAATACAGAAATAAATGCATAAATAAATACAGAAATAGCCTTTTTTAATTACCAAAATACATTTAATTTTAATTTATTTCTGCATTTATATATTTAGTTATTCATTTATAGATGTAATTTTTCGTCCCTCATATTGAAGAGCTGAATTCAAAGAAGTATTTCTGCTTGAACCATAAAAGCAGATGTATTCAAGCCAGTCTACGTGACATATCAAAGCACTCAGGGTGGGATAATCTCATGTTTCTACCCCATTGTCATGGTATTCTAGAGCCTGAAGTCTGCCAAAGTAACTGCAAAGATGTATAGGTTGGCACTGTGGTACATCAAGGTATAGTCAAAATCATGTACAAGTCTTTTTGAATTGAGATAAAAGGAATTGGAAGTTGTATTACTTTAAAAAATGGAACTTGTATCCAGAACCTCTTGAGCTTAACAACTAAATAATAATGACACTATTTCAAGTGACTACGTTGGTTAAATAGACCAAGTTTTCAGAAATCAATTAAAATGAAACCAGAGGCAGGTGATATTTCTCCCAAACACAACAAGAATTTCTCTCAGAAAGCTAATTAGCTACTCCCATTTAATGAACCTAATTAGGCACCTTCAAAACCACTATTCACAACAGTGTTAAAATATGTATTTACTAATTTGTCCAAGATGTATTAAACCATAATCAATAAAAGCTCATTTGCACTTGCTAAATTATGAATGATCTGTGTCAGCTACAATAAATAGCTAATAATATTCTCCATGAAACACATAAGATTAAACTAAACGAGGCACTTTAAATTTAAGTGTTCAATTTGCAAAATTTTGGGCATCTGCATTTTTTGGACCTATTTATACATTGAAAGATTTGATTTTATAGAAAATCTCAAAATGAAATAGCCATATTGGCTTTAAAATTAGATTTGCAACTTCATGCTCCTAATAAGAAGATTACAGTGGTTGTCAACCGCTGAGCATGAAAAGCAACTGCAACAACCGTTTCAGTGCGGGTTAAATGTATAAATCAATGCTTCAAAAATTCTACAAGCAATACCAGGTCCATAACGATTCAAGTGCAAGGATGGATAGCCCGACTTAAACTTGGATGCTGTAAGTTTTGCTATGTTGTGTATTGTTTCACTGTTTATTTTGTAGGTTAGCTAACTTTGCGTTAGCATATTGCGTGGTTAATCTGGCTAGCAGGCTTGACGATGTAGAACTAATATTGTAATATCAAGAGACAGTTAAGAAAACAGTGTGAACTTTACGCCTCATTTTTAAGACCACTAAATAACGAGCATAGTTGGTTGGATGCCTGTAAAGATGTTATGTAATCAGGATACAAAAAAGTAACTGTATTCTGTTACAGTACAGAAAAAACAGATGTAATCAGATTACATGTACATTTTGTAAAATTGGGGTGGCCAGATACTGCCACAGTGGTGACACTGACAAAAATGTCAATAATACTGCATAACACTGTTGAGCCAAACTAAATCACCGCAAGGACATTTCCTTCACTGCAAGAGTACAACCACCTCAATTGAGCAAGAAATAACTTGCTAAACTCATTTAATGCAACAAGTCTTCCAAATTAAATGACAAAATACCAGAATTGGTTTCATGGAAATGTAAAACAAATGCGGCCTGATGTTTTGTTGACCCATTCATCCACCCCAATCTCCTCCCTCCACCCGACGTTCTCCTCCAAGAGTCACAAGGCTGCTACAGCGCTTTGTCGCTTGAAAGTAGACGGGTCATTTTTGGCAATTTGCTGAAACAACTGCTGCTGTTGTTTTGGTTAAGAGGACAGTCTCCTTGAATAAGAAGAAATATCTATGAGCACTGCAAATAAGGCAGAACCCAAGCAAACACCATATTGTGGTTATTGTACCATTTTACTAATAAATGTCTGTCTGAAATTAGTAAATCAATAAATTAAGATTTCAAACACTTAAAAATTGATCTTCATCATCATCCCTGACCTCCTACTGTGCTGAGTGTATGATTATAGGAAGTGATGAGGTCAGAGTCTAATCACCTGACCTTATACCAGCTTTCTAAATTCTTTATGTCTAATAGGTTCCCCTCTGGCTGATTTAACAGTTTGTGAGATCAATTTAATCAGGAAAGATCTGGTACTTTACATCAATGACCAGAAAACTGGACTGAAGTCTTGATTCAAGACGCTGGATGCCAAACCTTCATCAAGTGTATGAGACCCTGCAGAGACTAAAGAGACTCTTCCCCTAGACGAGTTCAGAAGAATCAGAATCAGAAGGAGCTTTATTGCCAAGTAGTGTTTTACACATACGAGGAATTTGCTGTGGTGATAAGGTGCTACACGTAGACAAACATACAGTTGACATAAATAAATGTAGAAATATATAAATATGGAATGTTCTTGTGTCTGTTACTCTGGAAACTGTCATCAGATCAGTATTTGCTCTGCAGTTCAGACTGTAGTCCCATATCTTCAAAGCTGTCTTATCTCAAATCCCTCATTCTTTTAATGTAACAGGATGCCAGCTGGATATCTGCCATGGGGTCATATTGTTGCGCTCGAATGTGAGAACATTGCAGTGTTAGCAATAATATTATACTTCTAAAGGGCAATATGGCTATGATGGAAAACTAATACATTTACAAGAATATCTCACTGCTGGAGCTGGTAAATAGACAACCAAGCGCAGCAGATGATTATGAGGATGATGGGAACTACCAAGTTATTACAGCAACAAAATGAAAGCTTAGATGTCTCAAAATATCTTTCTGACATATTTTGAAACTGTTTTATTTCATAAATTGTCAAACAGGATATTTGACATCTATCCAAATCTTTGTACTGCCTCCAAACTAACACTTAATGTTTGCTGCGAATACTTACAAACAACATGTGCACATACTGTAGGATGCTTTTTTTGCTCTACTAAAATGTACTGTGCAGGTGGGACTTTCACTGTGATTATCAGAGGCCCCGCTTCATTGATCATTTTAACTCTTGGCACTTTGCTTGGCAGCCCCCACTGCCATTCGCAGGATGTTCCATTATTCTGATAAGCACACATTCCAAGATCAACTCCTGAAAGCCTGAGAGACTGAGTCCATTCAGAGTTGTGATATTGTATTACTAATTGCCCTATGTAATTATTGTCCTTATTATTGTTTAGAATAATGGGGTGTCAATAAGAGGGAGTGTTATAGCTAACACAGTAACAGTGTTATAGTATTAGCCAGCAATATAATTACACACCTGAAACCTTTTCATTCCTTTTTTTCACTTTTTTCAATGGTTGTGTCTGACCAGACAGTGTCACACAACCAGCTAATGTAATTTGACTGTGGTATCTACACCAATTTACTGCACATTTCTGGGAAATTGTGATTAAGGCTAAATTTTAGTTAGTGAATGCCTGCATTTTTAGGATGCCTTTTGACATCCTGTGGAGAATCAACATTAAGCCTGTTGCATCACCTGTGGGTTATATACGGTATGTACTTTATGTGGGTAGAGCAATAGCAATAACAGTGCTTATGGCGGAGCAGATGTTAGGGAACTTAACACCTTTTCATATGAAAAATCTTTATTTTTTCATGTCTTCTGGCCAAAAACAAAAAAACGTACAACTATATCAACAAAATAAGAATAAATCAGAGAGAGAAGACCAGTGACACAAGCAAACACACATCTTAATGTAAAGAACCTCAGGGAACAGAGAGCATGGTGCAGTTATCATGGTTTTGTCAACAGCATGACAAACTGTAGGTCGTGAGATCTCTGAAGAAAAGTACAGTACAGAGTACAGGGAAATTGGCTCAGTGGCTGGTTGCAGGTGTTTGTGATGGAAACCAGCAGGACCTTTGAGTTTGAGTTCTACACACTCATCCCTAAGAATAATTTTATCATCCTAAGACATACTTTGGGAGTAGAAAATTGAGATGAGATGAGAAATGTATACAAACAATCCCTAAATGTCCAAGACGAGAAAAATTTATGCAGAAGGAAGGCAATTTCATGAATGGTAGGAAAGTGAATACATGTTTGTGCTTCAAGGAGAAAAACCGGTAGGCTAGGCCTGTGTCTTTTGTGTTATGAGGCAGTATCAGTGATGAAGGATCGTTAGTTAAGGATCGTGCAGACTACACAATCTTCAGCGTCGGCCGATGGCCATGCCGTTCACACTGAACAACTTGCCGTCTTGTGACGGGAGTCTTTAAGTTGTTGTGGCGTTCGCACTATGTGACTGAACGGTGACAGGGGGTCACACTACAAGAGCTGACAACGACTCTGTTACCCGACACTGGTCTCCAAACCACGTTTTGTCAGAGAGAGCTGGAGGTGAGTAAAATGTGTTTTGCGGTGAAAAAGTAGCTGCCTGCTCTCATTGGCTGGATGTGGATGTCGAGTAGGCCAACTTCTCTACATATTTGGCACGCTAGATATCTGTCAGACGTCGGTGATGTGTCAGAAATGTGTCGGGGAGCTGTTCTGATGCGTTGTTGAGTAGTTCACACATAACGACTGGGGACCGCAGATCAACCACTGACACATTTGCTTTTTGCCGTTACTTCCTTTCTGGCAGGCTAAATCAACAATACTACACAGGATAGTAACATGGGTGGCGTTAGTTGGTGAAGTAATGTGAAAAGCTAACGTTATATAACTTTGCACCGGATAACATTAGCAACTGCTGGGCATTAGCCGGCAAGCTAACATGACTTTCTCTGTGTTTCTCCAGCTTTACTAATGCTCACTTTGTTCTTACTCGACATCATCTGAACCTGTTTGGTCTGAAGGGCTTCAGCACTAGGGCTGCAGCAAACGATGATTTTAGTATTCGAAGTTTCAATAGATTATTTCAACGATTGATTGATGCGTCGTTTAAGAAGTACTTTTGCTTGGCAGAGCCCCCACCCCCCACCGCCGGTAACGGGTTCACCTGTGCACATTTATAGGTGACAGATATTTATTGTGTCAGGAGTCGGCTGAGTGAAGGCTGAGGTGTGGACCCAAAAGCAGATTCAGGCGAGGCGAGAGGAGGATGCAGTTCAAAATTATTCATTAACTCAAAACTTAACTCAAACAGGCTTCCACGGGAGCTCGCGACAAGAGTCCAAACAAAGGTAACTCCAACAGAAACATAATCCAAAAAAAAGGAGCAAAGACCCATCCAAAGATTCAAAAATACAGAGCACAGGAAAACACTCAACATAGACGGCACAGACGATGCAGACAATACAAGGACGTGACAAAGACAACTGAGGACAATATATACACTGGTAAATGAGCAGGGAGGGAAGCACAGCTGAGATACATCAGGTAATCAAACAAAGCTAGACAAGAATACTCGGAACAGAAGATTACCAAAATAAATGGTCACAGGAACACATAAGGACAGATCTACCAAAGCAAAACACAAAACATGGAAAGACAGCAAAATCAGGACACGGACAGAGACCAAACAGAAGACAAGGCTACACTAAAACATGGAGGTAAAAGACTAAGGACTAAGACAGACCATAATGAGAAAATACAGAAGTACACCGATAAGGAAAACACTAAACATGAACTAAAGCACAGGACCAAGAACTAAGATGAGAGACAAGACAGTTACTAAGAAAACTTAGAGCGAATGAACAAAATAATAACCAGACTACAAAACTCCAAACCATGACAATATCAAATAAACACAGGAAAAACAACAGCACAAAACCAAATCCTAACATATTGGTCCTTTCGGAAATTCATAGTGTGTCATACAGCAAACATCAGAACAACAACCAGACATCTGCTTTACAAACAAAAACATCACCCGAGTGCTACAAGTTATACTAAAGGCTCGTGCAGACTGCACGACTTTCAGCGTCGGCCGATGGCCATGATGCAGTTCACACAACTTGCAGTAATATGACGGCAGTCTTGAAGTATTGGTGCCGTTCACACTACATGACTGACCGGTGATAGGGGTCACACACACTACACGAGCTGACAACAGCTATGGCAGCCGACGCTGGTTTTCAAACCACGTTTTGTCAAGAAAACATGTGTAATGTGAAACGGGAAATGAGCGATCCTGCTCACGAAACAGCTGTTGTTTGTTATTATAAAGATAACAGTTATAAAGACAAAGAACCTGGGTGAAAGAACGGATTAGCACACGCAGGTAGCAGGGATTGTCTGAGCTACAGAGAGAGCTGAGGGGAGTTTAAAGGTGCAGCTCCCCGACACCCAGATAACTCCTGACTGTGATGTTACAAAAGGAGAACAACAAACGCACGTGTACATTTTCAGCTGAGGTCTGCGGCTTACTTTGGCTTCAACTCAACAATCAATCATGATTTCAGTTAAATGCTAAAGTTGCTGTTACTGTTACCTTGTCTGTGGTCCGCTGGCAGAACACCAGCTGCTTTTTGTTCAGCTGCCGTCGTGCTGTTACAGAGGCGACAAAAGTTTCGTTTTACGGTGGATGGACAGTAACATTACAGAGTTGTTGTTTTCAATAGCTTGAAATAATCCCATACTTTGGACACTTTCTTCTTTGTCCCTTGCTATTTTCTCTCTCTTCCTCCACTTTACAGCTCCTAAGCGCGATGTGTGACAGTAATAAATGTCCCTGCGAAACACTGTGCTGTATAGTTACATGGATTAAACGAAGCATCAATGCAAAGAATTTGTATCAAAGCATTGGATGAATCGATTTTATCGACTTAATCGATGAATCATTTCAGCCCTATTCAGCACATAAACCTTTACTGTTTTGGATCCTTACGTGGAGCCTGTGTTTTGCTTTGAGCCGGTTGTTTTATGGTGTTAGTGGGCTGCATGTCGTTAGCTGCCGTGTTGTCGCTGTAGTCTGAGCATAGACTGTTTATAAAAAGAGTCTGAGAGGCTCGGGAGCACGCACAGGGCTGAATCCGACCCGGAGACCTCACATTAAAAGCAGAATAGTGGCTGATGCAAGAAGCGGAGAAAACAGGCATGTGCTTCATATCTGAGTGAGTTGTGAGCCCACTGACAATAAGGCAATGACAATTTGATTTATTAAAATCAAAAACTTACATATAGCCCCTTTAAGTAACTTTAGTCAGATCAATTTTATATAACAAAAATAATTTCTAATACAAAAGCAAAACTTTAACAAATTATAATCATATCTTGCATTCATGGAAACATCAATAATAAAATTACAAATGTAAAAGTTGTTTTGTATGACTTGAAGTAATGTGTTGTAAAAAGGGCTTGAATCTTGAATGTAAGCAGGGCCTCAGGTTAAAAATACATGCAGCTATATACCGAGCTGCCGGGCAGGACAAAAAAATAAAAAATACATGCAGCTGGAGAGTCTAGACAAACATGAATAGAATCAGCATTAAAATCGGATAAAAATCGCTGAAAAAGTTTGACAACTTTGCCCCCAAATAAGGTTTTAAAAGCGTTTTTCCCAACCATTATACTTCTAGTAGGCATATGTCACCCCCCGCGCATGCGCAGCAGAAGTAACACAGGCCATAATGTCAGTGGAACCACACAACTGGCTAAAATATGTTTCCCGCATTGGCTGTTAAAAGCAGATGATTGGCTTTCTAGCAGGATAACCGCCATCTTTACCGTTATGGGCTTTCCCCACAGAGACGATGTGATTGAGTGGCGTGTCTCCTCTAAATTGTCTCTGCCTATAGTGATGCAAGGAAGGGCAGCCAGCTAACGCTACATTAGCTCGGTTTGCTTCGTAACGTTCAATTTAGATTTGTCGTTTTTACCGAAACTCAGGTACACAGATTCTCCACCTCTCGGTTGCTGTAACTAACATGATCCACATAATAAACAACAGCGCTTTTTTCAAAAGTTTAGAGGGAGATAACGTGTGTTAGAGGAGGACCCACTCAAATATTTGCAGCCAATATCTAGCAGTTAGATTTTACCTATAGTTAATAACTGACCCGAACAAATAGAAAGTATAACAATAGGTAAGACTATTTAAATGTATATACTTATATTTCAAAAATGCAAATGTATCAAAACTAAAGAGGAATTTGGCTCCAAATGAGCCCACTGAACAGCAGTGCTGTACACATAGGCCTACAGTAGGATGGCAGAACTTGCCCTACACATGTATGTCAAGCTGTGTGTGAGAGTAGTGTCCAGTGGTGGACAGTAACAAAGTAGTACTGTACTTAAGTACAGGTATTTGTACTGAACTTGAGTATTTTCTTTTCATGCCACTTTCCACTACTTCAGCACATCTCAAAGGGAAATATTGTAGCTACTTTTTACTTTATCTAACAGCTTCAGTTACTTGTTACTTTAAAAAATAAGCTTTTTACACATAAAACACATGAAGAGTAAAAAAAATAGGATGTTTTTTATTTAAATTAAATTACTTAACAGTTTATACAAGTCCAGCTAGTAGAACTACATCAGTTAGGCTAATTGACAGAAATTTAATTACATGAAACTGTTTTGGTATTAGTCATTTTTTATGTAAAAATATTTCATGGTTCCAGCTTCACAAATGTGAAGATTTGCAGCTTTTACTACAGTTAACTACAGTTACCACATTCATCGGGTCCAGCGCTTCCAACTTCCACTCCGTGTGTGCACAAGCATTCATGTTGCCTGGTAACAAACGTGCTTCTAGCGGGATCTTGGAACGTTCCCGGAAACAACACATTTTAATTTCTGATTGGCTTAACCACTCTGGCATTTAGTAGGCTACAGAGAAAGCTATAAACTCGGCACAAAAATTATCATCCATTAATTGAATATAGCGGGACAACTTCGAGGACGTTGTCTCTTAACTTCTCAGTGTGAGAAATACAAGGTGTGGTGAGTGAGCGTGTGAACTGGCTGAAATGCGTGTGTCTCAAGGTGAATGTGTGAGACTTGAGAGCCCTGTAAACAATACTGCAACAAAATGGCGACAGCACAGAGGAAGACCCATCCACTAACACTACAGTAAAGTTACTTACTGCGGTCCAACTAGTATAAAGTGTAGCAACAATCTCATTTATAATATTAAGTCCAGCTCACTAACCGTTTTGTTATCATCCAGTACATTTAGCTGTGCTCAAATTGCTGAGCCTCTAGTGAAAGATACACAGATAGTAATGTTAGTTACTGAAAAGGTGAGCTAATGATGTAGCACGTCAGCTAAATGCAGTAAATGTAACGTAATTATCAAGCTAATGTAATATTCTGCAGTGGGAGTTAACCTGAGTTTCCAGTATGTTGTGTGAAGCGGTCTCCCTGTCTGTCTAAAGCCTCTGTCGCATTGCCTTTTTCCGGGAGGATTGTGCCAATATGCGCTGCACTGTCTGAAAGGTACGGAGTCGTTGTTGATCTGCCACTGAACCTGGAACATTGAAGAAGCAGAGCCTGAACATGTCTGGAGAATAGCCACAGTCAGCACGCCAGTGTTTCCGCGTTTATTGCAGGATTTCTATACGAAAGCGGCTGTGTTTCGGATTATGCTCGCTCATGAGTTGAAGCAAGCCGCATACGAGCACACGCCTGGACGCTATCTTAAAACTGCACCGCTAGTGGCTGCTGAAAACTCCATAATGCCCCTTGTAATATGTAGAAATTATCTGGAGGAAATGATGGTGGTCCAAGCTAATGTCATGTCACATGTAATGCTGTTTGTGAGTATTTGAGCTGTCATTTGTTTTTGAAGCGTCTTATAAGTGTATATTGACCTTTCAATAAAAATGACAACATATATACATAGACTTTAGACTTTATTGTCCCCAAAGGGAAATTCCTTACCACAGCACTGCACACATCAGACAAAAATAGCAAACAGTAAAAACATACAATGACAGACAAAAGTACTCACTCAGGCCAGTTCAGTGAGAACTATTATATAAAGTGGGGATCAGGCTTTTCCCAAAGCGAGACCTTCCGCACCTCAGTGCTCTGTACCTGCAGTAGGGTAAGATTATTGAGTGGCTGTGTGATGTCCTGGGCTATTGAGGTTGCAATGTGTGCAATGGCCTTATTGTGTAGCTCTGGGTTTGGCGTGAGGAGACCAATTATCCTGGCAATGGTGGTTATGCGTGTGAGTTTGGCCAGATTAGTAACGGATAACATGTTAAAGAAGCAGGTGGAACACTACAATAGGATGGGCTGAACAGTGCTCTGGTACAATAATAGGAGGCAGTGAGGGGCAACATAGAATTTCTCTAAGCGCCAGACCCTTATTATGGGTGCATAAGGTCTGGCGCTTGAGAGAAATTCTCATCAACCACCCCAGAGACCCAGAACTTGATTTGTGATAGCAGTACCTCCGGTTCCAACAAACACAATTGGCCATTTGTGTGGAAAGCCAGTGAGGGACCTTGATTGGGGCACCTGCACAGTGGGATTACAACTGGGGGATAGTGTGAACCTGTCACGTGTCACACTCTCCCACTGACGGTCCTCACTGGCGTGTGAGAAGGAGCAGCTCGACACCTTGTATGGAGGGAGCGCATTGCTGTCTACACCCTTACCAGCAGAGTTAGCAGTGATAAGGACTGTGCAGTGCACGATGAATTGTGAATTGTAAATTGGGGAGAAAGAGGAGTAAAAAAAAAAACAATGGCAACATTACCTCCAGTAGGGTTGGGTGCCAATCAGATTGTCCTTCTTCTACAAACCAGGCCCAACACGATAAGCACAAGGACAGCCGGCATGTTTCACTGTGCACACCACGCACATCAAACTGCCACGAAAATAAAATAAATACATTTTAAAATCAATGGCTGGACCAGCTGGCCAGTGTTTTAACATCCCCTGTTGGTTTCTCAGCCTCTCTTAACACGCGGGTTCCCAACATCCTTCTCCTCTTCTCTGTGTCAATACAATTCCCTTCCACTTGTCCTGCTCGCCAACTTCTCTAAGCAGTGGATTCAAAATTATGATTGCTTGTTGTACTGTGACTTTCCTTGCCGCTGCCTCTCAGTCACCTACATACACAGTTTACTTCCTCTACTGTACCCTCAGGTCCCTTGCCTCCCTTGCTCTCTCCATCTACACCCCCCCCATTCTCTGCTTCATCTTGCTCATCCTCTCTCCATCCTCCACTCACTTCAGTGCTTTTGTGATCGGAGTGACAGGCTTTACAATATGTCGCTGCGGATCTGCCTCACCTTTAATATTTCAATAAAATGCCAATGCAGGGTGGTGTAGGACCCTGGGGAATTACTGTCAGGAGCCTGCTCTGTCTTTCTCTACCTCTCCGGGTCTCATTCTCTCTCATCTACCCTTTTCAGTCAAGACAAAAGGCTAAACAAACATCCACAACCAGTAATTATCATAAACAATATAGAGGAAAGATGGATCCGTGTTCAGTCATTGCTGAGGACAAAAAGTCAGTAGAGCCTGCCATCTGAGTTGAGAAAGCTAATAAAGAGAGGTAATGGGGAAAAAAGTTTAAAAATATGTAATTGTTTAAAAATTAAACAGCTTTGGGGACCTTAGAGAACCCTTTTATAGGTTGAGTCTCAAGTGTCCAGAATTGTCTGAAGAAGCCTATGATGTTATGCGTTTGAAGTAAAAACCACATTTACTACAAATAGTACAAAACACAAAATCATGAATGAGGTAAAAAAATTTAGCTGCAAATGCAACTAGAAGAGTGCACTCATAAAGAGCAGATCTCTGTCTGGAGGGTGGGGAATATGGAGTGCTGGGCAGACTGTGTGTCCAGCGTGTATGCATGAGAGTAGTGGAATGAAGGTTACATTATCAAGGTGTAAACAGTAGACAATCTATATGGAGACAAGCCTCAGACAATTCCAAAATACCAGATTTGTAAAATGTGTATTTCAAAGTGACAATAGCCATGTTCCCATCTAATTGTCATGTGAATTTCAAGCGTACTTTTGAAATGTCACAAAAAAGAAAAACAAAAGATATTGCGAAATATGTGTGTTTCCATCAGCTGGTTTGGAGCGAATAAACCAGGCTACGGAGTTACTTCAGTAGCTGACGTTACACATGGCTGTAATAAACAAGATGTATGTGTTCCAAACCAGAAACAAAACTAGTCGCATGAACCTGATGGCCATTGATCTTAGAAAAATGGAGAGAGGTCCTCAGAAATGTGTTTCAAGCGGGCAAGTTACCAGCCATGTCTCCACACGTTATGGGAATATCCGGTTTTATGCCGAGTTTTGCATGCCTGCTGAGAATTGCATGCACCTCCAAAAAATGCTTTTAAACGCTATAAAATCCTCTGTGGGGTTCATCAATGGTTATAAGTGAGTCGAAGTATATATTTTATGAATGTAGCATTCATGAGATTCAGCCAAAAAATGAGGTTGACATTTTTGTCTTTTATTGAAATATCTTTTGGATTGATTGTCATGAACTCTGGTACATTCAGGTTCCACTAAGGATGAATTTTAATAATTTTGGTGATCCTTGGACTTTTCATTTTGCGTCATCATCAGGTCAATTAATTTGGCCAATATTTTGGTTTACGAACAAATACCCGCAAAACTATTGGCATTCTCATCAGCATCACCTGTACTTTTCTAACATGCTATGCTAAGACGGTGAACATTATAAACAACACCTGCATGTCAGCACTGACACTTGTTAGCATTTAGCTCAAAGCACTACTGTGTTTCCTCACAGAGCTGTTTAAGTCTCACAATGGCTTTAGAGGTTTAGTCTTATTTTACCAGGTATACTCTTGGGATTGAGATTGGCCAAATAAAGCAGCATACAGCAACTGTGTTAAATCAAACAAAAGTATAATACTGCAGCCTGAAACATAAAAAAACTACCCCTATTTGCAACATTATAATATTATGTTATGTTATAAATGCCCACAAAAGGCAGCAGTTCAGTAGCAGAGCAACCTATTTGCTTTATTTCCTTGAATTAATGCCAGTTATACAGCAAAATTAATATTTATCAAGGTCTTATCTGAGGCTTCTTTGAGCTAAATGTGGTTAAATCTTATTGAGTAAACTCCCGATAACAGATGATCTACAATAGATGACTGAGCACCATGACTAAAGAGCATATTTACTTTTCCCATCATTATCTTCCATCAGCATGTCTTATTATGGAGTTACTGTAAAAGTCTCTATTTATTTGCCTGACGTGATGTTATAATCTCAATTTAGGATTTAAAAGTTATTTCTCATGGGTGTACCTGCAACAATACAGAGGGATATTGCTTGACAGCGTTTCTTTGTATCTGAACTGGAAGATTTGTCTCTGGCATAATAACCACGGTGAAAAAGACTTTGCATACAAGGATTCAGGATCAGTCCAGAGGCATCACTAGGACTCAATATCCTAACAGAGATCTAGAAAATGTGTGTGTGTGTGTGTGTGTGTGTGTGTGTGTGTGTGTGCTTGTGTGTAAGATAGAGAGGGGGGATATGTGAGTGAGACAATGCTCCAGTCTTCGATATTAGAACATGGCCTGAGGATAATGGTTAGCACTGGGACCTTTGAATTCTTAATCCAGAAGACAAGAGGCAGTGATTAATCATTGAGGAAATCTATCATAGCAACAGGTCAAGTATGTATGTTTGATAGGCATTAGCTGGGGGCTAATACTCACCGTTAAAGAAGTTAGCGATATCACCATTTTAGTGGACGAGGAGTCTCTTGAAATTCTTGGTTTAACTACATTTTCATCTGGCTTAGAACAGCACCATAATGCAAACACACGAGCACCTCTTAAAACCTGCCAGTGTTAATAACCATCAATTGATTGGATGGTGGGAGGAAGCCGGAGCACCCGGAGAGAGCCCATGGAGACACTGTTTGGAACATGCAAACTCCACACAGAAAGGCCTGGGACGCCCAAGGTTCAAACCCCGGACCTTCTTGCTGTGAGGCGACAGTGCTAAACACTGCACCACCATGCCGCCCCTATGGAAAGTGTCGACATGATATAAAAACCGCCTTTGCTCATTAAGCCTATTGTTACTCTACAATTGTGTGGTTCATCAATGAAGTGTATGAACTACACTGCAGACTGGGGTCTATGTTAACAGTGACAGTCAGATCCGCGTTATATACTTTTGTCTTCATGAAACGTCTGTAACCCCACTGCGCTGTATAAACTGATGAACTAGTCGTGGGTCAAATCTCTCTCTCGTCCAGGCGCTCTCTCTCCCTTTTCATCCCTGCAGTTCTCATGTTCCTGGTTGTTGACTGTGTAGTTGCTGTGGATGCTTTAACATGCAGTATGTTAATGTTTAAGCTTCGTGTCTGCTGAGGTGTAAAACGTTCCCAAATTGTTGTTTACTATTGGAATATACTTAGTCTGGAATGACATGAAAATCATCGTTTAGTATGACATCATTATATAGATTGACCTCTCAGCATCTCCAACTGTGACTGACTGCCAGCCACCCTGGTTTATGAAGAGCTCTTCTGACAGTCACAGATAGAGAAAGAAATAGTTTAATAGCCATGCCTACATCAGGCACACTCTGTAATATTGAGTGGTGCTTTATGAATTTAGGCGTGGGCGGGCCCTTCTGGACTTCGAAGCCAGAAAGAGTACCTTATGGCCCAGGCTTAGAATAACATCTATAAAGTTATCGATTTTCATGTAATCAAACCCTGTTTTTGATGCCATATATCAGAATCTTTACATTTACATTTAATCATCTGACGCTTTTATCCAAAGCGAATTACAATTGCTATACATGTCGGAGGTCGCACGCCTCTGGAGCAACGAGGGGTTAAGTGTCTAAGTGCTCAGGGACACAATGTATGTGTGGGCACAAGTAGTGTTTTACACATACGAGGAATTTGCTTTGGTGATAAGGTGCTACACGTAGACAAACATACAGTTGACATAAACAAATGTAGAAATACATAAATATGGAATAAACAAATGCAAGTTATATAAGAATAATAAAAGAATAGAGAAAAAAATGCAACTGTTTGCAGAGAAAGAACAATGTGGCAGATATTTACATGTGCATTACTTTTGTACGTTTGTGTTGTGCAGACGTATTGCAATGGAAGAGAATATTGTGTACATAAATATATAAATTGACAATATAAAAATATAGAACCACAACGATTAACAATTAACAACAAACATTTTTTACGATTTTTCAGGTATAACCATTCAGTGTATTTGCATTCTTTATTTACCTCTCTTTATATGGCTTATATTTCATTGTTAGTGGCGTCCACCATTTCTATGTGGGATACAAATTGCCTACCTATGCATACCTACTGTATGTAAGCTGTATCAGTGTTGTATTAAGGTAATGCTAAAGCAAACCCAACATGTCCTGCTCCTGCTTGTACATTTTAAAAGCATTCAGTTGGCAAAACATTGGGTGGAACTGACTGCGAACATTCATCAAAAATGCATCTGTTTTAAATATCGCAAGGAGTTACGGAACAAGAAGTAAGCAGTCACAATGAACACCTGTAGTATTAAACTGCACTTACTGTTATCACCTGTATCCACATGTGTCACCAGAAATAACCACGCTTATGGCATTACTTAAACATTTTGTTGTCTTTCATTTGATATTTTTTGTCAATATAAGAACAAGAACAATATAAGTGTTCCATTTGTTTATGTGCAGCCAAAATAAGCACTCCTTTAAAGAGACTGGAGAGATCAATACATGAAACATAACATAATTAGTTGGTGTGTTTTCCTCTCTCTTTTTTTCGTTTTCCTTTTCAGCAAACATGGCTTTAAAGTCAACCTTCTTTTCACTTTAATTTATAATTTGGCTTTAAAATTTTAGGTGAAGCTTTTATATCATCAGCTCAACCAACATGCCGTTGAGACCTTGCTGCGACAGACATGCAGTGAGTCTAGAGTCTGTGGGTAAATGGAGGAGAAAGGCGATACCTTGGTCGCCTTTCCTTCAGTTCATTCAAATGTGAGGTTGATCAATGCCTTGGCTCTGTATGGACTGGGACTGGTGTTCCTAGGCGTCACTGCACTTGTTTGTGTAGACAACCCCACCTAACCGCCACCAGCCCAATCACACGTCTGAGACTTTCAAAAGGAGAGTATTAGTAATTAAAAGACTCACTGATCCCTGACAATGATATGCTACAACTTCTGTGTTTCATAGTTGTTCCTTTTACTTACTTTTTGTGTCCTTTGTCTTGTTGTCTTCCACACTTAATCCCAGCACTGTTGTCCTTTCTGTTTCACAGGGTGTGACCTCAATGACAAGATAAGCAGCCACTAGATCACAAGCCACAGTCAGTCAATTGTTAAGCGATGAAGCATTGAGATGACATCATTATGCGCTGAAATATTAGCCTGAGCCCGGCACTATCTGCCCATTCCTGTCACTTCTCCCAGGCCTTCTTTTTACATATTCATTGATGTTATGATCTCCTTGGCGTGCACCTAGGGGAATCAGGGGGATAACCTAAGTGTTCATCTGTGCCCGTGTTTATCTGGGCCGCGGCATGGGGGTGGGTGTTAGGGTGCAGAGCGGAGGAGCCAGGGCTCAACTGGGTGTGTGTATACATGATTTATGTGGCTTATACACCAAAGGGGGAGAGAGAGACGACCTTCCTTGCAGCTGGAGCCAAAGCTATCTCCCTACATGTGTAGAATGCACTTGATTATTTATTTGCTTGTAGGCAGAATGTTACTATACGAGAAATGTCGCATTACAACATTTAAGGTGGGAGATGTATTGTTTCAAAGATTCAATCAGGGTTTCTCTTTTATTGCTGCAATCTTAGGTTTTATGTCTGGACTTGAAAGTGGATGTGCTTTAAGAAAAGGTTTGCACCTTTTTTTTTATGTGCAAAAATGTCCATTTTGCTGCTGTTTGCTGCTGATTGAGACAACAGAGATTCAGCCCTTAGCAAGTTCATGAAAGGTTTTACTTGTACTCCTCTAAACCTCTGCTGCGAACGGTGTGTTTTTAACATTACATGAAAATCAAGACAGACAGACGCTGAAGTATGAGCCACATATTAACAAAAATAGAACAGACGGGTGAATCACATAGTTCAAATATCACACATAATGCACAAAGTGTTTTATGGGGTTTGGGGGAGGATGGCTGAAAGAACAGAACAGTAATTAAATGTCTCTAATAGTTGCCTTAGAACACCCCCTAACCACATCTATTAAACTACGTAAGAGCTTGTAATGGGCCCACTAATGCCTGCAGCACTCGCATGTGGCTTTACAAAATGAACGTGTTTCCAGTTGCTCCCTTTGCCCTTCGGTTCACTTTGACAATTCAAGCCTAAATCAATTGTGTGCCTGACTGTTAGGAGTTTTTAACCCTTGTCAAAACAGTGGAACGTGCAGGAAATGTTGCATTCAATTGCTGCGGTTGAAACCTTGTACTAGAGTTCACAGCATCACGATTGCAAATAGGACCTTGCATTGATTTGGGCTTTCAATCGTATCTGACATACAGGCCACTACAAAACATGTCGAACCTGTTTTAGATTACTAATCTGAACAGACATAAAAAGTATGCATGTATGTATGTGCGTAATGTATTTTCACTTTGCATGTTTGTGTGTGTGACTCTCCTTTTACTGCATTCAAACCAGCTGTAAATTCACTTTGCTGTTGTCATATTACATTACTTACAATCACATTTCACTGAACATTTACTTGAATCTTATTATATACACATCATACATTAAACGACGAGGCGATTTGCCATGAATGTGGATGACAGCTTGTTAGTGCAGATTAAAGCCCTACACCTTGTTGACTATACATGTTAGGAGAAAAGTGTTGAGAAAAAAACCTATTTACCTGTCCTCATTAAGACCGAACCAGTCACCCGTTGCTTATAAAATACATTGGATACGCTGTATCATATGCAGTTGTTTATGTGACAGTGCTGTCACAGCTGTCAAATATAGGCCATGTAAAACCCCAACAAAATGAGAACGCAGGCAGCATGCTTCCTAAGACGAGATTGCTCTGCGGAGGTGGTAGGTGACATGTTTATCCTTAATTTTATGGATGAAAAGTATGTCTGTGTGTGTTCATTTACCTATCCCGCTGAGAAACTGCTGGTAGAAGAAGTGTTATACTGTACGGTGACAGTGTGTGACCTTACTTTTCCAAAGGTTTAGTTCAGGAAGAGAACTACCAGACATCCTCTTTTCATCTACTTTATTCAACTTCAGTCAACTTCTGGTCTGTGTCTTGTCATAAACAAGACACAGACTAGTCTGTCAAGTGAGTATGTTTACATGCACAATATGTTTTGATCCCTGGTTTTAATAATATATGATATGAAACCTTGTTATTCATATTCCTGCTCCAGCTTACTGTCCGTCTAAAAAGCAGTGCCTTTGACTCAACACTTATTCTTCAACTTTCTTTCTGTACTGAGGAACCTGCACCTCAGTTTTCTGACATAATTTGGGAATGTCCTTTTTTAAGAGTAATTCTATTTGCATTACACAAGTTACAGTGCACACTTAGCCTGCAGTAACCCTGCATTTAATTTAATTAAGTAACTTAGATAAGTGGGCTGAAAAGCTCCACATGAAAAACAGAACCTGCATCACAACTTTTCTTTGATTGTTTCCTGCAGTATTTTATATAGTGTCATATAGTATTTTGTATATGTATAGAAAAAGTCAGATATGTTGGGGTGGGAAGGTCTGCATGGGATTCAGCAGACTCCTTTCAACCTCAGCATTAACTATGCTCTGCATCGCTTACTGACAGCTGTCGTTCCAGGAGCAAATCTTGCGTATTTGCCTGGAATGGCCCCGATCATCCTTAGTTTCACATATATATTAGAGTGCAGATCATTACAGCTTCAATCATTATATCTTTTGGTTACATGACTCGAGTTGACATACATGTGCAGTATCCTGGTCTTATCCAGGTTTTTGATCATATTTAGAATATAATGTTTGTGTGGAACATACGTAGCCTAACCAAAGCAACAGCCAGCAGTATAAAGTAATGAGAGAGGGCTCAGTTAGAATTTAGTTTTTTTAAAACAAGCCCACCGACGTGTGTATCTAAGCTTCAAGGTTCTACTCCTGTATGCACTTTTACGAATCCCTATGCGTTTGCATGCCTCTGCACTTGCGCCAGTGGCTCACATCCCCTGCTGCCAATACCTTTTATGAGATGGAGATTCCTAACAAGGGAATTTAATGTGATGCCAAGTCATGTTCCTGAGACCTTTTTGCCATTCTAAATGGCTTCTCATCCTTATTTATACACTGCTGTCCTGCTGGCAGCACCTGCACATGTCCATACACCACGTCAATCTGCTATTATTCAGCAGCATGAGACTTACTACATGTAAGCATGGTCATGATTTATATTCACAGTCACACTCAGGCTTGCATGCTTTTTGCTATGATTTCAGTCCGATGGGTTGGCAGTGTGAGCCTGTGGTTAGGGAGGCCGTCAAGTAGCCAAGAGGTCACCGCTTTGATCTCTGCAACAGCAAGTGTGTCAGGCTGTCAACTAATCACTGTAAGTCACTTTGTTTGGGAAAGTCAGCTAAATGCATGGAATGTAAATCATTTCTCACCTCAGCAGAAACTTTTTTTTAATCCAATACACTGTCTTCATTGATGTTCATCTGATAAAGTCCCTATAGACATGGAGCCATATTGGAATCACAGCAATGTTCAAATACAAAATGGATACAAAATGCATAAGGAAAGTAATCTATATTCTTGAATGTTTCTGCACAAGGACAAACAGATTAGTTGACTAAAGTAACTGTTTCATTTTTAGCAGATTCAATGAGAAAACAACAGCAAGAACATTTCGAGACTCACAGTAAGTCCAAGCGCAAGGAGCTCTGACAAGGAATTCCTCACAGTGGCATCTCTTCATACTTTACACCTGACAGAATGAGCAGCTGTAATTACTGGAGCGAGAAGAGAGAGGGAGAGTCCCATATCAATAGTTTAAGAGTTGTGCACAAAACCAGAACAACTGCCATATCAGAAGCTGTTGTTTGATTGAAGCTGATTGGTAGATGTTATTTTTTTTCATTTAGATACAATTTCCAAGCGGCGGCGCGGTGATGCAGTGGTTAGCACTGTCACCTCACAGCAAGAAGGTTGTGGCCGACCTTTCTGTTTGGAGTTTGCATGTTCTCCCCGTGTCCGCGTGGCTTCTCTCCGGGTGCTCTGGCTTCCTCCCACTATCCAAAGACATGCAGGCTAGGTTAATTGGTGTCTCTAAAGGTGTGAGTGTGAGTGTGAGTGGTTGTCTGTCTATGTGTGGCCCTGCGATGGACTGGCGACCTGTCCAGGGTGTACCCCGCCTTTCGCCCAATGTCAGCTGGGACTGGCTCCAGCCCCCCCCGTGAACCTTTACACAGCATAAGCGGCTGACGATGGATGGATGGACAATTTCCAAGCCACAATAGAGACAAACCAAATCAATCCATGGATTCTTTCTCCCAAATCTCTGATCTTGTCTGTGAAAAAGCCTTTAAAACAGCATTTAGACCAAGATGTGACAGTCGAACCCGCCATTGATACTAATTAAGTTCTACTTTGGATGCTCTTTAAGGTACAATTCTGCCAATGGTTATCAATGATATATAATAATATATAAATATACCTTCCTCTGCCCCTTCAGGGAGAGCTATGATCATAGGCCAGTCTCAGTCCCAGAACCAGAATTGCGGGGGGCCAGCAGGATCAGATCACAGTAGCAGCTTTGGGGGCCTCAGACACTAATTTGACATGTTCTCTGTTGTAGGCAGTTGGCATATGAGAGTTAAACCTGGCAATTTTAAGGTAAAATAAGTACATTTTTAGACTGTCCCCAAAATTCAATATGATGTGTGAAGATGTTTTAGTTCTTTGCAGGTATTTCATTCCAATTCATGTCAATCCACAACATGGTAAGTGGAGGTAGAGAAAACCCTCAATCAATAAAATGTCTAAGGCTGAGAGAGTTTAGAACGCCACTGTCAAAATATATAAAGAGAAAACCTTGTTGAGGGTGAGAGGGGCATGCTCTCTATGCGCACACAGAATGGCATTGAAATATTTGCCTTGTTGTCTTCATGAGGCATAAGTGCTTTCTCATACAGAAATAAAAGCACATGCAGTAACCATTTGGGTCACGAGTATGGATACACTCAGGTCAGCTTTCAAATTACCTGTTTCACATTTTAGGTCCTGACCCTTACTTAGATTTCTTTTTCTATTGTAAACGAGAGCACCATGTAGCATCAGAGATATCCAGGCTCCCCACGTGACCCCACCCAGCTGGGTGCCGCAATTCATGCTGTGCCTCAAACCTTTTGCCTGTGATCACAGCACTCCCCAAGGGGATACACTAGGACATGTTTACTGTTACAAACTCGGAGCTATTAAGGGAAATCAGAAACTCATCTGCTTCATATGGCCTGATCACTGACTGATATCCAGTTTTTGAGATCAAAGTCAACAAACCAGCAAACATTTCCTGTCTCGCTTTGGCAATGCTAAACCATCACACACACACCAGTTTACTTCTATTTAAAAGGCATTGATGATACTTATTGCACAAGCACAGCTGATGAAATGAATATACCTGCTTAAACACACCATCATTAACAGAGAAATACATACTACAGCCACTTTTTTGTTGCCACTGCAGAGCTGATTCCAACGGACGTCCATCCCCTAACGCCTGAGTGAATAGGGAACAGGAGCATAAAGAATACTAAGAGGCCGTGGAAGTATGTGAGCGAGAGAGGATTATCCATATAGACCCACTATCTTCAGGCCATAGTGAATCACCTTGCGTTCTGTAGCCAGTAGTTGAAGCCGCTCACAAGGCCACGGGCGACTCATAATGGCATAAGCTCTCTGGCTGAAACCTCCAGCCTGACGATGCTTTAATAAGCTGCAGGCCAAGGCAGAGGAACTCGCTCTCCCTGATGAGGGAGTGTGCGGTGTAGTCATGAAAAGGGCTGCAGAATCATCCCGGCTGAGGTGAAATCATAAGATTTTAAATTTGACATCAAGATTCACGCCGATGACAGCTGAGTTTGGAAAATGATCCGGAGCGCTGTGGTGTTATACTAATAGACGTGTAACAGAGTAGTTACATGCAATAATAGTAGAATTGTGTTACAATTGTGAATGATCAAGCTATGTGATAAATCTCAAACTAGTTTACTTGAGTGAAGTAGAGCCTCCCCATTTTACGTTGTGATCACAGACTCAAGCAAAACCAATCCCATGATGTGGGGATAAATAAAACAGTAAATCTGCATTCAAGTCACCTGGAAGTATCTGAAAGCCCTTTATTACTTGAGTCGGGGCAATAAGAATGCCGGAGAACTATTGAAGGCGCTGCAATGAACATAAAGAGAAATGGAACAAATCAAGCTGGGGCTTTCCTAATTGCATGCAGAGAGGCTGCCTGCCTGTTCAGGAGCAAGGACTGCAAATCCTTGAAGGGAATTACCTGGCTGTATGCATCTCACGAGCAGGACATTTTTAATATCCTCTCCTAAAGAGACAGTATTTTAATGATCTGAGGTTTATCAACAACTGCTTTTATTCATCAGACTTTTACAGCCTTTTTATATTATGGATTGTTATTACTGAGACTCCTGCTAAATGCCATCCCTCAGACTGCTGGAATGAACATCAATGAAAAATGCAAGCGCTGCTGCATCAGATTTTTTAAATGTGCTGGTAAGCAGACTGATATGTTGAGTCTCCAGGCAAGTGGTGTCCTGAGACTTCCTGTCCTGTTATGCAGTGACATAATGGTCTGCAGAGCTGCAACTGGAGCACAGATATTGTTTCACGTTTACCTTTCCTCACCTCCATGTCGAAAAAGTTGCCTCTACGCAACCCCCTAAAATTGATTCACTTCCCCTGGCTGCTGCCTCTTTATCCCTATCCAGATGAACTGGCCAGTGGAGCTCGGAAATAAATGCCCCCCGTTTAAAGACTATCATCCTATCAGCCATCTGTGCATTGACTGAGCTCCTCGCCATGAAAAAGAATGCCGCTGCCTGTCCCCGATTAGAGCCCTATCGCACTGCTTTTCCATTGCAGGGTAATAAAATGTAATATACCTAGCTGTCACTCACAAGTTACATCCTGCTAAGAGAATGTGGAACTGGCAGTTTAAAGGCAGAAAGATAAGCAAGCTGTTATATTGCAGGTGTGGCCCCTTCAGTGACCGGTGTTGGAAAATGTGTGGCAAACCTGTCCCTTGTAAAGGTGGGTTTCCAGCACTGTACATGATCTGTCTAGACTGTACACTTCAAACTACAGGTACAGTAAAGCAAATCAAGTCTTGAGGGATGACACATGTCAAAGTCACCCATGTGGCCATCATGCCCAGCACCTCCCCATCCAAGCCATCCAGCGTTTCTGAGACTTCTGAGCAGCACGAAGCCTGAGCACCCCAGTCCTGCTGGGCTGGCACCTGATCCTCCATCTGTGGCCCGACCGGCACAAAGTATTTGTATACTTTGAAGGCACAGCGCACGGACACAGCTGTTTTGAATTACTCTGGCTAATTAGAACTTGAGTCCGGTTGAGACTGGATGGCGTCCATATCTTAAACATCACTTAAATGACACATGTGCCAGACAAAGACTTCAGACATCAGAGCGACTCGATGAATGGAGAGGAAACGAAAGGGGATTTAAGTGTGCAGATACCTCATCATTTCATCTCAGTGACTTTTACATGGTGTGGAGCTTTTTTTTTTCAAATCCTCCACATGCAGTATGGCGGTAGAAACACCAATTATAAAACTGATATACCATTAAGTCAATATAATATATATACATATATAATATATATATATATATATATATATATATATATATATATATATATATATATATATATATAAAACAAAAATGTGTAGTTATTTTACTCGATGCCCCGGAGGTTTACTACAAACTACTTTTTACTGTGTTTCTTGCTCAAAGCTTTCAAACATACTGTAGCTAGTATTCTCATGCAGATAGAAAAAAACAAGGACGTTGATCAACACCAATTAAAAGTCTAATAATTTCCTTTTTTTTCTTTTGATCACCCAGAGCTTTTTTCAGTTACAAGAATCTATCTGATTCTATACTACACTATAAGGCACTCCAAGGACAAACAAGTACTTTGGGGAAATAGGTTGTTTAGTGCTGTTAACCTAAATACTGAAAAAAGTACATATTACAATATGAAGACATCAACTGTTTAAAACTAATAGATAAATGTCTTGTTATTTGATTTCACTTTCAATTAGATTTCTAGACAGCAAACAGTGGCTTTCACCCAATTAAATAGCTTTGGCAGCTCAGCCAAACTGGTTGTGGATAACTGTAATAAGCTACAATTTGGCTGATAATGTAAGTGAAATGATTTAAACAGCATAAAATACAAAATGGATTTTACCTCTCCTGTTTGCGCAAATCATCCAGAAGCGTTTGGTCCAAATAATTATCCAAATAAGCTATACAGTGTCAAAACAAATGGCCAATTAGTTATGATACCACTTCAACCACTTTCGACATAAGAAATTATCCTTGCTGAGGATTTATCGACTGTGACAGTAAAGTTTACAGAAATATTGAAATACAGAAATAATGCTCCCTACAGTGTATTCCCATTTTATACTACCATCTACTAAGGCAACAAGTGGTACCCCATAGCATATAAAGTTTTTTAGATCTTCTCAAAGATTCTCCACCACATGTTTATGCTCATTCTAACAGGTACATGTGAGACAAACACATACAATCCCAAAGTAACAGTATGGCCTTGAAAATGTTCCCAGCAATGTACCTATATACTTTACATCAAGACTAATGATGGCTGATAAGGCGTTGCAAATGATGATCAGAGAAAAGGTAGAACTGAATGTGATTGATGCAAATGATTTGCAGCGCAGCAGATATGCTAACAGATTTCATCAGTAAATCTAAATCTATCAGTAAAACAGACAGATTAAAATACATTTGGAGGCTGTAGTTCAGCGCTAACAATGAAAGCTGCCAGACATGAAACTCCCAGTGCTTTTCAAATACAAAGATAAAAAGACTGCTTGCCGTGCAGGTCATTGCAGGTCAGACCCTTTGTTAAAGACACTCTCCCCGTGGGTAGTAGATTACACTATGCACGGCCTGCAAGAATCTCCCTGAATGCAGAGGAGGATGGAACAAAGAACTGTAAACTGTCATTTTCTTTTATTAATAAGGCTTCTTTTTGGGGAGAAAGCAAAAAAAATGCTTTTGGGAATATACTATTACGTTTGTGGGTTGATCATGTGCTCACTATTCTAGTACAAAGTACAGTCTCAACAGTATCAATGTTTTTTTGGACCATTTGAAACATCTTCAAAGAAGTTCTGGCCTGGACGCAAACATCAGCCTCAAAAATCAGACCTAAAAAACCTCAGGTACCTACATAACATACTCTACTGCTCTGCACAGCGAATTCATCATACATATTTTGCCAATATGCTAAATTAAATGGCGGCTTGAAAAAAAATTATAAAATCAGTCGTTAAATATGAACTCATCAAATGTTATGTAAGTATATACCTCTCTTAAATAGTTAAAAGTCATCACATATGGACACATGGTCAAGCCGCCTTGGCGTCAGTTTCAAACGCACTGGGGGAAGCCCTGTAGAATCATATATGAACGCTAAAAGCAGGTGTAGGATATAAACAACAGAAATGTCTGAGTTTCAACGCGGGAGATACTGAAAGGAGGGGTTTATTTGTTTGGCAGTTGAGTTCAAAAATCAACAAAATCACTTACCCTTTAATGTAACCTTTGGCATTTTTTACCACTATTTTGTTCTCATGCACACACACAAGGATGGACATTCACCCGCATGCAGGCAAACGCGGTGATTTCACACTATTTACACGTGGTAACACGCCAAGACAGGGAAGAAAAATACTGCCACAGGATTTCATTTGAGGATTTATTTGTCATGCTGGAAGAAAAACATGATGGCTTCATATCTTCCACATGCACCAACACGTACAGTACTGTAACTCTTGAGGTCTAAGGGTGGTTTACTTCATGTAATAGTGCGTATTTGAACTGTCGTACTACCATCATGACATGACATGACATGTGACGTGCATCACATTGTCACAAAGTGTGTCACATTTCAGTTCGTACAATATACTGAACGTCAAAAGCTATTCACATTTCCATGATCTCAGTTTGGATTTGATTAACTGACACCTGGCATGTTTTGTTCTTTTTAAAAGAGAATGTATAGAAATGCAATTCAAGAAAGGTTCAATACTGTAATGTAGTACTTTAATGTTGAATTTCCATTTGAGCATGTATTTTCTATAGTTCTGTTTTTATGCAAACATGCTGGTCACATGATACTGGAGTCCATACAGTCCTCCTCTCCTAAGAGGAGAAATCAGAATGACCCTTTAATATAGTGGATAATGTTGTTAAAATCCTTCAAGCAATTTAAGGGGAGTCCCAGACCCATCAACGCAAGCAATTTACAGCACTTCAGTCTATTGTCTCGAAACCTGTTTGGCTTCACCTGTTTCTGCATAGCGACCCTCAGCCACACACAAGGATCTCTTTACAGCTCACTTCACATTTCATCTGAGCGCGGGGAACATAAACCAGACGGCCACACTCACACTCTGTTTGCTGCAAAAGCTGAGGCAAAGAGACAGGAAATCATTGCCATCAAAACAACTCTGGCAAAGGTCAGTCAAATCAGGGAAATTAAATTAGTCACCTTGAAGAGAGGCAGAGACCCTGTAACAGATGTGGAGGGTAGGACAGAACGCCCTGACACTCGGTAAACTCTGCATGATGGAATGAGTTTGTTTGTGGCTGTGTGTGTGTTTGTATGTGTGTTTACTTGCTAATTAAGGTGTGTAATTGGGCCACTGCTATTTTCTAATTAACATGACAATAAAAAAGGATTATTAAACATGGTTGATAGCCTACATTTGAAAGTAGATAAAAAGAAAAATCAACCCATCTACACTTTTGTTCCATTACATGTATCACTATTAGGCACTGTAAGAATTTCTTCAGCCTATTTATTTAAGAGTTAAATGCTCTGACCCAGGCTTTTCTAGCTAAGTGCATGTTTTCACACGGAGAAGTTGAGGCAAAAGGAGGAGTTTGGAGCTGAAGGCTGAAAAAGAACTTAACATGGGGATATCTTTTAATAGCAGTTACATTTACACATAGAACAGCTAGGGGTTAAGTGTCTTGCTCGGGGACACATTGATGGTGTGTCGCAGTGTGAATCAAGCCCTGGTCTCTCACACCAAAGGCATGTGTCTCATCCACTCCTCCATCGCCACCACAATATACAGACAACGGTGTGCAATATCATCTTCCAGAAAAGTCTTGCTCATGCGATAACAGGAGAATGGGAGGAACGTTTAAAAAGGCCGGGAAATTTGTTCCTATTGTAGGAGACACACAGGAGCAGTTGGGTCTTTTTAGCGAAGGGGATTCTTTAGACGAGCAATTCATTTGGTTGTTGGCAAGGTCTCATTATGTCAGATACGCAAAGGCTGCGGTTTTTTGATAGAGTCATCAAGCATGATTGCACTTAACACACTGGGTAGAAGGTATAAAATAAAATAACTCACACAATAATCATTACATGTAAGCCTTGATTGCATCATATGTGTCATCCCACTGACACGTATGAGAGTGTTAGAATGTGGTTTGATAAACCAGAAAGGCTAACCATTCAGGAGACAAGCAGCATCGGTTAGAAATAAACTTCTTGCACCCAAAGGAAGGGGCATTTAGTTTCCCAAGACATCCTGCCACTCCTGATTGATTTGGGAGCTGTGCTCACATCAGTGGAGCTGTACACAGCAACAGGCAGAACGTAAACTCCACATGAGATGAGCAAAGCATCCCCCGCTCTTGATCAGTGGCTTTAAAATGAAAAGTGACTGAATTTGGGCATCATTATTTTATATTATTATATTTTTATTTTGTATTTATTCTTATATTATATATTGATTATTCCCATGGGCTGAGCTGGGTTTCCAATTAAGTCCCGCCCACTTAAAAGTATTAGCACCCCCCCCCCCCCCCCCCAAAAAAAAAACCAAACAAACAAACAAAGGGTTAGAGGTTAGGGTGCTAAATCACCAAAAGATTGGTAAGATCACCAAAGCTGCTAAATTATTATGTGTGTGTAACCTGGAAAACATACAAACAGACAAAGTAATGGATAATACACCTCATGCCACATTAAGTAGTGCAAAAACCTTCAGTGACGACTACTGTTATCAATTATTTAGCACTATTTTCTTTCTTTAATTGTAATGACTTCACTACTCCTTTGGAATTAAAGTAAGTGCCACTATTATAAGTACTTTTGAGTTACTGTATTAAGCTCACTCAAACCAAGATCAAAACATATGGACAACAGCAGATTGCTCGCCCACTTGACAGCTGCAGACATGAGTAATTAGAAGTAATGTGTATCTCTATTTTTGGAAGCACCTATTCTATAGTATGCTATTCAATTGTTTTGGAAATTATTTCAGTCTATATAGGCCATAGATTACAACCCATGCTGTATGTGCATATTAGTTTGAATATAAAATAACATTCAATGATTGGGTAATTTAAATATACATTTTAAACGCATGACATTATGAATCTAACACAAGAACCGGCATGGTATTTTCCCCAGTTCATTAGCAACACTAATGTGTCATGTAAGCATTTCTTATCCGCTATAGCTTGGACTGTAAACGAGCCCACAAGAAACCACAATTAGTAAAGCTATATTGATTTCATATGGAAATGTAACGGTTTTAAAATAATGCAGTTTGTGAAAATTATATTTATTATTTATAGACAGGTCAAACAATATGTCCCTCTGTTTTAATCGTAAATACAAGAGGACAATATGATGATATGATTATTTCCCCGTTCAGGATTAAATTTGATTTAATCACATCACAGCAGAGACCACTTTTGCATTTGGTTTTCAGCATGTCTGCTGCATCGGACAGAGGACATGAGGTTTTCTTATTTAAAAATAAATGATTCCTTGACAAAACAGCCCAAAGCTTCAAGTGCTTAATCATCACTATGTATTTACAGACGGATATAATGGTGTTGTTATGAATGCTGGACCTGACATCTGCACATAACCAAGGATATGAAATTAGACTAACATGGTCTAAACTAATTTTACATAACAATTTAAACATTTATCTGCTAAGTGCAGCATTTTCTATTTCCTAAACACTAAGACCACATTCCAGTTGCCTGCTGTCAAAGGAGGTTGTTGCTACTTCTCGACCTCCTGCTCCACAGCATCAGCTGATAAACACTGCACTATTTTATTTTATTTATTTACAACAAGTATATTTGATAGGGGACATGTATAATAAACATAAATATCAATACTTGAAATCTGATGCAGGTGAGAGCAGTGAGGTTGAACCAAAAAAGTTGCAGCACATAAAACCAAAACAATAAGCTGAAAAACACTAAAAGCTCCAAAGTGCTGCAGATTGATAATTATCCGTGGGTTTGTGACTACAGGCAACCCCTGTCACATTACACATATTCATTTGATCCATTATTAATACAAATATTGATTGTTGCAGCTTCAAATGTCCAAAGTGTAAACTCAAAGGAACCATTCGTGCCATTTTGATCAAATTTGGAGAGAAGATGCATCTTGTTACGGATTGTAAATTTTGTTTTAATTATTCTACAAAACAATGATTACGACTACAAATTGGATACTTAGAAAAAGAGTGATGAATATAAAAATGTCCAACAACTATCCCACTATTCCACCAAATGCCAAAAGTTAACACAAATAACCTTCAAAGCCTTCACACAAATATGTCAACAAATTCTGACTTCCCTTGTCCTGTTCACCACAAAATATTTTTGAAAATGAAAAAGCCAGAATGAGTTCATGTGGATTTACTGCAATTTTCACTGAGAGTGTGCTAAAGCACTCTTGTTTGTAATTTACATCCATATTACGTTAAGGTAATGCTGGAAAAACAAGGGATGCTACAGATGGGACCCATTCCCCTGCTGTTAAAAAAGCTTGATCCAATGGAATTTTTTCTTATTATACCAGAAAGAATACAGAGAAAAAGAAGGGAGTGAAGCTCAGGCGATTATTTACAGCTTATTAGTCAGATGCAGTGGGGCATTTCTTAGCTCCATGCCGTGCGGCATGCCATCTTGACCGCATCCAGGGACATCACAGCAGAATCTTGTCATCTACAGCACATTGTATGTCTTTTCACTTTCTTCCAAGCAGTGTGGCAAACTCTTTACTGGCTCTCTAGGGATGGAGAATGACCAACTTTAACTAAATGTCCTGTGCAGTGGCCCAGAGTAGCCATTTAGGAATGCAGTGTAATGTCCCCTCTGGCAAATACTGCCTCGCCAATTAGAGGTCAGAATGGAGGTACTTGTGCAGAGCACTGCTTTAGATAGATGATGTCATTGTTTGGGGATGAACATAAAGCAAAATGAAGAGTCATGGCTCGCCAGGTCCCCAAGTGCAACTTTCTAGAAAGCTCAAAGGAAAGGCAAAGGCTTTTCCAGCAGTTCACTTTTAGCAAGAAGCCCAAAATGTTGTTATTAGGCCGGTAGAGACAAGTAGAAGAGAGAAGAGAGTAAGGAAATCAGGCAGTTTCCCCTTTGGGACACAGTGCACTTCATGTTCACATGCCACAAAACTAAAAAACATTACATTTAATATGTGGCTTTAAACCAAACACTGAATCCTCACTGCTGTGAGGTTTCTTTAAATGTGAAAACAAGTGGTTTGGGGGTTGACAGTAGGACTTTGTTTACTCTGCCTGAGGACACTAGCAATATTTGCCTGGGGCCCACATAGTTGCCATGACAGGTTCAAAAAAGGACATCAAAACCACCCAAAGCAAGGCTGTACATTTTACTTTGGGTCAACTTTGAGTAACAATAAGCTCACATGCTTGGTTAATAACGCACACACATCACAATACACAGACTCTACATAAATATGACTTTTAACTGATAATACTAATATTTCATTAAGCTGAGTGATGCACTCTGAGTAGAGATCTTTAAGACTATTTCTAAAGGGTCATATCAGGGTGTGAATGTTTCAGTAGTCATCTTTTATTATTTAACAGGAAAATAATGTATAGGTGGACTCATATTTCTAAGGTTAAACCACTTTAGAACAGATGTAACCACAGACAACAAATTTTATTTTGATTTGTCCTTCCTGCATGTGGCAGCTGCAGCTGTGTTGCTTTTAGCCTGGATTATGTATTTAACTTCTTCATATTTGTTTAATTTTACAGTTTGCTCTTTGTAAAATATGACTGCTGCTGCCAGTAGACTGTTTAAAATTGGCCATATGCTGCAAACACCTCCCTTTCTTTGGGAATGTGCGTCATGCCTGGATTGGGAAAATAACCAGCGCTGCGTGGCTGCTTAGTGGTTGTTAGGGTTAATGAAGCCAGACAACAAAAAAATATCCTGGGTATATGTAGAACGTGCTTTGTAGTAAAGGCCCCTGGTCTGACGACACCATAAGATGGGTATGTTTGGGGTATGTCTGCCTTGATTGAGGAGCCTTTTGGCCTGTCTAATCAAAGCATTTGGTTGACTCTCGCCCATCCCACCTCAGCTTCATCTGGGTGTTAACCTGATGCAAAAATTCAATGAAACTGTTGTCTCAAGGAAAGTTTTCCAAGCTTTAAAATGCATGATGTATGATTTCACAGAAGTAATGTAGCAAACAATTTAAGGTGTGCACAAGCTACTCAACTTCATCATCGACTTAGCATAAAAAAGAAACTGGATATAGCTAATGCTGATCACAATACTGCTGACAGTATAATAGGACAGCAGCACTGGACCAAATAGCCACAAACTCTTTGTACTGAATCTATTGTGCAAGTGAAAAAAATGAGATCAGTGAGGCAGGATTAACAAATTAGTTCCAGAGTAGTTGTGGCTGCATGTAGAAAGTGGATTTTACTTTTTTAAAATAAGTTTGGAGAGCAGAATGTTTAAAATAACACATGTATGGTGAGGAGTGATTTGATTGTGCAGAGTTTTGTGGAGAGGCCACATTTATGTCCCCATACTTGAATTATTCATGGAGAATTTAAACTGCATGTGTAACTCTAAGCTAAAGAGTTCTGATGCTATAGCTAAACAAAATCCACTACGGGCCTATAAATTTAGGCTCTAGTGGCCATTTCTATTCATCATATCTGAATCATGTGGCTAAATGTGGCACAAACCCCTTTATCTGTCCACTTTGGGTCTTTAATTTCACAATTCCATTTCAACTGAGGGAGGTTGTGGAAAGATCAATGTGTGCACGTAGACACACAGAGTCTAGCAATTAGCGGTTGTGCTAATGTGCTTGAATGGATTTTCTGATTTGGTTGGAGGAAAGCAATACTGTACAGCTAAATCTCGCCCACCTGTCCTCAGTCAGCGTCTCCCTGACAGAACAGTCGGAGAAGTCCAAAGCACAGATCTCACTCACGCACTACAGTAGAATACCTTAACATTGAATTATTCTTGCAGAGGTAGAGAAGGATTGTATATTTCTGTCATATATTGCATTTTGCAGTTGTTCAGAGCTCACATGTTTTTATAGTGGAGAAACAATTTTTGAAAATGCTGAATTAAAGTGTGTTTACTAGCCCTGCCAGTCTGGGATTTACAAAGCATGCAAAAGGCACAGAAGAGACAAAAAAAACACTGCTGAGTTAGGGAGTTTGTTTTGACTCATCACTTCCTGCAGGCAGAGAAGTGGCGATACTAGTCAGAATTACATTTGAGCTAATAGGGAGAATAAGTGGGATACTACTGCTACACACAGGATGACCAAAATTATGCTTTAGGGCTGATAGTAGTTAACACTAGTAAACTTGAATTTATATGTCACATTTTAGAAACCTGTTGAAATGATTGGATGATGGTTGGGCTAATTGGATTGTCCACATTTTTCAGCCCTTCTCTATGTTTTCAGTATGTTTTTTAAGGCTTATGCTGATATTTTTTTCATATTTAAAGTATTATGGGACACCAAAAGTCTATTTAAACCAATAAACAAATTTTTTGGCCACTTGTTCTGACACAACATAATAATATAAACACTGATAAAGTTGATATGGCAACATTGTTAGTAATGGTTGCTTATATATAGTTACCAGTAGATACAGAGCGATATTAGAATTTATTCATATTTCTGGCCACTTGACGAAGGTCCAATATTTATTTACCTTTTTGATCTGCTTTGGTCTCCACCAACTCCTGAGGGGAATATATGGCTCTTTAGCAGCTAAATGCTCAGCTATGTTCACAAGTTAGTTGATGACTTTGTCTGCTGTTACACGTATGTTACTGTGGTTTTGTTAAGAGCTTTTTCACTTCTAACTGCCTGCTTTGTCTAGTCTAGGGTGACCATATATTGGTTTTTGAAAAAGAGGACAGCAGGGGCAGGAGGCAGATGGACACCTGCATTGAGTGGAAGGTTGGTGCTGGGGGGCATTCAAGTACACACTAGGGGAAATAATCTCTGTGATGTGTATGTTTGAAAGTATCTGTAAACAATAACACAGCTAAGATTTAATATTTAGAGGATTAAATCAAGTCACAAAGTGCCATGTGACATCTCAGAGTGAATTACAGCTATCTGCACTTTTACTGCCAACAAGTGTTTTGTCAGTTGTCTAAGGCAAACTAAAAAGAGAAATTGGTAGAGTACAGCTGTTTGGCAAAAAATATGCTAGAATAAATAACAAATGAAGAGAACACCAAGTTATGTTGACTTGCATGAACTAGCTTGACCGATTGTCAAAAATTCCAAAATTCCAGATCGGGCCAAGCTCTGGTTAATGGGAAAGTTCTGTGTTTTTGAGTTCTCAAGCAGAGAGCATCTGCTATAATCTTTAACTATTTACTAACTCATGTGACTATGATATAATGATGTTTAACATAACTTTACACTTAACTCAAGGATGAAAGTATGGAATTGCACTTCTGCATGTAAAAGGCCTCATCAGAAGCCTCACTAGAGTAGAGAGAAGATCTGCTTTTTTTAAGGTTATTTAATGTGTTTTCATTATCTTGACATACAGTATACGGTTATCAGGTAATGTGCGTATATGTATTGAATGCAAATATCTTTTCTTTGTTCTTGCTTCTTTTGTGGAGTTATTTTGTTCCTGTGACACTGTGGGGTCTTAGGGCGGTAGGAAACTGGGGGGCTGTTTTCGTGACCTTAAATGGCCACAGGGAGAAAGTAGGTTCCTTGGCTTTAGTTTTATTGGGGTTTATATTAGGGAAGAAAAAGGAGTGGTCTTCAGACATTATACCTGAAGGTTCAACATTTCCGACAAAAGTGGACAGTTATCTCTCTCTAGGATTTTGGAAGAATAATAATTAAATGCTATTGAATATCAATTGAATCTTAAGTCTTAACATTCACTAAATTTGGGTAACTTTTAGCAAATTCGAGAGGCTTTGAGATTCCTGAGTAATCACCAGGATTCCAGGTTCTGAAAAGAAGGATAAAAAAAACTCCCTCCTTTAATTTAACTCTAACAAATGTAACTAATTTACACTTCTCTTTAATTCTCTTTTGTTATTGTCTTTAATTATACCTTTATGTAATCACAATATTAATTGTGATTTTGATTTAAATTGCACTTTTTATTTGTTTAATAAATTATGGGGGACTTATGGGGAAACAAAAGGACACCACACACACACACACAATTTATGTTACAACAATAATTTTAGTAAAACAGAAAAAGGGGGATTTGTTGGCTGCTAGAGGGAGCACATATTGGCACAATGGCATCCTGGCTAAATCTACATCTGTCCACTGCAGGCTCTATCCACCTGGAGGAGTAAAATACTAATATATTTATATTATATTTATATATATTTATAGGATGCCTATTTGTAACATTTCAACAGCTTATTGAGATTCAACAATTCAACTGATTCACAAATAAAAACGTTTTCTGTATTGTTAAGGTTTGACTGGGGCTAAAGTTAGTATATTCATTGAAATTTCAATAGTATCCTATATAGCTTACCACTAGTATAATATTAATTCCAGTTACAGCAGTTTCATTATGGTACATTGTTCTCATTCATTAAATCCTTGGGGAAGAAAAATTATCTACATGGTGGTCAGTCTCTCATTTGTTGATGCTAAGTTCTAACTTGTCAATAATCATAACCATTCATGCAGAACAAGTTCAACATTTACAAAGTTGACCTTTTTTATTGCCCCTCCCCATCCAGGCTGTGACTGGTCGGTTCACGAAAATTGACAATGATGAGCAAATTTATGGTTCTCCCTACTCCATCCCCGCTGGTGAAGAGGGCAGAAAAGAGTTCTGGCAGCTTGTGAGAAGTGCCGGTATGCAAGAGAAAGTCCTGGTACGCCAAAGATTAAAATATAGAAGTGCTGGTACTGTGTACCGGTGAGTACCAGCCAACACTGCGTTTGGGCATTTTTTATGCCATTCAGGCTCCATGTGTCACTGTTGACAAGCAAGCTGTTGTCTCTTGGCTGTTGTTGTGGTGTTGAGGGTAAGGATTGAGATGCAGTTTGCGTAAGGTGTGTGTACATAACCGATCAATGGCGGTGTGCGAGAAGGCGGGACCTAAAGAGAAAGGTCAAAGCAATGCAAAATCCTGGCCAGACGCATTTTATAGCTCCCAATAAGAGGACATATCAAGAAAAAGGGGATGGTTACCCTAGTCTAGACGCGATGCAGATGAGACACTATTAAGCTCCACAGAGCTGAGGGGAACTGTAGTGTTTGGTGACAATTTGTTAAGGGTTTTTTTTAACATGATAATATTGATTACAGCAGCTTTAAAGACTATTGAGACTCCTTTGTATGCATTATCAGCTCCATAAGACAGAGGGAAGCATGTGTGATTTGAGATTCAAGCAAACTGCAGAATACAAGACTTGAAACAATTTGTCACAATTGGTGAGCTATACTCTTACCTTTAATATCCGTACCAGTGTCTCTGTATATATCAGTTTAGATAAACTCTCCGCTGTGATGCATTAACAAACAGGTTTTCTTTTCCTGTCTTGCCTTCTGTTAAAATAGCACCCTACCTTAACAGAAAGTGAATACTGCCTTCTGTCCTTCTGAAAGAGCATCGATTTTTACTTTGCAGTGCCCAAGGTCAGCATGAAGAACAAGCCGGGAGGATCTTATCACCTCAGAAGTACAAGCCTTTCTCTCAGTCTATTTATTGAGAGGAGAATAAACACAAATGAAGCTGAGAACACAGTCGTCTGACTTATTGTGACCTTGCATGATGGCAAAGCAACACACAACTAATAGTTTAAACCATGAGTTGTGTTTTGAAGTAAAAGAATAATTGAACAATGCATTATGATGTTACATATCTTTTGATTTTATGGTTTCTGCTGGAAGCTATGTTGGTCAGCGTTTTCAAATCACTTTGTGCCTTTTTATCTACTCTTTTTCGGCTGAAATGTATCTCTCAGACTGAGCGTTTCCATGGCTGTTTGTGATATCATACTTAGCCCAAAAAAGGCAGCACACACGCTGCCTCAAAGGCAGTAAACAAGTAATGGGCCTAATCATGTCAAGTGACAGCGCTTCCAAATGAATTCTCTCCTAGTGAATGACTTAAACTTGGCCAAAAGTACATGAGCAGAATTACAGCAGAACACAGGAGGTAGTGTGGCTTCAAAGACGGAATGAAGATGATGCAAATTTTCCAAACACAAACATAAATCATGATTGTGTTATTATGGAAATTCCCCTGAAACATAATGTATGACTATGTAATGGTATGAATCACGTCGTGATTTCCTGTATTTCTTTATTTTCTTGTAGTAAAATTAGGATATGAATAACATGCTCATGCTGGTGGATTTAACAAATTATTCCAATCGAGGTTTTGTATTTCTGTAGTCACATTGTGCTTTGCAAGACAACTTGTCAGCTTTGCTTTATTGTATTTACATCAAATTAACACAAAAACATATATAGGTATAGAGTACTTTTCTTAATTTAATGTATTTATAATTACATTTGATTCACTTTATAAAAACATATTGATATGTTGGATGAAACTTTTATTGGGAATATAAGTTAGCTTATTTCCCCGGGTTCTAGTCTTTATGCTAAGCTAAGCTAACCAGCTGCTGGCTGTAGCTACATATTTAGTGTACAAACATGAGGAGTAGTTTCGATCTTCTCATCTAACCCAACAAGTAAATAAGTAAGTAATAATCAAGTTGAATGGTAAGTATGTTTTAATAGCTTAATGTTAATAAATTGGCAATATTCGACTCCACCCTTTCTGATCCCAACAGCCGAGGAGAAAAGGGCTCTTCCAACTTTAACTTCCTCCTCATGAGAAAGTGTGTGAAAGTTGCAAGAAGCATTACACAAAATGTCATCCTCTTTGGCAAAATGGATTGATCCTCTCATGGCATTTGCATAAAGTTGACTCATCTCTTGCCCTTTGCCTCATGTTCCATGCTTGCTTTGTACCACGTGTGAATTACTTGCATCCCATAGAAAAGGAATAGAGGCCGAATTGATTTCCTAGTTGCTATGACTCGCTGCTGATCCATAGTCCTAGTGTTGATGTTATTGTAGAAGAAGAAGAAGCAGAAGAAGAGTCAAAGTCTCACGTACAAGACAGGATTATCAGGTAATCCTGCCTACAGAAAACAACGAGTTTCCACCACCAGGATAACTGAAATCCTGGTGGGATTTCAGTTATCCATTATTAGGAATTTAGGCTGGCTCTCCTGTGAAATTATGATTCATCTGAAACGAACAAGTTGTGAAAATATGCAGAATTTTCTCCAACAGAATACTTTTACTTTTACATACATTGACCGAAAGAAATCAGTCTGCTATTGATGTATCAGGTTCTGTACGTAGTGTTGCAGGTGTCTGATGAGTGGAGCTTTGTGAAAGAGTTGCCTAAAACAAACATACTTCAACTCCTTGCTTGCTGTTTGGTATAACAAGCATATTCTACTTTATTCAAAGAGTTGAGTGGAGTGCTCCAGTGCCGTGCTAGTGGCAATGTCAAACGGTCGAGCACCCTGGGATGAACTGAAATATCTCAAAAACTATTGGATGGATTGGCATCACATTTTGTACAGACATTGGTGGTGCCCAGAGCCTATTGGTAATAACTTGAATTTCGTCCAGCACCATGATCAGATCAAAATGTCCAATACTTTGGTTTATCTCGTCTGACTTTCTTTACATTAACATCATTTTATTACACCCTCACAGAGTCACTGTAGCGTGGCTTAAGACTCTTGGCACCAATGATGATAAATCAGCTTATAATCTTGTATATAAGTAAACATCGTGATTGGTTTTGAAGGAATACGGTTTATTGCCTTTCTTGTTAGATAAGATTAATAGCTAAATATAAAACTAGCCACCAAGTGATTGGATTATCATAAAAACTGGAAACAGAGATAAATGGCTAACTTGGCTATGTTCGAAGCTTAAAAAGTGAACCTACTGTACAGTTATTTTCAATTACCACATCAATACGAGACAATATACTGTATTTACTAGGCTTTAGTCAAGTCAAGTGAAATTTATTATTGAAGAGGAGTGCTCGCTGAGATGGACTGAGAAGCTTCTGTTGGATAAAAATGATTTGAACCACTGAAGGGCAGTACCGTTAATGCCTGCATAATGCTCTAGGCGAGATAAAAGTGTGGCATGGTCTACAGTGTCGAATGCAGCTGTTAAATCTAAAAGCAACAGAACAGTAGATTTGCCTGAATCAGCAGCTAAAAAGAAATCATTTAAAACTTTTAAGAGGGCTGTTTCTGTGATATGCTGGGATTTAAAACCAGATTGGAATATTCCATTCTCATCAAGATGAGACTGTAGTTGGTCATAAACAACGTTTTCCACAACCTTAGACAGGAATGGGAGTTTAGAAATAGATAACACTGTGGGATCAAGGTTTGTTTTTTTCAAAATGGGCTGGACCACAGCATGTTTGAAGGCAGCCGGGAAGCATTCCATTCCATTTCCTCCCAGCGTGTCTACACGCACGTCTGAGTGTGCGCGTGGTTTCATTCAGCCATGGGTCAGATGCTGGTTTAGGCTTTCTACTTCTCAGTGGAGCTATTATATTAAGCAGATCCGAGCACGTCGAGTTAAAAACACTAATCCATTGATCAACATTTAGATCGTCAAGGTGACTCATGTGAAGCAGTGAGTCATTAAAAGCATCTGAAAAGCATGAGGCAGTCGCGCATGTACGCATAAATCATCCACCTACCAACCAACCAAATTATTTTTTCCAATCCAGAGCCTCACCTGCATGGACATTTCACTCCACCTCTACTAGTCCTTATTGGCTATATTGCCTTCCAAATTATGTTGAGCATGGGTGAGCTTTCCTGGTGATTTCTTTATTGTGTGTTGTGCTGTTGTATGAGTGTTTTATTTAACAATTTACTAGAATGATTAAACAGGCTGCTTTCAGTGCATTTAAACATTTCTAGCTCTCCAGAGGAAACAGAATAAAACTTGTAGCTTCTGAAATAAGTTTTTTTGTATTTTCATGTAGCTGTGATGTGGGAATATTTTATCTGCCTAGTTTTATTAGGATAATGATCAACATGTTTATTAGAATAATGTTGAAGGTGTTTAATGGAAGATACAATGAACTTTGAGGTGCAATTTATTCTTGCTCAGCCTTATTACTCTCATGCTGCAGCCTTCACATTTTTGTAGGAAGACACAGACTTCAGACTTAACAACAACACACACACATCACATTGTGCAAAGACACACAGACCAGTCAAACAGTGTTTGAGAGAAGTTAGGGTGAAAACCATGGATTAAAATTAAAACTTTGACACCCAAACAAGAAACAATGAGGTCAATTTTTGGATTCTCACATACAGCTGATAGCAACCGAAGTTAGGCTCGATAGTAACTTAAGAATTATATACATAGGAGGCCTGGGTAAGGAGGGCCTGATTAGTGTAGAAGACTAGATTTATGAATACAAAGGGGCCCTTGTGAGAGGGCTGCAATTCTGAAGACTCAGAAGGTTGTCATATGATACAGCACAAAGCACACAAATCTGTGCTTGTGTTGATGTTGATGTTAACTCTCTTTTGTCTTATGCACATACACTTTTTACTAATGTCAAGATGATGTCTTATTTATGTCACATTTCATTTCTTTAAAAGTGCTGTAGGGTAGAATACACTATTGTTTTAATATTGAATATGTGTGGAGGTGGAAAAGGTGGGTTTTACCATAAGACCCACAAGAGGAGGAGCGAGACAGGACATATTAACCAATGCAATACAGAGTTTAGAGAGTCTGCTCCCAGAACAAGATCGGATACACGTGTATTTGATGTAATTGTTTATTTGCTTGAAATGATCACTAAACTTGAGTTTAATGTCTCATTGAAAAGAAACCATTTATATTGAAAAGACAACAATTCATCTAAGTCTAAGTTACAGTTACATCCGAGAGAATGATCTTACCTCTCACACTCCTCCATCCTTTTGGATGTGTAGAAGAATGCAGAACATAAATTAGCATTAGATCCCGACTGACCCTTTCGGCATGTTGGGAGACTTAAATAATCAATAAAGTTAGACTGCTGTGCCTCTTTTTCACCCACTAATCCATCCGCTGTTAATCACAATGTTAATTTTTTTTTAAAAAGGACATATATTAATTAGGGATGCACCGAATGTTCAGCCACCGAAATTTATAGTTTTATTTTTTAAAAAGCAAAAAAAGCACTTTTGGTGTTCGGCCTAATACGTCAAAAGACCAAATAAATTTTACCAAACAATTACATTAGCATGTTGGCAGTGTGGAAGGATTTTAAAGTGTCCGAGAAAGATGCAAAAATCGTCATTTGCAGACACTGTTCTGCTGAATTGTCTCCTAGCACATCCACTCCATCTGTGGCTGACTACTTAGAAAAGGAAACAAACGGTCTGATCCGCTTTGAGTATTTCTGTTCTCATTCTGAGAAGGCGATTAAGCTAGGAGTGCACACTTATTAAAGCCTTTATGGTAAGTCCACTGAAACGGACCAGTGCGTGTTGACAGGCAGGTTAGTGTCTTTTTCCTGTCATTTTCTCTCTTTATAAAGACAGGTGTTGCAGTAAGAAAGTCCTACCTGAAGAGAGACAATAAAGTCTTCATGTCACGCAATACGAGAACCACATACAACATTATTTATCAAATTGGGTCGGACTTGATGAATTTAGTGAGAAGATACATATGTGACAACTTACGGTTTTAAAAATAAGGTGTCTATACGATGGAAATAAGATTAATTGGATTAGATTCACAGAAAGTCCAACCATCCATCCATCGTCAACCGCTTATCCTGCATACAGGGTCGCGGGGAGATTCACAGAAAGTATAAAACATATTACATGTGTACATTAAAAGTAAATGGACACATGTAATTTACTTCACCGGACCCTCTCGGACCTCGGACCCACCCACCATAGTCTCTCCAAATTCTGTGGGAAACACTGAGTAAAACACTGAGTAAAAAGCACATTTAATTTATGAAATGGTAAAAACAGTCAAAATAAATGGAAAAACTGTGAATGTACTTGTTCGGTATTCAGTATTCTGCAAATTTTTTCATCATATTCTGTTTTGGCCTCGGCCAAGAATTTTCATTTTGGTGCATCCCTAATATTAATCAGTAAAATTTAGAGGCGTGCAAGGCAGATTTTGTTACCTTTAGACCAGTGGTGTAGTCTAGTTTTTTGTAGTGAGCATACCGCAATTTTTCCCTACCAGCCTCATACTCACCCGTCCCAGATCGATGTGACACCCCAGTACAATATACATCTACATGTAATTGGGAGCATTCTGAAAGAGTGCTTGTGTGTTATCCATCCATCCATCCATCGTCAACCGCTTATCCTGCGTACAGGGTCGTGGGGCTTATGTGTATCAACATTTCAATTTATTATAAGCAACACAAGACTTTCACAGCCAATGACATTTACAGCTGGGGAGACTGCACTGATTTTCTACTGTATAGTGTTAATCACCATCTAACTCAGTTAAGAGCTACATTTAGCCTTAGATGTTATATGAATATGGGCCCTGGAGCACAGGTTTTATCAGCTGGCAATTTTCAATGCACATTTAAGAGTGCAGCAACTATAATTAACAATAATGAAAAACTGAGGCTTATTAGTAGCAGTATTAACAATGGACATGTGTGCAGTTCTATCACAAACACTCATTACATAATACTATAAACTTAACATCTTCTCAAGCACACTTATCTTCCAAAACCAGAGTCAAACTGAGGCTATGTACTGTATCAGCTTAAATGCAAAAGAAAGCATCCAGGAACTGCTACTTCTACTGCTGTGTAAAGACAGACACACACACACAGTATCTAAGTTATCTGTCTCTCTCCCTTTCTCCCGCATTCATTGAACCACCAAACTAAGGTTAGTGAAGTTAGCTAGTTCTAGATACAATTCAATTAATGATAACAGGTAACTAGGGCTGAACGATTTGGGGAAAAAAATGTAATTGCGATTTTTCTGCCTGATATTGCGATTACGATTTGATTAAAGCTTAAGTTTAGTATTCACTGCCAGTCTATTTTTGACAGAAGCTGTATTAAGCAGCACAGAGCAGATAAACCAGGCAGGAAGTCAGACACAGAATGGCAGGGAATCCGGTGAATTTTCAAAATAAAATACCCTGTGCAGACTCCCGATTGTATATCAACAATAAACACAGAGACAAAAAGAGAAACAATTTAACTACGTAGCCTACTTAGACATGGTAGAAGCACAAAAATCAAGGACAGCTGAACAAATTGAAAAAATCTGAACAAGTCAGCAAAATCAACCTGCCACCATTATTCAACACGTTTTCCTCTAGAGTTTCACCCAGAGCAGCAGTAGCTTCAGGGGCAGGCTTGCGAAGGGTGTGAGTTTGCTTTCATTTTATATCTCCTTGAGTGAATCACATTAGTTAATTTCAAATTTGCACCAAGAATGACCACCAAATGTTGTTCCTTGGTAGGTGGCGTCAGATTAAGGTCACAGGCCACGGAAGCCACAGTGGTCCAAAATTCTGAGCTTTGCAACAGAGACAGAGAGTTCTGTCACAAAACAATGTTGTTACGGGTTTTGGGTGGGTATATGGAGATCCTTAACCTTTCTTAGTGGGTATACGACATTTACCTGCGTATCACGTAGACTACACCGCTGCTTTGGACAGAGCCAGGCTCGCTGTTTCTCCTGCTTCTATCATTTATTCTAAGCTAAGCTAATCACCTCTAGCGTCATAGTAAGTCTAGATCTGAGCGTGGTATTGATCATCTCATCTGACTCTCAGCAAGAAAACAAATAAATGTATTTTCCCAAATTAAATATTTTTATAGAATTATTGGTCATAAGACACCATGTTTTATGTCTGCAGGATATTTTTAAATATTATCTTCAAGCAACATAACTGTCTCAGACTGTATTTGTGGGATCCTTCTGGGACTATCACAGTATCTCCTCATTCATGTACTTATCAAATAACCTCCATTAACAAACAGACAATATTTCCATTTTACAAATTGCGCAGTGGGTTTGTTATGGAATCAGCAAAATACCCCCCAGATGCGGCCATCACGGCTGTCACATGCAGGTTGTACTTAGTAATTTAATCTAATTGCTGTGTAATGTAACTGATACTGGGGTGGCATGAGGGAAGTGAGTCTGCAGGGAAAGGGATGTAATTAATGAATTGATTACCAGGGCTCTGGATTGACAGGCCAAGATCCTGTGAAGTGATTGGCCGGAGCAATTGAAAGGAGGTAGCGGTGTGTGTATGTGTGGTGGTTCGTGAACTGTACAAACAAGGGGAATGAAAACGCCTGGGGCAAGAAATTTTGCCCTGGCCGCTGTAATAACTTTCCACTGATAAGTACTGGCGCACACTGTGTCCATATAGGGAGATGTCAAAGCATGAAACCAGATAACACACACTTGGAAAAGGCATCCAGATGGATCCATGCGTGAAACAGTCTTTTTGGGTGGGATGAATTAAGTTTGCTGCAAAAAAACGGGTGAATAAGGAGGTGAATAAGAGACAGAAAGTGTGTTATGACACACCAGCATTCACAGATGTGGTCTCTTTCTGTGGGAGTGAGATATCAAAGTAGCCTGGTATTGATCCCTGGGAACAATCAATATGAAGCCATTGCACCTTTGTATTTGTTGCTCAGCGGTCTGCCTTCCTCTGAAATGGGTGATCATGACACCAAAACAAATGGCTGTGTGTGGCTTTGTGTGCATGTGCATGTGCACGCAGATAGTCTGTATAGTATGTGCGTGTGTGTCTCAGGCTCCTATGGGCCGAAGGGTCTTGCTGTGGCCTCGGCATCCTGTTTGTGCAGGTTGCTATGCATGTGTGTGTGTTTGCTGCTGCAGCTGACAGGTCCAGTAATACTGACAGGACGCAGGCAGTTCCCATGAGGCCGTGCATGCTGACAGCAGCTGGCCAAGAAGAAGAACAGCTGCTGATGGGCTTCCAGTACAAAGATCCCACACAGTGCTTCCCCTTCATCTCTCTCCCCCTCTGTATGTATCTTTTTCACGTATTGTTTATTTCAATTTCTTTGCTTTATTACGGATATAGCCTCCCACTAGCCTCTCTCTCTCTCTCTTGCTCTCTGTCTCTCTTTCTTCTCATACAACGTTTGGAGCTTGAGGGAGGATGGAAAAAAAGAAGCCAGTTATAGATTTTTCCACGACACCCCTCATTGTCCAAAGTCAATGGGCTTCCACCCATCCAGTACTGCTTGACCAGCCCTTGCCTGCATCGCTTCCTCCACCATCTCTCCTGCCTTCAGCATTATCTCTGGATTCACCCAACATGTTTCAGGCACTAATAGGGCACCGTCACACAAGCACTAAGGACACACACATTACACACTCAGGCACTCTTCTGCCCTTCCTTAGACCTGATCGTATCTCCCATCAGTTGCATGTGGGACTATGATTTAGATATGCAAACAGGAATTGGCCAAGTTTAATTAAAGAGGATGAGCTGCGTATATCTGTGCAAATACATGGCTTTTTTGTAAATCCTCCACTCATTCAAGAGTAGGGAAGTATTATGAATTTACTAGCAGTGTTTGCGACTGGATGATGGTGTAAGGTAAGGGTGTGTGTGTGTGTGTGTGTGTGTGTGTGTGTGTGTGTGTGTGTGCTGACCAGAACACACACGTGTGAATTGCGTTTCTGTTCATGTATGCAAAAGAAGACATACTGTACAACAGCACTGTGCAAAAAAAACAAACAGACAAAATAATAGCCCAGTGTACTGTTAAACTCCACACCTTGTGATTGGCCTCTAGTGTAAATGGTCTGTGCCAATGCAAAAAACAGTAAAGTCTTTATGTGGTAAGGCAGAAGTAAGTGTGTGTAAGTCCAACTTTCATGCAGAAGTTCACCTTCCATTACAGACCAGCAATTACAGAAACATTCCCCGTGTTATTAACCGTAATCACAATCTTTTCCTCCTTTTTTACTAACCTTAACCATACATTAGCCAGTGTATTAGTCATAAACAGGATTTTTCCCTAACCTTCACCATGCAATATTTGCCATGTGCAGACGCTGTATATTGATATATTAGAATGTAGATATTGAGAATCTGGGATTTGTAGAATTGTCCAGCCCCCTCATTTATATCAGCTAGGCCCAGCAAAATGTGAATAAAAATAAACAAACACGCAGGGTTCAGAAAAGCCTTTGAAGCCACCAGTGTTTGCCACAATCCAAAGACACGCAGGTTAGGTTAATAGGCTGTCTAAACTGCCCGTAGGTGTGACTGTGACTGGTTATCTGTCTCTGTGTGCCGGCCCTACTGGCAACCTGTCCAGGGAGTACCCTGCCTCTTGCTCTTTGTCTGCTGGTTTGCGATCAATGTCAGATCATCTACCTGTCTACCTGCGCACAGTCTGCCATGCAGTCACTGCACATGACAATGTGTTTTGGGGGATTGACTTTGGATGGAGGCCTAAAGGGAGGGGGTGGAGTCCTAGAGATGTGCATACTTTGCTCACCAGTCTTGCTGGCGTTACCGCTGGGGCAAGCTAGAGCTGAATCCGAGGGGGATGGTGGGGGAGGCACACATCATGTCGCTGCTTCATGTGAGTTACTTTTTAGGTTAGTCGTGATGCCTGTGTTTTGCAAATTGTATGCGTCTTGTCTCTTTAGAAAAATCCGAAGTGTCTCCAAACATTTAATTTGGAGGAATCCTCCATGTTAATCTAATGTGACAATGTCTTGGCCTCCGTAGCTGACAGGCCACTGATAGCAGTGGAGGAGAGAGAAACTCTTTAGGAGGAATCAATTCACATGAAATGTAATCAATTTGATACCAAATAATTGGTCACATTTATAAATAATGACGGTGTAGGGACAAATGATGATATATAAATAAATCAGATTTTACCGAAGATGTTTGAAATGACTCATCTTGACTTCATCCTTTATTGTAAGCGGTGCACAGTTTTTTAATCGGGCCAGTCACATCTTGAACTGTTATGCTGGTGCACCAATACGAATTGGTGAATCTTACCATCCCTATATTTAATAATCAGCACAATAGAAAAGTACAGTACAGAACATAATTAAGACAAAATAAAATGTGACAAGTGGACTAACTTTGCGAACTAATTTGCCGGAGTGAATTTCGAGCTCTAGTGGCATCAAACGTGAAAGCATCCTTCCCGCACTGTGAGTTCTACAAACTGAAGCAACAAACTGAAGCCGTATGTTGAGTTTGATTAAAAAAGGACATAAGTAGGAGGGCAACAAACCAATAATGTAGTCTTAATGTTAAAAGTGTATTAAAGAGGCAATAAATAGTTATACAAAGGGGTGCTCGACATGTTTCTGTGTCGTTGTTAAATGTTTAATATGGGAAAAACATCTTAACCTGGTTTCCCGTAATTGGAGTATGACCTCACCAGGTTATTCTAACCCAGTTATGATGCATGAATTGACCTAAACCTGGGTCACCTGTTGCAACTGGTTGGATGGCAGACTTCTCCCTGCATGAACACGGGCGCATTGTCATTTACTTACTTAAGGATAAAGGTAAACTGTGCCAGGAACCTCAGTGGGAGCTGGGAGCTGGGTGCTGGCTGTGTCTGGACCTGGCAGCAGTTCAACCTGAAGCTTGAGAGGAGGAGAGGACGATGTGGCCAACAGCTGCTTGTCTGTCTGTTTGGCCGCAAACCCTCCTGCCAAGTGCACAGAATCACAATCTAACTTTCACTGTCTGGATTTCACGGCCCAGTAACATCGCCTATTGTATATTTTGATTCCTCCTTTGCACTTTGTCTAATTTTTGCGTTTGAGCAGTCGGATGTGGGTGTCCAGCTTTGATATTTGTCTCACTTCAGGATTACACTGCATTTTTAGATAATGTTTGGTGTTATTGTGTTTCTGGTTTAGAATAAATCAAATACTATATCCAAAAGGGAAAACTGGAGCTTTGAATATAAAGTCAGTTTACTACAAAGGTATGGCTCATTTCCCTTGATGGGTGCTTTTTTCATTACCCAAGCTGAAAACACATCAGCTCATGCAGAATTATTTCCCTGCTTTATTCTCTATATAGTTTTGACTGAATTATTAAATACACACATTTTCCCAGGAGTATCAGTGCTTTAAAGGCAGCAATGGATACAAATTTAGAAGAAGCATGGAAATGTTATCAAGCCACACACACACACACACACACACACACACACACATATTCCCCAGCAATATTTTCTTCTTATTTTACAGTGCTATTATTTCACATTCTGTGCATTATGCTGTGCTGTTTGCTCGCTTTAAAAAGGTAGTCTTAAAAACAAAACAAAACACCTAGCATCTTGTCTCTGTATTTCTCCTCTCAAACCACGACTTCCTTCTGTCTTTCTTGTCATCTTTATGAAAATGGGATACTGCTCCTGCTCATTTGTTCAGTATCTTTTGCCAAAGATCTCTGAAACAGAGTTGAGAGGGTCCCACAGGGCTGAGCCACATGCAGCTGTGTTCTGCCTGCCATAACATTGGAAGAAGCTCAGAGCTAATGGCCATGTTGTGTTGTGCAGCTTGATATGAGATAGACACTGTACAGTAGATGTGCTATAGATGAGTGGACCCTGTGTTAATTATAAAGTGAAGGTTAGAGAGTGAAGTAAGTGCTTCAGATAATGTACACAATATGAAAAGAGGACAGGCTATCGAGAATCTAATAATGCTTCTTTAGCGTCTAGCATCATGTGGTGCACAGTGCAAATTTATGCCCGGAAAATAAAGCGGCTTCTGTAATCTTACAGTTGCACTATGCAGTACTGTTCACTTGAAATAATTTTCCGTGTTGGCAAGCCCAAATAGGGGTATCAGGTTACTACTAAAATGTCTTCTTTTTATGTGGTGAGGTGGTGATGATGAAGAGGTTCGGGCACTTTCTTGAAGGCTTGTAAATAAGTCATTATAACCAACAAGGTATGTGACAGCGAATGTCAATTTTTGGTCTGGTCTGCTTCAGAATTTAAAAATTGCTTATATGTATAATGGCAGGGGTGTTGGTAGGCCCTTGAAACACTGGGGGCTTAGCCAAGCCCAGAAATCTTCACCTTTTCACAACTGATTTAAGTAGCCTTTTTAAATGTGCATGTGGCACCTATTCACCTCAATAATAAATTAATTAATTTTGATTTGTTTGGAAACCTGTTTCAGTAGGTTTTTCACTCATGTTAAAAACTTCCCGCACATTAAAAATCTATCCCACATATCTGTGTTCTCTGACATTTCCAGAAAAAAAGCCGTAATACTTTCAGAAAAAGGGGTATAATATTACAAGAATAAAGTCGCAATCTAATGAGAATAAAGTAATAATATTTTAACAAAATCTACCTATGTTGTACTCTGTGGTGCATTAGCCTACATTATTGCTCTGCTGTTGTGGTAGTACCACCTTCAGACTGTCTGACAGACACAGAACCATTTGATACTGTATGGATGAGACAAAGAAGTGGGAACCCCAGCAGAGACCACTTCTGATCAGGCATAAATCTCACCACAAATCCACACAAATGTTAACTTCAGTGCCTCCAATAAAGTGCAGCTCACAGCTACTTCAGGGAAAAGCATCCTGGAGCAGAGCGACAGTCCCAAACAGAGCAAAGGAGTCTCTGAGTGAGGAGGACACAGAGACAGCAGCGGCACAGAGCGACAGGTGTGTCATGTTATTTTCTGGCTAATTTGCGGCTGACCATTAACCATTTGAGTATATAAATGCACTGACCAGACACTGACGGACAACAGTGGATATATTTAAATTTTTTGATCAAAATTATAGCTAGGGACAATTCAGTGGTAGCTGCCAAGCTGTAACCAATGCACGCTTTCTCTCTCTCTTCTCTTGTGCTCACTCAAAATGCCGACTAACATTAGTGTGGAGTGCCGTTCAGTCTACTGCTTATGGACCCAACATATCATATTATTTTCAAGGGCTTTAATGCATCATTGGAATGATAGATAAATATATAGGGATATTTATATTATTCTTATTTTTGTTTTGTTTTCTATATCAAAAAACATCAGGGGCTATAGCCCTGAATGCCCAGGTTTAACGACACCTCTGTATAATGGTATACACAAATTGAAATGACTATAGCTCCTGAACCACTCTGACTCTAAACAAGGACTTGCCAGAAAGAAAACCTTTCATGGTTTCTTTTGAAACACGTTCCCGTGTTACTGAACAGAGGAATGAGGATTTAGTGAAAATTTAAACTTACTGTCAAAAGTATGACAATTCAATATAGTTATAAAATGGCAGATCTCCAAAGAGATTACAAATTGATACCACACAACCAAATATTATTCTGTCATCACAAAATCAATTTTTCTGCCTTTTTTATTTTTGAATAATGCATCAATGTCTCAAATGTTTGTTTTTAGTCGTCATTCCAGACACCTGTGAATCATTAAGAGGCAAATATATTAACACTTTAACAAGACAAATACACAAAATACAAAATAACGTAGCAAAGTATGAATTAAAAAGACATAGTGGGGGTAAATTAATTCTCAGGTTTCATGCACTTCTAGTCATTCCTTCCATCTTTCTCCACATCTGAAGGACAGGCAACCCTATTTCATAGTTTCTATAACTAATGTAATTTTTTCTTCAAAACTAAACAGTAGCCTCATGAAAATACACAGACGAACAATAATGTAATAGGCTATTACAGTAGATGAAATAAAGGCCTATGATAACGAAACAAATACATAAAAAGAGTTTGTCAGTGTCCAACTAGTGATACGGATTTTCCGTGTTGTGCCATTTCACCTCTAAAATTGATGAGGCAACCTGGAGAAAGAAGAGTGGCGCACCGTTTCTGTCATTCCTCGCTAATCTACCCAGTAGAAGCTCATATGTACCATCTTCCCGCTGACCGTGAATGCAGCATTTCGAGCACACTGTCGTTTGGCCGTGGGAATTGTAGTCTACTCAAATTTGTGTCTCGAATTGTGCATTGGTATTGTGTGCTCTGGAAAACTACAAGTTCCAGATACCGCAATGCGGAAGTAGCGCAACAAAAACACTGCGAGGTTGCAGCATCACACCGAGAAGATGTCTCATGTCGTAAAGAAAAGAAAATTGGATAAAACCCGACAGGACAGGCTGTACTTTGACAGCTATACCGATGTGACTATCCACGAGGAAATGATAGCGGACCACGTCCGAACTAACACGTACCGGATGGCGATACTAAGGAACAGTGAGTCCATACGTGGTAAAGTTGTACTGGACGTCGGGGCAGGAACCGGCGTTTTAAGCATGTTCTGTGTACAAGCCGGTGCTAAGAAAGTGTACGCAGTCGAAGCCTGTTCTATCGCCGAGCAGGCTGTGAAGATAGTGAAACAGAACAATATGGAGGACAAAATTGAAGTCATTCGAGGCACAGTGGAGACAGTGGACCTACCGGAGATGGTGGAAGTGATAGTGAGCGAGTGGATGGGTTATGCCCTCTTGCACGAGTCCATGCTCAACTCGGTCCTCTACGCGCGCGACAAGTGGTTAAAGCCCGGTGGCATCATCCTTCCCAGCAAAGCCGAGCTCTACATCGCACCCATCTGCGACCCGGTGGTGGAGGACCGCTTACATTTCTGGTACACCGTCAAGGACCAGTACGGCGTCGACATGTCTTGCATGTCCGACTTCGCCAGGAGATGTATCATGAACTCCGACATCACTGTGAACTCGGTGACCGTCGAGGACGTGCTCTCCCACCCGGCGCGCTTCGCCGAGCTCGACTTGTACTCGGTCACCGTGGAGGAGCTGCGGTCGGTGAAGGGCAAGTTCAGGTGCGAGTCGTTCGGCTCGGCGGCGGTGAACGCTCTCTGTGTTTACTTCACGGTGACTTTCCCCTGCCCGGACAAGCCGCAGGCGCTTGTGCTCTCCACGTCTCCGTTCAAACCGGAGACGCACTGGAAGCAGGCGGTGCTGTACCTGGACACTCCGGTGGATGTGGTGCAAGACACGGTGGTCACCGGAGAGGTCAGCATGTATCCCTCGGAGGAAAGCGCCAGACATATATGTATCCATGTGGACTACATCATAGGAGAAGAGGAGAAAAGGCAGTCTAAGACTTTTTCCATCCCTGACTGGAGCAGTGAGGCCCAGCAGTAGTGTGACATCAACATTTAGTGTTACAGTTCAGGCCAGGCAACACATTACAAGTTATTTTTATTATTGTCCCAAAGCCAGAAGTGGAACCACGACTGTAGTGGTAAATGATCCATATCCAACCACTGTAAGATCACATTTGGGTCTCACTTTGGCAAATGCATGAAGGGAGTGCATCTGACATTGTACACATGAAAGAGTTAGGTTTTGGCCCATCTCTCCAAGCTATATTCACAAAATATCGAGTGCAGTTTTTTCAGTAGACAAAAACACCCAGTGGCTCCTACAATCAATGTGAACTACAGTTCTTCATTTGGAAGTTGTTTATGATGTGTTTGCGCTTGTTTTCACACCTAATAAACCATCTGACACCTACTTCGGAAGAGGAAAAAATGCATATCACCTTTCATTTCTATTAACCTCAGTCAACCACTGTTTGTGAAAGTCAGTACATTATTTGTATTGCATACTGTATATTCAGTATGGCAGCCATTACTCATTTGCACTAGGGCTTTATGATAAATCATTTGGTCTGTAAAATCTCAGAAAATAAGGTGGTGGGGGGAGGGGTATCCACAGTCCTTCGGGACATCTTCAAATGTCTTGTTTTGACCAGCCATATATCACTGTACTATGGTATTACAGACAACTAGGGAAATTTTGGTATTTTGATTTTAAAAATCCCTTAAACAATTAGTCGATAGTAGAAAGTTGCTGATTCATTTTCTGTTGATCGACTAATCAATTAATGGACGTATAATTTCAGCTCTAGTACTTACTTATAACTAGGTTTTAACAGTTTTATTGTTCGGGTGGAAAAGCATTTGAAACTATTTTTGACCATCACAAGAAACTAAAACTGCCGACGAATGTTGAGCTGTAGGTGTGTAGCTCTGTAAGGCAGAGGGAGGCAGGTGTTTCCAAATTGTTTAATAAATTCAGTGCCATGCTGCAGACATCTGATGTTCGAATGAATTTAATTATGCATATTGTGTGGAATCTGATCAAAATGCTGCATTCAGATGAGGTTTGGACCGATATATTGACTTGGACTAGCTGCAGTCAGGCAGGAGGCTGCATCATACAGGAGGTGTTTTACATTGGCTGGTTTTCAGTTTTTAAAAACAAACTAAATTGGCTCATTATTTTGGTTTAAACTAGCTCATGCTGTCATCTGTTGGCAGAAACCACCGACTTAATCCAAAGTTGTAATTCTGCTGCAAAATAGCAAAGGTAATTGTGTTCTTAGAGCAAAGTATTTCCATCCTGCATGTCAAGGACCTTGCTGTATCCAAGATACAACCAAGATGTGAAAATGAAGTTCTTTTTCATTGGCACCAATCAAGGTGCATAGTTATTAAAAAAAGTGACCATCTGGTGACTGATCCACCCTTTATTCATTTACTATACTACTTAAGAGTCTATGCACATTAGGTGGGTTTGGATTTGGACAGATTATATATCAGGGAGTTTGATTAGAGTTTGGTGAACTGACAACTGTGTTAAGAGAATTGTTTACCGACTTCATTCGTAATTGAACCAATGGGAATGAGACTCATTAATTGTTTGACTGTTTCATGTGTCACAAGTTTTGACTAGCTAACTACAGAAAGCATCCTGAGCATGTGCCAACATTACTTCAGTTATTTTTGTACAGCTACATTCATACATCCATACCTTGCTACAAGGAACCTTTTTTTCATTATTCACCAGGGACAATGCACATTAAACAGCACTTCAGTTTACACATCAGTGTAAATGTGCCGGGGTTAGCTAATGAGCTCATTTTCATTCGCAGTCCCTGGGCAGGTTATAACATTCGTATTAGATCACTGTCCTGAGAGTGAACTGTCTTTTAAAAAATATGGGTTCTCTGCTCTGCATTTCATTAGGTTAATTATTACCTATCTTAGCATCTATATCTGCTAGCTAGGGGATGACATTTCTGAACAAGATAGCAATACACGCACTTTTATGTGGCAGAAGTACCCATACTGATATTGATGCTTACAAAATGTGGGATGTTGGGCTTTATTGAAATAAGATTGACCACCATAACAACTTCATTGCTGAACAAATATAAATACATTTACCCAAAATACCAAGCTAAATATAAATATTATAAACGTTGACCTACCTATAACTTAAAAGTCATAACTGTAGTATTCTAAATAATATAAAAAACAGTATGACATTCAATTAAAAAACGAACGAATACCAATTATATTAATATTAGCATATTGGTATTGACCTGCTGACTACTGTACTGCTCTTTAACAGTGTTTGTAACACTATACTAAATCATAACTTTATATCATGCACCAACAATCACTGTTTCTGTAGGCGCATTATTTTTTATTTTTTCCTGCGGAATATTATGTTGCTCCCAGGTCAAACTAAAGACAATGTGTTGATTAAACCTTTATGTAACTAATGTACACTCCATGGACTGTGCTGATTATGTCTGTCTCAGTGTGCATTGAATTCAAGCCACAAGATGGGAATGAGTCTTATAGCATAAAGCACCTTTTCTGCATTCTAATTATACAGCAGTTAATAAATATGCAGAGTTCTGAAAATGTTAGACAATAATTCATCTTTCACACCCCATCATCATTTGAAATATGGCATTCATTCGTTTCAGTGTCGTCGGTACAAATATGAACCCACTCTCTAATGAACACATTGGAAATTAATCACAAGCGGTAGTGTCTACAAATCAAGGGCATTGTCTGTCAGTTTGGGAACGATTGAATAATGGCTGGATCACATTTTGAACTGCGAACTTGAACTGCGAGTAAAAAATAAACAAAATAAGTATCGAAAGACTGTGTGCGAATCAGCAAAAAGCTAGTAGAATACACACACTGCTCGCATAAAACATAAAACAAGTTGTTGGTTAGTTATGGTCATAATGAATAGGGAAAATGTGGCTAAGGTTTTCAAAATCCCAAATCAAAGCCTCTTGAAACCATTTGAAGTGTAATTATTGCATTAAACTGTCTTCACTGGTTCTCAACCCTCATTTTTATTTTTAATGTATAAAATTGGGCAATTTAACGAAAGAAGTAGATTTAAGGAAGTAGAAAAGCCAAATAATCAAATGCATCGGAGTACGATGGTGAGGTCTGTGTGTCCATATACAGTAGCAACTTGAAGCAAAAGCCAAGACTTGACACTAAATCCACATGCTCAAAAGGAGAGGTCAATCTCCACTGCCTCATCATTGGTTAAAAAACAAAACAACTTTGTAAGCTTTGTATGCTATCAAGTGACAACTGCTGCAACTGCAAATGATATGTAGCACAGCAGTAAAACTGCGGATGCATGTGATGAGTGTACACTAAGAACACAGAAGACAATAGTCTTCTCCTGTCACAGCACACTGATGACAGCAGTTTCTGTAGTGAGCTTCAGCTGCAGTGTCCGGGAAGCAAAATAATAATCACGATAACCCATTTTTTGCCTTTTATACCAGACAACTGGTCACGCCTGAGCATTGACTCCCAGTGCAACTGTTGTTACGTACCAAGTGTGCAACAACCCCGATCCTCCGGTGCCACGGTGAGTAACTGAGGGGGCTTTTAATATCACACAACCTTTAAGTTATTTTGGGGAGCTGGATTTATTATTATATATTATATATTAATGGAATCAAGGAAGGAAGGATTCAAGGAATCAAGGAAGGAATCAAGGAATCAAGGAAGTAATCAAAAAATAAAGGAAGGAAGGGATCAAGGAATTAAGTGAGGAATGAAGGAAGGAATGAAGGAAAGAAAGAATCAAGGAAGGATTGAAGGAAGGAATTAAGGAAGTGATCAAGGAATGAAGCAATCAAGGAATCAAGAAAGGAATTAAGGGATCAAAGAAGGAATCAAAGAAACAATCAAGGAAAGATTGAAGGAAGGAAGGAATCAAGGAAGGATTGAAGGAAGGAAGAAAAGAAGGAATTAAGGAAGGAATAAAGGACTCAAGGAAGTAATCAAGAAATCAAGGAAGAACTCAAGGAAGGAATGAAGTAATCAAGGAATGAAGCAATGAAGGAATGAAGAAATCAAGGAAGGATTGAAGGAAGGAAGGAATCAATAAAGGATTGAATGAAAGAAAGAATCCAAGAATGAAGGTAGTAATCAAGGAAGGAAGGAATGAATTTTAGACAGAGCCCCAACATATCACAGCAGTGCAACTGCTATCTACGAACACTTTAAGCAGCAAAACACTTCAAGCAAAAGCATCGCAAAGCACTTTGTCAAGACGGCAAGCACCACAAATCCTGTTGTCTTTCTGTGTGCACACAAGCATGATATATTAGGATTATTATTTTATTATCACACAAAAAAGTTATTTTGGGGAGCTGGATTTATTATTAAATATTTATATACTAATGGAATCAAGGAAGGGGCGGCGCAGTGGTTAGCACTGTCACCTCACAGCAAGAAGGTTGTGGCCGGCCTTTCTGTGTGGAGTTTGCATGTTCTCCCCGTGTCCGCGTGGGTTCTCTCCAGGTGCTCCGGCTTCCTCCCACCCTCCAAAGACATGCAGGCTAGGTTAATTGGTGTCTCTGAAATTGACCTTAGGTGTGGATGTGAGTGTAAGTGGTTGTTCGTCTATGTGTGGCCCTGTGATGAACTGGCGACCTGTCCAGGGTGTACCCCGCCTTTCGCCCGATGTCAGCTGGGATTGGCTCCAGCCTCCTGTGACCCCGTATGCAGGATAAGCGGTTGACGATGGATGGAATCAAAGAAGGAATCAAGGAAGGAAGTATTCAAGGAGAAAATGAAGTAAGAGAGTGGAATTAAACAATATTTCATGGTTCACACCCTTATATTATTGATTAACTATAGGCCTCAAAACAGCAGTATATCTGAGCGTGAATTATCAGTGTTTTATACCCTTATCTGGGCAACCTCCAGGATACGGAATTTCAATGCGTGGTTATCAAAGTTGTGAAAATGTAATTTATTATTTTTCAACAACAACATACAGTCATCCTTGAAAAACACTATTTTGTAAAACAAAATCACCTCAACAAATAATAAACATGAAAAAGTAACAACACTTCACACATGGCCAATGTCTTTGTCCACATACACCGCCATTATGGATCTTGATACAAATGATTAGTATAGTTTTGAATGTTGGCAGTCACATGGCCTGAGTACTTGACCCATCCCCCCTTCAGTGTTTTTCATGATATAACGTGCACCCACTTAATGCCGTTCCCCTCACAGCCTGTCAAATGCCTGTATCCCCTAAGATACAGAAACAGAAAAAAGATTTACGGGTTAAAAATTGCGAGGGCACAATTTATTTAATTAAATAAAAATTCATTGATGAAATACTAAAGATCTTCAAATAGTGCCCACCCCTGACTCTGTGGGTGCACAAATCACTTTTGCTCCACATTACACTGAGATATGTGGCGCAAAAGTGAAAGCATGTGGAAAGCGAGCAATAAAACAGCACGTGAGACTGATTCAAGCAGTTGTGCGTGAGATAAAAATATCCAAGACAAAAATTTATTTGTCAGAAAATATTCTACATGTGTAAAACTCTCATTGCATGAATTCACACACTGGTTTGCGGATGTGCACATTTTGTCCATGACTTTATTTGATATGGGTGTGTGCTTGTGTTTTGCACCACATTCACTCCAACTGTAGCTAAAATGTGAGCATAGGGGCTTATTACTGTAATTGATTTGTAAAATAGGATTTATGCACCTGCAATGAAGAATTTGAGAAAGAGTAAAAATTTCTACAAGTCTGCAGCTCCTAAAGCCACTTCAAATTCACTGATACACTTGTGTGACCATTTTCTACAACTACAAATTCCGCTGTCACGGTTGCTCAGTTGTTTTACTCCAATAATATGTTCACAGTTTGTGGCTGGCAGTTCTCTCTCTCTCTCTCTCTCTCTCTCTCTCTCTCTCTCTCTCTCTCTGGGCTGTCCATGGTTCTGAAAAAACAGCTAAGCAATATTTATCTCTGCCAATAATTTGACCTAGCCTACGGGGGCCACTTTGCTCTAAAGATAATATAATATAATATAATAAATAATAACTAATATTGGTAGGAACAATTTGTCTTCCCAAAATATCATATGCAAGCCTACGCCCTTGTTAACATCTTTGTCATTGCTAAACATGGCTTTCAGTGTCACTGCAATAAAAGTGATCACAGTTAACACGAATGATAAAACTTACAGTATTTTGAAAATCATGTTCAAGCATGTTTGAAATGAGCAGCTTCACAGTTTAAAGTACAGCTGTTGTATACAGTAATATAATCCATGCTCACTCTTTATTTCCAAAGTCAAGCAGTCAGACCGATGCCTAACTATGGTTGCGATTCCATCTGACCAAGGTCAGACCTGCTCTGTTTTGAAAGGGGTGTACAGTATGAAATGGATCTTTCAGCGTCTTTTTGTAGCCATAGCAGCACTTTTGTGTCGAGGAAAGACCAAAATAAAATCTGACACTTTTCTTTCAAATTCAATTCTGCACTTGTAGCTGGCCTAATGTACACGCACAGTGGCTGATTCTCTCCTCAGCCTCTACAGGTGTTGGAGGGGGAAAATCCTGCAGCAGGCAGAACAAAGGAATGGAATGGAAATGTCAAATGCAGAGCAAGGGAGCCACTGTTAAGCCCAGAATCACACTTGTGCATGCATGGCCACTCTTGTCTGCTAAATGCTAAACTAATTGTGATCCCTTTCCTGCCTGAAATGATTTGGAAACCATTAGAAACAAGTGTTGAAACCTGAAATGGGATTATTTGTCTTGTATTGCACAGCAATTTAGGAGCCAATCAATAGACAATGTGCTTAATCTAACTGATTTCAAGACTCATTGCTCAGTACAGGGTGGGTGAATGAGACTGAAAGACAGCACAGTCCAGGACACGGAGAACTGAAGTCACAATATGTAGCAGTTGTCTTTTAAACTTGTGTTTCAACTTTTTGACAATGAGGAACAAAGTGATGTTCTATTATAATATACTATCAGACAGGCCGAGGGGTTAAAATAACTTCAACTTTGTTTTGTTGTTCCTCAGTCTCTCTGACTGCACAGGCAAATCAATGGAGCAAAAGTTATCGCCACCCTAGGTTATAGGTCCACCTTAAAATTGTCATAGGGTTGTTGTCTTGTGTCTTAGCTGCCATCCACAGAGAGTGGTTCAGCAGCAGCATCAGCCAGTAAACCACGGACAGGTTTCAGGTTTGTGAATCTGCAGCTGTAACACTAGCTAGTAGTAGTGAGTTGGTGAGGTGATCAGCCTAATATGTATTGCTCACTAGTTAGCTAACGTTAGCTCACTGTTTCAGTACACTGTGCTAAAGCTTGTGTCAAATGAGTGAATATCACATGACTGATGACGTCCGAAGCTTCAAACATGACTGGTGCTTCAAAAAGCACTTCATTCAGTTTGACACTTTTGAAAGTTTAACAGCTAAACTGTGCGATGAGCACATTAGTAGGATAAGAAGAGAGGTGAATAATAGAGAAATTTGGTGATGTACATTAGAAAGACACAATGATAGATATGAGAACATTTCCTAATGATAACTAAGCAATAATGTTAATATAAATAACATATCGTGCTAATGTAATTGAATGAATCACCCTCCATCACATCCACATTGATACTCATTTGATATGTTACATAAATATCAACCATGAAGTTTATTAACATGAGCCCACAGTGGTGCTCGGACTAAACTACACTAAAAAAGGTACATTTAAGAAAGCTTTTTTCACAATAACATGTAAATTCAATGCAGCACTTCTGAACAAACGTAAAGAGGTTTAATAATAACGCAGGCTTGTTGGACTTTTATTGCACACGTATGAGACTAAAACTATTAATATCAGTGAGGTGGTGCTTCGGCCCCGCTCTTGAAAGGCTATTATAAGTTTTACAAGCTGCCAGGTGTCGCTGGGTTTGCTGAGAATGCCTGGATTCCACGGCTCTATAACGCTGCGTCTGCGACCCGGTTTTGTCCCGTCCTCTGCATGGCTTCATACCTCACAGGGAGCGTTTCAGAAGCAGTGTTTTGCTTCTGATTTTAGTGATTTGGTCATTTTCCTTGGCACTGTTGAGAACACTTGATTTGCTATTGGAGTAGGCTAGACTATTATGGTATGCATTCAAATGTGGTAGATTTGTCAACTAAACAACTCTACTCCAGCATAGTAAAACAAAAATGGGTTTGAGGATTAGTAATGTTGCTTATTTATCTAACTTAAAAATAGTACTATTAAACAATTTTTGGGGGAAGGAGTGAAAATCCTCATCATGTTTTGTGTTATGGTTTTACAATGATGAAGACAGTTGGAGAACAACTAAATATACAATAGGAAGAAGGTTGTACAGGATGTTTTTCTTTCCTGGGCAGCTATCATGTTTTTCTCAAATGATGTACTGCACCTGCAGGCCAGATAGTCTAGGACCAGATGTCAGGTTTCTATAACTGTATTAACAGAAAGCTTGGAGCTTTACTGTTTACCAGATTGTATGTCAGCTCAGCACTTTCTAGATTTGTTCAACCTCATTAATATTTTCATTTACAGCTGTATTGTTAAGTTTAGATCCCACTATTTACAATTCACATGGGAAACTGATGAATGAAGAATGTGATTTTATTTTTATTTTATACTTTTTGGTATATTTAGTCTGATCCATTTTATATAACACAAACTATTCCTAATACACAAGCAATAGTTTAACAATTTAAATATATATATCTTTCATTCATGAAAGCATCAATATGTAGGAACCCAGTGTCATAATTTGACATCAGTAGTGTTCAGGTGTTGTGGAGTAAAAGTTAAAAGAAAAGGCTAAACAAGTAGTAATGTGCAGGGTCTGAAAGAGCCACGCTGGAACCTGGGACTGTTATTTCCCGTTGAGCTATACAGTGCTTCATCTGGATATGTTCTGCAATCAGCAGCGCTGGCAAATGAAAGACAAGATGGCTACAGAGTTACTGACAGTACACACAGTTTTTCCCAACTGCCATAAACATGAACTCTGAGATCACCTCTGCATTATAATCTCTCTGGCATGTGACAATAATTAGGGTGGCAATGTGAAATAAACTGTTTATTCATGTGTGCAACATTAATCTTGCTGCAGGACACTGTGCAGTAATAATCTGTAATACTGAAAAGCAATGTTCAGTAATCTATGCCGCTAGAGACCTTTTCACCATTCAAGTCAGCTCTATGTATATTTCTTATTGAACTGTACTACTTGACATCACAGATTCCATTTCCCCAAACAAACTCAGAAGCAGCTTTCACACACCTAATTTATCACCTTGACTAATATAACTTAACACTACTCAGGAACATCCCCCTAGTTTCAGCCAACCTACCTGTCTTAACCACAGGTGCAGAGTTCTGGTTGCAGCTCACGGAAGATAACATTCATATTTGCTAACAAAAAAAAGGTGAATGCAAATTTCGGCAGGTAGCTTACAACATCTGCTTTGCTGAATAATGACTCCACCTCTTAAAGTACTTTTCAGTGGAAAGTTTGATCAATGTGCTGTGCAAAGTCTGTGCGGTTGTCACCACTTATTTTTTGCTGAATCTCAAGTGTAATAAATGATTGTGATGATCTGACCAGAGATGGGGACTCGAGTCAGAGACTCGGACTCGAGTGCGACTTAAGTCGCACACACAGTGACTTCAGACTCGACTTGAGACTCGTCCTCAAAACACTTCAGACTCGACTCGGAATCGAGGCGCGGGACTCGTGAACAATGTTTATTTTTTAGGACACGTCTGATGAGCTTGCTGTTATTCCTCTCCTCCGTTACCTACAACCTGCCTATGTAACACGTAACATCTGCTGCGCGCGGCCGCACATGAGAGAGGACAACAAACACCCTGGCAGCTGCTATGCCATTTATCATAAACTTTGGCTTTAAAACTTCATACAACAAGATCCAAACAAAGAAGCGCTGAACGCAAATATGTGGTGAGTGAACATGTTTAGCCATCTAACGTTAGCTTGCTTCTTGCTTCAGCTACGAGCTGCGGGAGGTTTACTCTGACTGTCGTTCATTATGAAAAAGATGAACGAGCGTTTGTTTACTTGCCAAACTTGTGGTGGTCGATTAACTAATCATTTACGTCCCGCTGGCTGCCATCACGTTAATTATTGCCGTTGCCTGGAAAGAGGTTACAGGTTTTTTGTTGATCATGTAGCCTAACCTTACAGTTTTATTTAGTTATAGACTAACATTACACTGGTTTGAGAGTCTGCAGGGTGTGTTGACTTACAGTAGTTTATAAGCTGTCATTGATCGCATTGCACATTATGGTTGTGCTTTGTAAGTTAAAAACAGGTTACAGTTTATTGTTTTGAGAGTCTGGGGTATGTGTTGACTTACAGTAGTTTATAAGCTGTCATTAACTGCATTGCACATTACATGGTTGTGCTCTGTAAGTTAAAAACAGACAGATTTATTGCTGATTATGCAACGTCACAGTTTTATTGACTTACAGTATTTAATAAGCTGTCATTAATTGCATTGCACATTACATGGTTGTGCTCTGTAAATGAAAAACAGGTTAACAGTATTCCTTATAGTTATGAAGTTTTATTAGCAACCTGGATTGAACGCAGCAGGTGATACAACATTCGTAATAACCACGAGAGACTTGACTTAGACTCTAGCTCAAAGACTTGTGAGCATCTCTGTATCTGACTAATAGTTAGCTATCTAATTGAACAGTCACTCCATTTAAGAACAACGCCAAATCTAACTTTGCCTGACTGGAAAGTTTAATGTTAACATTACGTCAGCTAAAAGCCGAGCTGAGCCTTTACTTTCCAACTTCTAACATCTAATACTTCCTTAATACATGCTAACTTCTCTCTGACTCTTTAAAAACAGGGGTTAGCACCACAGACCGCACACACTCCCTTTCACTTAGCATAGTTGGCACAGCTTGGGGTCGCTCGAAGCTACTAATTAGCTTAGCGAGCTAAGCTAACAAGCGATGCATGTAGACACCGATACCTACTAATTAATGTTACACAAATAAGATACCAGAATTACACTCACCAACGGCAACATAGGCAGTCTCTCTTTACTAGAGCCCGACCGATCTATCTTTTGCACATATTATTGGCCGATATAAAAGCTACTTGCAGATATATCTGCATCGGGTGAGTCGGATCCTTCCCTCATGTCATGAGTGTTGCATAGTTTGCCCACCAGAGGGTGCGCTGCAGCTCCAATGTTAACACTGCTGCACCACAGAACAAAACATCATCTGACTGTAGCTCCTGGTAGCTCAGTGCTCCCAGTGAGTTGGTCTTTTGTCACATCAATTACATGTCAGGCTACAAAACAGTACCCAGAAACAGACTGGAGCTGATGGTGTTTAGAGGTTTATTTGGAAAATAGCAAACAGATAGGAATGAATGAGCAGAGGAGGGGGTCGGGGATAGGTCCAGGTTCCATTGAGGAGGGAGAAGTTGTGGGAGCTGGCAGGTAAGAGAAGGTGGGGGTAAATCCAGACAACCGTGCAGACTGACTGGGAAGACCGGTAATCCAAGGGGACAGGGTGAATCTCCTGAAGGCAAAAGATAGAGTTGAGACTAGCAGGCAAACAGGAACACAGAACTTGAATGGACCAAACTGAGATCAGAGGCTGATGTGAAGCATACTCAGGTAACACAACAATCCAGCAAGAACTGTAGAGCTGGCCAGGTTTAAGTAGTGTGCGGTGATGAGGGAATGCAGAGCAGGTGCTTGAGTACAGATGTGCCACAGCCAAATTGAGCCGGAGACCACGACCACCAACTCCAGGAGACATGGAAGAGAAAACCCACCAAGCACACAGCAAACACCCAAAAGGCAAAAATCAAATCAAAGCCACTCATACACACACAGCCACCATCCAGGGTCACGGTCAAGAGGTTGTGACATTACATGACTTAAATAATAATAAAAATAGCTCTCATCACTTCCTCTCGGAGACCAGACTTGCTAACCCTCCCATTTTTCACTACACTTTCCAGGCTCAGCAGTGTGTTTAATGTTACCGTAACATAGTGTTGGAGGCTACGCTGCTGACAGACGTGAAAGTAGATTTACTTCTGAAACAGTTTTGCCAGTTCTAGCAACCGGTCCTCTCATTCCTCTCTCATTTATTGCCAACGGCAGATAACACTGCCTGTTGCTAAAGTAGCCCCAAAGCTAATGCCGTGTTCATCAATGGAGGAGGCTAACATTAAAAAAGGGGAATCTAGGGGAAAGGGTAATTCTATCAATAAAGTAACATAGTGACTGACTGAATGCATGACTATTTTGGTCATGGATTTCATACACTTTCTGGAATAAAAACATCTAAAAGCCAAAATCCTATCAGACGGGCGATCCTGGGACAAAATCTTCAATTGGGGATCTGTTGTGAGCTTATGGGATCTTGTCGTGAAAAAGTTTGAGAACCACAGCTTTAAATATTATATTATACAAAATCCACTTCATCATGTATTTTCAACGTAAATATGTGTCACCAGTGTGTCCACAGACCCCCAAACTATCCGAAAAAAAAAATTCTCTTTTTTATTCTTCTGCTCAGTTTTTCAGTAAATGTGTGTGCAAACATACTGTTTGACTCTGGCTCCCTTCTTGACGAGGGATCTGTTAAGCATAGGACCTCCTCCAACCCTCCAGCATAGTAGACAGACCTGCCCACTGAACAAAATACATCGCACTCAGCCCCACCGTCCAACATAAAGCGGTCATTCCATCGCTGACAGCTGGAGGTTGTTCAGTATGTCTGACAGAAAGTGCTTTTATGAAGGAAATGTTAACCTTTTCGGATTTTTCCTATGATGTCCTACATCTATGTGCTTTATGGAGTTTTCTGATGGACAGATAGCCTGTTGCTAACGCTACAGCAACAGCTAGCTGCTGTTGTCAGCTAGTTCTGCCAAATCCAGCGTTACAAAGCTTCTGTATTAACGTTAGAGGTGTAAAAATCACAGATAGTCCCACCCTGAAGCTCTGGATTATCATCTATTTTCCGCTAAATTGGACCATAATTTATTAAATGAACATCATACTGTGTTGAAGAAGACTTGAAACTAGCAATTTTGACCATAAACCCATTAGGAAAGTGTTTACTGAAGTAATGAATCAGCTGAGAAGTAGGGTCATTTTACCATTATTTCTAATGGAACCGGACTTCTTTTTGCAACCAGAGGAGTCGCCCCTTGCTGGCCGTTCAATAGAATGCAGGTTTAAGTGACTCCCACGCAGAGATGCTCACAGGTCTTTGAGCTAGAGTCTAAGTCAAGTCTCAAGTCTCTGAGCTAGAGTTCAAGTCAAGTATCATGTCTCTCGTGGTTATTACGAATGTTGTATCACCTGCTGCGTTCAATCCAGGTTGCTTATAAAACTGCATAGCTATTAGGAATACTGTAACTGTAACCTGTTTTTCATTTACAGATCACAACCATGTAATGTGCAATGCCATTATTGACGTCTTATTAAATACTGTAAGTCAACACACTCCCCAGACTCTTAAACCCAGTGTAACATTAACTAAATAAAACTATGATGTTGCATAATCAACAATAAACCTGTAACCTGTTTTTAACTTACAGAGCACAACCATGCAGCCTAATGTACAATTTATAAACTACTGTAAGTCAACACACCCTGCAGACTCTCAAACCCAGTGTAAAGTTAACTAAATAAAACTGTAAAGTTACGTGGTCAACAATAAAGCTGTAACATGTTTTTAACTTACAGAGCACAACCATGTAATGTGCAATGCAGTCAATGACAGCTTATAAACTACTGCAAGTCAACATCCCCCCATTCTCAAACCAGTGTTAATGTTGGACTGTAAAACTGTAACGTTACATGATCAACAATAAACTTGTAACCTCTTTCTAGCCAACGGTATTAATTAACATGATGGCAGCCAGCGGGACGTAAATGATTACGTTAATCGACTACCACAAGTTTGGCAAAAACAAACGCTCCTTCATCTTTTCATAACAAACGACAGTCGGAGTTAACTTTCGTAGGTCGTAGCTAAAGCAAGAAGCAAGCTAACGTTAGATGGCCAAGGGAGCTGGTGGTGTTCACTCACCACAGGTTACTAATCTATTTGCATTCAGCGCTTCTTTGTTTGGATCTTGTTGTATGCAGTAAGTTTTAAAGCCAAAGTTTATGATGAATGGCACAGCAGCTGTTGTCCTCTCTCACGTGCGGCCGTGCACAGCAGATGCTACATGTTACGTAGGCAGGTTATGGGTAACGGAAGGAGGGAATAACAGCAAGCTCATCAGAAGAATAGACATTGTTCACGAGTCCCACACCTCGAATCCGAGTCGAGTCTGAAGTCTTTTGAGGACGAGTCTCAAGTCGAGTCTCATGTCACTGTGTGTGCAACTTAAGTCGCACTCGAGTCCGAGTCTCTAACTCGAGTCCAAGTCTCTAACTCGAGTCCCCATCTCTGCTTTCACGTTCCCTTCAGTTCTCAGACCGGAAGATTCTTGAGCCAGACCTATCTACATTGATTCAGCGCTCTACCAGATAGGATTTGGCCCTCATAGGCTTCCGGTAAGTTGGCAAAGTTGAGTTTTCAGGGAGGGGGCCCTTAAAGAGACAGACAGCTCGGGCGGCCGTGTCTGAAGCAATGGGCAGTGTGAGAAAAATAATGTTTTTTGATATTAAAGCATGCAAACGGTTTTTAGTAGAAACCCAAAATTAAAGTATGAGCCTGAAAATTTGCATAATGTGTGACCTTTAAAACTGACCTGAATTCACAATGAACTGAATTGTCTCCCTGCTGTATTTTGTTCTAGGTGAAAGGAGAAATGCATTTGAAGTTGTAGTTTTTAGCCCCTCCATTCTAACTCAGGGAACTGACATCTGTAGCAGAGATCATATTGCTTTTGATTTACACATGTAGGATCCTGCCCAAGGAGAGTTTCGTATATAACAGTCAACCCATAGGAGCGTCTAAGCACACACAGTGATAGTCACTCAGCAGTAGCATACAAATATAATAGTGTACAACAAACCACAGTCAGTAATAAAATGCAAAGCACATTGGTACACAGTATCCAACATCTTTAGACGCTGGGCAGGTGCATTCATTGGAGCAGAGCAGGACTGAAGAAGAGAGAACCACTTTTTCTAGATTTTGAGAATTATTAATTGGGTTGTAACAGACCGCGTTGTTCACAGAAGAGATTTCAAGAAACTCACTGGAGACAAAAGTGACAGTCTAAACCTCAAGTTACAAGTAAAAGACAGACACAACTTGCAGTTATCAGGTTTTCATGTGACAGCGGCAGTATGGGTTTGTGCTTGAGTTGTCAGCCTCTAGAAAAATGGGAACACAATGTACAGCTCCTCACATCTGTGTTGACCACAGCCCTTCAGCTCGTTTTACCAGGCTCCTTCTGAATTCATCTGAAAATTAGAACAATACTGTATGTTGTTTGATGTCTATCTTAACAGCACTCCATTTAAAAACAAAATCAATAACAATAACAAACTGATTTAATATAATGCAATATTGGGCTTTTTACCATATCACAAAAATGAAATTATGCAAACTAGTTCACACGTTGTGGCATGCATTGTACTGTGTTTGAAAAATGATGGATCTCAGGGTATTTCACCTCCACATTCAACACCTCACTGTCACCTTGCTAAAATCAAACAGCATGCCTCTGTGACAAAAGTGATGAATTATGTATTCTAAAACTAAAACAAGAAATATTTCAATCCCTATGATGTAATTTGGTTTGATTTGGGATAATTGTCAGTAGTGTTGAAAGCCCATTTAAATTCCTGCAGTAATTTGTTCCTTTTAATGTTTTTAATCACCAGATTAACATGCTTATCAAAACTCTCAATGGGTTCTACAAAAAGTGAGGGGAAATATTTCATGTGTTTCTACAGAGTTAATTTTCGATCGCTGCTGAAACCTGACTGGACTCTGGTGGCAGACCATATCTAATCATGGCCGCTCATTCATCCTTGTATGCTAATGATACCGTAAATAAGCCAATAGGATTCAATTCCCACATTCGGTTACAGTAACCAATATTTCTGTCAGCACATCCTGTGAGGACAATTTGGGAACACAGTATTGACAAAAGCTAATTTGGTGTCCCAACAGCGAGAGATGTGGACTTCATTTCTCTGGGGCCCTTCAGGCCAGAACGTTTGTCATCATTAGCGTTAGCAACAGGAACTGACCCATGCTGCTAAACCCGGAAATAACTCTGTCCCACTCTATGTTCCTATATTTTTTCTCAACAGTAATAAAACAGTACACTTATTTAAATGAGAAGCAGTGTTTATTCTAGCCCTGAGCTGCAAATCTCAGCCGAAAAAAGCCACTGCCTATCACAAATGCATCCAGCTGCAAGCGCTGAGGCGTGACTTCATGGACGGACACACACTGTACAACAAGGACAGATCTGGACGGTGCCTGTTAAGAAAGTAAATCCCAAATCACTCGCAGGGGCACGTAAATCTGAACGGGATGGCCCCGATTCACAATCAGCCCGAGGCAGACAGCTCTCAGCCTCTGAGCAAAGTACAAATCCAGCAAACTGTGTGGCTACGTTCTCCCCACTCCACCTCCCAACTAATCCTTTTTCAATCATGCACTTTTTGGATTATGCCTCTGTGTAATTCTTCTCAGGTATTGTTTTATAACTTAATATGATATTTCAATGTGGGTGAGTTGGGTTATGGGTTTAGGACACCGTGCAGGATTGGATCAGCAGCAGAGGTCTGCAAGCAGCAGATTGGAGCGGAGGGTTAGTGCCAGGCTGAAAGAAGTGTGATAAACCTTTGACACAAAGTCCAAATGGAGCAGGTGCATGAAGGTGCTGAGACTGACCTGATACAGTCCTTCCAAGGCATTCCATATTGCAACGTATCCCCTGTATTTGTCCTGACTCTTAGTAAGTGTCTCACCTCCCAAGAGAAGTTAGGATGCTTTGCATAGTCAGGCAGTTTGTGAAAGAAGTAAAGATAGCAAACTCTGAAGCCACCATCTTGATTCACCTTGTCCATATCATGCAACCAGGACATCAAAAACTCGCAGTCAGAGTAACACTGAAGTGACGACAAAAAAAACACGTCCTTTTCATTTGTCTCCTCAGCTCTTTGCAGATTTCACCCTATCCAAAAAATGTGACTGAAAAAACTGACTAAATCTAAACAAGACTCAGGGGGGAAAAAAATCTTCTCTGAAATGTGCAGATTCCTACTGTTTAAAGATTAAATATTTAAATGTTTTTGGGACTTTAACATTTTGCAATTCCATTTTTACCTACCAAAATTACTGCATAAAAAACATTTGTACCTGCTGATGTTTATGTCCAAGTCAAAAGTCCCCAGTGCAACAATGTAACTAAATACACTTACTCCAGTAATGTACTTAACTTGTACTTTACTTGAGTATTTTCATTTTTTGTTACTCTATACTTCTACTCCACTATTTCAAGGGCAAATATATTTTTATTCCACCACATTTATTTTACAGCTTAAGTTACAAGTTACTTTTTAGTTTTAGACCAGCTATAACATTAAACCGCTTCTTACACCTCTACACATCAGTAGGTGAGCACTTTATGGATAAAATATCCTTTTACCAAATGTATATCAGGATATTGATCACGATGTAGTGAATATATCAGTTGTTATCACATTGAGAAACCATATATAGATACAATAACCAGATCAGTGTCTGTTTCACAGGCTAATCCAGTGAATTAAATACATGACCACTCTCTGTTCTGCCTGTCCCAGCCCCACACACTCTCACACTTTAGGTTGATGACACAGCTGTATTTTACCACATAAAAGTGCTTCGAGTCCGCTTTCCCCTCCTCCCTCCCCGGCCAATGCTAACAAACACACTCCTCCGGATGAAGGCAACATTACCCTCCATTGAACAGGCGTAAAAATCCAATACCTCTGCGCCTGGCGTCCGCCTGACAGGGATGTGCAAAAACAGCTTTGCCCGTCTATTTTCTAATAACCATCATGCAATAAGGCAAGAATTAAAAAAAAGAGGAAACTTAACAACACACAAGACTAGAGGGGGGATATTGGAACATGAGACCACATGATTATTGGTGTCTATTTAACCCACTGATGGACATGTATGCACATGTGTGTGTTTCTTTTCTGTCTTTGTGTGCATGCATGAGTAATAATTGTCCTCCACATTCAAATACATCCTTCTTTCATTCTCCTTGCTGACCTCTAGCACGTCTCGTTTGACACAGTCCCACTATAACATGTTAATATACGTGAGACATATATGTGTTTATCCTTTTAATGGTGCTTGTCTCCATTTACAGAGTCGCTGTGCAAACGCAGTCTGCCTGAGCTTAGTGATCTTGGGCCCTGAAGGGAAAAAAAAACAGGACAGAGCTTAACAATCTGCAGATGAGCTTCAGACCTGTATTGTGAGTGAACATATTATACGGTGTCATTGTACTGAGTCAATAAGTGGGAATTAAATGTGCTCGTTGGTGGCTTTTCCACTGTGCACTCCTCTTTCTTGTTGCTGAGTGAATTAGATAAAAAGAGGTTTATGTCAAGCAAGTTGCCCTTGGGCTCACAGAGGAGGGAGAAAGAGAAAGAGAGAGGCAGCTGCACGAAGAGCTGTCTCCACAGCCACACTGTATCCTTAACCTTTCCACTGTGTTACAAGTTAAAGAGGAGTTCACTAAGATCTGAACTGTCTTATAAACCAAAATCACCGCATTCCTGGGTTTACTGATCAATACCAATGACTCAGTTTGGCTTGTTTTTGAGATTTCTGGCTTTCAAAACATACTCACTGACTCATATGTTGCCACCCTCTCAGCTGTAAGTGCTCAGAATTGGGACAAGTGAGCTACTGGCATCATATTTCTATTTTTATAAAAGCAAATTGAATACAATATTAGCTACAGCTGTACACTGTGCCAAAGAGGTGCCAATGTTCCAGTTCCTTTGTTGCAGGTCAGCGTTCATGTAACTATTTACAGCGCTTTTGCCATTTCAAACAATGCTATATTATTGTCAAATCAATTGTTATAAATTTGAACAATTGAGTCTAATATGATCAAGGTGAGTGACAGCCTCTATCTGGCAGCAGTTGCTCAAAATGCACACACATTTACCATAACTCTCTTCACTTTCTGTGTCCCAGAGAAGTGGGTTTACATCATTTGGAAGTTATTTTACCATCCTGAAAGCTTTGTCTTTCCTACTGGTTTGTGCAATAAAGCAATTTCTCGTCATGCCATAAAACATGTCCAACAAATTCCTCCTACTAATGCTGATGATCAGATGTGCCTGTGATCTCAGTGACTTGTGGCAAAAAAATGTGTGTCGGGTGGTAAAAATCCCAAACCCCAAGGTTTATCAAATAGGCTGATTTCTCTAGTTAAACATGTTTCGTTCACGGTTGCACTCAGCTGCGGCTCGCAGGTTTCAACAGAGAAATAAACTTCAGGTGAAAGTCAGTTGGCGGAGGCTCACCGCCTCATTGTGTCTGAGCGCAGTGAGTCTGGCCACTCTCTGCTGTCTCTGAGGCTCTTTGTAAGGAGCAACTTGGAATCTTATTTTTATCTTCTTATGTTTTTATCAGCCGCTACATTTGAACCAACTTCTTTTAAATCGCGTCATTTGCCTCGGAGGATTTTCTCCACCTGTGTGTCCTGCTCTAGGTGACGTCGCGCTGGTACCGGTGGCTCTCTCGTCCATTCCCCGGGAGCGGCGGAGGCAAGCTGGTCGCATCCAAGGCGATCTCTCCCGTTCCTGCGCCGCGCTAAGATGTCCCGTTTTAAAGAGGATTTATTTGACTGCAACAGGCTACACGACTGGCTGTCCTCGATGGTATGAAGCACTGAAGACCAAGGTGAGAGACTCAGGCAGCTGATTTCTTTTGATTTCATTAATCTCCAACCAAATACCGGGGCGCGTAAACTTTTGAAGCTTGCCACGACGCGCGCCGAGTGGGTGGACACACTGTGCGTCGTTATTAGAGAAAGTAAGGTTATTTTGTCTGCTTTCATTCAGTACAATGCCTTTTCCTTGCATGGGTTTGTACTAATTAACACAAGCCAAACGTTTGGCGCGGTACAACCAAAAGAAATCAGATGTTGCGAAATTATAGACGCCGCAAAGGAAAGAGATGTTTTGTTTCTTAGAGTAAACTGCGTTTTTCTTACAATTTTGAGCATTGCCCAACTCACCTGTATAAGAGAGGCTATTAAAGACACAAGGACAAGCTGTGGGTGCACAGAACCAAGGCGCGGTGTGTGCACTGCATTTCCACGTCTAAGTCTGCTGAAATGAGTCAGTCATGCTCTGTGCAGACAACACCACACATGATTATTTGTCATTTTTAAATATCACAGAGACAGCGCTCTTGTCATCCAATTGAATTTTGCTGTCACGCTGGATCTTTTACCTTTATCTCACCCTTTAAAACCAATCTTTGTCGGGTAAAAAGAAGAGTTGGACGCACGTTTTCTGTGAGGCCCGGCTTTATTTCTAATTCTAATTCTACAAGCACCAGTACAGGTTAGGGTGATATGTAGCGGGGGGCTTCCATGGGCCTTTAGAGGCTCCATACAGACTGTAAGCACTGACACGTTAATCTGTGTAGAGGCTTGTCAACCTGCTGCGAGGTTAACCTGTGCGCCAAGTGTCACAACCCGACTTCTTCCAACACCCGCCCCTCTCCCTCCTCTCACTCTGTGTTAACAAGACGGTGCACTCCCCGGGCTCAGCAATTTTATTGCAGAGTAGTGCCTACAAATGAGGCAGAAATCGTTTTTGCGCCATCCAATTTATCCGAGAAAACACACCAGTTTCAAACAGCAGATCTGAGAGTTTTGATGTGAAATAATAAAAAATGCAGGACTCCTTCTCCTTCATTTCATTAGGCCTTTTAATGCCCAATTATCGCAGTCATTTCACAGAGGATTGACGCCTTTTTCCTATTAGAATTATTTTATTCAGACGACTTCCTCCATTTACACCTATTTGCAGATTAAACTATACTTACTGAATAAGTTAAGGATAGTAAAACTACCTAAAACCAGGGTGGGGTCCTTTTTTATTTACATAATAGGGTTAATTAAATCACTTTTTGGAACAATTACCATTCTTAATTGATACCGATATTTACTTTATACGCACATAGGGGTGTGGCATTTCTCTCATCTGCGGGAACAGAAACACAAATACATCAGCACTTTTCTTCAAATATCTTTTTTATAGCAAACACATTGTTGGTTTGCTGCCCAGTAATAACCACCAAGTATAAGTCAGAGCTTTTCCTCCTATTTTACCCAGATGCTATCATCCCTTTGAGACTATTACCGCCCGCGTTTGTTGGATAATTTAACGCGATCAGGCGAGTCGGGTGAACTCCACCAAAGGAGGTTCAACTAAAAGCGATCCTCCTCCCTCCGGAGTTTCTAACGGGTCCCGAATGAGGACGGTGCGCGCGCGTTTTGTGTGTGTGTGTGTGTGGGGGGGGGGGGGGTTAAGTCGAGGTGGAGACAGACTGGAGGGGTGGGGAGAGAAACCATAGGTGTGCGGTGGGTGGGGGTGGGGGTGGGGGGGGGGGGGTTGCGTCTCATCTAATAGAGCCTGGGAGCGCATAATCTTCCCCGTCATCTCCGTCTGGGCGGTCGGTGCTGCGCCGTGCCAGGGAAACGTCCAGGAGAAGATGCGTTGAGGCAAGCGGATATTCTCAAGCAGCCGTGTCTAATTGGTGTGATTCATGTCCCTGTTGTGGCTGAAACCTATTCAGAGCCAGGGAGAAGGAAAGCGAAGACAGAGTGAGGACGAGATTCGCGCAGAGATCTGCACGCAGGAGTCTTTGGAAATGAAGGAATTATAAACAGGGCAAAAAGAGGAGGGACGCACGCCAGAGGGTCAAAGTTTCTTGTGCAGTAGTGTTTTTTTTTCTTCTTTTCGGTGGACATCACTGTGCCTCAGATTGACGCCGTGATGGAATGACACTTGGATAGAGGATGATAGACACTTTGGCACCGGAGCTCCTGCTCAGAAATCCTCCCGTTTACAGCAGGCAGGGTGCTGACCGAGCCCCCAGGACGGTGATCAGTCATTTGTTTTGAAGTGGCAGGAAGATCCTCCTCTTGATCGTTTTCTCCCCCCCTCTGTGGCCAAACACGAGTGAGGGATGGTGCGCGCAGCGATTCCTCAGAGACTGACGTGCGTACTCATCACGTTCCCGTTAAGGAGCGCATCTTAAAGAGCTCCATTCTTCATTCTTGTTCATTCTGCTACTCTGAACTTGTTGAACGGCGTTAACGAGCAGTGGGAAAGGGAGTAGAGGCGCATTCAAGAAATGTAAGTTTTCCCTTTTGCATGTAAAGTTTGATTCCTCTGTGTTGCAGAGTGCATCATCGTTAGAAGTTACTTGGCTCTGGCCTGGCTGCATTTATCTCCTGTAGTGCGGTGGGTGGGGGGTCTTTTTGTGAGTTTTCCTGCATAAACAACTTTTAAGACTTTCTGAACCACAAAGGAGGGGACATTAATATTTACAAACGACCTTGAATGCATCAAAAACTTCACGCCATTTCTTCATGCCATCTTTGGAGGCGCCCCCTTGTGGAACTTATTGCCAAATCGTTTCCTATCTATCGCGCATGTTTACGTTTGGTGCAGCCAATTGGCCTACCTTTAACACGTCATTACATGAGCAGCCTATTGCAGTTAGGTTTGTTTGGGTAGGCTACATGCTCTCAAGATTGCTTCTCTCTTTACACATACATTAGCTGCTCATTTAATTCAAACCTGATTGATTCCAGTGCAACCCAGTGGGTTTGACTTAAGGCAGATATTCTTTTACAGTCGTCTGCAGCTGTCTGTGCTCTTTAGTTATGGTTTTATTTATAATCTGCAAGAACCACATATTTTTACCTTGGCCTTGTATTTGGATAATACCTAACAATTATTCTTTTAAGGATGTGCTATTATTAAAAAATGATCACCCCTGGGTGCAGGGTTGAGGCTATACTGTGCATTTAAAGTTTCATATCACATTTCAAGTTGCAACATCCAGTCAGAGTCAGTCAGAGAATAATACTTTTAATGGGCTTAGTAATTGTGATTGCAGTCTTTTTTTAAGTCTTTACTCATTCGATCCCATATGAAATAATGACAGGTAATAATGACTCATCTTTTGTGTGTTAGCAGCTGTCACTTTAAACCATGTGGCAATTCCTGCCTATATTTCCAGCATGAGACAGCTACCTGGCTGAACACATTCTTTCAGCTAAAGTGGACATTTTGAGTATCCAGACATGTCACTGTGGTTGCACAATAATGTGCTAGCAGCTTTTAGGAAAAGTGTCTTGAATAATGCATATGGTGTTCCTGTGTCGCAAAGAGAAGCAGGCTTGGTGGCGAGGAGAGGCTGAGGGAGGGCGGTGGCGGCGTGATCTTGACTCACTGTCTCATTGGGTACCCCCCCCCCCCCCCCCCGTCCCTGCACTGCTGCAGCCTACATGTGGTACTGGAGTAACTGACGCCCGGGGGTGTTCAGCTCGACTTGGGGCAGCATCGCCACACTCGCCCTGTCAGAAGTGCTGCTCTTGAACACACAGAGTGCATGTGGCAGCTTCAGCAGCTCAGGGGAGAAGGTGGGGTGGATGGAGTTAAAGGAGACAGAGAGAGTAAAAGTGGATGTAGGCAGATGCAGCTGCTTGAAGCACGTCTTCAGCAGTCAGGAACTTGCTAGCCTTCAGAGGCCTGACCGGTCCAGATCCAGTGCACTCTGGATTTGAAGACAGGCTGCCGCCATGTCCTGTTAAAGGAATGATTACCTCAGCAGGGTTCAAGCATGGCTTATTTGATAGCTAGCACTAATGTAGCCTTTTTCCGGGAATAGTTTCTCCTGAATAGTTGTTTTTCACTTTTTCAGTTTCTTGTGAGGGTGGAAAAAGCTTTTTAAACATGAGAAACTAAGACTCTAAACTAATGAAATTCTTTAAGGGGAGACACTTTTTTTTTATTCCATGCAGGTTTCACACAGAGGCAATAATTTATCATATCTGAGGTAGAGAACAACCCTCAAAGCAAGCCTATAACTAGCCAAGGTTAGGCCAACTGAAACAGCCAAACTATTTGGCTAAGCCTATAGGGCCCAGCCGCAGCTTTGAATCCTTCTGTGGCTGCCCACCCATCACCAACACAGAGTCACTTAACCAGCTGTCTCCACCCATTTTCTACCTGTCATCATTATTAAAAGATCATAAGGCTGCCGAGTGAAGGTGGCAACATTTTAAGAAGTGGAAAAGAGCGCTAAGTGAAGGGCTGACTCGGAGGCAAGCCCCAGGGATGCGTTATAGGCGTGCTCGCTGTTCCACGGCAACACTGGCTGTCATGTTTGCAGGGCCATGCTCCACTCTCCATATGTTTATTCATGAGGACAGCGGCCCTATTGGCAGGTTGTTAACAGGCAAGATTAGGGATTCTGGAAAGGCAGGCAGAGAAATCTGGTGAGTGGAGCACAGAGACAAGGCAGGAGGCTTTTTTTTTCTGAAGCCGGGCCAGCTTCTATCTATATCTATCTTTCATCTGTTTCTGACTGTCTGCCCTCCTGTCTTTCTGCCCTTCTCTCTCCTGCTCTCTTGTTTCTCTTTTAGTAAGGCACAGGTGGGGAATATGAAACAGGTAGAGTAAGAAAAGATGAAAGTAGGTAGAGACAGGACAGAAGCAGGGTCAGAAATTGCCCTTGAAAGTGCATAAAATGCGTGAAATTAAAAATGAAAGGGGGGGAAAATAGCCTGGACATCAGTGGTAACCTTGTAATTATTCCACCTTACTCTGTGTGACTGGCTGTAGACATTTTTGAAATTTTGGGACATTTCCAATTTGTCGAATTGTTAAATTGTCAGGCAGGTGTGTAAGTACTGCCCCTTGTGGTGATTGGTGGGAGATTGTGACCTGAAAATTCTTTCCAGTGTATCCTGGGTGAGAAAAAATGGGGCCCTTTTTGATCAAAGAACGACTGAGAAATGCGGGACCCACACAAAGCACTGGTCAAAAGAAAAATAATCAATATGGGAAACAATTAAAAAGAGGTGGCTGGGGACAGAAAGAGGAAAACAAAACAAAACAGCCATTTTGAAATATAAAGATATGATTTTGCAGTTTGATAACATTGCCACTAAAAAGGTTCCAAATATGCTTTGAGTATGTTAATTACTAACCATGGACGACATGCCCACCTGCACCTTTAGGGTTAAAGTGAGAAAGAAGAGATTGAAAAATGGGTAGACACGAGGGGCGTGCTCCTTCATGTGTTCATTTGATGATGCGTGATGTACAAGAGCGGCTCCAGGGACATGCGTGTAACATCTCCCTTGTAATTTGGAGAAACACTCAGTAATGCTCGAGTGGCCCCGGGGGTGAAACGGAAGGGGACACCAAGGGCTGTTTTCTCAGCCCCAGAGACGGGCGAGTGGTCGGGTGCAAACCTCTCTCCCAAGTCCACCGGGCCTCGTGAAAGATTCATGTGTTTAAATATAAAATCAAGCTTGCTGTTTGCAGCACTGGCGAGTTGTTACCTACAGTCCCCTGTTGTTTCAGGCAGGCTGAGTGAACACCTCACAAACTGCTCCACTGTATGTGGTTTACTAGCAGACGGTGAAGGTCTACGTTGATATAATTGACATGAAGCTGCCAGTACCTGATTTTTTAAACCCCTTTGCTAGTATTCATTTGGCTGTTTTTAAATTTGTTGATTTTGAAGAAGCCAAAACATTCAAATATCCTGCGTTTCCACCCTAAATATTCTTTGCAGAGTGGAAAACATCTTAGATGACCATGACTCTCCACTGTTCTGCATCTTCAGTTTATTGTTAAAGTCTTCCTTTTGTAAATATCTTTAAAAGGTAGAACCCACTTTTGTTTCCCTCTTGCTGCTTTTACTTTATATATTATCTGCATGTCCTGTGTCTGTATCTAAAGTCCCCCTCCACTCAAAAATGTGTTTCTCTTACTGTTACTTCTCTTGGATTTTGTCTTCACATTTATCTGCTGCAATGGGAAAGGTTTCTCTGTGCTCACCTTGAATGTCAGTTTAAGATTTGTACGTATAGTGCGAGCAGTATTTTGTGGCATCACAACTGGCTTGGAAGTCGTGTTCCGGGATGCAACTCACAGTATACAAGTATGATGTGGAAACATGGAGCCTTCAGTGAGCATACTCTGTAGTTGTAGTTACAAGAGTGTGTGTCCAGTAGTTAAACTAGTGCCTATTAAAAGATTCTGCATTTTTAATGAGGGGGTAAGAATAGATTTTTCTCAGCACAAATGATTATTTAAAGCATTATTTATTATTGGTCTTAAAACAAACCTGACGGGGGAGGGGGGTTGTTTACTCAACTTTCCTGTTGTAAATATCTCTTAAAAGTAGTTAAAACTACAATTCCCATTGTTGTTACACCTTAAAATGTCAGATCTCTATTTTTCACATTTGACTTTTTCCACATGGTTCCTAATAAAACACCATAGCCATTACACCATTGATAAAAGGTGTTATGACAGGGAACGTTAATGTACATTATAAGCATTGCTATATTCACAATAGCAGGAAGGGGAAAAAAACATTTTATTTTAATTACTTTAGTACAAAAATTGTTGTCACCCTCCCTCACACCCTCCCATCGCTCTGTGCCAACCATGCAATATATATTCCTGTAAATGGAAGGATTTCAGACTTCCTGTGAGTGTGCCTCCTCTGATGTCCTCGGACCTTGATCGATGGTTGGAGGAATCTGTGCTAAAAAAAACAACATTTTTTTCCACTTAAAATGCACATCCACACTTCTTCCATCTGCTCTCCTTTTTCTCTCCCTCACCTCGTCTCCTTGGGGCGAGGGAGGGTTATGAGCGGGCAGTAATGAGAGGAAGGGGCCGCTGTGTCCAGGATGGCGGCATGATAACGACCCTGCGTTTGTGATGTCGATTGCTTGTTATCGAAGCCTCGCCAGCTCTTGTTGTCTCATTACCCATGACTTGAACCCCTCTTCATCCAGAGGTTGCACGTGAAGTGCTTGCACACACTTTTACACACGCACACACTTCCCAGCCATCCCTTTACTCTCCCCCTTAACACGGTAATATTATGTCTCTTAATGGGAACAGGGAGCTCGGTGCCAAGAGTTCCTCTGGATAATTGGCTGCTTTCTCACCTGCTGACATCTCCCCCATTGACATTCTTACATTTTACATTTAAGGTGCTTCATTTCTTTTCCCCGTTAACGTCTTCCTCCTGCCTCTGTCCTCTGACTTACAATACCTGCTCTAGTATTTTTTTGCATCGATTTTACATTGTCTTTCTCGATCATCTTGTGCAAAAACATTTCCAACCATATTGGTGTTGTAATGCTTATTTCTATTCATATGATGGATCTTCATTTTGCGCTAGTTTTTTTTTAAACAGCATATGCCATGAGGGGCAGTTAGCAAGATAATTCTTCAGTTTGCATCTAGTTTTAGACACGTTTTAATAATGTTCCTGCCTGTATCACCTTGTTTTCAGTAGTTTTACAGGATGTTGTTTTTTTTCCTTTGTGTGCATTTGCTGCTTTCTATAGGACATATTTGTATGCTACTAAGCCTTTGCCCCCCAACCTTGCCGGTTCCTTAAAATTATGGTTTGCATTGCATCAAACTGAAATGGATCTGAATGGCACAGCGGGAAAATACAGTAACAGGTGCAGCTGTACATCTATACTTTGGTACAACACGTCGAATATACATTTTGCAGAGGCTAATATTATCACATTCTTACATATATACATAAATGTGGAACAGTGCCAAATGTGCATTCACGTTGTAGTTTTTCAGTAGTGTCCCTTTATCTATGCACCCTGTCACTGTCTCTATAATGAAATGAATCATCTAGGAGGTGTGTAGTTGTTTTAACACGTCTTCAGGCGTCCGGTAGACCGATAGATGGGAACACAGCTCCTACTGTACCTTTATATGCAATATATTGTTTTTCACATATTGTCTTTCTCAGACTCTCACATTACATTATGTCACCTTGTCATTCTGCCACAGCTTGTGCTTGATAGTGCTGCTTTTGCACATTTTGTTCATGTGGAAATCCAGATTTTTTAAACATCTCTATAAACAGTAATCTGTATGTGGTATGTTACTATAATACAATTTTGTGTCCTCCCCCTTTTTAACAGATACTAACCCGTTTATATTTAATACCCAGTATCTAATCTAATCTAATCTAATCTAGTGATTAATGAAAATTTTTATTAATTAGCAATGTGTGAGTGTGTGTGTGTGTGTGTGTGTGTGTTAATAACACAATTTTTACAATAAACAAACACAAAGACTATCCACACTGTAGCTGCTAATTGATCACTGATGACTGCAAGGTGTTCTGGTCAGCACACACACACACACACACACACACACACACACACACTGACTCAGCTGACTGATTGAGCAGCACTAAAATGTCTACCAGTCTGTCCCTCCTGTCTCAGAGTATCGACTCCGGTCTCCATCAATCACCTGCTGCCAGCCGGCTGTTTGAAAGCTGGGAAACCTTCACTGTATCCATGGGCTCGCAAGCCAACCAGCTTACTGCTGTGCGTCTGGCCAGAGAGACATCAAGGTGTAGGCAGGTTGAAGACAGCCTAATTTAAAAGAAGGTCAATTCAAAAACAAAATGAGGAAAATGCAGAAAATATTTCTGATTAAACATACATGTTGTAGCCAGTGGAAGGAGCAGTAGGGAAACAAATCATAAAGCGGGGTTAAATGTTTGCAAGCCTGATGCCCAGCCATGTTTAAATAGGTGTTTTAATACAAAAACTTTAGACAATAGGAAAAGTGAGGCCACAGCCCACAATGGATGGCAGATATAAATGGATGCTATGTAGCCTGGGAAGTAAATCACTGTATGTGATATAGTGCAGTGTCTCCTGCTATGGGCAGCTCTAACCCTTAAGAGAAGAAACTTAGCACTAGTCATATATTATATATTTATGTTAACGTCTATTTTATCCTAAATTGCAAAGTGGGACTTTATTAAGTATAAGTGGCTGACTTTATCCTGTTTAAGTGAAATTCTGGTGTCTGGTATTTTCATTAATAATCAATATGTTTTAAATTAACTATGGATAAGATCACTGTGTATAATGTAAAAGGTGTCGCTCGTAGTGATGAACCCACAGAGAATTATTAACATCAGCTCTGCAGTTCCTCTCAGCTCTCTCCCTTTTTTTAGCATCTTTTAGCTCATTGTTTTGGTTTTACAGCCCAAAACCTCACTGTTTTGTTTCAAGCTCACCGCTCTCATCGGCTCTTAGTACACTGAAATTTAAATTTACAAATACATTTACACCAGGTGGAGCACCTTACAGTACTGCTCACTATGATTGAGAAAGCACAATCAGATCAAGAGAAGTTAAGAATCAAAATGTGTGACCATGCATAAAACATCATCTTTTATGATAATCGTATAAAAAAACAACAGTACACATTGGCCTATTTGTAAAGAGTATCTTAGGCTTCGATACATCAGTCCATGAATAGACATTTCACTATCAGCTTAAAGAAAGAAACTGAACACACACACACACACACACACACACACACACACACAAAAAGAATAAATTCAATTCAGCTTGTCATCAATCCAGACATCTACATCCATATCGTTTCTCTCAAGGAAGTTACAAAAGATGTCCCAAATCTTCCAAAACTTATCAAGCCTGTTTTTTGCAGTATAACTGATCTTTTCCAAAGCCATGAAAAATGCAATTCCCTTTAGCCATTGTGAAGTGGCACAGGGTGTATCTGAGTTCCATGAGGAAGCTATACATCGCTTGGCAAAACATGATCTTTTATGATCTTGATGGATACTCTCATTCCAGCTCACACTGTGAGGGGTATGTGAGGGTTGTGAGGAGTGTGAGGGGACGGGGAAAAGTGTAACACTGTAGGCTCGCTACCGTTGAGTGTGATCAGGGTTTGGTGTGAAAGCAGCAGGATCCAATTCACCCTGATGGCCTCACTATCTGATTTTCTGTGTTTTGATGGATAGCAAACACAAACATGGCACCCCTATCTAGCACCCACCCGACTTTCTGTTCACACATACACCTTCCACCCATGCTATACGGCCAGCTAATGTTCTCTCACTGTCAAATTCTATCCCCATAAGAGAGGTATATTCATCCCCCCTTCTTCTGTTTCTCGTTTCTCTGCAGCGCCAGATCACAACGCAGGACGAGGGCCATGATTGACAGCCGGGCAAGCTGAGGAGACCTGTCACTCATCTTCCTATCAGCGTGTCAGAGGGCTATCTCCTTTTCGCCTCCCCCCTCTTCCTCCTCCTCCTCCTCCTCCACTGTCCTCCTCCCTCCCTCGATCATCTCCTCTTATCTTCTCAATGGGCTGGTAACCTCACTGTCCCTCAAAGTTATCCACCACTCCAGAAACCCGAAAGAGACAGAAATAGTAAATAAACACAACAAGACTTCTAAACCAACCCTCGCTCCACCTGAGGGGAGTTTGGCATGCCTCCTAACTCCAGTTGAGTGAGTTGTAGTAAGTGAAAGTAGGAGAGGGATCCCTTGTTTGCGCACCGTCAGAAGGAGATACGGCTCCTTGAGAAGGAGCTGAAAGAGGACCAGTCATGCATTTCCATTTTGCGTTGATGCTGCAGGCGCTGTGGACCGGTGTTTGCCAGGCGGCCATGCAGCACTACCCTGCAGCATGGGGTCACTACGATGTGTGCAAGTCCCAAATTTACTCAGACGAAGGCTTAACCTGGGACTACATGGCCTGCCAGCCAGAGGCAGCAGACATGACCCAGTACTTGAAGGTTACTCTGGATCCCCCCAACATCACCTGTGGAGACCCTCCAGAGACATACTGTGCCCTGGTGAGTATGTGCAAAAGTGAGGAAAACCTCAAAATTTCCTCTTTTAAAAACCTGTACACCTAGTAAAAAAAAACTACCAAGGCATCTTCCTTATCTGTGTATCATGTGTCTGCTCGGCTTGTTCTGACCCTGCAGCTGTGACAGTCTCTTTCAAAGCCTGTGTGACTCAGATACGTAGCTGTGGCTGAAGAAATAGAGGTTTGGTGCCCATTGACGTCATGTTCTGCTGTTTAGAGAGCTGCTTCTCGTGTGCAGTGCAAACACTGATGTGCTGTTGATGCTGCTTACTTGCAGAAAACACTGCATAATGTGTCTTTACCAATGAAAACACACACACTCACCTCACCCCCACACACATCAGAGTCACATAAAAATAGAGTTCCCTCAATCGTTGTTATTTCAAAGTAAAAAGATGCCCCAGCACAGTTATTCCGTGGCATCAATGTGTGTCTTTTTGCAGAGCTGGACAAGTGAGTGGCCTGAAAATTCAGACAATGTCTGGGTGAATTAGTGCTCAGGTGGACTAAAAATACAACAGCATGTATGAGAACTTCAGTGCAGCACTATTTTCAGATTTTTGTTTTTCTCACGTTAAGCAACACCTTTTTGTATTTGTTGCTCAAACACAGTGGCCCAACATAATAACATTCAGCGTTAGCATTCATTATTGGTCCGTATGGTCATTTTCACTGTGGACTGTTTCTTTCCATTTCAGCGTATTTGCATTCCTGTGAGAGATCTGTGTCCTGCTGTCAGATTTTCTGGTGAATTTTGAGATAAAGTAGGTGGTGCCATTCTTGTGTCTATTCCACCACAGTGGTTGTCAGTGCCCCTGCTACCATCTCAGTTCTAGCTTTAGTTTTTTAGACATGCTAGCAAAGTGGCTGTATGGATGGCAATATCAGTCTGTTTTTTCTCTAGCACCCTCATGACATTTATGCATTTCAGTGAAATATCTTGACACCTACCAGAGAGATTGCCTTGAAATTTGGTACGAATATATGTATGTACCTTGGTTTTGACCAAATACCTGCAAAACTAATGACATCCCCATCAGGCTTAGCTGTACTTTGTGTTTAGAGCTAATAATCAAATGTTAGCGTTCTAACACGCTAAGCTAAGATGCCGAACATGGTAAACCATAAACTTGCATGATAGCATTGTCACTGTGCAACATTTAGCTCAAAGCACCACTGTAGCTCAGTACAGCCTCACAGAGCCTGTAGCATGGCTGTACACAAACCAGAAAATAAAGTTGTCTAATACCTCCGATGCAAAACAGATATTTTTTCCCAAAAAATAGATTTCATGGACTGGCAACAACTTAAATCATCACTGTGCTGTATGTATGAAAGAGAGACAGAATCCAAATAGTGTTTTTTGTATGACAAGATTTGCAACAATCAGCTAATTTTCTTAAAGTTGTTTTATGAAGAATAACACTTGATTCAATCTCCCTCAATTGGGCTTTTTAAAATAGTGAACCAATTACCTTGGTTTAATTTCACAAAAATAGAATGGAAGGGGTTGTTAAATCACTAAACAAATTTGCCAACAAAGGGTTGCACACGAGTGAAATCATGGTGACTGGGTTTTGCAGGGTAAGAGGGATTTTATATTTAAACAGCACAATAAAAAGCAGTGATTGGTCGACTGGTTTACCCTTTGAAAATCATGTGGTGCTGTTGATTCTGCAAATTACATTGTAATCATGAAAATCACAAATGCCTTGTGGAGCTGAAAATAAAATGAGCAAAAGATGCATATTAGGTCAAGTATTTAATTAGCAAACCGCCCTACTCCTTATTCCGGGTCCTTTTTGCTTTGAATCTCACAGCTGGTCGCCTTAGATTAACACTAAATGATGAATCCATTTTAGGCCGTCGTGTGGTACACAGTCATCAAAGATTCTCTCAGAACAAATGCACTCTTCAACAGCGTCAAGAGCTCTTTAGATAAATAATCAGATGTTCCAGGAAAAGTAGTAACTTGAGGAGTATAAATAGACGGTCGCCAACAGCAGAAAGTCAGCTGAGAGGAGACACAGAGGAACAGAGAGGGATTAACAAAATACAGATGACAAAGCCAGTGAGCGAATGATCAAGAGAGAAGTGAGAGGGAGCCAACATGGGAGACTCAGAGGACTATGTGCAAAGCATACGGGGACAGAAGAACTAATATCTCCTGCATGGGGCGGGATGGGGGCTCTGAAATGTGAATAATTCAACATGTTTTGTAGCTAATGTGTTTTATTCATAGGACACATTATTCAGCCAGACATCTCTCAGGCACTTTTGGAAAATGCTGACTCCCGTGATCGGCCAAGGTTGGTTGAAGGCAAAGGGGAGTTAGGGCAGGGTGGTTTGAAGGGGGTAGGATGTCATATCTGGGAGGTCATCGCCGAAATGGGGTCACCCTCTTTTCTCCCCCTGGGCAGCCCCGTGACCTCCGATTGATCCACATTTGAACCTGAAGCATGTGTCGTATTTGCTTTGCAGCGGCTGTGTTGTGGACGAATCCTGGATGAACAGCATTCATCTGTGCCTGATGCTTCAGTGGAACCGTTCTATTTCTGGACGCCGAGTTGAAACTGACTTTATTATTATTATTGCCAGCCCTTTAACAGTCTGATGATTGCTTATTGAATTAGTGGGAGTTTGCGCCGCGCTGTCGCCCTCATGTCTCCGGCAGTCAATGTGATACGAGTGCTTCAATTAAACAGGCAGTGGTTAGCTCCCACATAACCATTTCCCCTCTCTACTGTACTGTACTCATCACAAATCACACAAACATGAGTGAAATATGACCCCTGCCGCTTACCATAGAGTCCAATTCTCTGCAATTGGTTTATGTTTACCCCAGGCAGTAACGTGGCTCCAAATCAACATCGGAACAATTATCATTGATATTCCAGCTACTCTGGCTGCCAATAAGCTTCTGCAATGCCAATAGTGGTTTGTATTGTGAGTCAGATCATTGCAGATTCGGGGCAATTATCATTAGGCCACATTATCAGAGAATTTCATCTCTCTGGTAATTGATTTTGCGCTCATAGAGGCGGGTGTATTTTAAAGCCTTGTGTCTGCTTCCTGGAGTGCTGAAGGTAACAGACACCAAAGCTTGATGAGAGGAGAGAGAGACAGAGAGAGATGCAGCAGCTTGAGGGCGTGGTGCTTATATGAGCATGGTTGTCTCAGGTTGCGCCCACACAAACACACACATACACACACACACACATACACTCATATACACACCACTCCCCCAGTAAAGGCGTTTTATTCTCCTTCTAGCCCAGTGACCTTTTCGATAGCAATAAGCTGGCATTCACTAAACTCTGGTACACAAATCTGCCATCATATAAGATTTCACTGTCCCCTCCAGTTAGACTGGACAGGTTGCAGAGCCTCAGCCAATTGAAGATTGAGTTTGTACAGGATGCAGGAGTGACTTCATACAAAAATGATGTATTATTGCTGATGCTCGTGACTAATGGAAAGCTCTGACCATTGTGCTTTCTGAAAACCGCCAACCCAAAAAACAGAAACAAGTTAGAAAATAGTAAAAGCGATATAGATTAATCTGAGAAGCAGTTGTGCATTCTCTACGGTATTTCTGGCTCCCGTACCATAGAAGAATTAACATTTTTCACTGGCTAATTCTCTCTCAAACTCTACACACAAGCAAATAAGACACCATCCATCCATCGTCAACTGCTTACCCTGCGTACAGGGTCAAGGGGGCCAGTCCCTGCTGACATCGGGCCACTCACACTCACACTTTAAGGATACTAAGTCCGCATGTCTTTGGATGGTGGGAGAAAGGTTAAACGGTTTGAACCTGCAACCTCACTGCTGTGAGGCGACAGTGCTAACCACTGCTCCACCGTGCCACCCAAATAATAAAAGATAAAAGTAACTAGTTATGTTACTATATTACTTTCCAGTGTTTGCCACAGAATGACAGCGTGGGGTTATTCTAACGTTGGACAGGTTTGTGCAGCGTTGTTCACGAGAGAGAGAGAGAGAGAGAGAGAGAGAGAGAGAAAGAGGGAGCGAGTCAGGAGGTGCTGCACGAATATATGCTCCTCAATACAGCTCCTTAATCAAAAATTATTTTAAATAGGCCTAATAAAAATTTGGAAGATCAGTACGTGGTTGTCCGCGTTGAGAATTTTCCAAATTAGAGGCTAATTATGGGAAACACTGTCTCTCTTTTTAACTTTTTAACTAACATCATATCCATAGCAGCAGCAAGGACTGTGGTTTTTACAAAGCATATAGCCTAGGCCTAACGTTTCTTAACACCACCGGCTGAAATAAAAAAATTTAAGCAAGTAATCCCGACTTTTAAACAGCTGTTTTACTGCACATGTGGCCTATTTATAAAAGCAGTAGCCTATTCAGTAGTTACAAAACGTTACGTTTACGCCACTCTCTCCCGACGAGTCCAAGCATTAGTGACAGTAGCTGCTGGAGTATCTTTCTGTAAGTTTCACGTCGCTGTGCTGCTTCAGCAGATGCTTCAATAAATCAGATGTAGAATTGTTCGCAATTGGAACCTTTTTGCTGGTCGCACAGAGTTTACAATAGACGACAATGTTCTTGGCATCTTAGACTGTGACACAATAATGGCAGCAGCTAATTCCAGCTGTGGAAAGAACGCCTCTCCCCCTCGTTCGCCCTTCTTCCTTTAGTGTTTGGCTATCAGCATTACTAGTAATAATATTACCGCTTTAGTTACTGGGAAAAGTAATATTATCACAGTAACGCATTACTAGTAACAGCCCAACACTGCAAAATGATACCCACTTGCATCATATGAATACACTTTCAGATCAGTAGCAACACACTAGTCTACTTTATATAAAGCACTGCAGTCTTTCGTTTTCACTGTTTTTATTCAGTTCACAGAGGGCATGTTTTCACAACAACCAAAAAATGAAATACTAATTCAAAATCATTACATTACACTAGTATATTTTACAGTACAGTAAATTCAGTTAAAGCAAAAATAAAGCAAACAATACACTACTGTAAACACAGAAGAACACAATTGTGCACAAGTGGGCTTATAGATCCTGTTGGGGTCTGGCCACAGCATCTCATCAACATTACAAGCAATGTCTTCTCTCGCTAAGCATCGGGAAAATATCCACTTGTGTGCCGAATCCATCCCTGGATTGACCTTAACTCATTGTCTCCGCAGGCCTGTTCCATTGCCTGCTGAAGAGGCATACAGGCATATGGTTGGCAGTCATATACGCGCCATCTCCAAGCGAAAAAAAATTCTCTATAGGATTTAGAAATGGCGAGTAAGGGGGCAAGTACACAACTTCAAATTGATCATGGTTGGTGAACCTGTTCTGGACCAGAGCAGCCTGATAGAAACTAACATTATCCCAGACAACAACAAACCTAGGTTGCTCTGGTCCATCCTCTACAACTGCATCATGAAGTGCATCTAGAAATGTGATTATGTGTTGCGCATTATAGGGACAGGGTTATGCACGATGGTGCAGTAGCCCTCGAAGACTTATGGCAGCACACAATGTGATATTACCCCCGCGCTGCCCTGGGATGTGCACAATTGCCCTTTGGCCAATTATATTATGTCCCTGTCGTCTGTTTTTGCTAAGGTTGAATCCAGCCTTGTCAGTGTAAATACATCTATGCGGCTGGGCAGTTCCATCCATGTCCAAGATCGTCTGTAACAAAAACTACATATTGTGGATGGTTTTTCTCAAAGCAGAATCTATGAGGTACTGATCCAATGGTACATATTCATCTGTTACTAGACTGCACCCATTGTGTATTGTAAATGTAAAGGACTGTAACACTTACCTGTACATATTCATGTCGAAGTTCTTTGACCCTGACACTGTTCCTCTCAAATGGGACCCTGTACAATTGCTTCATGGTCATGTTGTGTTTTACCAAGATGCGTCTGATAGTGGTAATGCTGACTCGCTTTATGTTGTTGAATACGTATAATAAGTATTTGTTGCTGTAGCTGGTGGAGACGGATTGCATTGTTTGCTCTGACTAGGTTCACTCCCCCCCAGTCTTCTAGCCATTCTGTAGAAAAATGCAACCACAAATTGTTCTTGTTTGCTTCTTTTTTACAAAACTGTATATACTGTACTTTACTATATTTACCATACACGGGACTGAAACATCTCAACACGTTATCACGGTATGTTTCACAAAACTACCACTTTTGTTGGAAAAGGTGCATTAGCCACCCTGCAATATAATACATGTGATACGCTAACGTGATGTGGTAAAGTACTGTAAATACTCTAGATACAGTCTGAGTTGAGTAGAGAGTTGAAGACATACCTGTTTTCCAGTCAGAATGTCCTTATTATGGATGAAACTGTGAAACGGCTTAGATTAGGTTGGACTTTCTGCCCAGCTTCCCTCATAGTCAGGCCATGGTTCATGACATGGTCCACCAAAGTTGCTCCTATGTCATCCGAAATAAGGGTCCTTGCATGGCCTCTTCGACCGCGTCCTCCTCTCTCTCTCTCTCTCTGTCTTCATCTTCCTCTGTGTCTAGCTCTACCTGCCTCTAAGTTCTCAAAATGGTTTAACTGAGACCCTTTTATAGCTGGCTGATTGGTGTTCAGTTTTGTAAGTAAGTATTTTCAGGTGTGTGTCTACGTTTTTTTCAATTAACCAATGTGTGTTGTATTTTGAAGAGATGTGTTTTCCCAATGGTACCCTGAGATTTCATTTTTGAGCTAAGTGTCTTATGTATGAAGTAGTGTGTAGCGTCTAGGAGCAAGTGTGTTACAGAATTGCAACTAAAGTGCAAAAGAGCGCTTTCGTTTAAGATATAGTAACAACAAAGTTATGTTACTTTGGATTAAGCATGTGTGTATAATGTTCAAGCAATGGGTAAAAACTGTAAACAGAAGTAACATCCACTCAGTTACTCAGACACACTACTTTTCAACAAGCACAACCTTGCATGTGATGGTTCTTCCTTGATGCACATGGTATTAAATATAGAAGAAATCCCTTTCCAGGTGCAACTCCATAATTTATACAACACTAGAAAACCATGCTTGTGTGTTTCATGTTTTTATATCCCGGAGGGGACTTGGACCTGAATGCACAATGTCACTATGGGGACCTCAATTTTGTCCCCAGGGTTAGAGACTGTTTTTTGATTTTTAAGATGTGGTTTTAGGTTAAGTTTGGGGTTAGGGTAAAGAGAATGCATCATGTCAATGAGATGTCCCCAGGGGAACAGAGGAGCAAGTGTGTGTGCATGTGTGTGGGTGTGGATGTCCTTATGCATTCCTGGGCAAGTACTGTACGTCTCTGTTTGTGCCATCAATTTACAACCAGGAAACGCTGATGAATGCTGAAACCTGAGTCCCGGCAGGCCGGTGCATTTCATAGCCAATCAAATCTAAATCTGGAAACAAAGGGGATTAATAAAAATGTGGTGCAGCATGTGCCCCACCCCCTGTTTTAGCTCAGATGAAGGATCATTAAGGCTGTGCCATGATAAGAGAAGGTGGCTTACATTATTAATTTCAACCCTGTGTTTTGCCAATTAACCAGCTGCTATTAACAAACAGAACACACGCTTGTTGTGGTGTAGTTTTATTTTTGTTACACAAGGCTACAAACTGTGAAAAGGTTAAAAATACTGTGGTGAAGAATAGATGTCAGGTATTTGTCAAGTGAAGAAACGGTAAAACGGTGACACCTAAATTTGGTGTGATCATGTGTGACCTTGTGTGTGTTTATAGCTAACTTTAAATGTCAAAATAGCATCTTCTCTCTTTATTTTTGTTGTTGTTGTACAGTTTTTGAATACTTGTACCAGTTTAACTCACACATGTGCTCATCTGAGCAGATGGTTCCCCATTAAATCAGGCCAAGATATCAGTGCTACTCACTTCTCTGTAGTGGGAGAAGTTGCATCTGATGTGGAACTCTAGGTTTTGTTTGTTGATTTTACATCAGTTTTGAAGTTTACCTTGGTCAGAATTTAAGTTTTGCCTCTTGGTCCAGTTTTATTTTTTTATCATGAGCTTTTTATAAGATCCTTCATTGTTCATCATTCCTTTCAAAGATTCCCAGAACACAGGCATCACTTGTGGCGGTAACACAGAGCCACAAGCACCATGCAGGTGAGGGGTTCTATAGACTTCCATTGATAATATACAAATCTGACTGTGTCCTATTAGCTGATCCTGATTAGAGGTTTCAGACAAAGTGTTTTTTAACGCCCCCGTAACCCACACTCGCACACTGTGCTGCCTCTCAACCGGCTCCACGCTGACATTTTCCTTGAGAAGCGAGTGCGCTGTCAGCAACAATATGTCTCATTTCATATTGTAACAGTCAGTGCAAGGGTTAGAGGAGGATGAGAGTGAAAGGAAATAGACGGCAGCTTTTTCGCATGGTTTCGCGTGTTGTCGGTGACATTCTGTCTCATAAACTTGTTTTTATTGGCTTTTCTTTGTGAGGTGGCAAGGTTGCAAAAACAAGCACGCAGGCGGCTTTTCAGACCTGCTGATTGCCTTTGAAAAAGGTCAGATTCCAGGAATGTAGGAGCAATTAACCAGCATTGAAAAACTAATTACTCATTCAATAGAACTGTTTAACATCAGAGGATTAAGTCAACTTGATCCATTTTTCTTCTTCTTCTTTGCCAGACCAAACCAAATCAAAGCTTTATTGAAATTCCTGACGGAGGCACAGATTATGGATCAAAACAAGCTAAAAGGAAAAAGACGTGTGCAATTCACAAATTATTGTTCTTTGTTTGAGTAGTGATAGCTATCTGGAGAGCCAAACAAAGCTGGAGTTATTATTTTTTGCATAATTTCTCAATTTCTTTTCCACACATGAACTTAATCTGTCTCTTTTTATGTTATTTAATTAGTCTAATCAACCCTCAACAAACAATTTCCATTTGTAGTCAAGGTAGCACACTGCACTATATTTTCATGATTGTACTTGACATATTACACTCATAGACTGTATATACGAAGTGGATGTAGTCATCGTGATGTCACCCGTTGGTTTGTAGACTGTCGTTTTATAGCCTCGAGTTTGGCCGATAGGGTGCTGCCATGTTGATTTGTTGCAACCAGGACGTGCCCGGAAGTGACCATATTTGGACGAGATGGTGGAGCTAACGGCCGTGTGTGGAGCTAGTTAGCTTGCTTAGCTAGGTGCACCTGTAATTCACGTTAACTGTCATTTTAACAGGGCTGATAACTTTGTCTAGCGAACAACAGTCTTAAAGTAAATGTAGTCGCCAAAGAAAGTGAACAGCCAACTTCTAATAAGCTTTTTCAACGGCGCTGGTTAAATTTACACAGTGCTGTGGGTACAAGTCACTCTAGCCTGATTGACAGGTCGCCATGGTAATGACTGGTCAATCACAAATAGTCCCACCCTGAAGCATACTCTGCGTTATCATCTATTTCCCTCTAAATAAGACCAAAATTTACTAAATTAACATCATGTTGTATTGAAGAAGACCTGAAACTAGTGACTGAGACCATAAATTCATTAGGAAAGTGTTTACTGAGGTTATAAATCAGCTGAGAAGTAGGGTCATTTTACCATTATTTCTAATGGAGCTGGACTTGCAACCAGAAGAGCTTTTCAATAATATGCAGGTTTAAGGGACATCCACATTGGATTCACGTCTCAGACCGGAACATTCCCACTTGATTACACTCTCCTTTATGGTTAGAGCACTTTTCATCATTGTAGGAGCCATAAAATATACTGAAGTCATTAACAAGGCATGTTATAGTCACTTTGCCATTGATGAAACCACAAATAATACTGTATCTCATGCTACAGGAACGAGGCTTCCAAATTTCCCTAAATATACAAAGCACTAAAACTTCAACATTAGACCATACCTCATCAATAAAAATAAAAAAAATATTTATTTTACTAGGTGCTAAGCATTTAGCCTCCGACTATTGAAACTCAGCGTATTGCAATAATCACTTTAAAGGGGCATTGTGGAGTTTTCAGCGGCCACTAGCAGTGTGGTTTTAAGATTGCAACCAGGTGTGCGCTCATATGCATGCTCGCTTGAACTCGTAATCCACAACACAATCGCTTTCATACAGAAATCCTGCAATAAACGCAGAAACACCAGCATGCCATATGGCTTTTCTCCAGTCATGTTTAGATTCTGTTACTTCAACACGCCCTGCTCAGAGGTAGATCAACACCGGCTGCGTACCTTTCAGACAGCGCAGCGAGACACTGGCATATTGACACAATACTCCCAGAAAAAAAGGCAGTTTGGGAGCGGCTATTTGGAGACAGGGAGAGAGCTTCACACAACATGCTGGAAACTCAGGTAAACTCCTACTGCAACGTTACAGCAGGGATCTCAAGTCTCACGCATTCACCGTGAGACACACGCCTTTCAGCCAGTTCACATGCTCACACACCACATTTTTGTACCGAGTTCATAGCTTTCCCTGTTGCCTACTAAATGCCAGAGCCATTCCGCCGATCAGAAATTAAAATGTGTTGTGTCCGGATGAATTCCGTGATCCCGCCGCAAGCACGTTTGTTACCAGGCAACATGGATGCACGTGCACACACGGAGTGGAAGTTGGAAGCGCTGGACCCAATAAATGCGGTAACTGTATTTTTATTTTTTTTCTCCAACATTTTGATTTTTCGATTCCTGGACAAAATCACTCTCCTGGGGTCAAAGATAGTGAGAGCAGCTGATGTTGGGGAGTGTAACCAAATGCGAGCTAAATTATTATTGATGCAGTCAAAAACTCTCCAACGTCTTTGCAACCAGAACCTTTGGCTTTTTTAGCCAGTGGTGAGCAAAGTAACATAGGCCTATTCAGATCCTTTAAAATATAAATAAAAGTACCAATACCTCACTGTAAAAATACTCTGCAAGTAGGCCTATTGCATTGAAAAAGTTAAGTAAAAGTATGTAAGTAGGCTATAAGCTGGAAAATGTAGTAGCCAATTAAAAAGTAATATTAGCCTACTCAAAGCAAAAAGAAAAATGTCCCATATGGCAGTTATACTATTATATATTATATCATTAGATTATTATTCCTCGTGCATTAATGTAGATTAATGTAGTTGAGGCTGAAGTATTTTGGATCAGACTGCAATTGATGATTATTTTTATTTTAATCAGCTAATTATTTTCTCCATTAATCGATTGTAATAAATTCTGAAAATAGTGAGAAATGTTGTCACAGTTCCCTAAGTGACACCTTCACAATGCTTGTTTTGTCAGTCCAAACCTCAAAATGATTAAAAATATGTTAAAATCAGTCAAGTAAAAGCACATTTGTGAAGCTGGAACCATGAAATGTTTTTACATGAAAAATGACTATACCAAAACAGTTGCCAATTAAATTTCTGTCAATTCGCCTAACTGATGTAGTTCTACTAGCTGGACTTGTATTAACTGTTAAGTAATTTAATTTATATCAAAATATCCTATTTTTTAAACTCTTCATACATTTTGTGTGTTAAAAGCTTAATTTTTTAAAGTAGCTAATAACTGAAGCTGTCAGATAAAGTAAAAAGAAGCAACAATATTGCCCTTTGAGACGTGCTGAAGTAGTAGAAATACCTTGTGTATAATACAGTACTTCTTTGTTACTGTACCTGAGTATCAGTAAAACTACAATAAATCTAAATTGGACGTTACGAAGCAAACAGCGGCAGGTCCGAGCTAATGTATCTTTTACTGGCTGCCCTGCCTGCTTCACTATAGGCTAGCAATCAAATCACTCCACATTTGCTTTTCATCATTACATCCTTTCCATCCTTGCAGTCTAAATCAATACTTTGACATAATAATAGTGGTAAACAGGATAGTGATATGGGTCACGTTAGTTGGTGAAGTACTGTGGAAAGTGATACAACTTTGCACCGGATAATATTAGCAATTGCTCAGCATTAGCCAGCGAGCTAACGTGACTCTCTGTGTTTCTTCAGCCTTTGATGTTCACTGTGTTTTTACTTTACATCATCTGAATCTGTTTGGTGTGATGGGCTTCAGCACATAAACCTTTATTGTTGTTTTGTATCCTTACGTGGAGTCTGTGTTTTGCTGGGAGACGGTTGTTTCATGGTGTTAGTGGACTGCATGACGTTAGCTGCAGTGTTGTCACTGTAGTCTGAGAAAGGCTCCATTTATAGCAGAATAGTGGCTGATGCAAGCTACAAAGAAAACAGGCATGTGCTTCATTTCCAAGTGAGTTTTGAGCCCATTGAAAATAAGACAGTGAAAATGTGATTTATTAATAAATAATTTCATTGAAAAACTACATATAGCCCCTTTAAGTACAATTGTGTACAAAAGTGGATCAATGGTGTGTAGTTGTAATGACTCGTTCTTACTCGGTCTGCTCTTTTTAGCGGTAGAGCCCCTACCCCTGGTTCCCCTAATCTAAACCCAGCAGCATAACAAACTTTCATTTTGTAGCTTGATACATGCAGCTGAAACACTTCCAGTGCAGTCAGAATAAGTCAAATATTGTCTAACATAGCACAGAACTGTCAGACTGTGTCTGTCTGCCCAATGTGAAGGTTATACATACCGTGGTCACAGGAGGATCTCATCATATTCTCTCCGACCCGTCCTGTGTCATAAACTTTGCATGAGCGTCCGTCACTGTCTGAATTTTTATCATTTTCTTATTTCCTCCATCTGCTCATTCTTCCAGGTCTTCAAGCGCCAACACCAACACAGACTTGTCAGCCAGTGCAGGCCAGGCTCAAGAGAAGTCCATTAAACAGGTGTTGGCAGAAAATCCCACACTTCCTGTTAAGGGCATATTGTGGCCCAGCCTTGCGTAGTCCGCAGTCTGAGTAAGACTATCACATTTCTATCACATTTATCAGTTTTTAATGTTGAACGCATCTCGTTAAGGTCCCTTAATGGTTCACTACATTTCCCAGAATGTGTTTTAGGAACCTCATAAAAATTATAAAATCACCGCTTACAAAGGGAGGGGTGAGCGGTGACTGAGCCGTTGGTTGCAATTTGCATACCTCACCACAAGATGCCACTAAAACTTACACTCTGAACCTTTAAATGCATCCTTGTCTTAGTGTTTATGTGCATGATGCATTGATCATCCACTAACCACTGGTGTTTATTTGCTGTAATGTGAACTGCAATTGTTAGCATGTTACCAAGCTTACAACTTATCATTGTAACCAAGCGTTACCTCCAAGGGAAGAAGCACATCATTACTGCAACTAACATACATACATAGTAAAGTACTGCATATACACTGTTTAGGTTTTCCCAACTGTATGGGAACAATTCCTGGGTGCTACTGTATCAGAATTTAAGATAACGTTAGCAGCTCTGTCCTGCTTTTGAGTGTTTGAGCTTTTGGGGACGATTTCACTTCAGCAATCCCAGCCAAATTTACCTAAGATAGGGGTGGGTGCACCAAACAGAGTGGATAGTCCTCATTCTAAAAGCCGTCTCGTATTACGTCAAATTTGAACAGTAAAGCGTAAACCTAACTATACTCCAAGTAGGAAAGCTAAATAGCTACACATGGGAATGTCATAAGAAAAACTGTAAGATCAGATGTTTTCTTTTGTCGACAAAAAAGCAATTCAAAGGCCAGGACTAACTAGCTCTACACTGCAATACACTGGCAATGCTCGATCTTTAATTCCATGTATTCTACATAAATCATCAGCTGGTAAGGTTTGCCAGCTGCCCCATGCCCGCGGGGCTGGAGGGGAGCTCAAATCAAGCGGGATGTCTAAGGACCGTCCCCCATGAGATTTTGTGTGTCAAATACTCTGTCCTGCATTCTGGTGAATTTTTATGCGCCAATTTGTGCTCATTAAACATCAATTTGAAAGTCCTCTGGTACTCTCAACATAACTGTAAAGGGAATAAAGAGCTATAATTCACTCTTTGAGAGTAAAGAAAAGTTGCATCATTTATATTAAGGATTAAAATATCATGGCAAAATGCTGGTTGGTTGGTTTGCAAAAGTAAATTAATGGCTGTCTTTGGAAGAAGCCAACACCCACTGATAAACTCGGAAATAGCAAATGACCTGGTAGACCACAAAGACCACTATGGCTTATGACAATACATTTATTTGTTAAAATAAATTCCTTTTTACTGTCAAACTGATCACAACAACTCGCCTGGTTACACGATCAGGCACTGACCTGATCGACCTGTTCCAGAGGGATTATTTTTAAGTCTAATTTTAACCTTCAATCCAACACCTTTCAGAAAAAATGCCATAGCCTAGCCTTTGGTTGATTAACACACAAACACACACACAAATGCGTTCACACACGGGGCCCTTTGCATCTTCAGAGAACTGTCTTATATATCTTGGAGAATGTCGCGACATGGCTAACTATCACATGATGTCTCTATACTCAGTTACAAGTAAAACTTAATTACAACAGCATTTAGCTAGCTAGCTACAGCTGATAAAGTCATTTCATACAGCTAAACCCTCTGGTCTCCCGCTAGAAATTCAAAACCTTCTTTTGTCTTCTGTCTCAAATCAAGGACCCACTGAATTAAAAATGACCAAGAATTTCAAGTAGTGAATCTGTCAGCATTATCATTAACAAAAGAGCTAGTTTAATGAATAGTCAATTTGATGTGCATTGGAGTTGTTGCTGCAGTGAATATTGATTTTTACCTCCCTTGTTCTCTATTTTCTATGCTATCATCATCATCACCATCACCATCAACGTCGTCATCAACAGCAGTATTATTGTCTTTAACATGATCACTTCCATTTTCACCATTTTCTTCCTTACCACATGATTATTATGTGATATTTTATGGTTTATGTATGAATGGAAAAAAACGAGTATTGTTTAAAAGGAAATGTTTACTCCCGGGGAGAAAAGTTTGTAAAAGTGAAGTTAGTGAAGAGTAGGTATGCAACATCTGGTGTTGCTCTGTGATGCTGTGTTGTGTGAGCCTGTGACTTGTCTATCTGGGCTCCATCAAGGCTTTCAGTGTCGCCTCATCGTTTACGCTGCCATAACAAGATAACAGGGGGCCTCCTTGACTCCAGCTTCCCACAGGGTTTTCTGTTGACTTTTTTTTGTTGTTGTTGTTTTCTTTTTTTTTGTCAAAGTTTGGAGCAAAACCTTCCCTCCTTTGCCTTAAAGTATGGAGAGGAAAGTTTGGAGAAGCTGAAGAATGGAAAATGTAAAGTGAAAGTGCCACTTGAAAAATATTCTTGCGCATATGAGAATGAAGTCAATAGGAGAAGGGCTAATGTTTCATTGTGGGAAATAAAAACATTACATTTTATGTCATTCAGCTTTGGTTTCCAGATACTGACATGATGAATTCCCAGAAATTGGTATTGAATATAAGTCAAGGGAGCAATGATCTCTCATAGCTCAGATTTAGCCTTTGAATATCATTAAGGGCTCTTGCTATTGACTACAAGTCAACCCAGAAATATCACACTGTCTCACAGTTAAATGTTCACTGCACTCATATACGAGCCAAGCATATGGGCCTTCACAGTCTGATTTCTATGATTTCTCTATCTCTTGCATGTGTTTTATTTGACAAAGGCATTTTTACCCCCTTTTCTCTTCTATTGCTATGTGTGCTCTAAATCCCTCTTGCGGTACTGTGGGCTTTTTGTTGCATTTCACAGTTCATCATGGAAAATTATGGTCTGAAACTCCCCTATCATCCCCCCTATACTCCTTCTGCCCCTGTGCGTGGGGCTCAGAGAATAGATGGCAATACAGTAGTGGGTTTCTGGAGAGATCTGTTGACTTTTAATTGCTCTTGAACCCCCGGGGAGGATTTCCCCTCAGAGCTCACTTGCTTCAACACTGATTTTCACAATAATCCCCTTCCCTCTTTGGGACACGGATAACAAATGGCAAGCACACACACACAAGCCAATACAGACAAGCCTACAGAGTGCAAAGCATGACATACGGTGGCATTCATATTTAGAGGCACTCATGTTTTCATTTATTTGTGTTGGGGGCTTTTAATGTTAATTGCAGCAGATAAGTGGCAGTGTTCTGAATGGAGCAATCCCAGTGATCCCATCCCTCATTTTTATCCATGGTGGGGGGTCAGATGCTCCCACCGCTGTGGCAGACGCTCTCCCTCCCCTACTCAGCATTTCAAAGCAGCAGCGCCTCCCATCCCTTATCAGCACAATAAATACCTTTTTTTGACTGGAGTATGCGGTGGGCATGTGTGTGTGTGTGTGTGTGTGTGTGTGTGTGTGTGTTTGTGTGCCTCTTGTCTGTTTCTATTTGTGTATGTATCTACATCCTAACCACACGCTTTCATGAATTCTGAACTGCAGCTCACACCTCACTGTTTTAGATGACTGTTTACATCTATTTTAGGACATAACCTACTATAATATACGCCGTACTAATGTGAACCGCTATGATGAAAAAAAGAATGTGTCTTCAAATTTGACTGTGTTATTTTCACCTGTTATGCTCAGACTGCAGCTTTCAAATACAAGTCACATGCAGACCCTGAGATCAGTTTTGTATGACATATCCATGTCACTCTGATTGGAAGTGAAAAATGCAGCTTTTTGTATTTCCGAAATCATCAGCTCTGTATCAGAAATAAGGGGAACATTAAGAAGTGCTGCACACAGCCTTTGAAAATGCAGGGTAAGAGATTTAACGTGTGAGTAATTTCTTGATGTCAAAGCAAGACCATTTGCAAACCGAGGTAGAGAAACAATGCAGAGGAAAGATCAAATCATTCATGGTTTTTCAAGGAAAAAGGGGGTATGACCTGATGCTAAACACTGAGTTTGTTGTCGTTGGCTCAAAGCATTAACGGCTGCTGATTTAACTCAGATAAGGAAAAGGAAATGTTTTAAATGTAGCCCCTTTCTTGCCTGCTTGGTATTGCTGTCTTTCCTCTGAGGAGCATTCATCTCCTCTCACAGTTTCTGTTGCATTCTGTCGTCCTCCTTGTTTGAGGGAAATGTGAGGCTAGATACGCTACGCCATGACAGGCTTCAAAAAAAGACTCCTGGATTATCTTGACTGACAGCTACCAAACCCTAAGATCTGTTGTGTCTGGCCCACCTCGAGCATAGGGCAAACTCTGAATCAATAGCAACGCTATCAGTGATGGAAATTGAATGCTGAATCTAAACGCTGAGTGCCTCCTCATGAACTGTATAAGAGCATTTTTCCGCCGCTCATCTCAGGTATTTGAGTGTAGCCGCAGCTGAGAGAAGGTGTAAAGTTTGTTGGGACATGCATCAAAAATAGAACTCAGGGAGATGAGGCCACAGATGGAATTGTACAGAGTCTGCATTCTTTTAAAGTGATATTACACTCTCAGAGAATATTTCCATTTTCCTGTGCGCTCAGCTTGATCTGACACTGAGAGGTAATTTCACATTTGGTGCCGTGTATCAGTTTGGATGACTTTTCGTTGATAGTTGCAAACAGGCTAGATTACTAGTTCAAAAAGACAGCTGACGACAAAACAAGTAAAATGAAGTGACATTTCTGCTTGAAGCCCTTATCAAACCCAGACAGGTATATACATTCCACATATTACAGAAATACAAGAACAGCTGAGATTTTTAGCCATTTGAACTTTTGGGAGAGCACTAAAATGGCTCCTCTGTGCCCTGTCCTACACGTGGCTGAGTTGCTTTGTAAGCTTTCATCTGCCCAGCAGTGGTAACCGGAGCAGTCAGCGCACAAGACAAAGGCCTGGAAAATGTGCTTGCTTAATTAAAGAAGGGGAATAACCAGTGCAGCTATTTACACCTAATTCTGACATAAATCTGCGGTTATTGCACTGGCGAGACTGTCCTCTCCCCCAATTTAGGAAGCACCCGAGAGCTTTTCCTTAATAAGCAATCCTCCTGATTAAGCCAAGGCAGGAGTTACAGTCACTTTTCTATGCGAAGGAAAAGGACAAGAGAAGCTGAATTTAACTAGAGGAGAGGTAGTTAGTAAAGTGCTGTCATGGATATTGAGATGGTTAGCATTTTATTAACCCGAGTCAGGACAGAAAGAGTAATTGGTGAATTGGGTATAGACTTGCAGTGTCCGCAGGACTTTGGCATAAGGATGCTGGGATATAGACACTTGGCATTTCAACCTCTCCATCTCCCAAGCCATCCACTCAGGCAATACTGTCTGCCTCAGTCCATTGCTCCCCTAATTAGCAAGTTGTTTTATTTCCTGTGGCTGCTAAACTAGTTTTCAGTCTCTCTTTTAGGTCTTCCTCTCTGGAATGAGAAGACATGCATTTTAAACATCCTCCGCAAGGTGCCAAGCACTTGTCAGAGAAGCATCATGTGACAAGGGTGCAAACGGTAATCTGTTCATTATGTTTGCAAGGACAACTAGCGATTGAGAGGCTTGGCGTGGAAATGCATTTCACATCCCCTCTGTCTGCACATCAGAGGCTCTAAATGAAATGATTTAGTTTGAGGTGCCAGGCATTAGCTGCTACTCTGGGACACACATTGTTGTCACGTTGAAGGCTCTCTTTCAACGACATTCAGCATGGCTTCAGACTATTCCCTCACCATAAACACGAGGGCGATACGCCAAGCTGCAGACACTGTGGCAGGGAACGTTGGCGTTTGATATGAGTCTGCTACCCCGTCCTCGCCTGAATTCCCTTGGATCTCATCAAGGGCTTTCTTCTACTCGTATTATTAGCTGGCTTGCTGTCTTGCCATCACCCTTACTGCTTCAGAGAATATGACAGAAACACTGAGAAGCAGACAACTAGTCGATTACATGTATATGAATAGGTATCTTTGACCTGCCCTTTTGAATGTGATGTCAAATCTCAATCAGCTCATGTTGAGTTTTTTCCATTTTCCTCATGTAATCATGTACTTAAATACTGACAACAACACTAACTTTATGGTGTTTATCTGTGTGATGTATCTGAGTTTACGTCTATTGTTGGTGAACTATTATTCACTTCATGCCAAGTTAGACTATGGGGATGTGTCAATATCGGATCAACTGTCTCAGCTAAAGAACACAAGCATATCTTTTTAATTTAAGAATTAGTTTGATCTTCTGTGAAATATGATTCTTTGATTTCTTGGCAAGAAATGAGTAGATCAATACCACTCATGTCTGTACAGCGAATATGAGGCTATTGCCAGCTGGTTGTTAGCCTAGATACGCATAAAGACTGGAAACAAGGGGAAAGCTAGCCTTGTTATATTAGAAAGACACAAATTCGCCTACTGGCACCTCTAAAGCCCGATTAACACCTTAGGTTAAAAAAACGACAAGTTGTCGATTTACAGGAGGCTATGTGCTGAACTATTTCTTGGCTGGGCATAGTGACTTCTCTACTGGTGGCCTGGCAACCTCACGGTGAAAAGACTCCTGGCTTTATGCTAGGCTAGCTTCATATTTAGCAGACAGATGTGAGAGTTATTGATCTTCTCATCTAACTCTCAGCTAGAAAGCGAGCGTGTTTTTTCTAAAATGTCGGAAGTATTCATTTAAAAATATATATCGACACATGACACAAATATTGAAAGAAAGTGAAAATACATATTTTGATCTGCAGCAGTAGTGTAGTTGTAGGCTATTAGTAGTAGGAGTAGTGGTATTGCATAGACAGTAATATGACAGCATCTTTCTTTAGCAATCTATGTCTATTCTATGATTTACAGGTACAACCGACCCTTTTCACAGCAGACATTAACTTGTCAAAGTAGGTAAAGCTATTGTTAATGCTTCTTCGCTGACGTGGCTTACTAGGACACTTAATGGAATGAAGCCATTGTTGAAGTTGCTATTTACGCCTGTGCTTTTCCCGCTTTGACAAGTCAAACTGTCTGCCGTGAAAAGGGTCTGTGATGATAGACTTTAGCGGTGTTAAACATGCAAGATGATTGTATTTTGTGTTTGAACTGCTGATTAGACTTCACAAAACACACATATAGCCTACTGGCTGTAAAAAAAAGTGCTAGTGCAGTAGTATGGCTGTCAGTAATTCTGCACTCATTTTCTGTTCTGCTCTGCAATGACTGAACAATTTGGTTTAGTCCCAGCTGAATAAAATGTGTCCTGCTAATAATCCTAATTACCTCCCCTAATGTACTTCCCACCCCCACCCCACTAAATACTCCCTGTGGTGTGCAATTGAGGTTTGAACCCATTCAGCCCTGCCACCACCTCCGGTTGACTGATGACTTTTAGCCATTGTGGAAGGTGAAACTGGTGTTGTTATTGTTGGAGGCTAAACAAAATAACAACTTCTTTTTTTCATCCATGGAAGTGAACAAAGCATCCCATTAAACACTGCATAATTTTTTATCACACCTCCTCCAGCTTTTAGAACTACTATAGCCAAGTTTAGGTCCAAACAGTAAATCCATTATTACCTTTTTAAAATGCCTAAACAGCTGTGAATATTAAGGAGACTAAACATTTTTGTTATTTGTCTATAAATATGGTAAACCATAGGCGACATGGGTGTTGCTCGACCCTTTTTACTGGGGCACTTGCCCCTGTATCCATGTGCTGTGCCCCAGCGTTGAAATTGTCAAGACACCTTGGTGTCGTTATGGCTCGTGTAGCGCTCCGCAGTCAAGCAACATCTGCTACGGCCGATGAAGTTAGCAATAGTATATATGCAACGTCCGGTTACACTTACAAAATAAAACTACTGGTTAAATGGGATATATGAAACGTCATAAAATTAATGTGTCAATTTTTATGAGAGGACAAGGAGGGACTATTCTTCTATTAAGAAAAGAAAATAACTCAAAGAGAGTGACATTCAGGAACAGGAGTCAGGTAAACTTGTGTTCTCTCCTCTCAAAGTCTGATGTGCAGCTGCAGTGAATCTCTCTCGGTCTGTCTTGCTAACCCAGTTGGGCAGTACTTCTCGGTCTGTTTTTGTCTGGTTGTTTGCCAGACTGTGACTGAAAAATGTTACAGTGAAATACAACAATTTATTACGTTTGATAAACGCCGATGGGCAACGATGTTTATAAACTGCAGCATGGAAAAGATAACCACATTGTGCGTGAACATGCGTTCATACGCGTATGCATGAAATGAAACTTGCGCATTGAAACGATGAGCCAGTTTGAATGGGGCTGATGCAGCTGATAATATTAATATCTAGCAAGTATTATTATCTATAATTTACAGGTGCTATGCTTTGTCAGTAAAGTAGATGCTGGATAATAGTACAAGGACAGTTGATCCAAATCCAGTACTAGCGCAGACCCAGTCCACAGCCAGAGCTGTATTGCCAGCATCAGTCTTAACAGACTTTATGAGGACTGAATTAGTGCACAGAGGTCCATTCAAATCAGCAGTGTTTTTTTTTTATAAAAGATGTTTACATTCAGGCTTTTTACAGAGACAGACTGTTTTAAAGGGGAGGTGGTAGTGAGAGGACTGCAGTGTCATGTGTGCGCTTGCTCCATTCAAAGCCCTTTCTGACATGTCAATGCCAACATTAATGGGCTAAGCAAGGGAAGCTGGTAAGGCATATACTGCCACATTTCATACACCTTAATAAAAACTAAATCAAAATCATGAATCAAAATTGACATGGGGGATGAAGGGGCCTGTGTCCCAGTAGAGCTTTATGTTTAGCAACGCCCTTAATTGGTGATACCTTTATTTTGGGTTCTTGGAATGGCAATCTCGGTACGTCTTTCCACCATTGTCGTCCAGACTGAAATATCTCAACAGTTGTGAGATGCAATGCCATTGAGTGATCCCCTGACTTTCCTCTAGTGCCACCAACAGGTTGACCCTACTGGTTTTGAGTGGAATGTCTCAAGTCAATCTTCCGCTCAGGATGAACTCTTAATTGCAGACACCTAAATGTTTCATCTAGTGCCATCATCGGGTCAATATTTCAGTTGGTCCAGTACTTTGTTTTATGTATAACATCAGCACATTAGCATTGTCATTGTCAGCATGCATAAATTGTCGTTGTTCAACCAGATTTAGATCATATGACCAAACCAAGAGGAAATTACCACATTTTTAGCCTGGTGTTAATGATCGAACTAAGCAAAACCTGGCTCGAGCCCCTCATTCATTGCTACTGACTCTTCTGAACCTGCGGAAGTGCTTTTGGGGAATAGATCATAAGAGCCAACGTGTGTCTATATGTGTGTGTGCGTGTGTGTGCGTGTGTGACTGTGTCTCGCTGTGTATCCGGGTGCCATGTGGCACTGAGCGACTCAGCTTTGCTCTGCCAAGAGATAAGAACACAGGGTAAGCCGCTCGCTGTGCCAGCCTACTGGATTTCACCTCTGAATCGTCTTTGTTGGAAGTTGTAGGGCTGCTCTATTTCTGAAGTGACAATTCTTGCAGAGCGCCATATTGACTTTATATGCTGTACATGCTCATTGTGAGAACCTATTTGAAATAGATTATCAATGGCAAAGCACTTGAGAGAGAAGAAAAAAGAAGCTAAATCCTGCAAAGGCTGGAAACTGCAGCGTTGTTAAAGCATTGTTCATGGAGGACAGTTTCACATGGTGATTAGGAATATTAGCATGTAATAGGCTGGTCTAATTGTTTTGATTATGTAAGCCCTTCAATCTTAAGCACGTTATATTATAACACCACAAAGATTATGTGCAAGATTGTATGTGTGAGATGCTGTTTAATCTACTGTGTTATTGCACAGTGCATAGTGAAATAAAGGGAGACTGGCTCCTGAAGTAAAGGTGTTAGACTGTTGTGCTGACTGGATGCATGTCTTGCAGAAGATTTCTGCCAGAGAAATGTTGGCAGCAGTCCGCAAACAGGGCTGCAACAAGAGGGCAGTGCCTGCTGGGAAGTGTAGGCGGAGGCTGGCATATGGCTGAGGGAGCTCACAGGCTTTTGCCTCACTACAGCATACCCTTGTTAGGCTGCCTTTTTAGCTTTTTTCAAATCTGCAGAACTGAGATAATTCACTCCCATAGTGGCAATTTAGTGTATATTGTTGGACAAAGAGGTCAGTGACCACACAGTGTCATGCCAGTGGTTTCCCAGCTTCTCCAGCCAACCAATCTTTGACTTAATAAGAGTGAGTGTCCTCCTCACTTTCAATGTTTCAGGTTGATTTTCTTACTAAAGTCTATCTGGGCCATGATCTCTCTGTCCTGTATGCCACCATATTCCAGATGGAGAGAAGATCTAAGTTGTCGATCGTCACTTGTTATTACAGTACTGTTATTTGTGTGCTCAAAGCAATGAGCAACCTTTGCAGCTCTTTTATTTTGCTCTGAGTGTCAACATACAGACTGCCCAACCTTGTTGGTAAAGGTTATTGGGGCTGTATGAAGCCTGAAAGGAAAAACTGCAGAGACTACTCAGGGCTAAATAAAAAGGTACTGCATGGTATTATTGTCCTTAAAAAAACACTAGAAATGAACATCAGTCAAAGACTGAAAAGACAGTAAAACACAGTGGTCTATGTAGCAAAGATATATGACAGCTTTAAACATAGTTAAAATATATATAAATATAACTGTTTTGCTCCATAGATGCTATGCCTGTGTTGGTAACATGCATGTTAGGGGCGCGATGGCTAATTGGAAAATCCATTTCTTCTGTCAGACCTTGTGTTTCTTTCAGATGCAACTGCTGGCTGACCTCTGTGGATCAGTGTCTGTGATTGAAGAAGCACATCGTGAGACCACACAACAAATAGCATTCTCAAACGTTGGTTCATTGGTGCAGCTCATTATCCAATTGCTTCAAATCCCTCACTTCTGTGCTGTATCAGACTTACTCAGGCTATAACATTTAAAATTCTCCTTCTTCACAATAACAACTAAGTTGTGGAAGTTTTGGGAAGCTCAGGCATCCGAGAGTTGAGAGCAGGCTGTGATAATGCAAGTTCTTGTTGGAAGTGTGAAGGACTTTTTAGAACAAGATTAACAATATTCTTTTCATTTTATCCATGTTACTCTTGCACTTTAATGTGTCAAGCTGAAAAGCATTTATCTAATCATAAGAGGCCCAGTTCTTCCCTCTCTAACTGCAATGGCTGCTCCCTGAAGCAATTATAGTAGATGTGGAAATTAAAACTTGCCCTGTTTTCAGCTACTATAAACTGAACCAGTGTTTACCTTTTGTTATATAATTGCTCGTGGCGTAGTGCTTGTTATTACCTTTTTGGGGGGGAGGCCATTATAAGTTATACCTTATGAATATTCAGTACAGAAACTTTTATATAAAGTCCTGCTAGAAATGTTATATATATTTGAGTGACAGCCACTAAACATCCCCCCTCCTCCCAGATCTTGTCTTTTCAAATCCCTTCTGGACACCGCCTGGCTGCCTCCAGCATAACAATTTAAATCCCACCTGGTAATACCTCTTGTCACACTGACAGCTGTCATCAAGTCAGCCGTGTTCACTGTTTAGTTTGCTTTTCAAATTAGCAAGTGGATATTCTCATAATAGTCTTTGTTTTTCCTCTTCTGAAAAGGAAAACTACACCCTTAGGGGATACAACCAGGCATAGAGCAAGTTTTGTTCATGTTGCCGGGAACTGACAGGCAGTTTGATTTGTCATTTGCTGCAGTTTGCTGCCACAATTATTGAAGTTCTGAGGGCTTCAGTTTAGATTTGTCTGGTAGGTACTCATAGTACTTTGTCACCTTTGTTGTACACGGTACAAACTGCCCGCTGTCATATCTGAATTTATTAATTTCCTTTAGAAACTATGAATCCAGCTGTTGACATGACAGTGCTGGGAAAGTCCAGTCAGCACAAAGTTCTCAGACACAAAGTTTTATTTCTGGATTGTTGCTTTAGAAACAACTTCATAAAATGTTCATGAAATACTCTGAAACCAGAATTAAATTTGGCGTAACAAGGTCTGATTTGAAGCTTTACTTTGACCTATGCCAACAAGAGTGTATAGTTTTATGGTGTAGTTTTGCATTTTCCAGCTTTAAAAAAAAAAGTATTTGGAACAGTTGTCGATCTAGGTACAAGGTGTCATATCACTGTTAAGCATCAAAATACTTGCAGGGAAGAATCATTCCTCAGCTGCATGCAAACTTGCAAAACAGTCATTACATTGAATCACTCCAGCATTATGTCAACGATTTAGGCTTATTGTCGGCCATAAAACACAGCATTAAGTGGAGCCTGTGGAGTATTCAGCTAATGTTCTGAAAGCTACAAACAATAATATTTAAATGGCTGATGGAGCTGGCGGGCTGAGGCGTGCAACCTATAATCACCCGCCTCTCCCATTATCCCAACCAGGCCCTGCAGTATTTGAGTTGTCACGACCTAACCTGTGACTTTGGCCGTTCATTTGCGCAGAGGTGCGAGCAAAGGCTGTACAGTATGTCATCTTGTCTGGTGATGGTACAGTACATGGGCCAAAGCCGAGCATTTGGGAGTTGGCTCGTGTGAAGCAGGCTGAGGTGAGGAGCAGACCAGCCTGAATTATTGAGATCCAGCCTGGCTGCTGATCACACCCTGCCTCCTCGCCTGGTAGAGAGATCCTGCTGTGATGAGATTCAGGTTGAGGTAAACACACTAGGATTTCTCAGTAGCACCGCTCCTGTCCATTTGTCTCTTTCTCTGCATCCTTTGTTGTTGTTGTTCAGTGTTTTCATAAAAAGCTATTAAACTATTTACATTTTTATACAGTTTTCACTTTTATTCAAATATATGCTTTACAAAATGAGGTTAAATTCAATTTCAGCAGAATTTTAGCCAAGTAGCAGTGCTTTGGCCACACTTATATATCCAGGCTGACACATGCGTATGTAAATAAAAGCTACCATGCTCACACGCACAACCTCACGCCTACACTAACAGCATGCACAAAATCACACAACTCTGAAGCTCTCCTCTCTGTTGCCTTCTTGCTCTTTCCTATCTTTTATGTGTCTGCTTTCCACCACATCCAAATTGCTCCTGAGCACAAGCACACAACCTTTTGTTACCTAGCTGAGCAACACATCACCTCTAGCTGGAGAGTTCTAATGAAAGTACAAATGTACTAATTTTCTTTTGTAATTTGGAAGAAATTCTACTGTATTGAATATGTTTGTAATTAGGGATGAGCGAGTACACCACTATCTGTATCTGTTTAACCACCTAAATTATCTGTATCCATACATGTATTCTGAATGGGTGGGGCTTAAACCTGATATGGGGGGCGTGTCATTTAAGCCTGAAACTGATATGGGCTGATCAGAAGTTGCTATATTTATTATTAAACTATTTACAGAACAGCCTCAGAGTTGAGCTTCAGAGCAATGTTTTTGATCACAGTAATAAGAGAACTATACACAGTTTTTTTTAATAAAACTTCCCATATTTATTGTTTATTAGAATACCATTATAGACACATTTTACCAAGTTCCATACTGTAGATACACACTTACACTTCAAAAGATCATCTTTAAACTGATGATACACGGAGCAACTTTTAGAGCAACGGTGATGGGAAATGTTGCTGTCAATGGTAACTCGTGACTTTAATTCCCTTCCCTCACCACTCCGCCACCCACCCCATCTGCCCCACTGCTATCCGTTGAAAACATAGTCGGACTTGGCACCAGCAAGATTGCTCAAAAAGTTACCACATGTATCATCAGCTTTAGAGAGCAGGATCAGCTTGGACAATGTGATTGGAGGTATAGGAGCAGCTCTTTCTACTCCACACTTGTTCCAGTGCAGCTACAATGGCTTTCATTCATGCATGTGGTGACCTTTTGTTTGTGTTCACATGCAAAGGGTAGAAGATAGAAGCTTACAATGGACTTCAAGGCCTTGAAGTAAATGCTCCATATTTGTATAGCGCCGTTTCTAGTCTTTTCGACCGACCTTCCAATTAACGACCAACCCGTTCTACCTCCTGAGCCACAGCCGCCCCTAAGTACCCTTTGCTACTTGGCTGCTTTTGAAGCCGTTCAAGTTCTCCTTCAGAGCTCAGGCCCCAGGTCAGTACACAACAAACGTCAACTCAAAGATTCCCATCCTCTATTCAAGAAACCTTCACAAGAAACCCCACTGTGTGCCAGATCAAATTTGTAACACTCTAAAGAGGAGCTTTTACAATAGAAATATTACCACATGCCATCTCGCTTGAAACTGCAGAATGCAAAACTCAGCACAACAATTTACCCTTTCTAGGCTGCTTGGAAAACTTGCTGGGACAACTTTTTTCAAAAAGAAACATGGGGACGCTGGTTCTCTTTAGCTGGGTGCTGCAGTGTTTCTGGGCATTAGGTAATAAAGCTTTCAGAAGCCAACAGGAAGGATGGTATGCGACGGAAGAATATAATCACGATTTTAACTTTTATGAACAGCGGAAAACCACGCAAAAATGAGACTCATTCTGGTCTCAACAAAAAAGAGAGAAGCCACACAGTCACACGTTGAGACGAGACTGAGGATGATATAAACGCTGCTGCTGCATGGCCAGTTACATCTTCCCTTTTTCTCTTCTGAGGGGCTGGTAAAGTACACTATGTATGTTGTTTATATCCGAATAAATGCCACCAAAAGTTATTTTGTAGCCTTACAGAGTTAATATACACAAAACAACATTAGATTTAAACCTTTCTGAGTAATGATAATTTACGTCATCTTAAAAATATGTCAGCAACCGACCTTTCTGTCTTTTCCCAAATCTCTTTAACATAACCACAGAAATAAGGAGGAAACAAATCTGATCTGACATTAGGAGAACTCTTCTTGATGTAGTTATACGTTAGCTAGTGTGTTAACATTAGCTTAACTTAAGATGCGGCTATTTCATATGTAATGTGTCTGTGAAGACCGGTCTGGGAGTGTCGCTTTTACAGGTCTTCAATCAACTGTTTTTAACCATCCTCAAAATGTGGTTTTCTTTTCAACATACACAAGCCTAACAAATAGCATATCTAAGTACAGGAAAGGGGAAAGTTGACCAAGGTTCTACCGGGTGCCTATTTTGCTGTTGTTATTAGAGGACAAAGCGAAAAGCAGCAGGATTTAGGATTGGTCAGTTGTTTGGCTTGCAAATCTTAAGCCTCCAGTTTTTTAACTCCTCCTTAAGGGCTTCATTATTAGAAAGAATAGTAGATAAATGAAATGCTGTTTAGCCAACTTGGAAATCTTTGATGTCTGACCATTTTGCCAACACTTGAATACAACAAAACAATTACACATTAAAAGCAGTTGGTCAGAGCCAGAGCATCACTAAATGTATGGTTAGAGTTTATTTGAAGACAATGTTGTAAACATCAACAGCGCTGCTAGAACTGTACTGTTGCACTCACTATGGCAGTAGAACCGACTGCGAGTCAAATTGACACTCACAATTTCCAATTATGTTAAATAGTCACACAGCAGCACAGCTTGTTTTCAGGGGTTTATTGATATTTAGGAGGTTTATTAATTCAGGTAGATTGACTGCCATATTCCCATTAAGAAGTTAAAACTGGGAGGAGGTTTGGCAAGTCTGTTCTGTCTCACTGCCAACAGACATCTCTCCAAGGGTTGCATTTTGGAACTGGAGGCAGACTCACACACACACACCAGTGAAACAAGACTGCTTTCACTGTGTGTGTTTGTGCAAGTAGCCTCATGTACTCAGGCATCATATTGTGGCTTAGAGTAATATTACAACATTTTTAGTGAATTATCAATGAATGTTCAATTGGCTATTTTGTATTACTACTTGCTCACTGCGATTGAACAAACATTATGCAGTATTTCACATTTGCTAGTCTTAACCTGGAAACCTGGAAAACATTTGTTGGCACACAATTTTCGCCAAATCAAATGCTATGTTGACATACCTAGGAAGAATGTCTGGGCTTATTTCATTGTCACATGGCCAAAAGTATGTGGACACAGGTAATAGCCATATTTTATTGTTTATTCCAAAAGCATGGGCATTTATGCGCTGCACTCTTCTCACTCTTCTGGGTGGGCTCACCACCAAATTTTGGAACTTCAGTCACATAAGTGTGACAAAGCCCTTCAGGTGACAAAGCCCTCTAGCGGCTGTAGTAAGGAGGAAGTAAGGTGACTTTATAGAATAACAAAGTCTGCGTAGGGAGAAGGTCGTGGTGGATGTTAACTATTTCCAGCCAAAAGTCAACATTGTTTTTTTGGGGAGTGGGTGTGCATAATCACTGCCATTAGGTATCCATAACCCCATTTATTGTAACCATTACATCAAAGGTCTACTAACCTTAATGAAGTATTCATTTTAACCCAAACTACAATGTTTCCTAAAACTTAACAAAGTACTTATTTTAACCCAAGCCATGATCTTTCCCTAAACCTGACGTTTCTGTGCCTAAACCAAATCAATAACAATAGCATTGTCAGATCATAAAAAACACCATTTGTAACAGCTAAAGATCAGAAAATGCTACTATGTGCCATTGCAGAGGGCATACAATTTATGTATTTTGTTGTTTAATTTGGAGGAGTTGTCCACATACTGATTTGATGCATTTTGGTAGTTTTCCTGTGCTATATGGTCACACTGCCTGGTCGACGAAGTCGCATCCGACATCAAAGCATATGTATTACATCATCCTTAATATCTCCGGAACGCTGCATGCTAGAGACTTTCTTTTTTTTTTGACCGAAAGGTTACCGTTGCGCCGTTACGAGTGCTCCGGTGCGGTGTGTATCACTCTCAACTCAAACGTCTTCTGTTATAATTTATCCATCTTTCCTCAGAAAAGAAAAGAAAATCGTTGCTGTTGTTAGCATGCTTGCTAGACGCCCACTGGCAATCCCATGATGCATTTGGTTTAGTCTGACAACCAATCAGTGGCGTTGTTTTCACATGTTGACAGACGCTGTGTGGGCATGTGTGTGGCAGCACTGGTCTCAAACGCGTTGCACAATGGAATAACATGAGATTTACCCCATCCCCATATAAATAAATCTATATGATCAGGGCAGCACCTGAAATAATGAGTAGAAGAGCTTAAATGTAATAAATAATGTGTAGATTCTTCGTCGCACATGTCACACGTCAAGGGCGAGTGTCCTGGGTGCATGGCAAGGATATAGCTGTTATTTGTCTTTACAACAGGGGTTGTATGTATATATATATATATATATATATATATATATATATATATAATATGACATATCTCTGTGGCAGGTTATGAATATCAGGAAAAACAGAAGGACTTCTCAAAAATGATGTAATTTTTGATGTGTGTTGGTTAGACAGTTCATATGATTGCCAAGACTTGGGGGAACAATTCTGAGCAACCCAAATTATTGTTCATTAAATTTTTCAGTGACTTCATTGTGCTCTACAGGGTTCAGGTTATACAAGCACTATTACACAAGGAGACCAGGCGGACCTAAAATTGGTAAAAATGGTTGCACAGGTAAGCACTCCGTTTTGCAACCAAAAGCACACATTGAGGAAACAGTCGTATGGGAGATGTATAGTGCAGCCTTTCTAGTATCCACAAGAACAGCCTAATTTTCAGCTACGTTTGCATTACATTTCAAAATTTCTCCAGATGGTCTTTGAGATGATCATGTATAAAGGACCATATGGACATAACGTGTGTGTGTGATTGTGTGTGTGTGTGTGGTTAATAACGATCATGAGAGTTGAAGTTTGAATTAAATTCCAAACAGCTGCTCATACACACGATCAGCTAGCTTTCTTCATTCGTCAGTGTATCATTTAACCCTACAGCTGAAGTTAAAACATTGTCACTATCAGCATACACTTTACTTTTACGATATTTTTCAAATCCAGGCAGTGGTCTGATAATGCCACTGAGATTAGATCTATAAGGAAGACTGAATTACAGCCACCCCTCGTTTCTGCAGATACTGTTGAGTCAGAGGAAAGGCGGGAGTTTGATACTCCGCAGTGATATGCATTAACTTTATTTTTTCCACACCGCTTTAGTGACACATTATTTACATTGAAATGAAACACCAGTTTAAGTGGTATTGACATTGTCGATCCCTGTTGCATCATAAAAAGCTGCTGCTATTTGCTTTCAGTTCCGATAATGTGTCTTGTTGGTGGATGGTGTTTTAGTGTTTTACTCCAAACATACAAAAGGCCTGTTTAACCAAACAGTGAACCGTGTTTACTTTCTGTATGTATCATTTGAACTAAGGATTTTCCCCTTCAACATCCAGCGCTCGTCCCTTCCCCTCCCTTTTCCTTGCCACCACTTCCCCGCCAGCGCATTCTCCCTCACCAGCATCAAAACTAGGCCAGCTGAACAGGGTAGGCACAGAACAGTTTGCCGGTGTAGTTGAAACAAGAGATAAAGGCTGAAGTCAAACAGGCGCTGGCGAGGCATAGCATCTCCGCCGATTTCCCAGGTTGCATCCAAGAGCTGTCGAGGCGTTCGCTTCCTGCCATGTTTAGCATGGTGACAGAGCATTTGGAACACCTCCGCCCATGGCTTCCACAACTCTGTCACGTCAGATGAAATCTACTTTCAGAGAGGAGAAGTAAAGGAAAGGAGGAGGTGGTAGAGGGGCGACCGGGAGAGGCACTCACAGGCGGGAGAGAGAGATCTTTTTCTGCTTAGCAAGTAGGGCTTTGAGACATTGTTGGGGCTGGAAACAGGCGCTGCACCCCTAGTTTCACTATGCATTGTTATTGTTGTCAGTCACAGGAATAAAAGTCCATTCAGGGGTGGTACAGAATAGCTGAACAGGAGGCCAAGGGTGAGAATGAACGAGGAAAAAATGTGAAACAGTGATCCTGGGAATTAAACAACCTTGGTATTTTATATATCCCGTCCTGAATAAAAAAAACAGCAGACTAGTATCTGCAACGGTTTAAAACAACTAGAACAAGGTCTCATTTATCAACGCATCTGTAAAACAAGTTGTGAATGTGAACGAAAAAGTTGTACTTATCAAGCACACAACTTCACAAGATGAACAGTGACAAATCTTAACTGTTGTACATCCACCGGCTCGTGCACATGCAGGCTCATTACATACATAAACAACATCAAATACTATATTTGGTTATATATAGTCTACAGCTGGATCACCACAGTACTAAATAAAACCATATTTGTTTTTTTGATGGTTTTTATTTGACACTTAATAAATAAAGCTACAGTATGGAACAGGTCATAAATTATTTCACTTTACATGATGGTCAAATAAAGACTTTTTTGTACGTCTGGACATGGTACATGTACCACAGAAAGTTCGTACACGTGGGTGAAACTTTGGGCAGGGGCTGCTCTGTAGGGGGCTCTAACTCTAGCTATTTTGCCACGCCCATGTGCGAGACCCATAAAATAAAAGTCTTCACTACAAAGTTTCATGAGTATTTGTGCATGTTTAGGCCCCCAAAAATGAAATTCAGTTCCAATAGGGAACTTCGGGCCTTAACAAATAATGGTACCAATATGTAACGGTTCTGAATCCGTGCAGATTAACATTAACAGATCATCTGAATCCTAGAGAAACAACTCACAAAGAGAAATAGATGGCCTAAATTCACTCAAAGAAAAATGTTTAAGAATTGGTTTAACTGCGATTACCACCAGTTGTTTTGTTGGTACACATGTTCAGGAGCGGTACTATATGGACTCACTAATTCAAGCACATGGGGAAATTAATCAATCACATTCTGTGCGCAGAAATTATTCCACATGTGATTGATAAATAAGCCCCCAGGTGCCTCTGCCTGACACTGCACTCTGGCTTTCATTCAATAACATTTGATTATACTAATGAATGACTCCCTCTGTGGTTATACCTACTACTTCATGGCTTAATTGCAAATGTGTACAAGGCTCTTGATGCCACATTGTTCATGTGGGAATCTCATGTCAAGAGATCAACAAATGTAGCAACCTTAAAGAACATGATCCTCTTTACAGCATTTATAATTAAATCCAAAAAGATGGCCCAAAGATTTCCCAGCATCCTATTGAGCAAACCTTCCTTCAAATTTGTAATGTAAGGTGAAATCTCACTGCGGTTGCACAAATTCAGTTTTGATTGCACATATCTCTGTAGGAGTTTATAAATAGTCAAGCACCAAAATAGGACATGGGAACCTGCAGTCAGCACTGTTCTCTTTCATTTTACTAACCCTCTCTACAAAAACCTACTTTTAAACACTTCTATAAAGAAGGAAAGGTAGAGCCAGGGGATATTACTTTATTCTTTGTCCCAGATCATTCTGTTCACTGTCAGAAAACTGTTTTGCTTTTACTGTATTTATATTGAAAGCTGAAAAAAGGCTTAAGTGTGGTTGATGTACATTCCCAGGACAGCTATCTTTAAAATTACAATATCAATGAATGTGCAGTTCTTTAGTGTTTCTGTTGACTTTACTTCTTTTAGCTTCCAAATTTGTCAGGTTGTTTCGCCAGAGTCACCAAACATAACAAACACATTTGATTAAATAATAACCATTCTGATTTTGTTCTACTGTGTGTCAAGACATTAGAAACAGCCATGAGGCAGATTTGCCAAAATGTAAACAAATAGGCTACGAGCTAAAACACACACAAGGGTAGATTGTTCAGTATCTGGCCTTCTCCCATTATAAGCATAGTCTCCTTGTAAAAATTAAAAATTAAAAATGAAGTTTATGTTTTTATTGTTTGATTAATGAATCTATATAAATATGTTATTTTGTATAATTTATCAGCTCAACATAAAGATGTTTTATATGTATATAAATGGCAGTTAAAAGGAAATCAGCTGTCTTATTTCTGAGAATTGATGATGCATGCTAACCTAACCCAATAACATATCACATGAACACCAGCTGCTGCTAACTGCACTAGTAACTTCCTGAGTGAGCCCTTTGCTCCCTCTTCTCATACACAAAATATAAACATTGATATAGTGGTTTTACTTTTTTTATTGTCCTGTGAGTAAACAAAGAGGTTCTTCTCCCTCAAGTCCAAGACCATTTGCAAATACCCCTTTATTTTAGCTATTTTAAGCCTGTTGACTACTTAATGAGCTGAGCCTGTGTGCAGCGATCACAAGATCAACCACTGCATCTAATCCCTCTTTAAAGTGGGTTGCAGCCTGAAACCGGTGTGTTTCTGCTGTGTTTGGTGCCAGAAATGTACACAAGAAATTTTACAGCGCCAGTCCCCCTTCCACACACACACACACACATTGCTCTGTGTGGTCTCATTAGTTTGAATATCTTGGTTTAATTAATCACTAACAGAGTGCTTAATTCATCTATAATTTCAGCAGAGTGGAGTTGATTAGTGTAGTATTTCCCTCTGGCCCTGTTAAAGTTTTTGATTTCCTTTTCTGTGTTTCTTTTTTTTTAACCCCCCCCCCCCCACACACACACACACACACACACACACACACACCCCTCACTTTTCTCTCATCTTTTATAATGGAGGCTCATCAAGAGCTCAGAGACAATCAGCTGGCGGAGCACCCTTGACTCCCTTTTGAGGATTATGATTATGATGGTGGCGGATGCTCGAAGTTATTGTCGTGGAATCAAGTGGATCCACTTGTGTTTCATTGTTGCTGCTGTGCGCTATTACACTCTGCCTTTAGTTTTTATTTTATGGACTGCTGCCTTGTTTAGCTTGAGAGGTGATGAAGTGGAAGAGTGTGACTGGTTTTGAGAGAATCAATGTCTCAAGTGTATCTCCTTGCTTTGCTTTATTGATGCAGGGTTCCTTTAACTCAGTTGAAATGAGGTATGATGACGCATAATCACGTATCGCAGAATTTGATGTGTTATTCATAGGATATTTGACGGCTGCCTTTGTATTGACTGATGTAGTGACTGTTCACTATACTGTTTTCTATAGTTTTAAACTTAAGAAAGAATTATTCATGCTGTCACACTGATACCACCTTTTTTTAATCCCCTTGGCAAAAGTTTGAAGTGGTTACTGCAAGGGGATGCAATTATTTGCTGTGGTTACAACTGCTGTTAGTACTGGATTATTAAGTATTTTTCATTTAAAATCAAAGATCTCCAAAAAGTCAAATCTTTTAGGAGTTTTAATCATTTCTGTAAATATACTAACCTCTGTGTGTGTGTGTGTGTGTGTGTGTGTGTGTGTGTGTGTGTGTGTATTTGTAAGGGTTCTGTGAGACTTGCCCTTTATAATGTGTGTGTGCGTGTGTGTCTGTGTGTGTGTGTGCACGCCCACTTTGCCTGTCAGTGTGTTTGAGTGTCGTGATCCTCAGAGCTCGGAGAGAGGAAAAGGCCCGAGCTCTTTTTCCCCAGGAGTCATCTGCCAATCATTTTCTCAGATTCGGCGGTTTTTAAAAAAAAAAAAAGAGGAGGGGAGGGAAGGAGACAGAGAAAGAAGAATAAAGGGGGAAAAAAAGAAGAAAGTCTCCCTGTAGAATGACTAAATAGACCTTCAGTGATCTGACAGAGAGGCCTGGAGCTGAATCCCAACTACGCTCTGCAAAGTTAAATATACACACTGGGAATGCCGGGCTTTACCACACTATTGATTTTAATCAGCTCTTAAAAGCTCACAAAAAAAATTAAAAATGTGTATATACATATATATACATATATATATATATATATATATATATATATGTATGTATATATATAACATAAGAGACCCTAAAGACTGGAGTAAAGAAAATAGAAATCCATTGAATCCGGAAGATGACGACTGATTGGATTTTTTTGACATCCCCAACACCCTCAGCTCCCCCACCTCATCCTGCAGAGGCCTTTGAGATAATTATAAGGTGCTAAATTGACCCCCTGCTCTGCCCGCTGCTGACCGAGTCACAGAAGCGCTCATTAATGGGAATAGATTCTCCATGTACTCACGGCGGTCTGTAGAGCCACTAATGAGGGGTGAAGCTTTACGACGGAGGCTTGATCGAAAAGGCATGGCTAGGAGTGAAATGTGATGGCATTTATATAACTGTGAGGGCTTCCAGAGCACAAATTGTGAGACGGGGACACTACACTGCTCTCAATGGCAGCAGGCCGAGTGATAGGTAATTCCTCCTGATAGCATTTATTTTCACCACTGCTCATTTTTTCAGGGCTTATGAGTAAAAAGTGTATCTGTTTCTCAATGCCACCAAATCATACCCTGAAAACTGTGGCATCTGTCCAAATTCTGTACCCCAGGGCAGCCGGGGAAGACATTTGTAGAGGATTTAAATATCCGTTAATAGGCCTGTTTTTTATTACAATCACTAAACCCACCCATGGAAGCATGGTCCTTATGCTGTTATATACGCCTATATGAGTGATTGTAACTTACATTGTTAACAGAGTGTTCCTAGAGAAAACAACACTAACATTGAGGGTGATAGGAATGTTATTAGTTTTGCAGGTATTTGGTCATAAACCAAAGTATTAGATTAATAAAAATTTGAGTTTTAGAGAAATTAAAGGCTCACCAAACTTGTTACAATTTATCCTGACGGAAACATGAATGTGTGCACCCAGACTTTATGACAGTCCATTCAAGATGTTTCTCTTAAATCCATAAATTGCATCCTTATTCCTCAACCTGCCACTAGAAGGAATGTTGTTGAGATATTTCAGTCTGGAACAAAGTAGTGAACGGGCCGACAGTGACACCAATGGACACTGTTGACTGGTTATTAATTTTATGTTAATACAACAAATAAGTGGCAATCATTGTTTATGTCAAACATTAGTAATCCAGTTATTCCCCATACTCATCATTTTTACTTAACGTGAAACAGCTGGAGGTGCATTGTCCTCCACACAACCCATGTGCTTTGATAGTCAGATAAACACCTTTCTTTCACTACCTTCATACACAGATGGTGTTCAGTGCACGAATTTATCAGTTGGGAATGGCTGAGTCTGCATCCTAATGAATTTACATTTACATGAGAAGAAACATAAACTTCAATCTGATGAGCAGATTTTAATGTAAAACTCACAAAATAAACTGAAACACAATTGGTAACAACCGGAACTCCACCGATGAATTTGTGCATTGCGACGTAAACTAAACCTTTACTATGAAACGTAAACCATTACATAAACGGTAGCACTTTCAATCCAACAATCACTTCCTGTAACTTTAACTGTAGGAGACATTTATGTTTATGTTGGCATGATATTTTGTTTTAGATATATTTTGCATTGGTATTTTTGACACCCCAGGTGGCAGTCATTAGTCAGAATACACTCAACAACTGGAAACAATATAATGGGAAACCAACCGGTATGTTCATCTATTTGTACAACTATTTACTACTGCAATACACAACAACTGCAATTATGAAAATCTTGTGTGTTTGCATAAAACTTCACTCCTACCTGTGTATAATGGCAAAAAAAAGAAAAAGAAAAAGACATTGGAAATCGAGGCTAGAGGTAAAGCTTTAAAAAATTCCAATACATTAACTGATATCCCCTGGACCATGCCCCTGGTGTAGAACAGGAGGTGTAATTTCACCATTGTGTTTCAGTAAAATTTATCAAATTTCCCGGCTCAACCCTGCTACAGCTACAACTAAGATGTTGCACTTGAATTATATTGTTTATTTTTAACACTGTAGTATTGTGTATTTTTACCACACTACTGACGACAACGTAAAAATTTCTCTTGCTCAGGCTAAGGCATGGTTAGTCCTATGCTTTGTCATACCAACAATAATTGAGGCCATTTTTTATAGTTCAAATATTCCTTTGGGTTTTACCTCTATTCCGACTGGCATCAGGACAGCAAATGAGCACTAATTCGCAAGGTAGCCTTATTGTTGCAGGGTTTGTATCCATGGGGAAGTAGCCCGGCAGCTCCCTGCGCTGGGGTTAGCCTCTTAGCTTGGTCAAGGTGACAGTGATCCATGTCTCTCTGGAGGGTTTTTCTGTGCAGGATATGTAGTGTTATTAAAAATACCCCTGGATGGAGAGAGGGAAAGGAATGGCGATGGGGAATGGAGCGGCAGGCAGAGTGCGATGTGGCCTCTGTTTCATGATATCACCTCCTGAGGGATTTCTCAGCTAAAAGATAAGGGGTGATCCTGGCCACAGGCTAGTCTTCTTTTCATCTCTTAATGTATTGTGAAAAATTCCTAAGTCTACATGTTATCTGACAGGACGGTTTGATTGAGAGATGTAGCATTGCAGCAGCCAGCAGATCGATTATGCTCTGGTGTAGTGGCTCGCTGCAGAAATGTCCTCTTAAGAGAAGATGAATGACACTTGAAAAAGGTAGAAAATAACAGTGATCCATTCCTGATTTGGTGGGGGTAGCAATTTAGTCCTTAATTTACGTTAATTCACAAAGATATTTCTTATCTGAAGCTACAAAGAACCAAATCTACTGTATACCTGGAAGCTGAACAGTCATACTTTCACTGAATGAGTCACAATTTTATATAACAAGCATAATGCATAATCCAAATGACAAGTTCTAGGCGGCACTCAACCAAAATGTATTACTCTTTAACTTTTCTGTTAAAGTTGCTTGTAAATTAATAATACTCCGTTTTTCTTTTGTAGACTTGAATAAAGGATTAGGCTTTGATTTTAAATGGTACATACTCTTCCTCTTTCCATTTTAATACACTGCCTTTTGGTATTCTTTAAACAGTCGTCACAGATAATGCGTTATTATTAGCTATGGATCTTCTGTATTAGGACGCCACTGTGTAAATCCCTACCAGGGGTACTACCCCAGGGGGTGTTTCTGCAGTTGCCAGGGGGTGGAAAGATTATAATGTAGCTTGAATAATTTTAAATTACATTTTTTTTAGAGTCAGCTGTAACAACTGAACACCATAGTACTAAAAGTAGTTGGCAAGCAAGCAGAGACGTCTAAATAGGTAGCTAATTAATAAATGGTTCAAATAGTTAAAAGTAATTGATAAATAGTGGGAATAGTTTGCTTAAAGAAATTCAGATAAACACATTTGGAACATGACAGGCGGTGTTGATTAAGGAGCAGAGCTTTGGTTAATTTGTCAAAAAGAGTGGGGTAGCACTGATCTAAATAATCTATTGCTCCTTAGTTTTGGCTTATTTTTGCTCATAATATATTGTCATAATGAACATGTTCCATAACTGTTACCACCTTACACAAACAAGTTATTTAACATTTAGGTAAATTTGAGAACTGTACTGTATGTGGTTCAGAGATTTTCCATATGGGACAAATTTTTACCCCCCAGAAGGAAACTGAGCCTGCACAGATAAGGATGCAGTGAATTGTGCACTTGAAGCTGCTTGGATATGTTTCCTTAACTTAGGTTATTGGTACAGTACTTGGCTGTCGAGTTAACTGCCTGTGTTAAAGGTCTACTCACAGCTCGCATTGCTCTCACAAATATACCATCTCTTAAGCAGGGGATATTGTCCCGTCCTCCAAACCATATCGCAGTGGCACCCAGTAGGGCTTGCGCTGCCATATAAAAGATAATGGAATATAAAATAGTTTTTATATCCTCTGAATGTGCAGAGGCTGCGTGCTGAAGGCTTTCCCCGCTATTGTTTTAAGGCACATGAATCTTCAAAATTGCTGCCACTGATGGCGATGAACGCAACACGGGGACATTTACACATCGTCTCGCCTCATAACCTGCCCTCGGTCGACTGGACTGCCCGCACTGAGGCGCTTAAGGTGGTTGAACGGTGCAGCTCGTTGCCTTAGATCACTATTGGATTTCCCCTACTGGTGCCCCAAAACAGCATGTTTCATCTGTTGGATTGTAGCTGTCGGCATGCGGGTCACTTCAAGCTGCTTTTTAAATCTGTGTTTGTGGGTGTGTGCAACAAATATCATGTTGAGACTACCTTTATAGGTTTAACTCTAACGTCCTCATGTATTTCTTCTCAATTTATATACTTTTCTTTTGTCTAACCAACAGCCACAAACTCCAAATTATTAAATTACAATGATAAAAAAAAAGAGATAGTGAGCAACAGTCATTAAATAACAAGTCTTCGCATTTTAGAGGTTGGAACCATGCTAGCTTTTTGTTTGATGAATGACTTTAACAGTAAATGATCAAAATGTAAATTTTTTGTCGACTAAATATAGATATAGTAATGTACAAGATTAGGATCATGTATCAATGTTGCAATACAATGTAAAGAAGATGAGTGTACTGTATAAGAGAGTGGCTGTTCAAATGTAATGCCTTAACCACAGTTTAATCTTGAACCCATTCCTTTGGCTCATTTATAATAATTTATTCATGTTTTTTTTCTGTGGCTATTTTGACCTCAAGGTTACTGTACAAATAAGAAGTTTTCTCAAAAAGCTATACTGAAATGTATGAAAATATATGCTGAAACCATGCCTGCAATCTTGGCAAGCAGAAGCAGGTGTGTGTTTGCGTGTGTGTGGGGGGCGGATTTCAGGTCCCCCATCCCCTTGTTGACCATGGTCCAGGTCGGTCGACCTCCGTCCGACCCTGAGCCATTTGAAAATATGATTGTAATCCGTGTGAGGATTTGGCCTGGATGTCTATTACCACTGTAATCTGTCACGCTGGCATCCAATATTCATTCCACGTCCAGGTTAAGCTCCTCTTTCTGTCTGCACCACCCATCACCATGGGAGAGAGAGAGAGAGAGAAAGAGAGAGAGAGACTCCAGTAAAGGTGTCACTGCTTCAATCAAGCCCCTGGGTCGGGGATGAAGAAATCTATCGTGGAACACAAGGTCTCATTAATGCAGCAGGGGTAGCTTTAACCCGCGCCTCCCATCTCACACACATTCACATATACACACACGTACTCACCTTGCTGGGAAAGAGAGGTAAAAACATGGAAGAGAAATGGATAAAGAGAGAGAAAGGTGGGAGAAATTCTATATTCCATATTAGATATATATATATATATATATATATGTGTGTGTGTGTGTGTGTGCGTGTATATATATATATAAAAATAATATGGAATATAGAATAAGTTGATATATCAATTTTGATATGACCTGTCCTATGCATGCTGGGCCCTCCTTGACCTTGGACAGAACAGAGGATGGATGGATGGTACAGTAAACCAATGGGATCTTGGTATAATTTTTAGGTACAATATCTTACACCAGTATTGTTGTTGCCTGTCTGTCATTGTGTCTGTCATTGTCCCTTTGTTAACGAGTCTCCTGTAAATAAATGTTGCAATGATTTATGGACGTTTAATTGCAGCACATGATCTTTAATCGTCTTCTAATTGTTGTTTTAACCCTTTTGGCAATAAAACCAAGTTGGCAATAAAAAATACTCTCCTAAAACACAATTAAATCTTTAAAGATCACCGTTGAAGATGCAAAGCAAGGAATAAGAGTGGGAGTGTGACTTAAAAATGATTTGGACTTATTTTTTATCCCTTCTGGAGAGTGTTTCTTACCAAACCTGCAAAGGCATGTGGGGAGGAAACAATCTGTTTCAGTCATAAGGAATTCCTGGGCTCTGGTATTGATAATTTGTTGAGTGATAAACTTCCTAAGTCACTCTCTATCTGCCTTTGTTTCTCTTTTGTGCTACAATGACAACAAAGACAAGATTGCCGAATGTGTGTGTGTGTGTGTGTGTGTGTGTGTGTGTGTGTGTGCGTGTGTTGGTAGGATGGATCTTGGTCTGCCTACTGTAGCATTGTGTGGGTCCACATCTGAATAAACAAAACATGATATCACCTAGAGACCACACATTGTGCAGTTCAGTTAATTGGAGAGAATTAAATAATTAATTAATTAAGTAATTAAGTAAATTACAAGTATCTTACATCAGAAGGAACAATATTAGTGGCAGAACCATTGGCTTTGGACATGAGACTAAGTTCATAGAAGGTGAATGGAGATCAACGGTTTATGTTGTAAATGTCAGTATCATAAACTTTGTACAGCATAGGAATGGGGTTGCATCTACAGAATATTTTAAAGGTTTAATTTATTTCCAGTTGTTTTACTATTACAGATTTTAAAAAGTGGTCAAACTCTAAAATAGACCAGTACTGATGATGTGAATCTTGATGTCTTGCTCCAACATTTTCTGCAAGGTTAGGGAGTGATAAGAAACATCTAAAAAAAATACAGTAGTCAAAAATGACTGGCCTGTTATTCAAACAGATATTGCTTGCACTTCACAATGTCAATTATTTAAGAATCATACATTTTTACTCAAAAACAAGATTCATTAAATGTATTAGCGGAAGAAATAAAGAGAGAAAACAAAAAGAGAAGAGGGAAAGTTGGAAAAGAAGAAAAGATTGAAGGTGGATTCAATTTGCTATCTGGGTTACAAGTGCAAGACATCTGTCACACAAACAGATTTGTTTGATTGGTGGGAGCCCATCTATCTAGATGGCTTGTCGACAGTTAGTAAATTTATATCCCCCCAAGTCCCATCCTCCATCAGCGTTACGGTGCGGCCAAGCCAAGACTGTCAGCCACCACGGTCATATCTTATTTTAAAACTACACACGGTCAAAACCTTATCTGCAGTACACTTCTTTTGTACCTGTATACCTACTTTTCATGGATCCCAACTTTGCCCTCTGTATCTGATTGTTGGTGCCAATACAATAACTAATGAGGAAAATAACATATATATATACATTCCATACCCCTTTGTCAGAACAACATTTCATAAAGGTTTGTCTTTAGGGTTTTTTGTTAGGGTAAAGGTTGGAACATTTACAAATGTTTTAGGGTTAAATTGCTTCAGACAAGTGTTATGAAGTCGTGACTTACCTCTGTGAGTGCATCAGTCAAATTGTTCAATCTGTAAACACTTTCCTGTGTTCCTAAGCTCTAGCAGCGTTGGTCTGTGAAGCGCAGCTAAATGAAATAAATTAGCCTAATTCATTATCTTCTGATTTTTATTCCTCTAGTCAGTTGGTAAAATTAGCAGTTTGAGAATAATGGGAACAATGCCAAAGGAATTTAGAGCAGCGTCCTGATGATTTGTAAAATCCACCCACAACCACATACATGTTGGTATACATAAACACCCACCTGCACACGCACACTTGCTCTCTCACTATCTCACCGCATCACAATGCTAATAATCGGATTAAGCCGCTGTGTTTTGAGTGGGTCGATGGCATCTCTATTAGCGCCAATTTAGCGTGACTGATCCACTCCAGCAACCTCAGTGCTGGCTTTGTAATCTGTGGTGGCTGTCCCCCCATCCTGGCCACTTATCATCACACTGGGATTAATAGAAACATCTTTTGTAATTAGAGAAATGCTGCAGTGCCGGGTGCTGTCAATTATTTTATGTGTGCCAAACCATTAATCGGCTAACCGAGCCCTCGGCGGTGCCCTACAGTAAAACACAGAAATCTGCCATTGATTTTCATGAGGCTGTATACTCAGCATTTTATCTCTTTTCTCTTCTCCGGGCTGACCGGTGAGGTTATTGATCTTCATAAAGGCAGTATTTTGTCGTTAGGCGAGAAGAAGGGGGGAAACAGTAATGAAAGGTTTTAACCTGCGTGTTTGGGGGAGTGCCGGACGACTGGCTAAGGTTGCCAGGTGCTACACGCAGCAGATTTTCAGCCGCTCGGCCACAGGGATCGATAGGGATACATCTTTGTCTGATTACAAAGATGTGTGTGTGTGTGTGTGTGTGTGTGTGTGTCAGTAATTGCTGATTGCTGGATCTGGCCTCATTTAGAGGTAAAGGAACAAAAAGGCTGACCTAAGACATGATTACTCACATAAAGACACCCTAAGTAAGTCGTGTTTGCTTAGTCTTGGAGCCAAAGGTAAAGTTTACAACAGAGGCTTTGGCATCGGGCAGTCTATACCAAACTCACACTGGCATAAACAACAAATCCCAGTTCATCACAGGGCTGACACATTGAGACATTTTTTCTATTTTGGCACATTGGTTTGATTTTGTGGCTGCAAAAGCACCACCAGACTGCATTCTTTCCCTTGATGATGATTCTATGATAAACAGCAGGGCTACTGCTAGGTACTGACACACACTACAGCCCCCTACAGAGGTTGTTCTGTGCAGTCCTCTGACCAGACCATATTGGGTTCACGAGAACGAGATGAGACGATCTTTTATTCCACTAAGTCACAAAATGCAAAACTATGCTGGTGCATTTTGAAATGTTGCTTACAGGGTCTGACTTTTTTCACTGCCTGCAACTGTGGCAGGCAAGTATTTTTTGGTCTGGCACTTCCATCTCATGGCACGAGATCTTGTCACACTCCTACTACTTTTACTTAAGTAAAGAATCTGAGTACTTCATTCACTGCTGTTTATAAGTAAGAATGAAGCAAAACTTACAGTAAAAGAGTCGGCACATATGAGGGGGAGGAGATAATTGTTCAGTGTAAAAATAGAATATTGTGTAACTGAAAACCTGATTTCGAGGCAGCGATTTAATTAAAATAAATGTCTCTGACAACATTTAATAGGATTTCAAGCATATAAGGGCACCACATGAGAGGGAAAGTGCTAATCAAAAGAATTCATGTGAGTAATAGGACTTGTACTGTTGTTCAGTTAGAACAGTAGACAGTAGAAATACAATATAATTAACTATGCTTAATCGGGGCAAGAAAAGGAACATGTTCTCCTCTCTCCACAAATCTACACCTGTGCACCAAGCACAGCACTACACCATCACTGAATAACAGTTTTAGGCCTCCCTCGATGAATGCACGTTTCTAACAAGCCACAGCATCAGCCATCCTGCATGCCAAGTGTGTTTTTTAGAGGCTGTCCATACCCCCTAAGCAGGCATGACTGTCGCATAAGAGTTATTTCACATCTGTCTGTGGATACATGGCGCGCCAGATGCTACAGTTAATGGCACACCTAACCTCCCACCATGAAATGGTACACTAAAACCCAAGTGGAATTTTCCACTGCCACTCTGCCTTCTTCCCCCTCTGTCTCCTCCCAGCCATCAGGAGAAGCCTGTAGGGGATGGTCCAGACAGGATATTAATGGGGCCCTCCAACAGTCAGAAGGCCTGACAGAACCCTGTTTCATTGTCACCTTGCCTTGGAGGACGGGGAAAAACTTGCAAAGCTTATTAGCTGAATAGAGCTGTTTCTCCCTCTAACTTACTCGATCTCTGCCTCACCGCTTCATTAGACTGTCTTACATCAGAGGCCTGCTCCTTTCCGTTTTCTCACCACATCTCCATGCTCACATCCACACACACACGCACACAAATAGGCACGCGCACAGGGTGACATCTCCCACCTAATCAAGTAGTGGATTATCTTGTCCTGATAAATTGGAGCTTGTAGCACTTGAAAAGTCCTCTTGGAGGAGTGCCTCCTCCCCCTGACAGCTAGATGGAGCCCCCAGGGAACATGGAGAGAACACCGCCTGGTAATGATTTGTGGTAAATCGGACAAATGTTTTTGGAAAGACCTCTTTTGAGCCGTTACGAATTTAAAGCTTGCGAAGAGCCTCTGAAAAACGCAAGTCAAATTCCTACATGACGGATAAAAATAGACCTGTTTTAGCCCTCAATGAATGAAGTTATGATGGAAATGATGGTTCAAAAGATTTAGCTGAAGTCAGGTGCACAACCTGTTTTAAAAAGGTCAATGTAGTTTTAATGAATCAAGTTGGAAAAATAAATATGGTACAAGCACTACCCGAGATACATGCAGATACTTACAGAGGCAATGACCTGATTCAAAAAGAAAAGGGAAAAAGCTATTCATTTTATTAAATGAGTATATGGATGGATTTGTGTTCTGCACTATTCCTGTGATTCCAACATTGGAGAGCAGGAGAAAAACAGACATCTTAATTTCAGGACCGGAAATGTGCTGTAATGACAAAAGTTAACAGAGGTGTTGTCAGACTCTTTAAGATAAATGTATAACATAAAGCCATGTGGCTTCAAATATTCATATATGACTGTACATTACATGCAGCAGAGTATGTGACATGATACCCTCATTGTGATTCAGCTTTAGTTTCATGTAAAGGATTGACAAATCCCTTAATGAGAGATACAATGCCATGCTTATATAGAGTTCTTTTCATCAACTCTGAAAATGAACTAATTTTGTTCTTGTTATTTTTCATCAAGACTTATGACTCTTCATTACTTTTTCTTCCTCCTTCTCTGTTTTGTTTTCTCTGCGCTCTCTCTCTATGTAGGAGAACCCCTACATGTGTAATAATGAATGTGACGCCAGCACAGAGGAACTCGCCCACCCCCCAGAGCTGATGTTCGATATAGAGGGCCGTAACCCCACAACCTTCTGGCAGTCCACTTCTTGGAAGAAGTATCCAAAGGCCCTCCTGGTCAACATCACGCTATCTTGGAACAAGACCATTGAGCTGACCGACGATATCATTCTCACCTTTGAGTCAGGCCGGCCTGAACAGATGGTCCTGGAAAAGTCGCTGGATTATGGACGAACCTGGCAGCCCTACCAGTTCTATGCCACTGACTGCCTGGACGCCTTCACTATGGAACCCAAGACGGTGCAGGACCTGACTCAGCATACTCTGCTGGACATCATCTGCACTGAGGACTACTCACGAGGTTATGTGTGGAAGTATGATAAAACAGTGCGCTTTGAGATCAAGGACCGCTTTGCGTTGTTTGCTGGGCCCCGGCTGCACAACATGGCTTCACTTTATGGCCAACTAGACACTACCAAGAACCTGAGGGACTTCTTTACCATCACAGACCTGAGAGTCCGCCTGCTCCGACCTGCTACAGGAGCTACAATGGTGGATGAGAACAACCTGTCCAGATACTTTTATGCCATCTCTGACATCAAAGTCCAGGGCAGGTAAGACCTGAATTCTTCTGTACACATGCCAGTAGGTGGACTCAAGGCTGGATTACCAGAGCAGGTAACTGTCCCAGGGAGGCAGACCCCTGGGGACCCCAAAAATTCCATGCGTTCATACCTATTGGTTTTGATAATTCAATGGATTTCAAATTGGTAAGGGAATTTGCCCCAGTCAACAAAACATGGGATCAAAATGGGTCCAACAAGACATTTAAGCCCTGGGGTACCCTATCAGGTTAATCCAGCCATGGGTGGACTAATTATATGAAGGAACATGTTTAGGACTGATAATATAATGATGACTCTGTAAGCTGATACCTCAGTGGTTTCTCTTTGGTTTTATTGCAGCGACAGTGCAACTGCCCAATAGTGAAGAAAAATGCATTTACCGTTACCATTCTTTCCAATTAGGTTGTGGATCCATAATGATATGCAGACTTCACCAGTTGTCAGCATGTCTTAATTAACAAAGCAGCTTACGGTTTGCTGAAGCTATCTATTTTGGACACCAAATTCACTCAGCTGTCTATTAGCCTGTGGAAGACATTAGAGGTGGCATTACAGCCGTCAGGTCACTGCACGTTGTAATTAGTGTTTGATTTACAGAATCCACTGAGGGTCATATAACATGAAAACAAGGCACCATTATACCGGTAGCGGAGAGGCCGACAACAGCTTCCCCCGCCTCCTGACGCTACTACAAGAGTCACTGGGGCATAGACTTAAGTGGATCTGTTTTACACTGTGTGCTTTTTTAATTTAACAGATGTGAATGTGGTTGTAGGGGTGAAGGAATGAAGATTTAATTACTCTTGTTTTGCTTTTCACACATGAGAGGCTCGCAGTACGGAAGCGCAGAGTTGTGGAACGTCACAACAACTCAAAGCTATGGGTAGAAGTGTTGAAGTCACTGTGGTTGTGCCACAGTGCGCCTCGGCCTGAAGACAGACTAGACTAAAAATAGAAACATCAGTAGTGACCTGTTCAGTCACGGCAAACATCAGTTTCTCTAACCAATGTGGTTGTGTGAAAAAATTATACATAGTCGTACTGTAATGTGTTTGCAGCTGTGACATTATTTACATTAATATTGTCAAGCTATTTAATGAATCTCTTAATTTGTCGATTTCCTTATATGCCATTAAAATGGAGTACAGCCATACTACACATTGCTCTAATGCACTGTAAATGGGCAGGTACCCTTGAGCACAAGGGGCTATGATAATGAATTCCTCGCCCAGAAATTGAATTTTTGACTTTTGTCGTGATTGAGAAGGTCATTCAGCAAAAATAACTGGAGGGAATTTACTAACACAAAAGAGTTGGACGGGGCATCCATTCAACACCCGCTGAAATGAAGGGGGCTGTCATAAACGCAGATTATTTATTCTATCTGACTAATCATGACTGAACTCATACATCCCTGTGGGGCTGTAGATTTGAGCAATGGCTGTGCGCCACCATCGGGCCGTTGTCGTTTACCAGCCCGCTGCTTTTGGAGTGACGCTCGCCTGAGAAATGTCCCCCACTGTTTACCAAAGGTAACACACAGTTCAGCCATAATGAGATATACTCAACACAGAGAGGCTTCACTCTCCTTTTCCCCCTCCCATGGCGAATCACTGCTCAGCCCCTTTCTCCGTGCGCCGTATACGAGACATAAGCTCCTTAACCCCCGGAATACAGTTCTGTGAGACTCGGCGGGAGCGATTTTGCAGGGGCAGTGAGGTTGAGTCTGGCATATTTCACTGTGCTGGACTCTGCTGCCATCCGCTTGGATCAGGAGTAAGAGGGGGTGTGGAGGGAAATACAGTAGGAGAGCTCGCAGATTTTCTGCCCTTGCCACAACAGTGTGCGAAACAAAGAAAGGAACCTAAGCTCTTTGCCAAAGTAGGTCAACATAGAAAAGGAATGGAAGAAGCACAACTTTGCAGGAGCGGACCTCTTTGCAACTGTAACATGTAGCTGAAGTTGTTACAGGGATATGTCATGCATGACCATTCCATTATAGTTGATTACAAGGAAGAGGGAAAAAGGGAGACAAAAAATCGATGCAATGAATTTCAAATCAAACCAAGCATGGAGCTGTGAGATGGATGAGAACAATGCATATGGCCCGGTGGCTTAAATGAATTTGACACCCTCAGTGTTTTATTGTATCAGCAGTGCTAAATGGGTATGTGTAGAGAGAACGTGTGGAGAGTTGCAAAGCTTTTCCAATTATCTACCGTATGAATTTGGCATAATTGCTTTGCCTCTCTTTTTTACATGCTTTACAGTAACTACGGCCTGCAATTTGGCCAACTGTCTCTCCCTCTCTTCGCTTGATCTCTGCCTCCTCATCCTCCCTCCTGCCTGTGATCAATACAGTGTAATTAAAGCTGGAGAAGTTTCAGGATGCTAAAGGATCTCTTTCTACTCCCTGTCTCGCTCTATTTCTTCTGTGCAGAGTGGACTTGTTTCTGAAGGGGTCCCTGCATTGAATTTTATACGAAGACCCAGCCCCATCCCATTTCTGTAGCATGACTCAAGTGACAACACCAACTGCATACCCGTGAAAAACACTACCCACCACAACAAAACCTAAATAACCTTCCAATCTGACAACAGACTTGTGCTATTGCTTCCAAACCATTTTCCCGCTGTCAGTGCATAAAAAAAATGAAAGCCCCATATTGTGAACTAAATTCCAGCTTACAGAAAACAAAGGAAAGTTTGTTTCACCAATTTACCCATGAAAAAGAGGGAGTTGTGGTTTAGTTTCCAAAGCATATAAATGCTGCGGGGCATTATCAGGCAAGGTCAGAAACATCTTGAAGGGTTCAAAGTCACTTTGACTGCAGGGTAGACACCCTGTTCACCTGAAGTGGTGAACTGGTTAATAGACCAACCAACCGTTCTCTGGTCTAGATCATCAAAGAGCCTTTTTCACACATTGACAACGAACCCCCAACATCTCAGGATATTGCCGTGGACAACTCCTGGTCTGGTTTTTATTCTCCCTGGATCTGCTGCTGGGCAAGATCACTTGCAGCACAACTTTGACAGTTCAAAACTCATCGTTTGGATGTCAAACAAAGGGTGGAGTGGGCTTAACTCCTTAATATTTAGTCTCTTGAAATCCTTAGGGTGCTACCAACACGGAACAAAAGTCCATTGAGTTCACAAGCGAGCACTAACAAACTTTCTTCTTACATTTTCCTTTTTATTAAATCACTAGCAACAGTCCACTACACACATGTCTCCCAACTCAGGATCACTTGACAACACAAGCCAATGGCCAGAAATGGCCAATTTGTTACTTAGCTGATACTGTTGAATATGTACAGACCAGTGCCACTGTGACATTGGTCTCTCAGGTTTTGTTTTAGAATTAAACATTCCACTCTGACCGCACACTTTCAAAACAATCCTTTAACAAAGATTCATTACATCCTTTCTCTGCGCAGTGGTTGCACAGCACTTGAGCTTGTTTCTCAATTTCTCAAAACAGATTCTTCTGATCCTGTGTAACAGGCTATGTGTCAGCTTCTGCAGTCAAGAAGATTATTTCTTTAAGTGGGTTTACAGTATATTGATGTTTTTAATGTTTTATCAACCTTAGAGATTAGAGTACGCTTTTAAATTTACATTGTCTTTTGATCAGCAAAAAATGCGTACCACATAACCACATAAAATTTCCACATAACATTTGTGATTGCTCGCCTAATATGTGAAATCATTTGAATTTAAATCAAGGAAAAAGACTGGATTTGTAAACTGCACTCTGCTTGGTTTGAGATAAATTCTCAATATACTTTGAATCATGTCTGAATTGAAATGTGTATTCAGATTGGTATGAAATCTTTCCATTGCAAACATATGGCTTTGCCCATTGCCACCGCCCGCAGAATGTAAAGACGTCACCATGCCTTCACACTTGAGTCATCATTCCCACTCACTTAAATGCTTTCTTTTGGCACAAAACATGTTTGATTAATTAAACTTACTTGTTCTACAACAAGTGCACTTCACATCTGCAACAGAGTGTCAAGTATTACTGGTAAGTAGAATACAGCACATTATTCTATCTTTGGAAATTATGTATCATTACTTAAATTAGTTAATAGTCCAAGAAGTATGCTTATTCACTTACTTACTCAGAGTTAGAAGAGAAGATTGATATCATCCACATGTCTGTACAGTAAATGTGTAGCTACCACCAGCCGCAGGTTAGTTCAGCACAAATGACAAAGTGTGATTACCTTTATACAGAGCCAGGCTAGCTGTTTCTATTCTATATGCTAACCTGGCTGTAGCTTTATATTTAGTGCACAGACATGAGAATGGTATTGATCTTCTCAACCATCCCTTGGCAAGAAAGCAGATTTCCAAAAATGTCAAACTATTACTTTAAGCATTCCTACTAATATGTTACATTGTTGGAACAAGTCCACACTACTACAACCCACTTATATTCAAAAGTACTATAAAGCAGAGCTTTCATCAGAGGCATACAAAAACATTACGCATGTAAAAGACAATTACTCTCTCCCACAGTGCTTGGGTCATACTTTTTGTGCATTCTAATTGCCATGTAGTTCAGTGCATGTGTGCTTTGGATACAGCTGTTTCAACTACAGATCAGCAATTTGGTGAGTGATGGCTCTATCGAATCTCCCCTAAGGGAGGAACAAACAAGAAGTCAGTCTGCTTTTTTTTTCTCTCCCTCTCCCTCCACAGTGCTTGGCTTGCTCTTAGGCCTGCCTGTAGTCGACAGATAATCTATTTGTGCTAATTTCATGTTTCTTCCTGCCCACTTCCCTCTTGAATAAGTCATTCCACTTGTCTACCCTCCTTAGTCTCTCTCTCTCTCTCTCTCTCTCACCATACGCATCTATTTACCTTCCGCTGTGCTCTGCATTTCAGCCTCTTTTTTTTTTTATCAGCAGTCTGCATTAGTCATTGTGTGGGAGAATGCCATGTTTGTGGGACAGGCCAAGCAATTGGTCTAGATAACTTGGACCATCTGTTAACACCCATGCCACATGTGATCAAATGACCCACAGCCTTTTGTTAGTCCAGCGAAAATGAGTTACATGAAGTATTTCAAACGCCAGTGAGGCTATAAGTCGAACTGTCGTGTGTACCTGTCATATTTACTGTAGAATGATGGGAATGGAAGTGGAGGGGTGGCTCATCACAGAGGAGATACAGGAAGAAATTATGTGGTTGCCACTCAAAGGCCAGAGCTGTAAAGTGGTTGTAATCAAACGCTCAGTTCATTCTGCCCTCATTTATCAAGCTGTGACTTTGCTGTCCACGCTGCCACTATTTCAAGGAGGCAAAGATGACATTGCCATTCTCAGACCATTTTGACCTTGACCGCGGCAAAACAACTTAAGGTGCTGTATTACCTGTAGGTATTACCTGCAAAATGTACTTAAAGTATATACTAAGTAAAAGTACTTGTTCTGGGAGAGAATGGCCCCTGTGTTATTCGGCCCGTTCTCATTAGAAAAAAAAGCCATTATAGGTTAATCACGCAGCAGCTTATTATGACCCATATTCCATTTTTTGTTATGCCGCGACCTCTAGTGGCCATATAGCTGTAGCAAGGAAGAAGTCACGTGACGCATTATAAAAAGCGATAAAGTCCACGTAAGGCAGTGGGGATGGGGGTGCATGGATGGTGTCGCATAAACTCAGGACTTTCATTCAGGAGACTGAGGTTTAGGGTCCTGTGTTAAAGAAAGTCAAAGTTATTTAAAGTTTTAACTTTTCTTAGATGACTTACTTGACTTCCGTCATGTGACTTATGATATAACCCTAACCCTAACTTATTTTAACCCAAACCATGATCTTTTCCAAAACTTTAACCAAGTAGTTTTGTTGCCTAAACCTAACCAAACTGCAACACAACATTTACCGCATGTTAAATGTCATGTGACTTAGGTCATGTGACATACCTAATGTACTTATGGTCTGGTACAATTTTTGCTGGACTAGTTGCCAGTGCTCCTACAAGTCGTTTATATGTCATTGTACTTTCCAGTGGTCATATATGTTGTTATACATTTTCAGTTCTTGTACTTTACTTAAGTACAGTCAGTAAATGTACTTTGTTACTGCTCATTTGTACACACAGTACTGCAACATGTTTTTTTTTAGCATGTTTATTTTGACAGTTGCTTTATACTGTATTGCAGTGATACTCATTCAAAGTGTGTTGGCTTTCTGTGAATGGAGTGATTAGATAACAAAACACACATTGTCAAATGAAATAGTTCCATGGCCTGAGTCTATCCTCTGACCTACACTTGCCTTCTCCCCTCCCTGCTCTTGTTTATCCTCCTTCTCACTTCAAAGTGTGCAGGGAAAATTGTGTTTTGAGTCAGTTCAGTTTGAAGCTGCGAGCTGCCTTCCTACACTTGCGGGGTCCACCGGGAGAGGAAGCGTAGGATGGTTACTAACTGGTGGTTTGCAACTGAAATGTTATCGCTCTCCTCGTCGAAGGTTTTGTGGTTACCTCGCAAGATTTTGTATCTTTGTTTCAAGATTTTATTCAGCTTTGACTGCATTTAAAGAAATCTACAGTAGAATGACTTTGTTAAATAGGTTTACTACTGATGTGAGGACTGAGAACCATCAGTGCCTCAGCTGGCAGCTAAAGGAAGAGTAACTGTTGTCTTAAATAGACATTTGAGACATTGGTTGACGTCATTAGGGGAGTTAAATGAACCTTTAGTTTTCTGAGTGTGACACTTTACCTCACTCTGTTTTGTACTGACAGAACTTAATTAGCTCTTCAGACTCAAACGCAACAAAACAGCCCCAGCTGCCTCTCCCTTTGTCTCTTTTTTCCTCCTTCCATCATCTCCTACATCACCTGTTGCTCCTGTCTTCTGACCATTTCTCCACCACCCCTGCCTTTGATCCTCCTTCCTCAGTTTGTCTCTAGCAGACACCCTCTCCCTGCTTGAGGCTACCAGGTTTGGGAGCTCAAAAGAAATTTTCATTGGTTGGGGCAGAAACTTTTTGCTCACCCTCTTCGCGTGCTCTGAAAGTGCCTGCTTGATAAGGCCTTGTAAAGGATGCGCGAGCAAAGATGTCAGGACACCAACGCTTTTCAAGTTTTTGGGACCAACCTGCAGCTGCAGAGAAGCCGGGGCAAGCTGGCAAAAAGAAAACATGAAATAAATCCTAATATGATGTATTAGTTCCATCTGTCCTTGTAGAGTTAAAACCAGTCTCACACAAAGGCACCTGCTGTCCCCTTATTGTCCTCGTGCAGCTCCTGCTTTTTAACTGCATGTTAATGAACGCGGAATTTGTTTCCAGTGGTTTTCTGTATAGAGCATTTACCATTCACATTCATTTACTCAAACACATACCCATCTAGAGCCAGCTGTAGTGGGAGGGGGTATTAATATAGAAGCTGGCCCCCCTATCCAATTAATTGGATATTACCAGCTGCAAAATCCTCCCCAAGCAATATTCATGTGAACCGTGAAGGTAAAAGAGAAAGAATATGAGGAGAGAGCAGATTTGAAAAATGCGATAGGCGGAGGCAGAATATGAGGTGCATTGCGTTGGCAGCAATAGAGCGTAGTACACCATATCTAGAGGCCACAGCTGCCTGTGCACAGTCATCTGTATATATGGCTGCTGGCAACATCGGACCATCGTGGCCACGTCTGTGTCCTTTAATGGCAATGGACAAAAATGGGACTTATTCCTGGATGGTGGGACAAAAATATTCTAAATGCCAATGTTTTTCCTGTCAATCAAGCATTGGTTCAGGTGATTAATTAGCTCTAATTAAAGAGATTGCCATCCATAGAGCCACAGAGCTCCTGGCATGGCTAAAAATGGCCGTTGGTTCGATCCCCAGCTCCTCCAGTCTGCATATCGAAGTGTCCTTGGACAAGATACTGAACCCCAAATTGCTCCCGATGACAGTGATATTAGTGTGTGTGTGTGTTTGTGTGTGTGTGTGTGTGTGTGTGTGTGTGTGTGTGTGTGTGTGTGTGTGTGTGTGTGTGAATGGGTGAATGTGACATGTAGTTTAAAGTGCGTTGAGTGGTCAGAAGTCTAAGAAGGTGCTATATAAGCACAGTCCATTTATCGCTCTAAAGTGGTATGCCAATATCTAGTGCACTGTTGTAAGATACACAATGAAAACAGAGCTTGAGACGTGAATCTTACCTAACCCAAGGCATAAACAGCACAGACAGTGAAGTTAATCTTAAGAGAAAATAGACATTTAATTTTCTTCACAAAGACATCACCATGTCTCGTAGAAAAAACACATGACGTTGAACTGAATTTGACTAAAGTGCCTGAGCTTATTGCTCTTCTAAGTAAGTATTACAATCCTATAAATTCTGAGAATTTAAACTCACGTGGGGTTCCGGCTTTTTTGTTTTATTAAAAGACACGTACGTTAAAAAAATAAAAGCTCCAAATAGCACTAATTGTCATACACAGTGGGTGTCACATTAGTGTGATTTTGCAGTATTCACCTACCAGGTATTTAGGAGCTGAGACGTATATATCAGTGTTACTTTTATCAGTAACATTCAGCACCATTATAATGTGGATAGAAAAGTGGTGGTGGGGTGAGCATGTATCCAAGGCTCCCTTTTCAGAGAATGAAAAGTTCTTTGTGAAGCAAAAAAAGGTTGTGTAGAGAGTGTAGCTAGTTATGAGAGAACAGATTTGAATTCACTTTGAATTATATTTTGTGTCTTGTTAGAATAAACAAAAATGTCTCAGCGTTAAAGGACATCTGTCTGAGTTTATTCATCCTGTGTCTTCAAAAGGTGAATCTGCGTGTGAGTGTTAAGGTGGATTTTTAAGTCCCAGACCATATATAAACTACTCTTTCCCAACCACAGATTCCCTGCTGCCTTTTAAAACCTCTGCCTTTCCCCAAGCTGCCTATCACTCTCACATACAAATGGCAGGATGAAAGAGAGATGGATTTTGACTGCTTAGTCTCTGTTTGCTGAATTGCCCCTTTCCAAAGACAATCCAGCTTAAACCTATTGTGCTGTACTTTCATAAGGCCTGTGATTTTTTCCTTTTTTAATATTCATAACACAACAGCAAAGTGTTTACGTTCAGATGTTCCCTGTCTGAATGAAGCTGTTGCAGCTGAAGCAGTATTTATAAAAAGGGCCAAACCTCTGTGGGCGTAGTTTGTGTGAGGGAAGGTGAAAGTGGCAATCTTTGCTTTTGAGATAGTGCTTTCAAATTACTGGTGACTTTAGAAGCAGACTGCTGACGTGGAGTCTTTCCCAGATTTGTTGGGTTGGTTTCTAATAATAGCAGTAGTAAGTACTTCTTATTTGAGTTTTTACAAATACAGCTGGTAATGTTTGAGATACTGTGTTCCTTAGTTTTGTTTGATATGTTGGGGGGAAGTCGAGCAAAAGACACATTTATTGTCATTTGTAAGAAATAAAAATAACTCATTATTGTAAAATTGTTTGAGTAAAAAATGAAAGCACTGTGACATTATCCACCACAAAAAACATTTTTAACTTAATTAAAGATACCCCAACAATTATAGTTAATTCATATTTAAATTCTTTCACATTTACCTCTATTGCCTTCTCTTACTGAAAGCAGCTGATGTTGGAATTTCCCAGGGACGACGAACATAAAAAAAAAAATAAAAAGCTGGCCACAGTGTAAATGGTACAGAACAGCTCAGTATGAGATAAAATCGAGTACGCTGTAAGCTTTATGTTCAAATGAAATCAAGTGATAAGCCGCCATGTCACTGACGTTGAACCCAGGGAAGGTGTACAAGCCAATCCCTTACTATTCATCACAGGCCAGAGGAATCGACCGAGTGCAGAGATATGAGGTGCAAAGCTACAAGTGACATGAAGATTTTATCGGCGGAGGAGCAGAGGACAGGAGACAAGTTGCCTCAGCAAATCCCTTTCCCGTTGTCAGGGATGAAGCAACATTCATTTTTCACTTCAGATGCTGAAGTTTACACTTCACGTTGATCCACTTGTTTTCTCATGGAGTGCTGCATTGCTGATAATGCAGAACGTATATTTTGTGCATTGATTTCTCTCCCAATGGGTGTACCATTATTAGTAGCCAGCACAGACAACAAATTGCATCTACATCTTGAAGACTGGAATACTGCACTGCTGATCACGTATCATGAGACAACACATGCTTCACTGGTATACTGTACGGGATGTGGTGGCAATATATACAATATTTTCACAACTGAGGCTAGGTTTGTATGTGTATGCATGAGCTCCTGTGTGTGTGTGTGTGTGTGTGTGTGTTTGTGTGTATGTGTGTGTGTGTGTGTGTGTGTGTGCATATCCTCCAGGCAATATCTGTCCAATATTTGACTCCATAAATCTAGTTCAGCGGGAATTCAATCTAAAATCCCCACATACACACACACATACAGATAATTCAGGCAGCATCTTTGATTCACGCCATGATCCATACATTAATATCCCCGTACAAACCAAATGATTAATTACTGTTTACCATGGAGTTACATTAAACTCATGACAGTCTCAGTCGGTACAATGAGCCTTTTTATCTCCATGTGAGGGTAGCCAATTTTCATCTATTGTGCCAGAAAGGGGTCTTGGCACAAAACCCAGCCATGTCAGAGGCATTTTCCCTTCCTCAATGTCGACAGAGCACATTCAACATTCATGTGGTGACCCATTTCATTAATGGAGAGGCCTTTTTCAACGTGTCTTCCTCCCGTCTTTGTCGGCTACGGCCGCCCTCATAATGGGCCCTCCTGTCAGGGTTTCATGACTAATCCCCTCGTTGACCTCTCCTTCACTTGCAGCCCCCACCACCACACTGAGGATTCAGTAACTGGTAGAGATTGGGGGATATGTTGGCAACACTTGTCATCTGGAAAATCATAAAACACAATGAACAAGTTTAAACATGGTTCTATATTTTACTGTAACTTATTATGTTAAACTAATATACTAATTCAGATTTTGTTGTCATTTGATTGTATGATCAACACAGCGAGGGGCCTCTATAGTGCCAATGTTTCTCAAAATTAAAGCCACCACATTGATCCCTGTTGCTTCATGTTGGAAAAAGAATGTTGCTCCGTGTGTTGACCTAACATGAACATATTAAACATAATTTTTCCATTGTTCATTCCACCATGTGCTAGAAACTCTCAAAACGTTAACTCCATTTGCACTGAAATTCATCCTCCTCCCATTTCAGCCCATAGCCAGGAATTACATCCATATTGGATGATTCCACACCCAGAAGTGCCGCCAGAGATCACCCACGAAGGCTACATTGCTGGAACAAACCACACCTGCAAAACCCACTTCATGACCCCAGATATTAATAATAAATGTATCTTTGCAGGCTGGAATCTCTTCTGTAGTCTGATGTTAATTACCTCATTCGTATTCTGTAATATAGTGATTAATTATATAATATCTGAGGAACTACTTTATGTAATTGATGCCATTGTTATTCTGATTATTTGGTTGAAAGTTGCCTACATGTATTGACATTAATGTGGTTATCCTGTCAGGGACAATCTCAGTTGTGGAGTTCTGCCTTAAATATATTATCAAATATATATATTATTTTTACTACGTGACAGTACTTGTACTTACACTGGTTATTAGTTTTGATGCTGTAGGAGAAGTAGGGGAGGCTGGATTTTTCCATCCTCAGCTCCATGGATTGCTCTGGGTAAAATTAGCTAGCTACTATCAACGAAATACTGCTCACTTTCTTCTCCTTCAAGTGAGATTTGTTATCAGTCCTCCCTAGGACTAGGGAGGACTGATGTTTGGTTCACTGGAGCTGCATTAGCATGACAAGGAAAGAACAGATTATTGATTAAAGTATTGATTACATTTCAGCTAAATAAATAATCTGCAATGACTGTAAGAATGTTGGAATGTTGATCTATAGAGTATATTTAAGTGAAATCAAACCACCAGAGTGATATTGTACTATAGCTCACCAGTGGCTACAACATTAAGCCAGAATATTATAAATCCCCAATTAATCCTTTTTTTCACCCTGATTCTGGTTTTGACTTTCACATTCTGTAGAGACAGTGCCGGGCAGGCTGCCAGCTAGTTTCCACCTTTCCTGATTTGTGAGGCTGATCAGCTAGGTAGGACTGAATCATTCTTTGTTTTTAAGCAAAGAATTTTAATTAGTGGACAAACACAGTGTATTTTTATGTTTGATATTCCAAGTTAATCAGGGACCTAAATAATTTCCCTCAGGAGTTGGAGGAGACCAGAAACAGAGCTAAAAAAGAAAGAGAGTGACTACTGGACGTACATTCATGTGGCTAGAAATACGACTCAAAATAAGTTAATGTTGCTCTGTGACCACTGGATGCTTGCCAACATTATTTAACATATAATTTTTATGATATCATTGGATGTAAACAAAAAGGAAGGAAGGAATAAAAAAAAAACATTATCATGGAAAATAATCCAAGATTTTGCAGATTTGTCTAATACTGACGTTCTTGTACCACAGTGGAATCTCCTTTTGTTCCATAAAGCCATACATTGGAGTTCTTAGCTATAATCTCACAACAATACTAAATACTTGTCTTAAAATGTATGTGATAAGGACTTATTTATGCAAAAATAGCATGTGTAAGATCTGACAACTGACAATGTAATGAACTAAGTAACTATGGGGCCCACCTTGACCTAAGTGAAAGAAAGTGTTGATGAAGTGAAGTGTTGTTGTGAAGTAGTACATAATACCAAAAGGAGTTGGCCATCCTCTCATGAGTCAGACATCCCACTGAGCTAGCCATATCGGCATGGGTGACATGAGAAGAGAGCCTTGTAAGTGAAGAAAACACCATATGGCAATATTTCCCCCTCATAAGCTGAAGCAGATACAGCATTTCTAACAGAGGGAAAAGTGTTGACAGCGTCATCATACTGTTTCTGTTTGTCTAATTCACACAAATACACACACACAGTGACAGCGCTGATGTGGTAAGATCCTAAACCTCCCCGAGCGAGATATTTGATTCTGATCTGAAGACGACAGGGACTGATGAATAAAAACTGCTTGATAATGTGATCATTGAGTCATGAAAAGTGATTCTGAGCGAATTATCTTTTGCGGAGGACAATGAATGCAGGCGCTCATTACGTATGGCCATCCAACGGTGCTTTAGCCTTCAAGCAGAACAGAAGCATACAATAGAGCCGCAACTGACAAAAGAGAAGAATAACAATCAAACAAAGAAAAAGTGCTGCATTGAATTTCCCAGACCTCTGCGTCTTTAGCAAGGTAATGAAACTTACTGGAGCAGGATGACTAAGTGGTGATGTGGGGTGATGATGGAGATGATGGTGATTATGATGCTAGGTGATGTTGATTAGAGGGTCTGGGGAAAGTTCAATAGATTTGACTTACTAAGCTGTCCACAAATTACCAGATTCGAGAGCCGCATAAATTAATGTCACTTCTACTTTTGTATCAGGTATTTACAGAAATAAAGTCTAATGTCGCTGGTGGCTTTGAATTTCATACAGTACAGTCCATGCCTGTGTCATTTTCCATGAATCCCTGAGGATGACAATGCAAACTGCTATAAACAGAGGCAACTAATGAGTGTACATACATTTAATAGCCATATCAGAATAAATGCCAACCATAAATTGAGTTTGATATGATGACATTTTTAAGGATTGTAACTGTGTATTGTGCAAACGCAATTAGAAAGAAACTAAGGCTAACAAAATCCAAATAACGTTTTCTTGACAGTGAAATATTGTTTTTTCCATTTCTATTTACTGAGCAATTTTCTGCGTTCTTTATGCCAGTGAGTGCCTGTATTTGTGCACATACTTAGCATATCTTAAATGATCTCACTTTTCTGCATTCCGCCGCTCCCCCTCTTTTTAAATTTTGTTTCTACTTTGTGGATTACTTGTGGAATAAAAAGGGCTTTTTTGAATTATAAAAAAAATATATTGTAATTCCTACATTTCTAAAAACATGTAGACTACATGTTCGTGTCTATGATTTGACAAGATTTCTGCTGTAAAAAGGCAGATCAGACTGCGGTTAATGCTTTGCTGGCTTAGTTTGTGGTGCTTTATGGTTTTCATTGCAGTATGGTTGGTACTGAAGTACTGTTGCAGTGGTCAATCTGCAATGATTAATCAGTTTCTGTGATCATTTGTATAAAATTCCCATCTCTCATATTTTGCAGTCCTGCTTCAATACGATCATGTACACTCCAATACATAATACATTAACATAAACAAGTAATTTTACAGTACTGCCTTAAACCTCCCTGGAAATTAGATTTTCCCTATTTTCTTTAAATGCGTAGGTCTGTTGGCTTGTGTTGTGGTTTCTGGTGCTGATCGGACAGCTCCTGTAAAGTGCACTTAGTTTTACTTGGCTGCAATTTTCTTTGTTTCTGCCACTGAAATAGTTTGCATTGTCATAAAGCTGATACTGACATGTTATACATCTAGCTTTTCGTTAAGCTGTAATCTTTCTTTTTTCTTATCGCCCTCTCTCTCTCTCTCTCTCTCTCTATATATATATATATATATATATATATATAAGTCTCTTCTTTCTCTCTCTTTTCTTCCCTTGCTCAATAAAACATCAAATTTTGCACCTGCTTTTCCCAGTCATAAATGCATCCGCCCTGCTGGAGCAGTCAATATGCAACAATTCAGAGATCATTTGTATACATTTCAGCCCATATTTTGCAGGCTTACATACTGAAGGATACATACTGTAAAAGCTGCCACAAATCCTGACCTAAAATCACTAAAGAAACACACAAATACAAAACCTATGGCCCAGATGTAAAGACACACAAGCCCACTTTCTCCCTCTCTCTAAATCTTCATCTCTCTTCTCTCTCTCTCTCAAACACACACACAAACACACACCTGCATGCCCTCCTTCAAGCAATTCTTTACATCGCCTGCCGTTCTCATTAATCACCAGGAGGCCATGCAGCCTCCCGTTTAATATAGTGGAAACGTTGTCCCCTCTGGTCTATCAGGGCTCATGTTTTCAACACAACAGTGAACACTGTTACCACCCGAGCTATTAATGACCCCTCTCGGGGTTTAAGAGGGAAAAGAAATGCTAAGAGCACTAAGAGTTAACCCTTCTGCTGTGAAACTGCCAACATTTTCTGTAATTACACCTGCTCCTGGGGTCCTACCCTGGTTTCAGATTTTGGCCCATGGTGGGTGAAGCCATGAGAGATATCTGCTCCAGACTTCGGGATTATGTAACAGGGAAGAGCAGGGGCGCCGCCAGGAATTTTTGGCCCCATGACAAAAAAATCTAATTGGGCCCCCTCTGTGCAGCTTTTGTCACCACGTCTCTAGGACCTAGAACGGTTCCATCAAAAGCTTTAAATAACTCTTGCAACTGTCTTGCTTCTTGTAGTTTAACACTAGTACTAGCGCAATATTTACTGCTGGTGATTTGTACATGCAAGTCTGCATAAAGTATACAGTTCACTATCTGGAATGATGCTAACTAGCATGTCATTAACACAATGTTGCTCACCTTCTTCAATGGGACAGAGAGGGGTACAGTTATTGGGAGACTGGGCTGCTGCTGACTCATTTGTTGTTAGTCTGCTAAAAGGGGCAGGGACAACGATTTAATATGAATATCTTGCAAAACGTTTCCCTGCACTGATTAAATGTTGATGAAATGTAGGCTAACTCTAGTCTGTAGCTATCTAGCTTATTTCACTCTGGACATTAAGCCAACAGGTTAACACCACTCACAGACTATAGGCTACCCAGCTTGGTGAAAAACTGGGTTACAGATTGACATCCTTTCCTTTGTCTTTCTTCTCTTTTTGGTTTATATAACGTATAATTTTATATTAGTTTGTACCTATTTTTTGGGGCCCTTGTCAGTCTCCCAGAGCTCCCCGCCTGCCTAATACACAGTAAACACATTGTCATTACAAAATGGAGACATTAATTCCTAAGTTTAGAGCTGATGAAACATGGAAAGATATTTTGGAAATTTGGATGGATTTGTCCTAACTTTTCCTCCCTGGGGAAGAGGGTTGTCAAAGTTACAAAGTTTGATGGCTAGTGACATTAGCAAGAGGCAACAAGTTAACAGAAAAAAAATTTAGAAGTATTTAAGAAATGTAAATAAAGTAGTGACTGATACTAAGTACAAAATGGATACTTTTATCAAACAAAAATGTTTATTAAGATTATTAATGAGAAAGTATGGGGCTATGGATGAGGCAAATATTTTATGCTGCAACATAACATATGCACTCTCTCTCTCACACACACACACACACACACACACAAGCACACAAGCAAACAGAGGTCAAACGCAGTCTCACCTCTCGCAGTCTGTGGACCGGCTACCGACCCAAAGCAATCAATGCTGCGGGATCTTTGGGGAGTTATTTTCTTTAAGGGCTCCAATCAGTGATGCCGCTTATGAAATGACAAGAACGCTTAACATCACTTTCTCCACCTGGCCTCGCATTGAATCTATGTGGCACTGTCCTCCCAGTGATGGGATGCTCTCTCACTCCTCCGCAGGGCATTTTGCTGTCGCCAGGTCCACAGCCAGTAGTCTTTATCTGAGAGCAGTATCAGCGAGGCCCAGCATGTCGATTCTATTGAACTGGCTTGGCATGTCACAGGCAGTAAAGACCTCTTGATTGACTCCTGCTTGGATAGCATGTCCAACTCCATACATTAGTAATGCTGAGGATTCAATAGATGAATAGCCCAGACGGATTGATGCAGGCAGGTGGCACATTAACTTCAATGCAGGGAACCAGAGATGAACTGAACTTGCAGTGTAATGACAAAGATCACAAAATACAGATATTGTACTGTTGTCTTGGCATTTTGTGGCTGGTTATACACCAGAGGGGCTATAATTATTTTTGTGCCATTTTAGTTTTGCAAGATTACTTTTTACATTTATAATGATTTATTTTGAGAGGAACATGCAGCAGAAAGAAAAAACACTCATCAGCTCACCAAAACAATCATTAAAATGATTTAAAGTGTTGCAGTTTTTAAGCTTGCCGCCATAGTTCAGCAGCTGGGTCACTACTGTGTGCACCACTCCAAGGCTTAATTGGCAACTTAAGCACATCACTTTTCCAATATGTACTGCTGTACATATGAGCACAGCCAGGCAGCTCAACCAACTCAGCTGTGCCTGTAGCTTCTGTAGAGACTTAACTCCCAGTCAGTTCATGTATGTTGCACCTCTGCAAACTGTAACAAAAACTGTGGTTTGCCTGCGCTACCCTCTCTGGCCTGCAACCAGTTCCTGCAACCTCTTTCTCTCCTTTGTGTCTCTCTCCACTTGCCAAACGCTTGTAAATAAATGAAAGTGCTAAAGGTGACAGGACTGACCAGCACCTGTTTAAAAATATAATTTGAAAAAAACACACACAACAGATCTTTACAGTTTTGCTGCTCTTAGTGATCTTTCTTGCTTTTTCTTTGACTTCAAGTACATTTTTCTGTTATTAGTTTTAGCTGTTACAAGCAGCCTTACCAGACCAAAATGTGTTACAAATGATGGATATGTAAGATTGCTAAATACTAAGGGACAAGAGTCCGCCCGTCTGTCAGCCAGCGCCTTCACCTGTTTAACAACTGTGTATTATAAACTGAGGACTTCAAATTGAACTGCAACTGTCTGTTCAGACAGAATGCAAAGCAAACTTTCTGTCTTGTTTCATTCACATGAATTTGATAGAAATTATGATGTTGAATAGGTCTATAATTTCTTATCATGCCGTGGCTCTGTACTTGTATTTTCTCATGCCAACAAATTGAACCAAAAATTGACATTTTAGAGAGGAGCAACAGAGAGTGTGCCATGGTTCCCACAGCCTCCATTTTTCTCTAACTGCCCACTTCCCAGTGAGAGGAGAGGGATGACTGGCAAAGAAGGATATAATAAGGGGGAAGATTGGGGGCTGAGGTCTATCCCAGGAGAGCTGGGGCTGAGCGCTCACTCCTTCCACTTCCCACAATGCACTGCAGGCTGGGGGAAGGCAATTAGCTGGTAACACATTAGCAGGCAGGTGTATCAGTTTTAAGCCAGTATAGGCAGCAGATGGAAGTCACATATCAATGTGCAGAGAACCAGTAGTGTGTATCACTATAAAGATGTCTGTGTGTGTGTGTGTGTGTGTGTGTGTGTGTGTGCATGTGTTTGGGGAGATCAGGTGGGACAAATATATCGTACAGTAAATTTCATTCTGTGTGTGTGTTGTGCAATTAGCCATTCGACAGACAACAAATCACACAAGCACACCTCACACGCCCTTTTTACCAGTCAATCCTGTGTTTCTATTTTATTTTACACATAATTAAGCCCCCGCCACTTGCCCCACCCCACCTCCCGCCCTTCGCTACCTCCGGTGTTTTGTCGCTCATTTACTGCAGACACTGGATGCAGACATGAGCGAAAAAAAAGAAGCGTTTATTAACCCAATGTTTGACCCGATTGGCTTGCGTATGAAAACACCTGGGCGTTAGATTGAAATTTAATTGCTTCACTTAGTTAACCCACTTAAGGACCATGTTGCGTTTAGTCTGCTCAATTTGTTGGGATCATCAGCTTTGTGAGTCGGGGATGTTGTAGGCTTGGATCATGGATAATTACTATTAATTAGTGGCTGATACTTTTGGCTTTGAAGCCTCAATGAGCGAAATAGAGCAATGTTGGGGGATGAACTTGGCTGAATGGAACTATGCAGATAATGGCTGAAGTGATGGAAAGGGGCATTTTATCTGAGAGACAGGGCATTGGGTTGCTTTGTTTTTGTTTGTTGTGGCTGGCATCATCAGTGGGAAGGCACAATATGTCGTCGGCACCCATGGTGTCAATCAGGATCCCATTACTGCAGAGGTCATAAACACACTGCTCCAGGTAAGCCAAGTCTCGACGGGCTGCTCCGCTCGCATTTCCACTGTGATAAAGAAAAATAATAAATTTGGGCCCAACAATATCTTCTGCCCCCCACATTTCAAGGAGAACTTTAAACTCTTGTCATATAAGAATATGTTCACTGCTCTTTCTCAAGACAAAATGGAATCATAACTTCAGTTGAGGTTTTTTTTTTCCTCTGTGTTGTTTTTTGTTTTTTTTGCCAGTCTAGCAATTTGCGCTCATGGCCTCACGGGTAATTTTATGAATACATATCAGGACCTTTAGCTCACAGGCGGTGGCTGGCACACTCAATAATGCCTCGAGCAATATCACTTTGAGAGCAAAACACAAAAACAAAGATGCCTTAGCTTCATGAATATTTATTAATAAGAGATTCTGGAGCAGAGTTAAAAGTGATGGTCTAATAGGTGGATGGAGAAGAGAGATGTTAAGAGAATGATACAAAGACTCATGGAGGACACAACCCACAGAGGTTTCAAGAGAAATATGCCCAATAGGAAATGAAGACAAAACACTGTACGTATGGGGAACCCTGTTGGGAATTTCCTATTAAAATGCTCTTAAATACACATTTACTTTGCACCTTCTCTGAAGCTGTAATTGCTGGTGCAGCGGTGAGGGAGCCTCCCCTGGTATCCACATTCAGGAGCCACTGCTGATTGGCAGTGCAACAGCACTGGTGGGTATGAGACCCTAAGGGCCTCTCTGGCGGTCTCCATTATTATGCCGACGGCGCTATCATTTCTGGACGCTGATTAAAATGTTGGCGAGGTTAAAAGAAGCTGAAGGTTAAACCACAAAGGGCTCCATGTGAAGTCATTCCACACCACACGCCCTATCCACTCCTCTTACACATACACATATATACTGTAGAAAGGCAATAGAAAGCTGTGAGAGAAAATTCAAACTAATATTATGAAAAATGAAAAGACATACTTTTGGCCTGACAAACATCACTAATTATAGTGTGTCCGTGCAACCAGACAAATGTGGACAATCAAAACAAAATAACTTGTATTATTATGTGGTTGATTTTTGAAGTGAAGTAGATTGCATTTTTTCAAATCTGAATCCTTTCGAATTGGATCCATTTATCCATTAACTTTAAATATTTGTTACCAAAGTTAAAACTAAAACTCAGAGTTATTTTGAGATGTATTATCAGCTTCCTTTGGCTTAGAAAGCAGCAACACTACAGTTAAGAGTGTCTGCCTAAACATTATTCATATCTTGTATCTACAACTTGAAAAGAAAGATGAGCAGGATAAGATGTGAAATGCATATTGAAAATGTATCTGACATGATGAAGTAACAGGTGAAGTCATCCCTTATATTTCATGTGCTACTTACTCCAAACTGCATGTCCCAAATTAGAATGTAAAATTAAAATGATATGCATGAAAATGTTTAACTGGGAGATTCTGACTACTGAAACTGATGTAAGTCTGTTTGTGCTGCTAAATTGCAAAAGCACTGGGAGTTGCATTTCTCTTCTTCTGATAAAGGCTAACCACCTTCCTCTACCTCCATCCCCTGCACCATGCAACATTTTCCGTACCATTTTTTCTACTGAACAGAAACTGATATCAGCCCTCCATCCAACATCTCCAGTAAGACAGCAAACAAGCAGACCCCCAGAATGTTGAAGTAACGGAGCATTACTGGGAATAGTAACTGAATTTCAAACTGTAATCCCTTACACTTCTTGTTACTGAAACAGAAAAAAACACCTGTGCTGTAAATCCTTAAGAAGTAATGTGTTGCTAGCTAAAAATGAGACGCCTCATAAGAAGCCTAAATGTCTCCTTATCAGATTCAATATCCTCTGAGTTTTGCAAAGTATTTTATTTGATGAGCCTGAAGCCGGATCTGAAATGTGACAAGCTATTGGACCCCAAAACCCGATTCACCACACAGCTCTTAAGTTTGGGGCAAATAGCAGATATGCCAGGGTCAAGGGGGGATGAATGCTTTCCCTCCAAATTATTATATTTGTTTGAGGATCACACTAAGCTGCGGCGAAGCAGAATGGGCTGGATGAAAGAGGCCAGCTGTCACCGGAGTTTCTCACTGAGACGTTAGCGAACACAACTGTGGGGCTATCTGTGTCATCTCCCTCCTCTACACCTTTCCCTCACTCTCTCTCTCTGTCTCCCTCTGCCTGAGGAACAAATTGAAAGATGCATTTCACCTGGGTCCCAGTTAAAAAAAAACTGGATGGCCTGATGAAAGGGCACTTTCAAAAGGAGGCTTGAGTTGTGCCATTTTGTCTGCCTCTTAGTCCTTTCTCCTAAAATACACAAACAGGCATGACTACGATGAGTCATGCCTGTTGGAAGTCAGATTTCCAGAGTTTATACAAAGTTGCAGCCAGTGTTGGAACTGGTGCGTGATCGTGACTCATGTTAGCACTTTGGAAACAATAAGGTTATCTTTGAGAATCTCATGTTTCTCATGCTGATGTTTTGAGAATACATAGTATCACATTTCAGCTTTAGATGTCAAGCAGCGTGTGATTCCAGCTCTGTACTTGTCTAAACTCTCTAGTCCAGTGATTCTCAAAGTGGGGTCCGGGGAACCGCAGGGGTCCTTGAGGGTGTTCCAGGGGGTCCCCAGCAAAAAGGGGAATCGTTTAATTTCACTATAATGCCATCCATAGGTAACATAATGACGGAATGTGTCATGGGTTTCATACACTTTCTGTAATAAAACATCTAAAATGAAAAAATCGTATCAGATGGGGGATCCTTCCTTTAACGCTCAGTCATGTTGTGCTCTGCTGCAAAGCTCTTCAAAAAGAGGTTTAGCAATTCAAAGTTCTATCCATTCCTCAGAGTATTTTATGCTGCATGAGGATCATAAATTAATTTAACAGGTAGATATCCCCTCAGTGCTCATCTAGCCACAGCAGAAAATGAATTTGCTGAGTTTATTGTTAAATGAAGGTTCTAGTGAGCTGGATGTGAGCGGGAATTTAGTGCACCTTAAGGGAGTCCCTCTTTCCAAACTGGAAATATGCTTCTGAGATCTCATCTCATATTAATTTGTCATAGCGAACATAGCCGTGCTGTTTCTCCATGCCGCCCTCTGGCTAACTGTGAGCTATTCCTCGCCTTGCAGAGCTACAAGCCTCGATGCCTTCAATCTTCTCAGTGCTTGTTCCACAATTTAACTTGGCTTATTTTCCTCCGCACCTCTTTGTGCCTCTCTCCCTCCTGATCTTCCCTTGCCCATCAACTGTGACCTTACTACAATTATGCATCCTCCAGTGGGACAATTAAAACTGAGCTACCTTCCGGAGTGGAGGGAGGAGGGGGGAGAAAAGGGAGGAAATAATGATGCCTAGATTTGTTCGTGCAATCGCAGGGCTCCTTTGAACTAGCTCCTCTTGAAGTTTATGAAGCAACTGCTATAGCCGTTATGACTGTGTTCCAGTGCCACCACTAGTCAAGGACACGCTGCCCTTCAGCCGCATTTTCCACCAATATAAGACCTGTCTGAATTTTCATTCAGCGCAGGGAATATTCACTTGTGTTGACGTGGTTGTCCTCTTTCAACTCCACCCCGCTCCCCTCCTCTCCCACCTCCCGACCACCCTTCTCTCACCCTCTTTGACAGGTGCAAGTGCAACCTTCACGCCAACAGCTGTGTGTATGACAAAGAGAAGTTGAGCTGCGAGTGTGAACACAACACCACTGGGCCTGACTGTGGCCGCTGTAAGAAGAATTACCAGGGGCGAGCGTGGAGTGCTGGCTCCTACCTGCCCATCCCCAAGGGCACGGCTAATATCTGTGAGTACACGCACACACACACACACACACACACACACATACACACACACAACAGACATTTTGAGTAATTTAAAGGATGGGTCATATGACACAGCAGGTATTTGTATTGGTAATGTAGGTTTCCTATGAAATGTTGATTTAAATAACAAAGGCTTCTACACAGACATACTGAGTTGATGTGAAGCAATTAACGATGTTTCAAAGAGATAAAAAGGCAGAGAAGCAAAAACTGTGGGGAGACCAACTTTTGTATCTTTGATTATTCATGTCCTGTGGGAATTATCAAGTCTGTGCGTAAAGTCCTTCACAGACAAGCCCACTGCGACTACTGTGTGTGCTGTATGTCTGTCTGGTAATAAACTTAGTCCTCCCATGTCAAAGCAATAGTGAGCAGCAGCCACAGCAGCAGATGTCCTGTGTCTGCCTTCAATCTTCGCTACCGTCTTTCTATCCTTTGCAAAACACCCACGCCATCAAATCAGTGCTTGGACTGAGAAGACCACACATGCTCTCTCCTCTGTGTGTGAACATACTGAGTGTGCAGGGTCAGGGTTTCAGTTCACTTTACTTTTCAATTTCACTCATTCTTTAACCTGTATTCAACAGGGGAAGTGACTTGTAGACCTCATGAAATAAGCACTGCTTTGATGAAACTTTTGGCTCAGCTGTAGTAACCGAGAACATTGTTGTAGGGGTTGTATTAATAAATGAAGCAATGATTATATATTATATATGATTTGCAGTGTTAGTTATTCCCTCCCCCCTTTTTTCACAATGTCCTGTCTCAATCTTATGTAGTTTTAATATAGAAGTTTGGATGAATAATTATAAGTGGCTACTTTTCTTTCACTCTTGTAAAAAAACAAGTCGTGACATACCAGCAGAAGGCTTGCCTACTTTGCCAAATTTTTGTTATCCCCTCTTGACCCCGAGGCCTTTTCATGAAAGAATTGAATTGGCATGTACAAATGGGATAACACTGTTGCAGGTTCCCAGTTGTTATCACTAGGAACACTGGTCTTCAATACATCTATAACAAACTTACTACACTATTTCCATGTGCAGTTAAAGTGGCCAATTACCATGACTCCATGTATGATCCATTCATTATGGGTAGCAGCATGGTCTTGCGTCAAAATAAAGGTTCAGGTGTGATGAAGATGACTCATGAAAACATATAGGATATAGCATTGTTTATGGAGCCTGGGCAGAAGAGATACAGTGCCAGCATGTAACGTGTGAACACATGGAATGCCAACACAAAATCTCAAGATTTAAATCCTTCCTAGAATTACAGAGACTCACTAAGTGTCCAAATAAGGTAGTTGTTCACATACATGTGTGAAGAGTCTTTTGGATATTGGTTCAAATCAAGATACGCTGTGTGTCATTTAAGCCACATGCATCACTTTCTAAACAAAGCCAGTCAGTCTGTATAGAATGAAACTATAAAGATAATCTCGACCTTGTGATACCTTGCCAATGGATAACAGTGCATCGTTATCCAGACAACTACATCAGTCAGCCGACCAAGCACGCAGAGAGGAGAGACAGAGTCTGATCTACTGTTTTGGAGAGTCCCTGGCTGTCACCTTTGGCCTACTTTAGCTAAGCTATTGGACCCGTACATGACCTGGGGAAACCTGTGTCATAGTACCCCTAAATTCCCCCACAGTCATTATTATTTTGAAGTACCTATTGATGTAGGGGCACAAGCTTTGCTTTAAACTAATACTATATCATAACGTTATCATATAAAGTTAATAAATAATGTTCTCCAGCTGCAGCTTAGATGTTAATGTAAGACGGAACCAATTATTTACCCCTGCTTGAGCTGAAGAAAGTGGTTCAGCTCCTTTTAGTCAAATGTCTTATGGTGATGTCACATCTTCTTCTAGAGCTTAGGCAGTGGTGGGAACCATGGTTAATGTGGGCCCAATAAGCCCAATTTGACAGTGGGCCTCACACAAGAACCACTCCTATGAACAGATTTGTTCTTAATTGACCCTTCGCTAAGCCACGCCCCTCTTAGCTTCTGTTGCTAAGTCCGACAAACTGTCAGACCTGTCAGACTTTTATCATAGTGTTGCCCCTGTCTATTACTGCAGTCCCTGGAGAAATCTTGTCTAATTCTGGGATAAAGCGATCTCAGAAAGAAGCAGATCGTTTTGCAGTTACATTATACATTTGAAGATTCTTTTTAGGCTGTCAAACTGACTCAAACTGACGTGAAAAAAATAAAGACGGAAGCTAAAGTCTACCGATCACAGTGTAAAAGTGAACCACCGTACAGCTGGGTAGGGCTCTATTCACTATTACAATCATTACAAAGCAGAACAGTAGGGCTTTATAACGTTACATTCAGTAGTAAGTTAGCTAGTGTTAGCTAACTAACATCACTTTAGGAACAATCCACAGCCTACATTTTTCTGGATTCTGGATCATTTTATTTTAGGTTTTGGAAAGTGAATAAATCGTACTTTTCCTTTAAACTTCTCTGGGTAGTGATTGTAGATATTACAAGTGCCCCAGGAACAGCATTTGACCATATCTTGGAAAAATACAGCAAAAAAAAGCTAGAAAGTGACACCTTTTGCATACAAGTCAATGGAGCGCAGCCACAAAAGCGTTGGACCTCAGAGCGAGTTCTATACTGCGCTGTGATTGGCCATCTGTGTATTCGGGGCGTGGCTTAGCGAAGGGTCAGTTGGCACAAGCGAGTGATAAATATGTATTAACATGTTTATTTGTATTGGGTCCACTAATGTGACTACTGGTACTGCTAAATATGTTGATTTCTGACTTGAAGCTGGGCAGTGTGAATTTTTTTTAACCCTTGTATGATATTTTTGTGATGAAACTTGTGTGGCAATAAAGAGACGTCAATAATGCTAATGACCAAACCTCATGAAATGAAATGAGCAATTTACAACAACTTTGTGTAGTAAAAAGAGTGTGCACTCCTGAGCATGAGGAAACCTCAAGGGAGAAAAAGCAAGATTCTTGGGGCCCATTGTTTGCCCATTGGGCTATAAAGATAAACTTGCCTTGACTAGAAGGAGGAACGCAAAACTATTTACAAGCCATGCAAAAGTTGGGATGTATTGTAATCTCCATATTTTTCAAGGGTTCTCTCTACAACACATACCCAAACTCTTGCTTTTTATTATTTATTTGGATCCCCAACAGACAAACACAACAGCTGCTCTTCCTGGGGTATGAACAAAACAAGGACACAGTGTCGGCTCACAAAGCCTGGCTCGTAGACTGCAACAAAAAATGGGAGACACAGAGTAAACTAAGTAACAAGGCAATTTATCTACAACAAAACAAGCAAAACCAACAAAACCTATGGATGGGAGGAATCTGTAAAGTGGTGTATGGAGAGCATGAGTGAAAATGAGCGGCATGGATGTTGTGCTGCAAAAACAAAGAAAAGGGAAACCAAAAGTCACAGCGCCGAGATTTTGACATGAGGAGCTCTGCCCAAGGAAACTGTGGATTTACCTCCCAATTAGGTCTGCAGCCCTGGAAACAGAAAGCAAAGCAACAGCAGTGTGAACCTAGCAGGAAGTCCGTCACGCAGCACTCTGTGGCTCTGAAGTCAGGAGCTGAGCTACGATCCATGTCCACTGTCTCATGTGAAGACACCCACAAAGGGGGTAAATAAGATGTCAGTGAATGAATGAATTAATAAATGAATGATGGACTTGTGAGTTAATATAGCATTCACATTTAACATAAAAAACAGTCTACTTCATCCCATTCTTGTTATCCTCTCCATATAATACCATGTGAATACAGGATCCATAGTGGCCAGTTTGAATGCCATACATCCGCTAAGACAGCAATGAGCAGCACTGCTATAAGTTCAAGTGTGCTTATTTGAAAACCCAAGTTTTAGCCCGCCCTGCGCCCTTATTGCATCTGATGGGATGTCTTTCTCTACAGTGCTGGAGGACTCTCGGCCGCCGGCTGATGACTTATTCTCCCTCCCAGAGGATCTGTGTTATGAGACTAAGGAAGGGTTAGTGAAATAGTCATACCCAGAGCTCAGATTGACAGCACATTATTAAAAAAGTTGACACACACACACACACACACACACACCGGTGCTGATCCAGTCGTCCACGCTCATTCATAACTACAACACACGAGGACACACGCGCTCCCTTTACCCTGCAAGTGATGAAAAACAGTCTTAGTATAAACTGCATTATTATACTTTGTCTTGGAGGGGGAAAAATCCATAACGTAATAACGCGGTGAAAAATCTATAGGAATGCAAGGCTATCCCTCCTAAATAGAAGAAAAAATGCACAAGGCCGACAGAAAAATGCACCTTGTGCTGTTTTGTAATTTTCAAGCCCATTCAACACCAATTCCAAAAGTCTCCTTCCCTCTCAATGATTTCCCCTGAACCCAGCGAGCATATGGCAGCTCTTCGGAGACAAATTTGTCAAAGATGAAAATTTAATTAAGATTTAATTTCTTTTTACTATGCCCATCAAGTCGTCTGATGCGATAAGGGGATCGATGAATCATCATCCGAAGGGGGTGTGGAGTGTGTGTGTGTGTGTGTGTGTGATATTTCGTCTTACTATGGCACGAAGAAGAAGAAGAACAGGATTTAAAAAGTGATGATGAAAGAAAAGGATGGCGGAGATAGAAGGAGGGGAAGTGGGCATCACTCTCTGTCACAGCTAACTCAGCCTTCTGGGGTGGCTCTGTCTCTCTCACTTTCCCTCTCTCCATCTATGTCTCTCACCGCAACCCCCTCCACCCACCCACCCACCCACCCATCTCTCAGCCTCACGCTTCCTCCCTCTGTGGAGACAGAAGGAGAGGGATCAGTTTGAGAATCAACCATGGCAGTTCATTTCACTGTAAGGCTGAGGATACGGAGGGAGATAGAAGCCAGCGGTGGATTGGAGCAGTAATGGGTGCCCTCTGAAAAGTTGATTTCAAATAATAAAATGTATCCTGAATGTTATATTAAAGGAATTATCCTTAAAGGCACTTTAAATGGATAACTGGAGAATTAGACCTTTTTTTGCGTCCTGCATGTGCTTGCATGCAGTGTGTATTGCTGTAGCAACTTAAGGTTTCAAATAGCTTCAACCCATCAGCTCAAACTGATACACACATGCACAAACACAGACTCATTTACAAAATATGTTCACACACTAATGGCCACTCAACTGAACAGATATTGGAAAGAAGAGTGCAAACATGTACCTTAGCTAAAATGCTGAAATCTGGATTTTCAAAAAAACAAGTTATATATAAATGGCAGCATGTTGGTGCTATTCAAAGAAAGACCTGATTAGTTCTTCTTCAGCGAAAGGCCTAACATAGTAGCTGTCCTGCTACTTAACTGACAATAGGACAAACGAATGGGACTTTAATGGGTTGCGACCTCGCAAATGACTGTTTTCAGTAAAAATTTATTTTCTCCCAATTTCAAAACTGTTTAGAGATTCATTTGCCATTTATTCTGTCTGCAGCTTGATAAAATGAATAGATTTCCTTGTCAGGACAGGATTAGTAGACACTTGCTCAGATTTAGCTGAAGCCAGCTTCAGAGTTTATGGATCGCCTTTGATCAAAGAAGTAAAAGACGTGGATGCAGTGGATTTCACTGTAATGATTCATCCCGTGCCTGGAAAGAAGATCCACATTAGCCCTCCACCGTCTGACTGAAAACCCTGCATTTCATGAAAATGAAAAGAAGCTCTGTGATATCTGGAGTTGGCAGTCACAATAACAACAAATATTATTTTATAACCTACAAATTACATTCTTCTGCTGCTGCTCTCTAATTAGCGTACATTAATGCAGAGCTACCAGATGCTACAGCCTTGTAATCAGCCCTCTAGTCCAAAAGGTAGGCGCTGATCATGAAAATGGGACCAAATACACACACATAATGCTTCACACCTATTTGCACAGACATGTATACAGACATTTAGATTTTTTATTTATTTATTATTAATATTATTCCCACTTGTGCAGAGGAAGTAGGTTAATGGCAAGACCAAATCCCAGAGGAACTGATCATGCCACTGTAGAATAAATCTCGTGCTTTTGTGAGTGAACACAAACATCCATTACTGCATATGGGTCTCCGAGATGTGTTCTTTAGATTATGCCACTGAAAGAGAGTCAGGTTTGACAGGATTATGTGGGGTTTGCACAAAAATACAGCAAAATGCCTTCAAAAATATGTTGTTTAAATATGTATTATAGGCGTTCAAATGGTTTAATGAGCCCTGGGTAGCACATTAATACTAATGCATTAGTGTAATCACATTACTTTCCTAATGAAGCACTAATCAAGCGCTAATGTAATCACATTACACATGTGCCAATATATGTATTCCTTCTGGAATTTCAACAAAATGAAGGCCCTTGTGTTTATTGTTTACCTTACAATTGCTTGATCAAAAAGAAGGTGTTTAATTTCAGAGTCATTCCTCAGCTTTGCAGGAGAGACTGCTCTGTGTAAAATGTGAGTTTTTTTTTTTCATCAGGCTCACAGCTCTACGGTGTATTCAATTGGCACCATGTGTTTATGCATCTACACACCTAAACACGCATGTTGTGCACACATAGCCTCACTTCCAACCTTCTCCCTCTCCCTCACACACAGCACCCACACATTTATGCTTTTACTCCTGTTTACGCAGCTATTTGAATTTCCATTTTAGCCCCCTTCCCTTTCTGTATCTTCTCTGTAAAACTCATCGCCTGTTGTTTTGCATCCTCTCGTTCTGTTGCTCCTTCTGCCCTTCTTCCCCACCACCTTGTTCTTCCTCTTCTTCTTCTGCCTCCGCCTGTTCTCGCTCTATCTCTTGGTTTTGTTTCATGTGCATGTTCTCTCTCTCTCTCTCTCTCTCTCTCTCTCCCCCACAACACCCCCAACCACCCCAGAGACCAGGCTTGTTTACTCTGTCTTTTCCACATCTTGGCTGCGTGCAGCTGTGACGGTAATCTTTATTTCAAATATTTGTTTCTTCCATCTCCCCACTCCATCGCCCAATGCTGCCACCACCAACGTACACTTCATTCCTTCTCCTGAAATCTTAAACTGCACGTCTTCCAACTTGGCTCCTGGGCACTTTAAGACGTGCCACCTTCAATTCAGATCTACACATTGAGAGCGAGTGAGCAACCCGGGCACTCTGGCGAGGCAAGCTGTAATTTTGCTCCGGAGGAATTCAATCAAGTTGCATGCCGTGTGCTTGTGTTTTGGCAGTCTTTCCGCTACTAACCAGTTAGCAATGCCTGTCACCATCACTGGGTTCTATATAGCCAAAGATAATGATGGATTGCTGTAAAATGATGGCAAACAGGGAAAGTAATTACCAACTTTGCCTGCGGTGGAAATTCAGCAGATAAGCCCGTTTCCAGAGCAGTCCAGTTAGCGCCAAGTCAAACAGGTGAGACACATTGAAGGTCAAAGCAGAATGGATACTGACAGAAACAATGTAAGGACGCCCACAGTCACACAGACATAAACAAACACACACAATCGTACTCCCATGCCAACAACTGAATTGGCTCTTGATAGTTAAAGGTAGGAACCATATGGCAAATTTGAAATCCTCTTTTTTTTTTTTGACAGATTAGCTTGTTCAGTGAGGATGTATGCCAAAGATTTAAAACCCATAGATCCATGAGAGAACATTTTATTATTGGTTTCTGATAATCCATTAGGAAGGTTTCAGTGATGGTCTTGGATGGATGACAAAATAATTGGAACTGAACCAGTGAAGGATGAACATCAAGCACTGGGACTTGTAACCACACAGCTCTGTGAAGTGAGAATGAGTTGATGCCCCACATGACTCAGGATCTGTACTGTATTTTAATGCCACATTTGTGTGTCTTATGTGGGTGTGTGTGCGTGTGTTTCATTTTTTATATCTCAGTGGGGACATTGACCTGAATGTACACCAACCCAGCGTGTCCCCTTGGGGACAAACTCTTGAGGTCCCCACGGGTAGAGGTTGCTTTTTAAGGGTTAAGACGTGGTTCAGGGATCAGCTTACAATTAGGTAAAGGTTAGGGTTAGGTGCTAGGGAACGCATTATGTCAAGGAGATGTCCCCATTAGTGGCATTAGTGGAACAAACGTATGTGTGTGTGTGTGTGTGTGTGTGTGTGTGTGTGTGTGTGTGTGTGTGTGTGTGTGTGTGTGTGTGTTCCTGCAGGATGGTAGTCAATTTCACTAATCATTACGGGACTGGGACGGGACAAGAAAAAAAGTCAACAGGAGCGACAGACGGGAATCATACACTGTGTTCTGGGGGCCCCACATGCAACAGAACACAGTGTATGATTCCATGTTCAGTGAATGGTACGCCCCTCTGAGATCACGTTCACCACCCAGTGGCTGGCCACCATGATCCCTGCACAACTCATGAAAATCAATGGAGCACGCCGTCAACATAAGCAGCTCCTAATGCTCTTCCTGTGCGATAGGACAAAATTAGATTGCAGCCGTGCCCCATAATGGCGGGGCCAGGCAGGTGAAGGGGATTGGAAATGACGCTGATTGTAAATTAATCGAATGACCCGACATGGGATCCTGAACATCTGCTTGAACCCCACAGGTTGTTCATAAAGTGGCGAATAATTGCCCTGACAGGCCATTCGTGTTCCGGATCATGACCTGGAAGAAAAGGTTATTTGGTCCCGAACTAGACAAGCTGACAAAGTGTAATTTGTCGAATGAGAAGTCATTTTGACTACTCAAACATTTTATTGCATAGGAAAATGTTTTGCATCATAAATAGAGGAAGATCAACACCTCATAGGCTAAATCATTTTTAAACTACTGCTATTTTATGTATAGTTAACACATTGGTGTAATGGGTTCAACATTTGTCACATATACGTGCACGCCCTTCCAGTACATCAGGATAGCTGATGTGTTTTTGACATTTAGCAGACACCCAACAGCAGTCATGTACAGTTGGTGCAGCGCAGTACTTTGTAATTTTTTATATATATATAAACACTTTTATAAAGAATATTCACTCTGCTCAACGTTTGGTGATGCACAAGTCACCTCTCTCTGGTTATATATTTATATCCCCTCTCCATTTAATATAGTGGGTCCCCTGAAAATTTTCCAGACTAGATTTAGATAATGCGTATTATTGCTCAGTCAGCTACTTTAACCAGGCCCTTTTTAGCACTGCGTTATTTTGTGTTTATTTAGTTTTTTGTCTCACATTTCACCTACAGAGCTAAAATACTTGCAGTCTCACATTTTTGACTTTCTGAATCTATGGAGGAACCTTGTATAATTCATGTTTGGCTCAGTGGTGTATGCATAAATAAAGTTTGCAGTAGCCGACATGTGTTAATAGATAATGGTGTCCATATCTGACATAATTATGCTTACTGATTGTTTACACACATTACATATATATATACATATATATATATATATATATATATATATATATATATATATATATATATATATATATATATATATATATATATAAATATATATATATATATATATATATATATAAATATATATATATATATAAATAAACAATGCCATGCTAAAAGGCCGAGACTAAACCTGCATGTCCCAGGCAAAAAGTCAGCATCCTCAACAGTTGATGATCCATGTATCAGACAATAGAAATAAAGATACAGCATTAGCCTTGTGTTGTAGTTTTGAGAGCTAGTGTTAGTCTTTGTTTAATGTTTATGATAAGGAAAAGTGTAACCCTCTCTGTAAGTATTTCTCTTACTAGCCCCATGCACACTTGAGGCAGCTGTTATCGTTGCTAAGCTAAGACAGGACAATTGTTTGGGGCAGATGCTTAACAAACAGTCCATTACATATTACATAGATGAATTTAAATCACACACTTATTTAGAATGATATTTAGTTTCCACAATTTCATAGAGTTGTGACACTCTCAGAACCAGTGCTGTCTAATCAAACTGTACTTTGCGAAAACAGTGATTGTGATTGTCATTGCTCCTGTCCTTCCAGTCTCCTGGTTAGCATCTGCCCACCCCCTTGAGGTCTGACACCCATTACGCTCCACCTCCATATGTCAGCATAGCCTCCTGCACTTCACAGCTCTCAGACAGGTCACAGATTTGGCTCCTAAATACAGCTTGCAGGCAGAGATCAGAGGAAGAGTGATTGAATGACAGGAGTTTGATCAAAGTCCGCGAACACAAACACACGCACACACTCAGGAAATCCTCATGTTTCCTTGGAGATATTTCGTGACGGCTCCATTAGATGAAAGGCCCCACCAAAAAATCCTGCACAGATGCCTCCTTGCCTCCTCAGCTTCCTCAGCCGTAGGTGTAGTGGTGAGCGGCTGACACGAGAGATGTGAGCTAGAGAGGAAGAAAGCACTCTTTTTATTTCATTCCTCCTTCTCTAGTTTACGTGGGCGCATTTCTCCAAATGCCCAGCATGCTTCCCCTTCCCATGGTGAGGGGGTTGTTTGTTTTTGTGGGCAGACTGCCTTATTGAGGGCAGGGTGTAGAACGGATGGGAGGGAGGGCCTCCGTTCAAACGGATGATTAGAAAAACTGGAGATGGCGTCCATGTCCTGAAAGCAAATTCCTTTGAAAACAAATGCCGACCCAAAATACTCACCAGTTTGTTCAGGATACAGATGGTTCATGGTGTCTGAAACAGCCACGAGTGTGAATTCATATTCACAGGCTAATTAATACCCAAAACAAGATGTCGGTGGATGGTTCAGATGGCGAAATGGTTGGCGCAACAAGCCTGGCGATGTCCTAGTGTGGGAGAGATCTGGTCACCATGGGGATGAGACAGACTGTATTATCTGCTCAGTGGCTGTCTGGCACAAGGGATTGCTTGATGGAGGGATGGATAGGCATGCAGCAGGATAAGACATGTCTTCCTTTGGCATCAGAGGCAGAGTTTGCCATCTATGACGTCCTTTGATATGTAGAGTGTGATTGTGTGTCTGTGTGCATGAGAATTCTGCCTTACGCGTCTTGGGCGACATCTTTTCCTAAAGCAGTATTCAACATTTGAACTTTAAAATAACTCAAATATTACAGTCTCTTACAACAATGAGCCTGTCGTATTCACTGAAACTGTTTTTTCACTGATGTTGGGACACTTTCAGGTGTGTGCCTCATTGCTGTGGGAGAGGGCAGCCATGACCTTTTCTGGCACTACCAACAACAGGGACATCAAAGCAGAAATAATGGAGGGAACCAGAAGAAACCAAAAAAAAACAAACAGTGAAGCTAAACGTGCAGTAGACAATACATTCAAATCACGGTGAAGAGTAGCATTGCTTTAGATGTGTGTGTGTCATTTTAAGTGTATGCAGCTCATCAAGATGAATCATGAGTCTTGGGGTGGGAACTCAGTCAACTGTGAGAGAGGATGGCAGGACTAACAATGTACTTCCTAGTCTCAAGAAGAAATGTTGTAGTTGTGACTTAAAGACAATTGTATGCCTTAATTTAAATTGTTCTTTTTCTCTTTCTCTTTTGCAGGTATTCCGAATAACATTGGTCCAGTTAGTAAGTAAACAGTTACATAGGAACTATATGAATGCTTGATGCTTTGCTTTGCCTATTGTGCCACCGTTTACCATACAACCCTGAACTTGGTGCCAAGTGTTCATTTCTGATTCCTACCTACGAATGATCACTCAACAATTGTTGACCGGGTGGGGGATAAGCAATTACTGGGGGCTATATTGTCATGATATGGGCATATTAATTTACTTTTTCCAGACTCAACTCAACTAGATAACACTTGCCTGACTCTGCATGCAGAATGTCATTTGTTGTTTTTTCCCCCTCTTTCCCATACATTATAAATAAATGGCATCTAGACTTTATTAAAGTGCCAAGACCTCTCTGGCAGTATAAAGTCACAGGAGGTCATTTTAATATAAGCCGCAAGCACCTCAGCTGGTATTATCTTCGTCAACCAGTAGCCCCTCAGGAGGGGGAGGAAGAAGAGAGGTGCCGTGTCTCAAGTTACCGCTGCCTGGAAGGCTGTGTGATGCAGGAACCATAGGACTGTATTGAACAAGTCAAAGTGCATTCACAGCTTGGCTCACTTCTCTGTTATCTTTCTTCTCATTGCCCTGCTCTTAGAGAGTATCTTCTGTTCCAGCAAATTGATTAGCAAATTGCCCCCTCCCTGTCCTCTGACACAAAGACACATGCACGTTTTTGATAAATTGACCACAATAATCAACTTACCTGTTAAATGATGATATAGACAGCAGAAATTAAAGGCATCTATACTGTTGCTGCAGTATTGTTGGCTCTGGTGCTCCATGCTAACACTTGAGCATACACTGGAATGAGTGATGAAATCAATTAACTTCATCTAAAGACACAAAGACACCCAACAACTGACCTTTAGTAGCAAGATGCTTTTATGAAATTATCTGTGGATTTAGATATATATTTAAAAGAAAAGATACATTATAAAGTCTGTATCCTTTCAGTTTCTGTACTTTTTACCAATGCCATATACACATATAAAAATTCAACTTTAAGGAGTTTTTGACTGTCTGAGAAATACAGGTATTTACTCTCTTGCTGAGAGTTAGAGGATGACGATGCCCCTCTCACAGCTGTCCCTTAAATATGAAGCTATAATCAGAAAACAGCTTAGCTTAGGACAATGACTTGAAGCAGGGGAAATTTCTGAACTGGCTCTTTTCAAAGGTAAAATAAACAGTCACATCACACAAACACCTCTAAAAGCTCCCTAATTAACACATTATATTGTTTAGTCAATAGAAAAACTTGTGTGTAAAAAGGGCCAGGCTAGCTGTTTCCCTCTGCTAGGTTAAGCTAACTGTCTCTTGGCTCAGCTTTCATCAGTTATCTTACTCTCAGCAAAAAAGAGAAAATTCACAAATGTATTTTTAAGCTCTGAGTTCCATATGTTCCATATAATGCTTGCGGCTTAATTTCACTCAATATCTAGTTAATGCCCAAGTATCACCAAGCCCAGGTTATATGTAAGGGACACATGGACGACACATGCACGCTTGTCTTGTTTTCATCATTTGAGGGCTAAGATGATTGCTGGGCAATTTTCCCAAAACGTGCTGTGTGAGACACAGGGTGAAAACAGAATGTTCCGAGGTGGTTTTTAATCAGGCTTTGAGTGGTAGCTTACACAGGAAGTCAACAGTGGTTGTAAAGTCTGATGCTACGTCAAGAGTCAGAAATGGACAGGTGGCCAAGAAGACCAAACCAACCCCCTCCCAATCTTCCACTGCATGCCTCCCTGACACCTTAGAAATGATACTTCCACTACAGCATGGCCTGAGACCTTAGTGTGTGTGTGTGTGTGTGTGTGTGTGTGTGTGTGTGTGTGTGTGTGTGTGTGTGTGTGTGTGTGCATGCTCTTCATACATGCTGTATATAAATGCATACATATTCACATAAGTCCTCTCTGTCCCATCCTAATGCCAGGCCAGACCATGTCCAAAGGCTGTCCTCAAATCCTTTACAGGGAGAGTGTGCATGCTGATAAGTGTGTGCGTGCGTGCGTGCGTACGTGCGTACGTGCGTGCGTGCGTGCGTGCGGGGGGTGGGTGGGGTAGGCTTTGTGATGTACAAAGCACACTGACAAACCAAAGTCTTCAATTCTCACCCAGATTGGCCCACAGGGATTTAGAGTTCTCACGGCTGTCCTGTCACAGCAGCCTCCCAAAGAACAGGCAAAGCTCTAAAAAACTGAACACATGGAAGAGGATGAGGCTGTTTTCAGTGCAAACACAAACCACTGTTATGTCTGCGTTATTAATAAAGTAAGAATTGAGTGGACAAGGTTAGGATGTCCTTGGGTTTGTCAAACAGACTAGAAGCAGCGCTATTGTGGAAAAAGAAAGAAAGCGCTGCACTTTTCATGTTGTTGTTTGAAGGTAATTGAATTCCTTATTGACTTTTCTCAATTCTATTTCAAGTTTATTAAGCCAGGCAGAATTGCCTAATGCGGACCATTAAAATAAAATTAATATTTAAAAAAACAATTCTGGCTCTGCAAGATTGCATTTCATTATGGGTATGGCATTGATTAAAATCCGTCACCACTCATTTAGCTTGCCATACCTGAATATTCCCCATAACAAAATAATTAATGGAACCCAGATGTGTGTTACATCCAATCAGTTGCCAACACAGAATAACTAAAAATGAACTTACTTTACCAATTAGACATTATAGATCCGGAGAGTGTGGTTTGCTCATGTGTGTTGCATTTTTTATCAAATTATTCATACTTTGTGTTGTCATCATAGATTAATTGTTCATGTCCTCACAAGTCAGTTTTGTTTTTGAGCAAACAGTTTCACTGCTAAATGCCTAACAAAGGAAATCAACTCAGATAAAGAACAAGGCTCTTGACAATTTAGTAGATATAAGACCTGAGTTTCAGTGTTGACGTGGCGTACCCTTTTTCTCAAACTCTTTATTCGCTAATCTGTCATTTCAAAGAGCCTCTCATCGAGTGACTCAAGTGACTTTAACCCACTGGAGATGTCGCACTCATCACCGATGCCAGAATCCTCAAGCAGGATCAATTGTGAAACATTTTTTGGGGTGATAAAAAATGAAAGATAAGGATGAGACAGGAGATACAGCATGATAGTCTTTTGTTCAAGCTGTTTTCAAATCAATGACTGGTTATGTTAGGGGGGTTTAAAAGTGATTGCTACAGTGTGTAGCGATGCCATGGGGCAGTGGATAAGACACGTGCCTCTGATGTGAGGGAGCTGGGTTCAATTCCCTCTGTGATACTTCCTTCAATGTGTCCCTGAGCAAAACACTTAACTCCTAGTTGCTACAGAGGAGTGCGACCTCTGATATGCATAGCAAGTCGCTTTGGATGAAAGTGTCAGCTAAAAGAATAAATAAATAAATGCCAAGCTCAAAGCTAGTGTATTATTTAATTCCATACAAATGCAATAAAAAAAAGTTTGAAACAATTGTTCCATGTGAAAAAGGCATTTCTAAAATGATTCAGCCTTTTGAACAGCAGTCATATTCTCTATTCGCACATTGGGTGATGGGCATCTTGCCAAGGCACCACTGGACATTAATTACGCAAGATTGCATGATTCATGGAGTCAATAGCAAAAGGACAGCAAGATCAAGTGAAGAGACTAAGGGGCACGATGAGGAAACTTATCCGTATTCCTCCCTTTGCTTGAGTCCTCTCCATTTCCAACCGCAAAGTATTTCCTTGACACGGAAATACGGACTTGTATGTAATTATGAGGTTTTGCTACCCACAGCAGTCCGTCATTCCAAGTCCCAACACCTGCCATTATTTATTCATTGTTATTCTTCCACCAGAAATACACTGTAATTAGATATTGATTACATAGTCGATGTGATGAATTAAACAAAATGCCCCCTAACGTCTTAATTGGCTATACATAGTTTAGACTCGCTTGCATAAATCATGACTAAGTTTTATCTTTTTTCAGTTTTTCACTCATCATTGCCATTGCCATAAACATACACATACACAGCAAGCCCATGGCAGTCACAGAAATTACATACAACGTCTCTCCAATGTCCTTAATGGGTCTTTGGATGCATTCTCTTTGCTCGTCCATGTCAGCCCTGCCCTTTTTTACAGTATTTGCTGTTTTCTGATTTACTGGTTTGAGTCATGCTGGACATGTTCTTGTCTCCAGTTGTGTGTGTCCACTACCACGTAGTCCCCCCCTCTAGACTATCTGTAAAGTGCATCACACAAGTGCACATTAATAACTCCTGGTTTCTCTCAATTGCACGCAGTTCGGCCGAATGTCTCATCCCTAGGTGTCGCTAACCGAAAAGAAGGTAGGCATCTAAGAATATGCAATAATTATGTTTTTTCACAGATCAATTTACCTCGGGGTGTTTATATAGTAAGAAAAATATGACTCTTTGGTAGCTAAGAGTATTTGTGGGTAGTATCTTCCCCTTTCCAATCTCCTTACAAACAAAAAAACATCCTCAGTCTGCTTGCCTTGCTCATGATAAAGGTTTTTGGCTCCTTCAGTGGAGGCTTGGGTATTCGTGGAGCCCTCATGTTGCAACATGCTGCGGTGCCGTACATTATCCTCTCAAACACTCATTGTGTGCACTGTACATTTATACATACGCAGTCGATTTTAATTAGGTGCAGAGCTTCCAGGGAATCTCAGTCCGATGTTAGCGTATCAGGAAGAAAAGCAGGAGAGGTTTCACGGTGTTTTTTTATGCAGATTGATGTTAGGCTTATCTCAGCTTAATCCATCGTGCAGATTTAATGCGCAGCCACCTCGCAAACAACCAGCCCATAACCACTTAGCTCTTCGTTTCCATGACTGCAGCCAAGCGCACACGGTGTATGTGTCAAGGGCTTATGTCACCCAGTACAATGGCAGAGGCTGGGCCTATTATTTCTTTTTCCCACTGTTTGTTTCATGACCGGAAAGGATTCGAGGGATTGATGTGTTCACTGCTAGCCAGTTTCCTTACCCATGCTGCTGTGCGCAAATTTATAGGGTGAAAATTCTCGTCTGGCCTTCAGTTGAGGTGGAAAGTAGTTTGTCAGGGGATAGTTTCTGTCTGGGGAAACATACACACAGACTTTTGAATTATACAAAGTACTTGTTAATGAAACGAAGCATAAAAGAGAGACCATAATATTTGAATTGTTCACCATCTAAGGCATTTGTAACAGATGCTGCTACATGCAGCCAACTTCACTTGGCAATGTCACTCTTTATTTCCCAATGCCATCATTCATCATTATTGCGTATGTTTCTTTTTTTTTACTGTTATATTTAATATTAAGCATGATGCTTAGCATTCTTAATTCTCTGACATTACATGTTTATTGTTTAATTGCAATATCATGGGGGTTTTTTTGTTTGTTTGTTTCTTCTTTTAACTTGTCTAGTAGCTCCTCAAGTTGCATTGTCCACTGCCCCTTCTGTCCACGTTGCAAACAGCAAGCGAGGTAGGAGCTCTGGAATTCATACATTGCCCCTCCCCATTCTACCCCCAGATGACACCCACGTCTTCTCACTGTATGAACTGATGTGTCTGTTTAACTGTAAGCCCCCTAACCTTTGCAGCACTAACCCAATGCTGGAGCACTCTGTATCCATATCTCCAGCCCAGTGCTGGACTGATGGCTTTCACTATACAGAGCACATTGAGGATTCATTGGTCAATGGAATCATTTCTAAGCACTCTAAATGTCCCTTGGAATCATGTCTTTTTCCGTGCAAATAAAGTGGGTGGGTGAGACTACAACTATTTTGGGGGAACATGTTTCCAAGACCGAAGACTTTTTATTCCCCATGCGTGCATGATTTATGACCTTAGCCTATTTCTGGAAAGGAGAGATTATTTATCTTCTGAGAGTATGTCTGCGACAGTGGGGTATCTAATGTAGAAGATCTTAGCTTACACTCAAACAAGACTTTCTGTTTTAGGTGAAAGCTAGAGTGGACTAGACTTGTTTCTCCGTCATTTCTAAGCCTTGTCAGGTTGTTAGCTGCCGGAGACCTGACCTCAATACAGATCCCTAATAACCACAATCCCTTGGACCAACCCCCCCCCCTCCTGGATCTGTGACTGGGCTTTCTGTTCAGGCAGCTGCCAGTGAGGCTTAAGGGTCACATCTGTCTGCGCTGTGACACATGGTGTCAGTGGTCACTCAGCGTGGCAGACTGATCCTCAGTTGGAGAGAGATGAAGTGGGGCTGCACCCCTCCCATCCCAAACCCCTAGGGCCAGGGCTGCCAGTGAGTATCATAGACTGCAGCATGAGGTTTTGCAGCCCAGCGACAACTCCATATATCTAATTTAGCATGATATAACACTGCATAGCAGGCAATGACACACTCTCTCCCAGCTGCACCTCACCATACGCTCACTTGCCTTATTGACTGATTTCTGAAGACAGTACAAGTTGGATTGTAATAAGTCTCTAAAAAACAACTACCCAGCCACTTTAGAAATGTTTATCGGATGAGTAAAGGATTTGGAATTCATCATGTATTGGATTACAAAGGGTTGATATATGAAGCTTGAAGATTAGGAGTTTCATCCTGTTCCATCAAACCAGACTGACCATGACATTCAACAGATCAATTAGACAAAAATCTAAAAACTCCCCAACACCATTCCCTGAGTTGAAAGATCCATTTCATTCATGGTTTGCCTTAAGCTGTGTGGTGTTCCCGATGTGACCGTGTCTCTGTGCCATCATTTTGGAGCCCTCCTCGCCTCGTGTTGTGGTGTGCTTGAAGTGATGTGACCTCTTTGAATCCTACTAACGCCGTGCTTTTTTGTGTGATGTCTTTTTCTAACTCTGGCTGTGCCCATGCCAGGCTAATGCCAGAGTTACCCCTCCCTCCCATCACAACATTTCCTTCTCCACCCTCACAACGCAGTCTCCATTTTTAACCTTGCATGCCATGGCGCCTCGCTCAAGTTCTTGCTAACCCCACCGCCGTAGCACTAGCAGCAACACCAGCAATTCCAACACTCCGTACCGCGTCTCTCCCTTTCTTTCTCTTTCTCTGTTCTCTTCCCTTCACACTTCCTCTCTCTTTGCAAGACTGCGAATGCTTCGGCCACTCCAACCGATGCAGCTACATCGAGCTGCTAAACACCGTCATTTGCGTGAGCTGTAAGCACAACACTAGGGGCCAGCACTGCCAGCTATGCAAGCTGGGCTACTACCGCAATGCCTCGGCAGAACTGGACGATGAAAATGTGTGCATAGGTCAGTCCCCCACTCAGCCCCTTTCACGGCCACCCTGCTTTCACACAAACCTCACCTCCTGTCTTTGACTCGTCACCACCAGAGAAAGTGCCATCTTTCTCCCCCGCTGCTTCATCATCCATTCACCCTCCTGCCTCCATGTCTATCAGTGGTCTCTACATCTTCCTCTTTTGCTTCTTCTGCTTTTATACAACAATGTCACTCATTTAAGTCCTTGTCAGATTTGGGCCTAAACTGACATTAAATTTGGGCATTGGAAATAAAATTTGGCATTTAAAACAAAACTGGAAGTGAGAAAGGAAACACTGGAACTGAAATTATTTTTTGATTTGTTTTTTTGCATTCATTGGTTTTTCAATGACAATCTTCTGTTTTTTTCTTCATGTACTTTTTGCAGTGACAGGTTTTTTTATGCCGGCAGGTTTCAGTGTCACTGGTTTTCACTTTCAACTTTCTGTCCCCATTTTTTCATAGAGAGGAGGGGTTTAATGGGAGGGGCAAGGAGAGTGTGATTTAATATTGTCTACAAACTAAAGAGATAATGTCACACTTCCTGAATCAGCCTTCCTCTCGTCCATAGATGTTTCTCACATAGAATCGGGCTGGTTTAAAGTAAATTTTGACTGATGTTATGCTGGTCTGGCAGAGGTCCCTTGGAACAAGCACTAAATGTTAGCTAGTATATGACAAAGTTAATGTTAGACTAGCTAACATTAGGGTCCATGTGAACAAACAACAACAGAGATAAACAGACTTACTTATGGTTTGGGAGTTCCAGGTGAACTCATGAAAGCCATTTCAGGGCATTAACGCATCAAGCCAGCCATGTTTTAATACAGTTTTATCACTTGTCCTGCTCACTCAGAAATATTAACATATAATCTCCAATATTATAGGAATTATGTTCCATTAGTGCAACCAATCACATCATGAGTGATAGAGATAATTATTCATTGATCCTACATGTCTTTATTTTTTAAATTGAGATTGATACACATTATGTGCAATAAACATTTTAGTGGAATTGCTCTAACAAACACACAAAACAAAGCTGTCTTGTGTACACAGAATTACAGTTTTATTACAGGGCTTGACGATGGCCCGATGGCCTGGGGCCAGTAAAAAGTTATGTCGGGACGGTTGAGCTAGCTACTCACTGGCCCATTGGTATTTAAAAAAAATAAATCAGAAACTCAGTTCCTGCAGTTGCTTTGCAGCTCATGGCACGCACCATTGTCCAATTCAGATTTGTAGTTACGTGACGAGTGGGTGTCAAATGTTATTTCTCTAATCTCAATCAAGCGGCAACCTCTGGGTGTGAAAGCGAAAACATGCAGACAGAACTTAACACTGCATTCTCTCTAACGGCCAGCAGGGGTGGCGAGAAGTTGCTACTTCTCAGCTGAATTATTACCTCAGCAAACACTTTAATAATGAGTTTATGGTCTCAGTCGCTAGTTTCAAGTATTCTTCAACACAACATGATGTTCATTGAGTAAATTATGGTCCTTGTGATTGACAGGTCGGTTGCAAAAAAGTTTAACGTTGAGCGCTGTATTAAAAAAGGAAATCAAGAGTTTAAGTTTTATTCTGAGCTGAGGATGACTTGATGCAGTGTAATACGCGCCAGGAGTTTGTTCACCGTTGTTTTTTGCCCCTGACCTGTATTTGAGATCAGCCTTTATTTTTATTGACTACTTATTGAGAAAATATGGTGAGAAATGATTGCTGAGCCGCTCCAAGCACTTACACCTTAACTGCATGAATAGACACATCAAAGTCCAAACAGCAGCTGGCTTCACCATAGTAATCCCCTGACATGACCACACATCTACGGTGATTGCCTCAGGTTTGCGGTGATTCCAGAAAGAGTGATGTTCTCTCATCAGTATGCAGATAATACTTAACCCCTCCCCTCAGATCACTACTCTCCATGTCAAAACAGTGTTAGAAAGCTGAAACTGAAAACCAGTGACACAAAAAAAAAGTGTAAAAAAAGCAGAAAAATATTTTAATGCATGTAGTTTTAATTTTCTGTAAAACTTTTTTTCTATACAAATGTTTCATTGCCAATGTTACCTTTTTCAATTCCAGTTTTGCCTTAAATGTCAAATTTTATATGGATGCCAAAATATAGTCACTGTTCAAGCTCGATAGTCAGAATCAGTGTTTTACGAGGGATGATAGTATTTCAGCTTTAGTTAGACACACAACACCTTGATGCTTACGTGATTTTCACTCATTCCTTGGTATGTTACCTATCTATGGTAGGTATGTTTGCAGACTGATTTTGGGCTTGCTGCTAGCTTTTATTTACTGATGCAGTAATTTACATTTGGCTTCTAGTGGCAATCTTGAATGTACCTTGTTTCTAGTTTATAGCTTGTATTTATTGATGTTGTTAGTATGTTACAGTTGGTTTCTAGTTGAGGCATAACATGTACCAAGCATTAGAGATGATGAAGAATATAGCATGTGCACAAACTAATGGAAACACCAAAAATGTGAAAAAGAAAAGTAGGATAATCCTCTATGGTCAGCTAATTTTCATCTCGCTCTAGGTATGCTTTTACTAGTGACCACTGTTTCTCTTTGATAATGTAGTTTTCTTTCTGATTTTCTACTCAACTTCCTCCTTGCCACATTAAAGAAATAACTGGGAAATCTGCTTATTTGAGTTAGCCACTCACATGTTTGGACAGTAAATAAGCAGTCAGTTAGCTTAGTTTAGCATAAAAAATAGAAGCAGGGGGCTACATCTCGCACGGCTATCTAAAATTAACAAATATACCTACTAGCACCTCTAAAGCTAATTAACAAGTTAGATCTTGTTTCTTAAAGCTCTAAACAAACATGTCAAGTGTAAAAATCGATGCTGTTTGTAATATTATTGTAAGATTGTAATACCTTCAGACAGAGCAAGGCTAGTTGTTTTCTCGTTTCCAGTCTTGATGCTAAGCTAAATGTCTCCTGGCTTCAGCGACATATAGCGTACATGAGAGTGGTAGCAATCTTCCCATTGAACTCCCAATTTAATTATTCCTTTAAATAACTGCATAATTTGCGAGCAAGTCATATGTAATTTTACCAATTAAGCATGTAGCTAAGTAATGCTTTTCTTAAACCTGATGCATAAAATCTGTGATAAACACTGAATACCATTGCTTAGTCTCAATAGTATTCAATTTCACATAACTTACCTGCAAAAACAGTGTTCACCTGATAGTCATATCAAACTTAAAATGCCATTTTCATCTGGTGTTTCTGTTATTTTGTCCTTGACCTTTATGCAGTCATTCATACACTGCACCATCTTTTTCTTACATGTAAAAATGTGTCAAAATTGCATTTCACATAGTCCTACAGCAATAGTTTGGTTCCCTGTTGGATTATTGAGCTTGCATGTAGAGTGTGAGTTCACAGCGCTCAGTGCCAGGTGCATTTGTGAGTCCTGAGGGGAGAGCCTGACAAGCAACAAGAGTTCTGAGAGAAATGTCGCAGTGAAGTCACACCGCCAGTCAGAGGTGCCACGCAAGTGCATATGTCATATACATGAAATGGCCTCAGGAGTAGCAGCTGAAAACTGTCACAAGTTGTTAAGACTCACTGAGGCGTTGCCTTGTGCCAAACTCGCCATAACCCTGCCCCTCTCTTACTGACTCCGCCGTTTGTCACTTGCCGTCACCTCTCTCCTTTGCCTGACCCCCGGATGTCAATCGGGTGCAGCCACGTGCAGCCAGCACAGCCACAGAAGGTGCGATGTGATGGTCAGGAACTGTCAAAATAGGTGTCACTTTGACTGCAGAGTGCTCCAGTTGCTGTGGAAAGCTGGAAGGTCAGTTGAGCGTAGGACACCAGAGACTTGACAGGTTGTTTTTTTATAGAGAAGGTTTTATAAAGGATATTCAAAATCTTAGTGTGGCTAATTACCATTCTCTTCTGTTAATGATAAAGAAGCATTTGAAGATTATCCCAAAATCTTCCTAAGAAGGCTAATATTAAGTATTTACAGCCTTATGAAAATTAGGGAGAATTAAAGAACATATTACAACAATGCCCATTTCAATGTACTCTCTGTTCTCTCATTCCGCTAAAACCTTAACATTCACACTTTGTCTTTGTTCCACGCCATTATCTATGTGATACCTGCTCACCACATTTCCTGTCTCCTCTTTCAATCTTTTTCTATCTGTACCTGTATGACTGAATCAGATTTTTCAAAAGCATGTGTAGATTAGGCCATTTTTCATCATCTTAAATCAAAGCTACGGATAACGCTTTGCATATTTGCTCATTGCACGTTGTATACCTTTATCTTATCTACATAACCATAAAATAAATGTTTTAATAATTACAACTATGCTGTAATGAATACAAAGTTTTCATGCATCTAGATTCAACTTCATTATTTTCTCATTCTGTCTCCATTACAGTTGAAATGGTAGCATTTTTTCTGTATGAGTCTTTAAATCTATTCACTTTTTTCTTTTTTTACCAGTTAAAAATAATCAAATGCCTTGTTGTAATAGTTGACGTTACATTTGACCTCGAGGAATGTGGTCCGCGCTGTGAAAATCCTAGAAGTGTGCTAGGAAGTCAAAGCACCACCCTGTATCCAGCCCTGTGTGTGTATGTGTGTGTCTTGTTTTTCCAGAGTGTAATTGTAATCCCTTTGGCTCAGTCAGTGATCGCTGTAATGGCACAGGATTTTGTATATGTAAGGAGGGCACTACAGGGCCTAAGTGTCAGGAGTGTCTTCCCGGCTATTTGTGGGACGATGGCTGCAAATGTAAGTAGAACCACAAACCTTTCCACGCAGCTCCCGACTGTTCTCCCCCTCCGTTCTGTCTCTCTCTCTCTCTCTCTCTCTCTGATTTCTTTTCTTTCTGTGTAATTCCTGAGCATTGGCTGGAAGAATGTGCTGTACGTGCGCAGGATTGCACAGATGCCTTAGCAAATATAGACCTAACCAATAACATGAGCTAACCTAATATAGCCTACTAACTGAACCTGCATTTCACATTTGCTGCGGCTGCGTTAACAATGCAATATCAGCAGGTGCCCTACATGGCTCCAATACAGGAAAAGCAATAGCATGGCAGGATGCATGCTGCTAAGTAACTCAGTTATCCAGCCATGTCCCTCACCAACAAAACAACAGCTGAGTCAATATTGACTGCTTGACAGGCTGCCTGTGATCTGTTTGAGTAGCCATCACCCCCTCGCCAGCCCACAGCAGGACAATGTCATCCAACACTAACATTTTTAATAGAGAATGCAGGTCATTTTGTGTTCCAGCCCATTTATTACTGTCTACCGTTTATATTTCCCCCCGGCCATTTTGCAATGCATGCCCTGTGTAGTCATATTTTTTTCAAATGTCACCAATTTTTCACTGTTTTTTTAAGTCAAACATCACTGACAAACCCACATGAGGTAGCCATAATAAACTACACACCTCATGATGAAGGATTCTAACTCAAAGAACTTTGAGCTACAAAAGCTCCATTGCACACTGTTTATGCTGCATAGTTGTTGACTAATGCGCTTGTAGTTTTGGCACGGAAGATCTGGCCTCTTTGGAGCTCTCTGACTTATCATGTGGACCAGCTAATAATTGGTGCTGATTGGGATTTAATCAACAGTGACCGTTTTTTGTATCACTGTTCTTAACTGCGAATAAGTTACTTCAGATTTGTAGACGTTTACACTAAGGTGTTGGCATCTATTAGCCTACCTCTTGTAGCTCAACATTAATATCTTTTCTAGCTAACAAAGGTGTCCTAAGTAAGACACCTCGACATTGTGATTTTGAGGGATTCATTTCTTGTTGGAGGCCTCTATTTCCTTCTTTGATGTAAGGTGTAAGCAGAGTATAGTTTTATCCTGAACAATGTCAGCATATTGGTGTAAAAGTTGGTCTGCTTCCTTCCACACAGAAGTCCGTGAATGTGACCAGTCATATGAAAACACCCAACTCAGACACAGCACAATGAATGCACAAAATAAACTTTGAGGATAGATAAATGACTTGGCTTCATCTGGGATAGTTTTTGTGTATTTTCAAAAAAAAGAGATACCCTCTATTAAAGACAAAATGGAGAAAATAAGAGGAACCACTACCAAACTGTTAGTATATTTTCAGTACACTGATTTTTAAATGGAACTGGACTTAAATGAGCCTGATAAATGAAGCATCTGTCAAATTGATCTAATGATCGAGCCAGTTTTGTTTTGTGGCATTAGATAAGATAGCTGGACAAACAAAGACAATATCGACCCTTTCACAGACTGTTCTGAAAACGCTGTTTGCCGTTGGTGTTCAACAGTCAATGGAGAAATCCATCATCAAAGAGGCAAAGAGACCAGAGTTTTCTCCATTGCAGCCACACAACTTGCTGTGTTTAGTCGGCAGGCTGTTGTAGAGTGAAAAGGGTTTAAATAAAAGACTAATAAAAACACTTTGTAATGAATATCTAGAATATGGCTAGATGAGATCATATACCGCAGTGATGACTTTTCTTTCAAAATCAAATTTCAATGTGGTTGTTTTCTATAGTTTCTGAAAATGCCTCTGCATTATCCTTAGTCTCCAACATAAATAAAAGTGTTTTAAAGTCAGCTGCATTATGATTTGAATTCAGCGTAAAATGAATAATCCTTTTATTTTAGTAGTTCCTGAGACAGATGGATGTTCATTAAAATGCACTGTTTTTGACTAATATATTCAGTGTGTATTGTGCGAATACACGCTGTCAGCACGCACATCTGTTTATACAATAGGTAGGGGTGAAGGCATAGGTTGGTGTGGCTCACATCCCATGCCATCTTATAACGAATGCATATACAAACTCCGAATTACTGTTGCTGTACAGCACATTCTCAGTATTTCACCAAGTAATGCATCAATGTTTACAAGTATGAAAAGTGAAAAAACAGATGGGAAGTCACACACTGTGAGACAGAGCACAGAATGGATCGGTGGTTTCATTTGTCAGATTAGCTATGAAACTGTGATTAGAAAATCAAACAAACATTATTGCCTGAACTCAACTTCTAAGTCAGCATGCCTCAAACTCTTCCTATAATGAGCCCTAAGAGGTTTATACTGCAAAATTTAAAAATCCATCTTGGGATGCTCTTATAACTTGTATTTACATGAGTGATGTGTGTTCTTTTGTAATTAAATTTAAATTTATTCTGTTGGCAATCCCACTTTCTATTAGTATTTCAGTTACCACGTTTTACTACATTTCCCAAAATGCCTTTGCAGGACACCCAAAGACAGGTGTTCTCTGTGCTGTGCTGTACATGTGCAGAGAGAGGGACAACAATATTATGTCAGATAGATGGATAGTTTTATTTTGACAACAATGAACGCCCTGACTGCATTGCATTCTGGTCTGCTAAAAGAATTTCTTCACTCCTCTGGCAATAACTTAAAAGCCAGTTTTACACGACAATTAGAAAAATAACTTTAACAGCAAATGGGTCCAAAGTGAAAAATACACATAGCTGTTTTATGGTGAATTTGTTCCACAAAAAGTAATTCCACGACTTAAATAGTTTGAAAACTTTTCAGTTTTGACCTTCCCTTGCTTCCCCGCAGCTGCAGTGTTTATGTGCACGGACAAGACTATCTGCATGCAGACTGAAGAATGCAATTAAAACTCAGATCTCTTGTCAAACACATCACAGTCCCAGACAGGCACACCTAGTTCAACGGCCCCCTCTCTAAATATTATCACTCATATCAAAAGCAAACGCTACAAATCTCGTCATTTATTGCCTGTGCTGGCTCTGTTTACATACAGAGAAATGGTTAACTGGTTGACTGAAGAGAGACAAAGGTGCAGAGATCTCACAATAATATTGAACTCAGTTTTTCGGCCTTCAACACAATTGCTCACTCATCTTTAGAACACCCACCTTTATTGTGATAAAAACATTGTTGAACTGTTATTACACGTGTTTTCATAGTTAGAACCTTTTTCCTGGAACAAGGACCAAATAGTACAAGTTCACAGCCCATAATGCCCTTTGTTGACTTTATGTGCCCTCAAGTTTTACTGTCCCCTTCACAATGGTCCAGAACCTTTAATCTCATCTAATTTGTTATTGATGTTCTTTTTAAAAATCAAGCATTAGCATTGCTTAATTAGCAGCCAATGAAGCAACCCCTTTGCCTGCAGGGGTCGTCAATTACCTGAACTTTCCTTAAAAGTCAACTGAACTTGCTATGCAGTGTTGAGCATCATCCAGAATTAAGTTTTAAAGTAGTGGTTCACCTTAAAATGAAAATTTTAACATTTCTATATGACCCCTGCCTTTAAAGATATATCTCTGTCTTTCAAGTTCCAAAAGAAATAATCCATTTTGCCCAGTTCACATGTTACTGTATTTGGGCTTAGCCTACTTTCTGGAAAACAAAACCAACACAACTGAATTCATATTCTTTGACATTATGGACTTGTTTGACACTGGAGTTATATTGTTATTTTAATATGATAAAATCATATTAATATCATAAAGTTATTTACTTTTGTTATTTTCTGACAAGGTGTCATTGTTGAAAACTAGTCTGCAAGCACATTTGCTGCACACAGCAGCCTAGCTAGCACAGCTTGAGCCTAGCTTCCAGGTCCCTCAGGCTCTAGTATGTTCATGGTTGACCTAGGGTTGGTTTCACTTTGAAAAGGTATGTACACATAATGATACCTTGCACATCATTTCGAGTATTTTTATGATACATTTAGAGGACAGAAATAATACAAACAAACAACTTATCCTTAGAAAGGAGGGATAGAATGGACAAGATGAAAGGTCATTGTCTAATTAAATGAGTCTCTCCAGAGTCCCGTGTACTGATCATATCAAGGCCTCTTTGTGAAAACATTCTTTAATTAATACACTTGATTGCTCTTCCTTGTCATCTGGGAGGAGACATTTTCATTTCAAGTTTAACTTCCTCATCATAAGGACAAAACCAAGTAAACAAAGGCTTTCCAAAGAAAGAAATTGTTTTGTGTAGCAGTGGTCGTAGTTCTATATATTGATATTCATTACCTTAGTTTCTACTGAGTGGTTGAATTGGTCATGAAATTGATATGTCAGTTGGAAAGAAAAAAAAGACAAAGAGTTCAGATGTCTTATTTGGATCTTGTTGTGCATAGAAATTGGTGAGCTGTGGCCTGAAGCAAAACTTACTGAGCCAAACAGCAGCTCCCTTTTCTCCTGCAAAACAGACGTGGCACAAATAGGATTCTGGAGTCAATGTTTCTTAACAAGCCTCCCATCAAAGCCCAATTTGGCTATTCCTTGGAGACAGCATGCATCCAATGCTGAGTATTAGGAGAGAGGCCTGATATTTGTTATTGTGATATTTATGTACCATAGAGTTCACAGATTGCTCACCACATTGTTTTCCACTCCTATAAAAGACTGAAATGGGCAGAAGTGGCCCCTGTGTTTATCACTGTTTATTTGTCTCTGTTGGTTTATTAGTTTGTGCGGTGCTGCTTTGTTTGCCTCCAGCTTGCTTGACAGCTTGCCTCCACTGGGAATAGAGTGGCCTCAGTGTCCCAGCTCTAAATATACACCAATTTTCACCTGACGTTCAGTTTGTCTAAAGCCAGTGCTGTTTGGGGGAAAGCCTTTCAGGCTTTGAGGAAACTGTGGATTTGTGTGCAGTAACATAGCTGATGGGATGGAGCTTTAATCAAGTTTTTTAGTAAAGAAATGGAAATGGTTAATAGGGAATTTGCTCACACTAAAGACAGAATCATTGGGTTTACAGGCAAAAGATGAGTTGAAACCGGTTGCCAGGTATCTATAAAGGGGTTTTGTCTAGCTAGATACTGATAATCATTCTTCTTTTTTGTAACCTTTAAAAAGGTGCCATAATGTAACATTACATGTTATATTCTTAGGAGGAATGTGAAATTTTAGGTAATTTTTTTTAAACTAGGAAAAAGTAGTTACTATATGAAAGGTGTTTTGAAATTCTTGAAAGTTATTCTGATGGCATAATTGCACAAGTAGACCAACGAGACAATACCTGTGAAAATAAATGTATTTTTAGATACTACCACTGTATTTCAATTTTACACATAGTGGCTTTAATGTGTGACTTTACCTTTATGCTAACATTACTAACATGATATATTTCAATTGTAACTGATATAATTATGATGCATGCACTCCAGAGTTTGCTTTAAAAATAATATATACTTATATATGTATCAGGGTGTTTTTTGCACTTCCAGTATATGGCATAATGAAATGTTGAAGTACTAGTTCTACATTTTGCTAAATACAAAAAATCTATTCTGAAATAAAATGCGGTAACACTTTACTTGAAGAAAACATTTTGTGAGTTTTTGATTTGTAAGAATCAGAGTATGAGAGAATTCCTGCTTTCCCCACAGGTATCATTTATGTATCATCTTAATGGGGCAGTAGATGAGATGAAATACAAATTTTCTAGCATTAATAATGAGTACTGTGAGCACTGTGATGCTTTGGATGTATCACAGTGCATTTCAAGTAAAGTGTCACCCAAAATTCTCTTGCATGTTTTATACTCACTGCTCTCTCCTGTCTTTACATTAGCCCGGGTGTGTGACAACGAGCTCCTGCGCTGCCAAAATGGCGGGGAGTGTGTAAACAATGTCCGCTGCAACTGTCCCTCAGCCTACACGGGCCTACAGTGTGAGAAGCCCCGCTGCGAGACGGAGCTGGGGGGCTGCGGGGGCCCCGATTCGGGCCAGGCCCCCCTGATGGCTCCACCGTCCCCCAGGCTGCTGCTGCTGCTGCTGCTGGGCTCGGCACTGCTGAGAGAGGCCTCCTGCTGGCCTGACGTGCTCTGAAGAGACCCATGACCTGGTGGGAGTGATCAACTCCCCACCGCCTCCACCTTAACCTTCCCATCCCCCCTTTCAAATAATCAAAAACCATTAAACAAGAACAATCATGAGCTTTCTGGACTGTATTGTACTGAGCTTCTCCGCCGCCAGACTCAATGGACACTCGCGCTGACGATAAAGGGAATGTGCCAGGCAAATGAGTGCAAAAACTCTTCATTTAATTTCAAAGAATATATAGAAATGAAAAAAAAACATATACTTCTATGCCAGATATTATTTTAAAAAAAAGTAACTGAGCATTTGCCTAATAAAAGTAAAATGAGCAAAGTCAGACCCCCCTCCCCCTCTAAGCCATACCAGGTACTTGAGCTCCTTCTAGTTTGAGAAGGGATAAGTGAAGATGACAGACTCGTTCACTTCCTCTCTTATTGCCACGGCAACAACAGCTGCGACCAATCAGCTCTCGCACGAGCAGACAGTGGCCGACAATCCCTCCCTGGGATGCTTCTGCGAGTTAATGTTGGCTGAACTGACGCTGAAGAAAACTCAAAGAAGCTGTCCCCGCTGAACGGCAAAGACTGGCCTCTGAAACAATAACCGTTATACTTCAGTACGATGACAAACAAAAAGAGGAGAAAACACAGGAAGCATTCTTTGCTGTCAGTGCTTTGTGGATAGAAGGAAATCTGTCCGGACTACCACTTTGTGACACAAAAACCTTGCCCATGTCGATCCCTCTCTAGCTTTTTGTCTCTCCTTTGAGCTCTATCTCATTCTCCCTCCTGTTCATCCTCCCTCCCTTTCTGTCCTCCAACCCCGAATACCCTCGCCATGCTGCCACTGACCCTGTGCTTTCGTGAACGTTACTCTGTAAACCCTTGTTGGTTGAAAGATTCTTTTGTCCGATGTTAGTGATGCACATGTGTAAGAAGTCCCTTCCCCTCCCCTCCTTTCCTCTCTTGCAAAAAGATACTCCAATTAAGCTGTCTGATTCTTTTTTCTATCTTAGAGCCACCTTGCTCCCTATGATCATGGACAGAGGGTAGTTTTCACCTGAGCAGACGAGAAGTGCATAGAAAACCATCGGTGTATTTGCAAGTTCTTTTCTCGACAGAGCAAACAAAAAAAGAGTCATGTAGTCCTTTTGTATCTTTGCCGAACTGTGATTGAAAAAAGGCAACCTTTAATGTATCTATTTAAGACATCCAAATGCAGAAGCAACTGTTTTTACCGTTTTCTTTCCTTTTGATTTCTATTTCTTTCAATCACTTATTTGTTGATTACTTTTAGTTGTGCAGTTGATTTTCCTTTGTATTGGCAACGTGCTGGCATCAAAGAATATCAGTTTACATATACAGTATTAATAAAGTGTAATAAAATCCCACCAAAGGACATTATAAATGTTTTGTTCTTGCTTTAACACTTGAGAATTTAAGTGAATAAAAGTTTAAAAATGTAACTGTGTTGATGATTTGTTTATCGCAGATAAGTACATGATTTTGTTGTTTTTGAACTGACATGTGACACTTTTTGACATGATAAGATCATGGATGGAAGGAGGGATGTTGTGATTGTGTGTTGTGGCGTTTTAATACTGACACTCTGCCAACCAAGTCCAATACAATACAATGCTTTCATTAAGAGGTCCAAAATTTCTAATAATTTCCAAGAAGTTTCCTCAAAAGAACTATCTAATTTGGTACCAATTATAGGGAAGCAAGGGACAGTGTTCAGATGGTACATTTCTAATTAAGTAAATCAAAGAGAGTGATTTAGTCAGTGCACAGCAGGTCAGCTGAACATGCAAAAGTAAATTTGCCTACAGGCACGGTACAATTCAATTTGTATGGAGAATAAAGTTTCCAATGATAAATGAATAAAGTGAATCCTGCTTGGGTTTAAATACAGATCTTTTCTCAAAGGCATCCCCGTTTTCCCTATTATTTATACCAAATGACGTTCTTTCCGGGAAATGACTCGTTTGAAAATGACAATTCTGCATTCACGTTAAACTATTAATCGTCATACAGGAATTTGGTTGAAATAACTCATCTTTTAATGCAAAGTCCCAAATAGCCGCCTAACTCCTTTACTGGCCTGGTGTAGGAACATTCTCCACAATTCAGTCGTTTAGTTCATGTAACAGAAACAAGGAGCCCCAAAGTCTAATTGTTATAGATTTACCAGAGTAACCTGCATGGTACAAGAGAGGAAAGGAAAAAAAGTGCTGACTGCCGTTACCTTTGAAGCGCTCGTTAAGTCTGCTCCTTAAGTCCGAATGTGTCCGGTCCTTCATTATTTATATTCCTTTAGTCTGTAAGCGTCCACCGATCAAAAGAATCAAAACAGCTTTTCATAACAATTAATCAAAGTTGTAAATCCTGTGAGGTATATCTCTGTCTGTCTGCTAACTTCTCTCATCCTGCTCCGTGTTGTTTTCGTGATGTTACTTCAAAATAAAAGCGTATGTCAGAGCTAGATCAAATGAATGACATGTATTTGATATTATTGGATATGTTTTATCCAAGTAATATTCTGTTTGAAATAAATAAATTGTTTCATAGTAGTTTCAGTTTTGTGCAAAAGGAATTAAAGGCCTGTCCCCTGTCCCAACAGTGCAAACTAATAGGAAAATTAAATGTGGACTCTTAAACATCAGATCTCTCTCTTTAAAGGTGTACTAGTAAATTAACTAATATCGGATTATGATATTGATTTATTTTGTCTTACTGAAACCTGGCTGGGTGATGGAGAATATGTTAGCCTAAATGAATCCACCCCTCCCAGTCATATTAATACTCACATTCCTCGAGGCACAGGCCGAGGAGGTGGAGTTGCAGCTATCTTCGACTCTAGCCTACTAATCAGCTCTAAACCTAAACTAAACTATAACTCATTTGAAAGCCTTGTTTTTAGTCTTTTGCACCCGCGTTGAAAATCACTGCAACCAATTCTTTTCGTTATAGTGTACCGAGCACCTGGTCCGTACTCTGAATTCTTATCTGAATTTGCAGAGTTTTTGTCAACTTTAGTCCTTAAAACGGACAAAGTTATTATTGTAGGGGATTTTAATATTCATGTAGATGTTGAGAATGACAGCTTCAGTACTGCGTTTATCTCTCTGTTAGATTCCATTGGCTTCTCTCAGAGTGTTCATGAACCGACTCACTGTTTTAACCACACCCTCGAACTTGTTTTGGTATATGGTATTGAAATTGAACATTTAATAGTGTTCCCACAGAATCCCTCTTTATCCAACCACTGTTTGATAACTTTTGAGTTTGTATTGCTGAACTACATGCCATTGGGCAAAAATTTCTATACAAGATGTCTGTCTGATAGTGCTGTAGCTAAATTTAAGGATGTGATTCCATCAGCTCTAAATTCATTATCAAGTCACAAAGTAACGGAGGACTCCTATGCTAATTTCAGTCCCTCCCAAATCGATCCATCTTGTTGATAGTGCTGCAGGCTCGCTGCGAATGACACTGGACTCTGTAGCCCCTCTAAAAAAGAAAATACTAAAACAAAGACGGTTAGCTCCATGGTATAATACTGAAACTCACAAATTAAAGCAAATATCGCGGAAACTTGAGAGGAATTGGCGTTCCACCAAACTGGAAAATTCTCGTTTAATTTGGCAAGATAGTCTTAAAACTTATAGGAAGGCCCTCTGTAATGCCAGAGCAGCGTACTACTCGTCATTAATAGAGGAAAATAGGAACAACCCCAGGTTTCTTTTCAGCACTGTAGCCAGGCTGACAGAGAGTCACAGCTCTATTGAGCCAAGTATTCCCATAGCTCTCAGTAGTTATGACTTCATGAGCTTCTTTAATGATAAAATTCTAACTATTAGAAACAAAATTCACCAAGACCTGCCCTCAACTGGCACCAACTTATCTCTTAACTCAGGAACCTTAGAAACAGCTGTAAAACCAGATATATGTTTAGACTGCTTTGCTTCCCTCAATCTTTACCAACTAACTTCAATAATTTCTTCATCTAAACCATCAACCTGCCTCTTAAAGATGTTTTACCCTTAGTCAGCACTCCTATACTAGATATGATCAATCTATCTCTATCAACAGGCTATGTACCACAGTACTTTAAAGTAGCTGTAATTAAACCTCTTCTGAAAAAGCCCAAACTTGATCCGGATGTTTTAGCCAACTATAGACCTATATCTAACCTTCCATTTCTCTCTAAGGTCCTGGAGAAAGCAGTTGCTAAACAGCTGTGTGACTTTCTACAGAGCAATAGTTTATTTGAGGATTTTCTGTCAGGATTTAGAGCTCATCATAGCACAGAGACAGCACTGGTGAAAATTACTAATGACCTCCTCATTGCATCAGACAAAGGACTTGTCTCTGTACTGGTTTTAATCGATCTTAGTGCTGCATTTGATACCACTGACCATCAGATCCTATTGCAGAGACTGGAACATTTCATTGGCATTAAAGGAACCGATCTAAGCTGGTTTAAGTCCTATTTATCAGATCGATTTCAGTTTGTACATGTTAACGATGAGTCCTCCATGCACGCCAAAGTTAGTCATGGAGTTCCACAAGGATCTGTCCTCGGACCAATCCTCTTCACTTTATATATGCTTCCTTTAGGCAATATTATCAGGAAATGTTCCATAAATTTTCATTATTATACAGATGATACTCAGTTATATCTATCAATCAAGCCAGATGAAACTCATCAGTTAGCTAAACTTCAAATGTGCCTTCAGGATGTTGTTGATAATGACCTGTAATTTTCTAATGTTAAACTCAGATAAAACTGAAGTTATTGTTCTGGGGCCTAAGCACCTCCGTGACGCATTATCTAAAGATATAGTTTCCCTTGATGGCATCGCCCTGGCCTCCAGCACCACTGTGAGGAATCTTGGAGTTATCTTTGATCAGGACATGTCGTTTAAGTGTCACATTAAGCAAATTTCAAGGACCGCCTTTTTTCACCTACGTAATATTGCGAAAATCAGGAACATCCTGTCTAAAAATGATGCAGAAAAACTAGTCCATGCATTTGTTACTTCTAGGCTGGAATACTGCAATTCCCTATTATCAGGCTGCTCGAAAAAGTCCATTAAGACTCTTCAGCTGATCCAGAATGCTGCAGCACGTGTTCTGACAGGAACCAGGAAAAGAGATCACATTTCTCCTGTCTTAGCTTCTCTTCATTGGCTTCCAGTAAAATCCAGAATAGAATTTAAAATCATTCTTCTCATCTACAAAGCTCTTAATGGTCAGGCACCATCTTATCTTAAAGAGCTCATAGTACCTTACTACCCCACCAGAGCACTGCGCTCGCAGAATGCAGGGTTACTTGTGGTTCCTAGAGTCTCCAAAAGTAGACTAGGAGCCAGAGCGTTCAGCTATCAAGCTCCTCTCCTGTGGAACCAGGTTCCAGTTTGGGTTCAGGAGGCAGACACCATCTCCACATTTAAGAGTAGGCTTAAGACTTTCCTCTTTGATAAAGCTTATAGTTAGGGCTGGCTCAGGTGAGTCCTGAACCATCCCTTAGTTATGCTGCTATAGGCCTAGACTGCCGGGGGATTTCCTATGATGTACTGAGCTCCTCTCTCCTCTACTTTCTCTGCCTCTGTATGCAACCTCATCCCATTAATGCATGTTACTAACACAACTTCTCCCATTTCCGGTAGTCTTGTGCTTTCTCGTCCCTCTCCTCTCTCCTCCTATCACTTCCTGCAGGTGTTTCTGGCTCTGGAGCTGTGGAGTCTGGATCTGTGTTCCTGCTCGACACCCTCTGCTACAACAACTATTGTTACTAATTCTATTGTTATTATTGTTATTATAATCATTAACATTACGATTGTTATCATTAACACTACTATACATATACCATTTTTCATTTAGTCTATAGTAACATCACCTTTACTGTCTGTACCTCTGTGTGTGTATATTGTGTAGGCTGCCTCCCTCCCCTCTCTCTCCTTCCATCCCTCTCTTTTTCTCTCTGTTCCTCTCTTGCCCTCTCTCTCTCTCTCTCTCTCTCTCTCTCTCTCTCTCTCTCTCTCCTTCACCCCCAACCGGTCAAGGCAGATGGCCGCCCACCCTGAGTCATGATTCTGCTCGAGGTTTCTGCCTCTTAAAAGGAAGTTTTTCCTTGCCTCTGTCGCCTAGTGCTTGCTCTTGGTGGGAATTGTTGGGCTTCTGTAAATAACATCATAGAGTACGGTCTAGACCTGCTCTTTTATGAAAAGCGCTGTGAGATAACTGTGATTTGGCGCTATATAAGTAAAATTGAATTGTATTGAATATGGACGCCTGTCCCAAATATAGGCAGGGTCAATTCAGTCTAATAAAAGCCCGGGCTAATATTCAAAGTTTTACGGTATATATATATATATATAAGTTGTATTAATTTAAAGTAAATTCAGCTGAATATTTCTAGTTTTTTATTTTCAGATTACGTTGGAACTTAGAATGTTAGAAGACAGACATGATGGAAACTTGCTATGTGTCCTTAATACATGTTAAGATAAGTTCATATTCATGAAAACAAAGTTAACCTTGATAAAGGTTAGGCTAGTATGAATTACCGCCTCTACCCCCAAATGCTGTTAATTTAGCAATGTCTCTGTAGAGACTCTGGTGCAAAAGGTCTCCGTGTCAAATAAAGAACTGAATAATCAAACTGAGAAAATTAAAACGTAAAATTATCTGACTATAAAATTTGTCAGTGTGATTAAACTGTTGCTGATTCAACTTACTATATTAGGTTTATTAAAATTGTTTTGCAAACACTACAGTGCAGTTTTGGAACCAACGGTGGCCCCTGAGAGTCCTCCTTCACCTTGAAAATGTTGTTGAAAGACAGTCTGGGTATCTTACTCCTCTGTAGGAGGGGTGTCTGTGCCCAGGGGCCCATTATCTCATAATCCTTTCATGTATAAGATATTGGCTGGTTACACTCTTCTTATTCTTGTTAAATGTTTAATGTCAGTGATTAATGCATAAGGCTCTCTACAGGACTAATCATTAATTTCTATTGATATTTAGTTAAGTGATTACTGCATTACTAATAAGAAATCTCAGTTCAAGACTTGTAAAAACTTTCCAGGTACTTGAAATGACTTTACAGATTAATTTGTTATCTTATTTATATCTGTGCCACAAACACTTGAGGTGCTGCTTAAGAAGTGCGTTGGACAAACTAACACGCGATCTGTGGAATAGAAACCCCCAACAAGGCCACCCTGACAAAACGATGGCATAAAAAGCTGTGTATCAGCTTTGGTGATATTTCCGTGCTATTTATCTTGAATTCAATCTGGTAAAGATTTGTTTCAGTGGCATGCATTGTCGGAGGCACTGAATTAAATATTTACAACTATCGATGTCTCCCAGAGAGCCTGTGTTCAAAGTTTATATAGTGGGTCTTGTCAGACACTCGACAGTTCATCCATAACCTGAAATATTCAAGCAGCAGCTTGGACTAAACAGACTCTATCCTTTTGTTGTTTTAAAAGTTTGACTCAGAGGAAGTTAAGGAACTTAGGACCACTGACTGTTATGTTCATTGCTAAAGTGTTTTTTATATGTTATTTTCTTCTCAGTAGGACAGCATTTAACTGAGATTGAAAGTATACTTTTTCTTTAAAGTAGGTAGTCCTAGTTTCACAAAGAGAAGGCAATGTCACATAGACATGAAACTTGATCTGGAATGTGAAGACATTCCTATGCTATACCTGTGTAAGTTTGCTTTCCTTTCAGATTTTCATAGTGATATATCCACCCTAATAGGACAGCAAGACAAAATAACAGATGTTTGTTTTCCAGCATACTGTCTCTTATATGTCAAATTAATTGATTCAGTTATTTCATATTCTTTTTTTTGTCTGATCCTGAGCCACCAAAGCAAAATTGCTAAAACATATTCAACTGAAAAGTGTACTGTAACACCTTTACTGAAATAAAAATAAATGACCCTCTTTAATTTTAAAGTTATTTTAAACATTTAGGGGTTTTTGCTTTAATATTTGCTTTAATTTATTTTATATTTAATTTAATTTAACTGACATAATTTGTCTGATTTCTGCTTCTATAATGCTGGGGATTAGTCTTTTTGTAAAAAAAAATAATAATAAAATTCTATTATTCTGGAAATGACTGCTCATGGTTAACACAAACTAAAACAAAACAATTTCCTTCACCACTGTTAAAATCATGAAGAGCTGTATACTCTGTGTGTGTGTGTGTGTGTGTGTGTGTGTGTGTGAGAAGCGTAAGACTCCAGGGATGCTGATAAATTCAGTCAAAGTCACTTGTTTGTCAAGGTCCCCTACAGTGGCCCTAATTTTAACCATGTGTTCAGCCCAGGTGTCAATGCACCATGCTGTGTGGAGAATTAAAATAGAGTTGACGTTGTTTGGGGAGAGGACTTCATCCTAGATATCTCACCTCCAGCAGCTGTTGGTTGACCCAACCATGAAGCATCACCAAAATACCGCGGAGCAAGCCACCCACTGCCACTGGATTATCTCCTCCCTGTAATGTGCTTTGTGGAAATGACTGGTGTAAAGTGTTTAAAGTGACAATGAATGTGTTATTTTTTATTTCAGCCCTGCAGCAAAAGCAGTATGGAGTTTATCTGTGAGGAATCACACTATGAACAAAGGCATTTCAGCTACGGAGACAATGAATGTTTCTTTGGATCTATGCGACAAATAGCTAGAATTATAAATGTTAATTTTACTCCCAGGCCACCGTAGCTCATGAAGACAAATCTTTTTGTCCATTTTGTGCAGATAAGTAAGTCCAGGAATACAACTCAATTCTTCTCTTAGTTGTCTTAAAGAGAACAAACTTGTAAAGAAATCACACCTTGAGGTGGACTGTGTGTTTGCTGCTTTCATTTAAAATCAATGAAGATGCAAAGTGATCCATTCTCCCATCTATTTATACCAGTTCTGTATAGTAAACTGAATGCCTCAATATTGCTTTTCACATTTGCTAGAGAGCCAAATTGCCATCTGATGTATCCGTGGTTCTCAAGCAAACTGCAGGGATCTTTATCCATCCAACATCTTTGCATTCTTTTGTTTTGGAGTCATACTTCTGCTGTTGGATAAGATGCCAAAAGGGTCACAGATGACACAAGAAGGCAAAGAAACACACTTAAAGACGCATGAGGAACATATTTTGAGTTAGACATGGACCGTGTGGTTGAATTTACAACGAAACAATGATTTGACATTTTGTGAAAAAAAACACTATCTACACATCTTGATATAAGGTGTTACCTAATGGCTTTAGAGGTGCTGGTGGGCTGATTTTTTAATCTTTGGACAGAGCCTGGCTAGCTGTTTCCAATGCTTTCAGTTGTTATGCTAAACTAACCATCTCCTGCCTGGCTGTACCATATTTAGGAAACAGATGTGAGTGATAACAATCTCATCCAAATCTCAGCAAGAAAGTGATTTTTCTGACCACTGGGGGCCAACGGAAGGAGGCTGTAAACACAAGATGATATGGCTAGCAAACAGTTTCCTATTAACACATCTTGCAAATCAGGAGCAACATCAGCATTTATTTGGAGTTGTGTTTCTGGCATCCGATATTCACTTCCCCTTTAGCTCTCTTTTTCATATAAAATTACCTGTGGAGTTCCCCAGGGCTCCATTCTGGGGCCCTCTTCTGTTTAACATCTACATGCTTCCATTGGTTCAGATTATGAAAATCAACAAAATATGTTTTCTTAATTATGCAGATAACACAAATATCACATAGCCATATAGTCACATGTAAGCGCTGAGTAAGTGCATCATTGTTTTTGGAGCCCAGGAAAAACGATTCAAAGTCAGCACTTAGCTTCAATCAGCAATGTTAAAAACCACAAACCAAGCCAGAAATCTTGGTCTAGTCATAGACTCAGACCTGACTTTCAACAGCTACATTAAGATAAGTTATAAAGTCAGGTTAAGGTGACCAGACACACATGCGCACGCAGCATGTAACGTTATCGCCCTGTATCTTTATGTCTACAGCTGCTTTTATCTGGATCAAACCATACAGTCTATGTCAAACAGACATAACATATAAATGAACATCACTTTATGTCCGTGGTAATAGCAAAGGTATGTCTTTGTGAAACTTTAACGGTATTTAACACATAAAATGCATTTTTCTACTTGCTAGAAAGTGAGTGCAGCCTCTTATTGACTGAAAGGTAGTTTCTGCCTCGAAATGACTTGATTTCATTCAGAAGAGTTATATTTAGTTTTAAAACCGAAATTGCCCCCCTTTTTAATTTAATATATAAGAACATTACATTTTTTAATGACATACTGACCACCAAACCAAAAATGTAATTTCAGAAATCTGGTCACCTTATGTCAGGTGAAACAAAACATCGTAAACATGGTGAAGCTGCGTTCAGTTTTTATGCACCGTTTATCTGGAACAAACTCCCAGAAAACTGCAGGTCTGCTGCATCTCTCAGCTCTTTTAAATCAAGGCTGAAGACTTTTCTTTATAAAACTGCTTTTTATTCAATCAAAATGAAGGCTTTTGATTAATATCTTACACTGCATTGTAACTTTTACTATCCTGTTTCATCTTGTTTTAATTTTCTATGTAACATTTTAATTGTATTTAAATGTATTTTATATTGTCCTATGTTGCTTTAATGTTATATGTAAAGCACTTTGAATTGTCTGGTGTTGAAATGTGCTATACAAATAAACTTGCCTTGCCTTATCATCTCCTAAATGAAATATTTGGCTGAAAACAGCTGCCAAAAACATAAGAAAATCACTATCAGCTACCCCTTTGTTGATAGCCACTTAAAAGACACTTGACATAATCTTATTCAACTGGACTTCTGCTACATACTCAAGACTACTGCAATATAGACAGTTCAACAGACAACATCACTGTATACCTGACTGTCTCATTCTCACCATGAATATCCAGGCTTCCCATTTGTTCAGATCAGGTAAGTGGACCTTCCTGGATACCATCTTTATCTGTAGATATGAAGGAAACACAAATTTTACTTCAGAAATCTGAAAACTCTTCCTTGGCAGCTCTGGCTTAAAGGGAACTGTGCATTGTGCAATCACATCATCTACAATATAAATCAAATCATCCTTATCCAACTTTAATTGAATATGTGTCAGAGAATACACAGTAATTTAAAACGTTGCCTTTAATGTCAAATGTGAAAAGATAGATTGTCCTTGGTTCTTTTCGCTCTGCATTTCTAGACAATTTAATAAAATACTCTGCCATAAACATGAAATATAACAGGCATCATGTTTAATGTTAAATCTTTTCAGTTTCTGTACTTGAGATGTTGAAGTAAAGAAAGTGAAAGCAAGCCTAAGCAGACTCACATTTGGTCGGGTTGAGAGGTATTGACCTTGCCCCAGCACTCTTATTCCCGCTATGGTTGTGATGTGTTTGTTTGTGTGATGATCAATGCACTTATTGAACCGCACACAGCACTTATTGATCAGTGTTTCTTTTTCCTACAGTGGGCTCTGAGTGGTTTCTCCACACTGAAACTAGACATACAGTATGTCCATTAATGGATATTAAAGCTGCTTGACTGACTTAACTGAAAATGTTCGACTTTCATTCTTTTTTTTCTTCTTTAGAAATGGTTCTTTTGAGGAGGTAAAAGTTTGTTTTTTTTTCTCTGGCCCACATCTTTCCTTTTAAATCACACTAGTATTAGCAGGGTAATCTCAATGCTTGGCTAACTAATGAATACTTTCAAGGCCTCATTTTTCAAAGGTACATACACCTTTGGAGACCAGGACACCTGGGAGATTACACAGTGATGTTACGTGGGTAATATGTCTCCCTACTGGTGATTAAGTGTTACACATCCAGGATTCTTACCTGGCTGGACCATATTGCTGTTGTATCCTTTTTTCTTGTGGGAAATATCAAATAGTCAGTTCTGTGTGTTAGTGTTTGGAAACATAAGCTATTCTGAAAGATAGACTGCCTTTTATTGTCATGATTACAGAAATAAACATATACATTAATACAAAAGTATTCTTGTTGTTATGAGGACATATTTATGTACTTTACAATATAAACTGATCTAGTTCAACTACATTACAAAACTTTGGTCTCAGACAAGAGTTTCACAAAGGCAGTATTTGTTGCACCGCTATTTGTTGTATTAAATGTGCAGGTGGCTAAAAGTTTAGATGCATGTTTCTTTTCTGCATGCAGGACAACATAATTCACATAATATCAGTACAGTATGTTTACTCAGTGCTGGGCCCCATCATATTGGCAGAGTGAGAAAACACATGGGAGATGAAGTGATAGAAAAGTGAGATTGAGGGGTGACATCTTGTTGAAGCGGAAACATTGTGCAGAGTTAAGCCATCGGCATTCAAGGTCATACTTTCCCCCCCAGTACTTTAAAATACTTGACACTGGTGATGATTTTTCCAGCTGTGAGCAGGCAATGTTTGAAATGAAAAGAGAGAAATTCCATTGTGGCTCAACACGGCTGATGGATGTCAAACACTTCTCTCGTGCCAGGGAGCGTCAAGAGCGAAGCGGAACCGACACCAGCCGTGAGTGAAGCAGTTTTGATGTGACAGTTTGGCAACGACAACCTTTTCCTGGGATGTGGAATGATGCACCTGTAACTGGGAGCCGTAGCCAAATGTAACTGCTAATTCTGTGAATGGAATTCCAATTGGATTTAGACATAATCATAGTGTAGGTATCAATGCTGGCTGAGCTGGCTGTAATGCCTTGGTAACGCTATAGCTGGAGGTACAAAGTGGACAGAACAACAAAACATGGCTAAATTTTAAGACTGGAGCCTTTGATATGATATCCTGATAAACTGTTAAGACTTACTAAATAAATATTGGTTGTTTTTGGGGAGTGATCCTGATATGGGAGATTCAGTCCTCTCCATAGACATTGCTAAGAGACCAGTGAGCTCTAAACTGCCAAACATGTTCCATTACAAAGTTGTTTTCAATGATATTCTACATGTAACTCTAATTATTGTATCTGTATAGTGTCACTGCAATCTTTACTAGATAGGCAAAACCATTTTTTTTAAAAGCAGGACAGGCTGTTTTTTATTTATCTACAACAAAGATATTTAGTCACTTAAAACCAAGTGTGGGCATATTTGTGAATCAAGACACCTTAAATTTCCACACTGACAATAGCCTCGCACGAGACGAAGTGAGCCTCACCTGGAACGTTGACAAGAAGGCCGAGTTACTGGCTGCCTTCACTCAACAGGAAGTCAAACAAATATTTACATCCTGTTAGATTTGATTCCAGTTACTGAAATGCTATCAAAACAATCTATTCAGCTTAGACTATCTAACTATAACTGTTGTTTGAATCATGTTCTTGCACGGTGTCCGTCTTACCAGTTACCCTAATTCCAGCTAATGATCTGTGGCTGACTGAAAAGTGCTGTTTTTAATCAAATTCAATGCACTTTTATTTGTATATCATTACAGGAGTTCACTCAGGGCACTTTTACTATAGAGCAGGTCTAGACCATACTCTTTATAATATTAAAAGGTCATAGCTGGAACATGACTTTACCATATGCAAGGTACAAGAATGACAAAGTCGCACGCTGAGTTCTGGGCTAGACATTTCTTTCCATGCATGTGTCCAGTGGGAGACGAAGTAAACAAATCCTGTACTTGAATAATGGTACAGCTACCCTTGCCAAATATTACTCCACTAAAAGTCTTAAATATACAACTATAAGTACAAAAATACCAGCTTTTAAAAATACTTTAGTATCAACAGTAAAAAATACTATTAGTATGGTTATGTTTGCCAGGGGTTGCACACATCAAATTTAAAATTACAGTAGGCAAACTTTCCTTTTTATTAAACAATAGGTTGCCCTATCAATAATAATTCAAGTTACTCAGTGTATGTGTGTGTGTGTGTGTGTGTCCCCGTGAGTGGTGGGTGACATATTCAGATCCTTTACTTAAGTAAAATTAATACCACACAAGTAAAAGTCTTGCATTAGAAAATGTTACTAAAGTAAAGTATGTAAGTATCATCAGGAAAATGTACTTAAAGTATTAAAAGTAAAAGTACTCATTGCAGAAAAATGTCCTGTGGCTGTTAATTTCAATGTCATTCTAATAATCTTGTCATCTGTACTTGTATAAATGTTGTTTGGGTTGTTTAATTTATAACAAAAGATGTGTTTATATGTTTTGTGTGTAAAAAGCTTACTACTCAAATTTGTACTTAAGTACAGTATTTGAATAAATGTTAATTACTGTCCACCACTGCATGTGTCACACTAGCCATGTTTCCATCCAATTGTCATGCGAATTTTAAGCGCACTTGTGAAATTTCGCGAAAAAGAAATTGCAAAATGTGTGTGTTTCCATCAGCTGGTTTGGAGCGAATAAACCAGGCTTCGGCAAGCGTCGTTATGTCAGTAATTGACGTTACACATGGCTGTAATAAACAAGACGTATGGGTTCCAAACCAGAAACAAAACCAGTCGCATGAACCTGATGGCCACTGATCTGAGAAGAATGGAGAGAGGCCGAGATGCCGAGAATTGCATGCACCTCCAAATAATGCAACGCAATAATATCCTTTGTGGGGTTCATCATAGGGGATAAATGATTCTAAGTATATAGCCTATTCTATGAACGTTTAGAGTCATTAATATTTTATTACACTCAGTAGAAGTAGCCTAGCATTCACTGAGATTCAGCAAAAATATGCGGTGATAACCTCGTTTGATCAGTGTGCAGAGCACAAGCCAGAGCCGCAAGGTGCATGAAATTCTCGGCAGGCATGCAGAACTCCGCACAACCAGGCAAGACACCGACAGCAGAACGTCTTCAGATAGGGCACCACCGCTGTGTTGTTCTCTTCGGAACGAACCAGGACGTGGTGGCCTTGGAGATCGGGCAGGAAACTCCTTAGAGCCTGGAACACCGCCAACATCTCGAGACAGTTGATATGCCACTCGGATTGATGCACCTGCCAGGATCCCCTTGCAAAGCGGCCGTCCATGACCGCGGCCCAGCCCGTGAGGGAGGTGTCTGTCGAAATAACCAGCCGGCGACAAGACCCTCCCAGCACGGGCCCCTGGGACAGGAACCAAGTTTCCTTCCAAACTGATAGGGAACGAAGACACTTGCGCGTAACCCAAATCAGATGGAGAGGATTTCCCCTCGGGGAAAAACCCTTGTTCCTTAGCCACCACTGCAGGAGTCTCATGTGCAGCAGTCCAGATGGTATTACGCTGGACGCAGCTGCCAGGAGACCCAACACTCGTTGAAAGTGTTTCATAGTGATGGCGTGGCCTAACTTCACCCCTTTCACGGCAGCCAATATGGTGTCGACATGTGCCGGAGACAATTGTGCCCACATCGTTGTCGAATCCCATACAACCCCTAGGAACGTAGTCCGTTGGGTGGGCGCCAGCACGCTCTTCTTTGCGTTGAGCCTCAGCCCTAAACGCCGCAGATGAGCCAGAACGACATCTCGATGCCGAACCGCCAACTCTCGAGACTGGGCTAGGATGAGCCAGTCGTCGATGAAGTTGAAATCCGGATGCCCTGGAGCCTCAGCGGGGCCAGTGCTGCATCCATAATCTTGGTGAATGTGCGAGGGGAAGTGCCAGGCCGAATGGAAGAACCCGATACTGGTAAGCCACACCCCCGAAGGCAAACCTCAGGAACTTCCTGTGAGAAGGACGGATGGAGACCTGGAAATAGGCGTCCTTTAGATCTATCGTGACGAACCAATCCTCAGATTGGATGTGCGTCACGATGGCGGGGATGATGAGCATCTTGAACCTGAATCTCCTCAGAGACCGGTTAGAACCCGCAGATCCAAAATAGGGCACGCAGCCCTCCGTCCTTCTTGGGGACTATGAAGTACCAGCTGTAGAACCAGCGTCTCTGTCTGGGGGGGAGACACGTTCCACGGCCCCTTTCCTCAGCAGAGTACGAACTTCCTGTCCCAACACCGGACCTTGCTCCGGGCAGACCACAGTCCAAACCACCCCCTCTCTTCTGTTGAATTTGGAGGGCGGGTTTTGGACTGTAGTCGATACCCATCTATGGCAGTGCGCAGGACCCACGGAGAAATTTTCGTCAGGCTCCGCCAAGCCTCTGCAAAGTCTGCCAACGGAACCAGCCCCTCGGGACTGGTGGTCGGTGTCTCGTGTGATCTTCTGGTGGACCCCTGAAGCCCCAGAACGGCAGGGGGGAGCCGCCGAAGATCCACGGTGAGTGAGTCGGGACACCGCCTGACTGCAGACCCTCAGGGCAGGCAGTACGCCGTGGACTCGATGGTGGCAGGTGCGTCCTGAACGTGTAAACGGCGGGATAACATCACCTGTTGCCACGGCGGAGGGGACCTCGGTCGGCCTCCGGGGGGGGGGGGGGGGGGGGGGGGGGGTGCGGGAGGGGAGAAAGACTCCCCTACCCCGGTCTTCCCTGAGCTCCGTCGGGACTGGATGACGGTCCTCAGATCGCGTCTCTCAGACGGCTGAGGGTGAGAGCGCCGTCTCGCTGCCCCAGCTCCTCGGGGGGGGCCCCGAGAAGCGACACTCTGCTTCCTCTCCTCTCCGTAGGAGCTCGTAGAGGGAAGGGACCTACGCCTGGCAGCCTCAGCTGCCTTGGGTCCAGACCGGCGAGGGAGGTACTGGCGGAACGCTTCGCCCTGCGTCTAACGCTTCGTGGTTCTGCGAAGCTCCGCCAGATCTTCCTCGGAGGGACCCCCCCTCTGAACCATCTCCTGTAGCAGGTTGGCTTGGTAGGCTTGAAGCACCGTGGTGTGCAAGCTCGCACCTGCCTGGCCCGCTGCCATGTACGCCTTCCCCACAAGCGTGGATGTGGTGCGACATGGTTTGGATGGTAACGCCGGCTTCTCCAGGGAGGACGCAAGTCGAGGGGAGAGATAGCTCGCAAGCTGCCCGGGCGTGCTCCATCCCCAAACATGAGACACACATCTCATGAGAATCTCCATCCGTGATGTACCGAGGGCAAGAAAAAAAACACACCTTCTGTACATCTGGTTGCCGGACATGCTGGTAGACTTCTTCTTCAGGTAAGACATACTGCTCGTAGGACTGGAGCTTTCTTCAAACAACATACAGAGCGCCTGCTGAATAGAAAAAAGCTAATGATGAGTGTGTACAGGTGTGCTTTATACTCCTCCGGTTATTCCGTCACACCTTACCGTTCTAGCAACAAGCCAATAGGATTGGAGTGATTTCATTCACGTTCAGACCTTCTTTTCTCCTAGAGGCGTTCCCATAGTGTCGTAACCGACGCAGTTCGAGTTCCCTCGAAGGGGAACTTATTCGGAAAAAGTGTTTCCATCTCCCATTTAGCGCATTAACTATGTTTCGACAAAGGCCTCAAGCGAACCACCTCAAGCGAACCACCTCAAGCGAATGTATAAACTTTTTTGGGAAATTAATTTTTTTGTGAATTTAATTTTGCAGTTTCCATCAACCTTTTCTAATGCGATACTTTAAAATGTGCATTAAAAAACATTGATGGAAACACGGCTAGTGAAGCAGAACTCTAGCCTTTGTAGTCAGTGTTGGAGTATGATGGGATGTTGAACAAAAATGAGACCTCCAAGTTTCTTGATATCACTAATTATATGTTTTACTATATGTTCAGTTTAGAATGTAATTTTTTTACGAAACCGGTCTCACTGCCCTGTAATGGTTCACACTGTGAGGCTTTGCGAGAACTGATGAAGCAATTCAGTCTCATGTCACACTTTAATGAATTGTATTTTGATGTAAGATAAGGTCAAACACAAAACAAATGGCTGAATATAAAAGTGGTGAGATTTGAAGTAACAGACTGTGTTCTTTTTTCCCCTTGTCATGCTCTTTCCCGTAGTGTGTGTGTGTGTATAGTATCAACCTGAGTCCACACTGGCCATTTTCCACAGATGTAGTGTATGCTGTGGACAAACAGCGTGTGAAACCACAGTGTCAACACTCCAATATACTGATAGACTGAACAAATGCAGGGTCAAATAAAAAGTCACGAAGCTCACATGCCAAAAAATAATCCTGTGAAACTAGATTGTTTTGTTTTCTATCTTTAGAAAACAATTCTCTCCATTCTTCCATCTGTATTTTTTTTTCTGTTTTGATCGCATTAATCACACTTCGTGTACACTGACTGTAAACCCCTCATTGTCGTGTGCAGCAACCAGGAAATTAAATGAATCAGACATGTAAGTGAAAGTCATTTCTGTCATATTACTGTCACTGAGGGTGGATATGTTTTGACAGTAATTTGTTGCCGCAACAAGTATTCATTCACATAGCTGTTCCTCTTAAAGGCAGTTCCATCAATGTTCACTGTTGTCACTAATAAGACCAGAGACAGGTGTCAGAACTGGAATTGATTCTGTGCCATGCCTATGGCAAAACACCTGATGTGCAAAAACGGTTTCAGACATGTAAGACCACACTAGGAAAAGACCACAGTGCCCAGTCTGGTTGTTTGAATCACAAAATAAAAAATTAGTCAGCCATAGAAAAGCTTGATGTTTCCACATATAACACAACGCTAGCAAAATAAACCCCTCCTTTACTGTCTGTTTTCTCCAGTTGTGTCTGAGAAAAATAAGGCCACACTTGACAGTGAAATTTTCATTTGAAGTTTCTTTCACATTAAAGAGGAGATGGAGGTTAGAGAATTACCATCACTGTGGCATTGTTCACCTTCAAAGAGGCGGGCTAATTCCTGCTATCTTTGATGTGTCTGCAGGGTCACCATGTAGTTGGAGAGAGGAGTGAAAGGGTGACGGTCTGAGGGAGAGAGTGATGCCTCATGCTGCCTGCTAACTACAAATGAGGGCGAAGATGGTCATCTGTGCCATCATTAGCCAACATTCCTGTATCTTCCCTTTTATTGTGAGAACAAAAGACCTGGTGCTGTAAAGTACAGCTTTAATAAGGGTGGGATAATCAGCTGTGGTCTAGCCCTACTAATGGGAATATCTCAGCCAAGACTGGCAGTGAATCAAACAAATGACGTTGGTAAAAGACAAATATGGCTAAAAGTCCTTCACCCTGGCCACTGGACCACTGGATAGCATAGTGTGTTGGTTGGCAGCTCAGCAGCTACAACCAGGGAAAGTAAATGAAAACCTCCCTCTTTGCTCCTCATCTACTGGAATTAAAGTGCTCTTGAGCATTGACCAAGCCACATCCAACCTGCTTCAGTTCACTGAGTTCAGTGCTAGCATAACTACAGAACCACTGCGCTGACAAATGACAAATACTTTTTTTTTATAAAATAATTAATAGTTTTGAAAGTGAAGCTTGCATTAGAGACAGTGCGTGATGTACTGACACCAAAGTGACATTTTCCTCTTTGAAGCCCATAGTACAATTGGATAATGAGAGACTATGTAAGATTTTTGTTCCCTGAAACTCGTGTCCAACCAGGTGAGAATCTCTTCTTTGTCTGGTTTGCACTGATGAGCAAATGCAGTCAGTAAGCTAGATTGTTGCCTAGGAAGACCTTCATTTATGAGCCGTCTCCAAGCAGCAGAAAAAATACCTTTTTTGCTTTCACCTATCCCCAGGGACACAAACAGGTGTGTGAGTGAAATAATTATGCATGGCATGTTTGCTCTAAAGTCTCCTGCACAGCTTTGGTTTGCCGTGACTTCAGTGATGAAGATATAAATATAACTGAGCTTACCATGGCGACACTTATTGCTTCCTGTTTTAAAGCAGTGTCAAAATGAAATCAAGCATAAAACCACCATGTACAATTGTGTGTGTATTCTGGCCACACAATCAACCACCTACTGAAATTTTAACAATGAATGATTTTGTCATGTTGGTAGTAAACTGAATGCCCCCAGACCAACCAAGATTCAAAAACCTACAGGTATTTAGGCCATGCAGGAGTTTAAGCAGCTGCAAACTAACGTTAGCTAGATTTTCAGCAGGATTCATACACATTTTTACCAATGAATTTCCGTGACTTTTCAATGACTTTAAACCAAATTTTCAGGACCAAACAAAAGAAAAAGAGCAGGCCCGTGTGTGCACATAATTTCTAAGGATAATGTGAATTTTCCACCTTTAGCACCCATTGACTTCTTTCCTGGATACAGCATCTGTCATTGGTGTTTGCTTGGTAACACAGAAGAGAGATGCACTGTTTGCAGCTGGTATCCTCGCCAGCATTATTAAATCTACATTTCCCTGGCAGTGTGTATTTTAGCTAGCTAATGACTCAAGCCTACCGCAAGCCAAACCCACTGCCACAGGCAACTGAGGTAGACTCAACACAAGCAAGATCGTAGGGGAATGTAGCAAAGTCTTCCATATATACAGAAATATGTTTTATAGGCTAATGACTAAGCGATAGATGTCATAAGTTTGACATTAGTCAGAGATGAGATTGGCATAGGACAAAAGCAGGAAAATAAACAAGAAAAGTGTTTCAACAAAATGTATTTGATATCGCTAAGTAGCCAGACCTTCCTTACCTTATCACTGTTGTCTTTTTGACGCATCTCTGTTGCTGTTCCCAAAACGGCTCAAGCCCCTGCAATCACATAGCATCCAGCCAGTCCTACTATGGGAGGGGGTATATCTTATGTATGGTTTAGACCTGCTCTATACAAAATGTGCCATTACATAGCATCTGTTATAAATTAGCGCTAAATATTACTAAATAAATAATACATACAGGTGGCTTTTGTTTTAGCTTGTTTGTAACAATTCGTTGTTAGCTTAACAAGTTATAACAACATCAGACAAATCCGGTGAAAACATCATCCATTTACCACTCATATCCTTCACTACACCTGCTTCACTGCCTACACCAATGACTACATCATGACTAGACAAACTCTGTTCCAGTGTTTGTCTTTATGGGCAAAACCCCATAGTTATGCATCTCACTTGTGTCAAAGCAGTATAGTTTACTTTTCATCTGGCATCACCATCAAGTCAAAATACTTTGTTAAAATTTAAACCTGTACTTTGAGTTGAGCACTAATTAGCCATGTTAGCATGCTAACATGCTAAATTAACATGACGGACATGGTAGCCTACAGTAAACATTATACCTGTTAAACACCAGTGTGTTAGCATAGTGTCAGTGTGAGCATAGTATTTACATCAAAGCACTGCTAGGATAGACTCACAGACGCTAACATGGCTGTAGAATCCCAAAGGCAGCGGCTCATCTTATTCACTGTATGGATGCATGTGTAGCATTTATATATTTTATTATGCCATGTTACTGGAAATGTTGAATAAACAAGGGTTCAAGGTGCTTTGATGACCACGAGCAGCCCGGAGGAGTCAGAAGAAAAACATATTTAATCAGTGGAAAGGAAAGAGCAAACAGAACGAATGCCATTGAAGATATTTCTGAGAACAATGACAAAGTAGATTTACAAAGAACATGTTACACCAGATAAAAAACGCCTACAGAAACTCCAGCTTTCTCCCTCACTAATACATGCAGCATAGCAATATAGTATTGACAAAGCTGAGTCAATGTGTGCATTATTATGCTAACGAAGAAAAGTGTAAAAATGTGCAACATTTTACCGTCATAAGACTCTCAACATGCTCCAATGACGTAAAACTGTCCTACTCCAACATCTATATTACCTGAAGTAAGAAAAATGGTTCCATTTATTCACAATAACCTTGAACATAGAAAGAAATAAGTGTTTAACAAAACACATTTATCCTCTTGCTTCTGATCTATGCAGAGCATAAACAAAGCAGCAATGACTGCCTAACACACATCACTCACATTACCACTTGAAAGAATTTAAGAGAGTAATAGTAGGAGCTTTTGCATATGACCTTGTGGAGTGTTTTGGTAGGAGACAGAAAGGTGCTTCTCCAAACATGCATCTAATCAGACAGCTTGATTAAACCCGTGCAGACCCCCTGTTGCATGAGGGCTTTGCAGCTTACGTGTGTGAGCGTACACTCCTTTAAGAATCACTTATCATGGTAAATGAGTGTCAGTCAAGGTCTGACGTGCACTACATAGGTACAGCATCTGTCGCAGGTAAAGGATCCACAAAGCATTTCCTGTGTCTTTTGGACATTTGGGCAGGATGTGAGGAGGAAAGGAGGGTTTTTTTCAAGGTGTCAAAAAATATTTCACTGGTATGTTTTTTTCATTAAGTAAACTAATGAGCTGTTTTTTTAATGGAAAAAATACCAAATTTGTCAAATGTTTGGACCCCATTGTTGAATAGGTGTCCGTCTATGATGATATAAAGAATTAGCTAATGGGGTGAAAAAGTGTCTTTCCATTTCACTGTGTCACTGATGCTTCAGATCAACCCACAGTGTATACAGTATCAGCTAATTAACTTCCCTTTCTGGCCTCACTCATTGCTCCCACACCCCGTCAGTCTCTATTTTTCCCCTCCACCACCAGTCCTCCTCACACTCTCTGTCTTCCTTTTTCACTCACGTTTTCCATCTTTGGTAATTTGGCCCAAGTTCATCTTGTCACCTAACGGATTCCTCAGCAAAGTGAAAAATGACATTTTGGGTCAGGGACTTCAAGGATGGTCAAGTTAATGAATGGCCACCAGATGGCCCTTATTAGGCTAATGTGTTCCCCCTCTCTGCAGCCCCAGCTTTCGCCTGGGGACTTAAATCGCTGTCAGCCAGTGTGCATGTGTGTGTGTGTATATCTCTGTGTCTATGTTTGTGTGTGTCTGTACCCATATGAAGTGTGGTTTAACATCCTAAGTGTGCGTGCACACGCAAGTGTGTGTTGTTGTTGTTGAGTTAAATCAGGTTAACCCGAGAGGATGGAAGGACGCAGCATCTCTGCCTTAACTCAGCGGCTCTGCATTTTGATGGGGTCAACTGTCCACTGCTGTCCCAGTCACTCCAGCACCCAGCTGACCCTAAGCCCTCCCCTTCTGACGGCCTGACACCAGCCGCCACCAATACACTCAAGTCTGAAGTTTACATGAAAAAAATAGGATTCAGAGAATGAGCAGTGAGGCTCTTTCCCCTCCAATGTGACAGCGCGTTAATTGCCTCATTTATAATCCCCGCTCATCAAAATGAATAATTGTCGTAATGCATACATCTACCACAAAGACCTTTGTTAAACTCCAGAATTATGCTAAACATGGTAATTAATTGAGTTTAATTTATTAGATTGTCGTCAGTGTATGCTGCCCCTGGGCCTTTGTGTTTCCGTAGGTGAATGTTGTAGCTACCAGGGATGAGAGCAGAGCTGTCAAAGCTATTTCAAATGAGGGCTGCCGGTACATGCTCAACAAGTTTACTGGAGGGCTCAACATATTCTCTCACCACCTGATGGGATTCTTCATTATGTAAAACTCCTTTCATACAAATTGCATCTCTTTTTTTTGTGAACAGAATTATCATGGTATTTTCCATATTGCATGTGTGTAGTGTAACTTTGTAGCATGTTCTCTTCCCATTATAAAAGGTTTTTGTTAAACTGAGTCTATGTCACTATGTGCATGACTATTTTGTCATATATTGGGATTGTAAACTTAGATTGATTTCACCCAATGAATGTGTGAATATTAGAATGGGTTAGGTAATACTGTGTCACTCCTCAGGCTCTTTGGGCTTCAGTTTTATGTCATCGTCCTCCTTTATGCTATTGGCTGGTGAATCTGGTAACCAATCACAGACCATCGGGGTGTATATAAAAGATGAGGAGCTGCACTTCTGAGCCTCTTGCCTGCTTACATCAAGAGTTAAGACTGTTTCAGGAATGATATCTAAAACCTGGAAAATAAGTTAGCATTTATTCTCTTCCGGTTCCCTCGTCTCGAAGTCAGTGGGTTTTTTGAATGGGTAAGTAAAAACCCCAATCTTGAATTTTTAGGCTTCTACATGCAAAGACGCAGTTGCTAACAAGTGGCTAAATGAGACTACAGAGGTTGTCGGGGATATTAAATGTCATCACGCCAAACAGTGCAAAAATGAAATTAGAAGTTGGAAGCTTAGTGGTGGTGATGCGACCAAGGTGCAGTTTGTTTATAGCCGTACGTTAGCATTTTACTTCTGGTGATTGCATTTACGCATCAAAAATCAAAAGTGGTGTTCATTTATAAAGATAATCTTAATAAAGAAAAGGTGCAGGTATCAAACATTTCTTTTGCCACAGAGTTTTTTTCTGCAATAATCCAAAATCCAGTGGAAAAATTTCATTTACTTTTTGTCATAGAAACAAGGGAGATACTACAAAAATATGTCATCCCTGCAGCACTCTATTTGTATAGTCAGCTATCATGTGTAGGGGTAAACCGGGGCGAAAGTAACATGAGACGAAAGTAACAAGGCGATTTTCTCTGAGCCCTGACTGCATTTGCAGTCCAAGCTGTGACAGCACCTTCAGCACGCAACCCTTGATGGAGCTGCCAAATATCGCATGATTTCGTCATCGTTTCCCGCAGCCGTCTTCGGAAAAATGTTTTCAAGCACAGCAAGTAAATTTCTGAAGCGGGACTGTTTTTTCGAATTACAAGTTGTGTCTCTCGTGTCACAGTAAGGATTAATCTACAGGTTATTTAGTGCTTTAACACACCCTGAAGTTTGTCCTGTCAGAGTTTTTCAGTATAAAAATAAATCGTGTTTATATGTCAGGAGTTCCTGTCTGCCTGACCACAAGTGTTTATTTTGTCCCGCTGCTAATGTGCTGACTTATCTGTGTGTTGCAGCAGTTATTAAAACATGTTTATGTCATATTATACCAAGAGAATATGCCAATAGCGCGGGTCAGAAAGACAGAGGTCTGATTCAGCCAGATGTTTTAGAAGGCGTTTCTGGACATCTCTATTAGAAACATTAGTCTCAGGTCAGCTGATAAAGTCGTATGGCATATGCCATGCGCTTTGTTCAGATAATGCAGGAAGATGGCAGAGATAATTGGGGAGAAGACTAGACCACAGTTACAGATCACGTTGTTAAGTCTTCTCCTTGGTCTAGGAAGGGAAGCTGTATGCTTATATTAAGAGAGCGGATGATATTTATTTTGGCCTGTCTCCTAAGGAGGTCAGTGTAGTAGGTGTCAGTAAAAAGGACTGAAAATGCAGATCACATAGCTTTTTAATTTTTATCTTAATTTTATTGTTTGTTTTCATTTTTGTCCTATCTTTCTAAATTATGCAAGATATGCAACATGCAAATATTTCCAGTGTAGGAACAGTAGTCTTATTTTATTTTAATCATGTCAGGTTCATAAATGTCCATCTTACCATTTCCCCCCTGTTTTAGGTGCACACATATATATATATATTATATATTTATAATATATCCTTAATATAATATGAAATATTCTAAACAATCCAAGTTTGGGCTGTCAGGTTACTTTTGAATCTGAATATTTAAAATAAAATTTAATTAAAATTTTTTTTTAAAGATAAAGGACAAAAGATGTTTGCAGTTACACATTAACAAGGTCACAGTCATGTTTATTTATTAAATACACGGGTAAAACAAATCTAGCTTGTATTGTAGTTTTACTTTTGTCCCAGCTGACAGGGTCGAAAGTAACAGTGTGCCACTTCTGTTTAAAGTGAAATTATACGGAAGTCGTTCTACATTTGTACAAAATACCACCTGATATTGACAGACCACACCTCTGAGTTAGTGACCACAGCAAAAATATATCTCTGTCTGAAACATTATCTATTAAAATCAGGTTTTTCTGAAAAATGGTACTTTAGCCCCTGCTCTCCCCTAATATGTGTCAGCACTGCAGAGCAAAAACAGAACAGTAATGACCCAATTACCCAGGAAGTGCTTTGAAGCCAACTTGACAAAACCATGAAATAACTTCCGGGTCCATCACGTGATCCACATTGGCCCAAAAAGACTCTTCCCCATACTTTGTGAATGAAGTGGCTGTAATATGATAATTTTCATCCCACGCGACATGACTCGATTCACCATCAGAATTTGATCCATTCGGTCCGATAACATTTAGAAAGTCTAGAAGATCTGCATGGAGGGCTAAACCGTAAGTTAGCTGGATGTCTCTGGTAATGCATTCATCCCGATTCATCCAGGTAATTTCTTTACAGCAGGAAATGGCTTTATTTGGCTGTTGACAGAGGAAGCTAAGAAGAGAAAATAGAGTGACCAAGCAAGAGGCTCCAGGACGTTGGTGAAATCAAACGATGCAAGATAGATGCTGAGATGGTATTCTTTCTGTTGGACTAGTAAGTAATATTACTGTCTTGTCTTGTGGCACTTGCTTTATGTTTGGCTATGTTAGCAAAGTTGTCACCTTGCTTTTTGATTTTGATTGTAAGTAATGTTATTGTAACAAATGTATATGTAGAAATGTCCTTTTCTATGACAGTGGTGAATTACACTCTGAAACCGTAGGAGCGCCAAATCGCACAAAAAAAACAAACCTTACATAATGTTGCTTTAACATGTATTCACTTAAAGGCTGTATAGAAGTGATATTTTGGATTTTAGGCATTTGATGTGTGTGAATGCTTTGTCATATATTGAAAATTAAAGTTACAGAAGAGATTTTGACATGTTACAGTAAGAAAAGCATGTATAATTTATGGTGGCCTTATTCCCTTTAGCTGTTCCCATTAGCTGTTTCAGTTTCAGGGTCCTGGTATTGTGCATGCTACTACTGTGTCACATTCTCATGAACCATTGTTAACTTTAAGTAACACGTGGGTTTTTCTCATTGTTTGCTGTGAATGAGGCTTATTGTACTGTACTTACTTACGCGGCCTCTTTCTTTTGTACACTTGACTCTTACTCAGTTTGCGATCACTAATAACAAGAAAACAGGTTATTAGTTTAAAAGGGAACTCTGATAAAGTCTGCCCTGGTATTAAATGCACCAGTGTAGCTAACAGATCTATGAGAAGCAAGACAGCACATAAACGAAATGCAAGTGAATGAGCAATTGATGCTTGAGCGTGGTTGCCACAGCAGACTAAATAGGGCAACAACATCATTATCCATCACGCTGAAGGTAAAAAACTGTAATAAGGGAGTAGGGTGACCTCAGGCGGAGCTGAAACTCCTCGTAGTGGTGGTGTGGCGCCATCAGTGGAGGTTGGGACATAACTGCTGACGCCACCACATTCCCAGGAATGACAAATGGGAGCTGAATACATCTGGAGGTGCTTCAGGGGACACTGGGGAATAGGCACATTGCGAATGGTACGATTGCCAGTTGAGGTTAGGAGGGAAACAGAGAGGCAAAGCAAAGAGTGAGCTTGACTCAAATACCCCAAAATAGAAGCTCTGCCTCCAACATCTCCATCATCTTCCCTCTGCAACGTAGGAGGAAATATGGGTATGCATACATAATGTAGAGAACAGTATGTGTGTATGCTATCAACAAAACTACCTCTAGCCACAGGTGTGCTATGAGCTACAGTATGGTGGTAAAGTATAATCAAATATGGCTGCAGCTTTGTGTAAAGTATGACACATATGCACATTTTATACAGCTAACAGTGGATTTGAAGCTTGGTTGTGTTAAAAAGCATCAGCACATTATTACTGTATTGCTTTTATGTATACATGCTGCAGTATGTGTAACATATTCTGAAAACTACACTGCCCTACAATTTCAAAATGCTGTAACCACGAATTTGGTCAAAATTTAGTTAAGACCAGAATCTGACTATAACTACGGAAGTCCTAAGCGGCTATCCATTCAAATGTTTAATCCTTTACTCCTGTTTTCCTGTGAATAACGGGCTAATTTAGTTGTGATCGCGAGATAACAAAACAGTAGTTTAACACAGGGGTCAGCAGGAACATTTCTAAGGTAATTTCAGTATGATTTTCATTGACACTGGTTAACTCAGTTTTTAGGGCGCAGAATTCATAGTTGCAGGATTGTGTATTCCATCTTCATGGTAGACTGTTGCTGGACTGTGTGCATCCCGGCGACTGGTCCACATCCATCAACTTATGGACTTTTTTCACAGAGGAAATTCCTGTGCTTCTCGATCAGCGGAATCCAATTAACGTTCCACATTTCCGGCTATTTCCGAACCTTTGATATATCCGTGGGTAAACTGGATTCCCCTGAATCTCTTCATAACAACTTAATAAAAACACACAAAAAAATAAAAAAAATCATTGAGAGCAGAAGTTGAATATGTAATCCTTGGATTACAAGCACTGTACCACCTGAGCTAACCAGTGGCACTGATAATGTATCTGAAATTATCGTAAAGAAACGCACCTGCCAACCCCTGTATTCAGCTATGGTTTGTTATCTCGAGATCATGAGAATATGATCTCGTTATCACGGGAAAACGGAGTAAAAAAATTTATTTTAATGTATGGCCGCTTAGGGCTTCCGTACTAAACAAACACTGACATTTGTCACTGTAGGGGGAAAAACATACTCTGACTAATTGGTTGGCTAGCAATGATTGCCTTAGCTAAAGCTAACGTACCCACTTTTTCCTGTAATTGAAAAATCTATTTTTATGCTCTAACCATCTTATTACTTGAGTTTGGTATACTACACAATATATTTAGCTACGCAGTAGAATAATAAAATAATACCACGTGAAGTAGTCCTGCTAAGCGATGGCAAGTAACTAACCAGCCTAGCTTAGCAAAGTAGCGGTAACTGTCATTTCAGTGTATGGAAGTCATGGGATATTGATGTGGTACCTTTGTCCTCTTTCTTAGGTTTTATGTCTTGTATACTGATTATAGTCATCCTAATAAGTAAAATAAAATGTTTTACAACTAATATTTTTGTTACTCAGATTGGCTAAGAGCCATAAAATGTTAAACCCTCTATTCTCTCACCTCTCTGCCTTTGCAGAGATGCAGTACAGGGCTCCAGATTAAAACAAACATGCACACAAACATACTATAAACTGCCATTTCTATGCATTGCACAAACAGTCCAGATAAATAATGGGTGTGAAGCTTCCTGGCAGCACATAAAATGATCTTATCTGGCATTTAAAGAAGATGTACTGAGGTGTAAATCCCCACATGAAAACAATTCACATGCACAGAACCAGACCAAATATTACAGAAGGGCAAATACAAGAGCAGACATTCAGGCAGTTAACATGCCAAATTAAAAATGTGATAGTAATGTAGATAATTGATCTTTTAGGCAAATGGCATGCCACATTGCCTGTCTGTAGTAGTTGTTTCAGCAGTGAAGATCCTGTAACACAAGGTTTATCATGTTGGAAAAAAATCCTCCCGTTCCCACTTCAATAATAAAAGGCATGATGAGATAATGCAGTTGGAACAGAGTGGCAAATGAAATGTAACTGAGACAGCAGGCTACCATACAGAGTGATAGATTCCCACATCTCCTCTGCCAGTTTGGAGTGGATCAGTGTGAGCTCTGGCCTTCCGAACAAACCACAGGGGAGGGAAGAATTCCAGGATCTCCTGGACATGTTGAAGTACCTGGGCTGTGTTGAAATTTCACTTGAGCACAAGTCAAAATACTGGCTTAAAAATCTACTGGAGTAAAAATAAAAGGGCAGTTGAAGTTAATTTAGGTTGCTTCAAAGTTAGATTTCCACAACTAACATCACATATTCTGTGTCACAGCGGTGCCTTAAAGCAATATCACATTTATATTAAGGTAAATATTCAAATCTAGCACACCATGTTTTCAAGGCTGCACCAGTGGATTAAATGGAAAATTCTAGGTGCCTTTTTTAATGTACATTTGTCAATAATTCAGCATGACATATTTGGTACATTTAGAAACTTTGGGATACTGACTACATGTTTAAATAAAGTTCTCTGGGTTTGAAGTGTTGAAGCTTTAATTGTTCAGCAAAAGCAACTAAGGCCAAATTTGCATTTAAATTACAAAACTTCAAAGTCATGAACAATATTAAACATGAATCAACACAATTCATCTGAAACAATGATGGCAGAGAGTGCAATACTTTAAAACTTACATCCCAAATACACTGTTTTTGTCTTATCTTTATATACCGCATCATACTTACCCTGGGTGTTTATATTTCTGTAGAAAATCACTTGCTATATGTTACATAAAGGAAACTGACTGTTAGGGTGTTTTCTTTTCCCTTATTGTTTGGCACTGATGAAAAGTTGCAGCTATTCTTAATACCTCTTCAAAATGCCTGGGACGAACCATTCCGCTTCTCCAGATTGCGTCACTATGTGACATATTGCGCATGTGCACAAATGACTTTGCAAATATATAATATAATTTGCAAATATTCCAGCTCTTGTCTTCTGAATTTTGTTCCTGCACATGCACAAATAGTTTTCTGTGAATACCTTGTGCATGTGCACACAATTTGAATCCAGCGCATGAATGGCAGACTCTGCCACTGACAATGCAAACTACTGTATACTGTAGAGAGGTAACTAATGAATGTACACATTTAATGGTTACAGCAGAATAATGCCAGCCATAAAAGCATCATTATGTGTCGGCATACTATTGATGTTCATGACATGACATGTCTCACTGAGTATTGTACAGTTTTGTGAAAATTTACAGTCATGCATTTGAATAATAGAGCTGATAGTGTTCTGCGAAAGTTGTGTAATGGCAATGCTTGTAATGATACAACATAATACAGACTATAAATTATCATTACATTATGTATTATTACAACTTTCAGACCAATTTCTTCCAGCTACAGGTATGAGGTACAGGTATCACAAGGATGACACACACACCTACACTCGTTTTTCTTCTCCTTTTTTTTTATCAATTTATGCACTGAGAAAAAAAAGTGTGGAACATACAGGGTGTCTTCACACCCAAGTATTTATTTACAGCATAGACAGAATATAACTGCTGCAAGTATCAACTATACATGTGACTCCTGTTAAGATGCTTTTGTCAAGCCGGTTGTGTATTTCAGTGCATTTAGGCTGGAATGTACCTGGAATGACCTTGAAGGAAGGACAACACTGTGAAGAATTGAGGCTCTATTTACCCTCTCGAGAAAATAGGAGCAGAATTTGTTAAAAATTGCAAATAGGTGGTTAAATAAAATTTGGAGCAAGCCTTTCAGCAAATTAAAGGATACATTTTCAACTGCTTTATAATGCTGATTATTATTGAAGGCAATGTTTGTGCCACCATCTGTTACTAGTGTGTGCATGGGGGCCGCAAATTCTGTACAGCTTGTGTGTGTTTGTTGTTTGTTTGGATGTGTGAATTTGAAAGAAAAAAAAAGAGTCTACAACGGAGAACTGCAGCTCTATAACTGCACTATAGTATGCCTTCATTTCATGCAGGTGCCAGTTGGAATAAATGCAATCACCATGCACACACTTCGCTTCTGAGAAATGGCAAGCCATGTCAACATGCACACAGGGCCGCCAGTTAACTACAGTATAAGGGCTAGTTCCCCTTGAATCAACACTCCATGACTACATAACTATGTATGAGAACAAAGTAAAGCCTAGAATAATATAGCTTCAACCTGTAAAGAAAGATGGCCATAACAGCCGATACAGGAGTGTTTGGGTGTGTATGTGTGGCTCTGAATGGGCAAGTGTGTGTAGGCGCGTGTGTTTTATGGTGATGAGCTGTCTTGAGTGTGTTCCATAGACAGCACCTCAGTGTTTATGCAGTGCTGTCTCCAGGAAAACATGGGGGGGTGGGGGTGGGGGGGGCGCTTGATATTTACACACAGCAGCCATAACGTCTGGCAATGATGATGGCTCCCTCATGGCCCCAAAAGACAGCAAAAAAAACAGAAAGCATGAGCGAGACAGAGTGAGAAATAGACTGGGATATATGGAGTGCAGTCGAAGAAGTCAAAACATGGCAGCTTATATGAGATACAGGGATTTGGAAAGGGAGATGGAAGGAGAGGTAGACAAATGACTGCAGTGTGTAACACTGTAGATATTAGAGATTGCTTGGACCAGAGTCTAGGTTCGGAGGAGCAGTTCATAACTAGACCTCAGTAATAACAGTCCACAGAGCAAGAAGTAAGTTTGAACTGCCGGCCTATTTATATATGAGTTAGTAGTAGATATCCACAGTCTGGCACCAAGTCACACACATCATATACACAAAAAGAAACATACACTAAATTTCTTGGGAATATTCCACATTAATAATGCCCAGATCTCAGGAAATGTGTTATTCCTCCTATTTTTACCTCTCTTTGGTTTGGGTTAACGCCGATTGTTGCAAATTCGCATCACACCTCTTCCTTTCAGGCAGAATAATTTGCATCTTACCTAATTTTTTTTAATTGTAAATAAATTCAGGCATCAAGGGGTTAAACCTGGTTGAGTTAAGAGTAATTTCCAACTTAGGGTCCTTTAAGTTGTTATTTAGTTCCTCAGTTTCTTATTGAGTTAAGAAAACTCTCTAAGTTTTAATTTTATTAGTTAGTAAGGCCTGGTTTAAGAGTTTTCGTTTCACCTACTCTTTAGTTCACTTAACCAATACGTTTTTGTTTTTGTTTTTTCAGTTTACAGTAACAACAAAAACATTTCAATTGCAACATTTGCATCACCAATTCGGAAGGCTAAACTTGACCATGCCTGTTGCATGTAGCTTTTCAATTCTTTCACACAAATAAAACCACAAAATACACAACATAATTCACACTTTCTTAGTTTAGCTACTGGCACTTCAGGCTTAACCTTACATTCAGCTCGGGAAAAAAACAAGGAAATGCATGCTAATTTACACGTTGTAAATAGCAGCCTTTACTCACCAAATCCTTGTTCAAAGCAACTAAAACAGAATCCAGCGATGTGGACAAAAAGAAAACCAAAATCCTCCAAAAAATGGAAAAGAAATCAGGTTTTACAGTCTTCAAAACTTGTTTTTTTTTACTGTTATCTGATTCTCTCCTCCCTTGTTTTCAGTCTTATCTGTTGTTTACTTCTAGGTCTACTGCTCTGTTTTTCCTCTCTCCCCAGCAAGTGGCGCTAGAGTCACTCTGATTGGCTGTTACCGCTGCACTTCTTAAAGGAGTAGCAAATAAAATAAACTAACAAGAATTGTTGACTTAATGCCTAATGTCATTTGTTTGTTTACATATACATTTATTGTTTACCCTTTTATTGGTCTGTAGGTAGTATTAACCTGTGTTACAAGTGCAAAACTGAAACAAGACAGAAGTTCAATCAACTGAGCAGGTCACTTTCTTTCAGTGGTTCTTACTGGTGTTTTTGCATGTTCTAGGCAGTCCTGATGTATAAATACATAAGGTTTATACTGTAGTTAACTGGCGGTCTTCAACAGGGTACCGTAAGTATTAGATTGATTTACTACCTGCAAGGCATCCTTTGGTTTTTATTAATTCTACAATGGAAGAAGATCAGCTTCCAAAGACCCAGCAGGGCAAATACAAATAAGAAACCAACATATGTTGCAGAATCTCTTCCTTGTTGATACTCTGAAGTACTGAGGCGCGTGCCATATTCACAAAGCTGTGTTTTCACACATTTTCATTTTACTTCACAAGTTTTCAGGGTGACCTCTTGCTTTAGTTTGACTTCAGGTTTGATCTCAGACAGCATTACTTTTAAATGCTGCCCTTTTCGGCACTGATCTAAATGTACTGGTATGATCTGAAATGGCTACCTGGTGGGAGGTGGGAAATCAATTTAAAAATGTATCTTTAGCAAAATACGGCATACTTTTTGATTTTATTGGTAAAGCCTGGGGCTGCAGACAAAGGTCTCAAACATCCACGTGAAGAGAAAATCTATATTCTTTGGAGAACAGCAGGAATGTGTTAAATTTTGAAATTGACTATTACAACATAAAGTTTGAAAAATACAAAGTTTACACACATTTACTTATCCTTCAGGTTGTACTGATGATACAGGTTGCACTGCCTCTGCAGCAGGTGTAACTGAGTTTAGCCAGACACCACTGTAACTGGCTTGTTAAACAAACCCCTTGACTTTGCGTTGTGTTTTGTTATGTTGTGTTGGCTAGAGGGACGATGGACGAGAACCTTGTGTCTATTTCTGTGTTGCCGTTTACTACTTACTTACTTTACTACTTACTTACTGGCCAGGAACAGCATAAATACATATAGCACACTCTGGGCATGTCTCTCATGAACTGGCTGGGTTTCACAGCATTTACCCAGTGGTGGAAGAAGTATTTAGATGATTTATATATGTTGATAATTTGCATTTATAGTTGTAATCTAGTAACTAAAACGGTCAAAATAAATATTGTGGAGTAAAAAGTAAAATATCTGAGGTACTTGTACTTTACTAAACCACAGTATGTCAATAAATGTACATTCCACTTCTGCATTTAGGGACTGGGAGACGGCGCCCGTGAGCCACTGAACCTACACTACAGAATCTGTTACATAGGCAGTTTAAGTAAATATACTTTGACACACTTTTCCACTCTGTGCATGGGACTCTCTGATTGGGGAACAACATGACTATAACTATCACCCTCCCCTCCTGTTATACTATTAGTGACAAGAGTTTCTCCTCTTATCAGTCTCAACAACAGTGAGCTGTGAAAATCTTTGCTCATCTTCAAATCAGAGAGTATCAGAGAGACTGCAGCAGTCCAGAAACTTGGGCTTAACAATCTCTTAGTGCTGTGAAGAAGGCTGATGTCACCCTCTCACCAGCCATCTGTCACACTGGTGGTCCAACCTCAGCTGGAAGTGGACTGGCAGTGGATCCAGACTGACCCGGCCAAGGCCAAGGCCGCCTGGTGGGTATTTAGTACAGCGTCTCTCTCCGCCCCTGCAGTGCCATCAGCACTGGCTGCTACAGCCCAGCACCTCTCATCCTTTTGGTGTCCGAGCCTCAGTCTAGCTGCAGCAACGGCAGATAACCGGGCACCAGATGGCCAAGGAGACCACCACCCACACACACACACACGCACACACGCACAAGCATGCACAATCATTTTTACAAAAAAGCTACAGTCAGCATCAACATATGGTCTGTGTCTTGTACACACTTGTACAACTGTTCACTGCATGGTTTCACACACCCACAGTACTGTTAGCATTCACCTTTTTTGCAATCATTTTAGCTTGCTATAATTAGAAGTTTGGTTTACTAAGGTTCATTATTATCAGCGTGATAACATCACAAGACACAAGACCCACCGTTATCCCCACATTCATTCACACCTATTAGCCAATGAACTAGTGAGAAACAGCACCCCACTGGCTGCAGGTTTATATAAGTCCTGTGGAGGGAACAGCGACACAAACACGGCAGTAACACCATGGCAGCCATTTAATGAGCACTACTATACTTTAAGGACCAAGTCCTAATTTTAGTCAGAAAGTCACTTCTGGGCAAGCTGAGCTAACAGAGATGAGACTGACCAGGATCAGGGCCAGAGCCTGAATGACACGTTTGATTTACTGACGAGAGTTAGCAATTATACACAGTGTTTTCCCGTAGGTACTTGTGTGTTCTGTTTGCACATTGAGGAATTAAACATTAAAAATCCCAACCTTGATTTTATTAATTATTAGAGTCCATATTACAATTGGAATATGAATGAGCTGTTTAGAGGTTGCTTTCCAGGTTGAAAATGTCTATTAAGTAGCGATATGGTTCCAAATGAAAGCATTCATTCATTGGAATATATTATTTGAAAGTTAAAATCCTCATAATAAACTGACTCATTTATCTCTTTCATTATTAAATGTGGCACCCTGCACAATATGAAGCTCAGTATAAGTTCATCAGTTAATCAGGAAGACTATCTCCGTGCCTCATTTATTCACAATGATCTCGAACCAAATCTGTTCTCTCCCTATGCCGCCATCTAATTCAATTTACTGCTAATTCAGTAACAATAATTGAAATACATTTTATACTGATTGCATGGTTCATCTTAGTTGGTTTATGTTGTCGTCACCTCTTTGGTGGTGGAAGAAGCATTGAAATCCTTTCCTAAAGTGGTAGATCACACAGATTGAAAATACATGTAGTAAATGCACTGCATACAAAATCTTACTTAATAGCAGGTAATATTATCAGCAAAATGTACTTAGAGAATCCAAAGTAAAAAAAGTCCAACTCATAATGCAGCAAATTGGTCCATGTCGAAGTTAAATTGTTATACATATTAGATTATTAGATCATTATTACAGACATTTTACTGTGCATGAAGCATTTTATGTTGTATCAGATTGAGGTGCCGCTAATGGAATCATGTTTTTTGTATGTTAAGCCCACCTTGTCTGTAAAGTGTGTTTAACTTGTTATTTCAATTGGATCTTTGAGTGTCACAGTGTAGAATGATGTATAGGTAGAGTTTGACACTAGAAGGTTGGAAAGTTTCTCTGCGCTTACCTTAAATGGTTTAAGACGTCTGAGTACGAGTAGGATTTTGTGACATCACAGCTAGCTTGGAGGCTAATCTTGGTTCAGTATGCAACTTCTATGAGTGTGACATAGAAACCTCCAGTGCACATACACACACTGAATGACGTTTTCAGTAAAGATGGGGACATCTTAACCCATCATCACTAGAATCTATGAATATGTTATGTAAATATTTTTTCGTTTAAAGAGTTAAGTTTTTAAATAAGAGTAGAATTTTTTTATTTGACTTTTATTGTGGAAAAAACTAATGGGATACAAAATTATTTAAAGTATTTATTTATTGTCTTAAAACCAATCTGGAGGGGATCTTTAATCTGTAAACTAACTATATCTGTAGCTGTTCAAAAATGGAGTGGAGTAAAACTACAATAAAAAATTTTGTGAAGTGTTAATTAAAATTGTGAGGTACCTTATGTACAGAATGTCCACTTTCTGCTTCTGAAGTGGTGAAATGTAACTAAGTATACTGTACTTAATGTTTCAGCATCTAAACCTAAATCTATTTGCCAACAGACTCATCAGATCCCACTGCTTAACCTCTGAAAACTAAATATTTCACGATTCAGACTGATTTAAGTTAATGTGTTAAAATCATTATTTGAATCTCACTTAAACATGTTTTACGTATATGCATGTTTTTCGATTGTTCCTCTGTAAGAAAGTTGCAGTACATTTGATTAAACCCACATTATTGCTTGTTGAAAATCTGCATTAATGCGGGATGTGAAATCACAACACATTCGAAGAAGCTATGTATATCTTTATTGTGTGCTATGTACATATTTTACAGTATGGTACAGCAAGAATACACAGTAATGCTACACAGTCTAGATTGCACAGTTATAGAGTCAGGCCACAGCGGTCGGGTACCGTGATTATGATGAGACATACCATTGGAGTGTACAGCATGCATCTTTGGCTTCATAGGGATAACAAAACATTGACATGGGACAGGAACACAGTGGATGCAATCTTCAGCCAAGAGTGAGCAAAATAACTCATTTGTCAGTGATTCATTGGCTTAAATGGATTTTCAACCCAGAAAGAAAGAAGTATTATATATCTTCATGTATGGTATTATGTCTCTGTAAATGCATTCGTATATTCGGATCTGTAAATGTTATTACAGAACTGTCCTCCAGTGTTGGTTAGGAGATTGTATCCTAAGACCCCTGCTGGGTTAAGACTTGCCCAGTACTGAATCCTGTCAAAAGGTATTTCCACATGGTGTGTGCCTATATGGACATAATCTGTGCACACATTGTGTGTGAGATGATGACAGTGGTGAGAGCGAACTCATCCTCTAATTGGCATAATTTCTCTCAGCCTATTAATTTGTGGTAAAATTAAACTAGTCCTCATTTTGCAGAGGGTTGTTTATCAAGAGTCAGACCGCCTCTCTCCCTCCTCTCCTGATAATACTGAATCTTCCATTCTCCTCCCGCCAACATACAGCAACCGCAGTTACAGCCTACAGAGCGTCGGGTGAGAATACAGAGAGAAACCGAGAAGACAGAGATTGGATTAAAGATAGATGGGGAAAGAGAGCAGTAAAGAGAGAGCCAGGGAGAGAGAAGGGAAGTGACAAGGTGAGAGAGAGCGAGAGAGAGGGGAGCCGACAGAGAGATGGATGCAGCAGGGTCGCTGAGGTGAGGAGATGGTGTAATGATTAGATCACAGATACCCTTGAGCCTTCCTCCTGTCCCTCCCGCACACAAAAAAAATAAAAAATAAAATCTGGAAGCGTACTCGGGAGGGGAAGAAGGCCTGCAGTTGTAAATGGCCCCGCTGTCAGAGTGCATCTGGGCGGAGGAGGAGTGCGGGAGTGGATTACCGGAGTCTGCGATTAGAGCAGCCTACTCTGCCTCTCCACTTCTCCCAAGACGGGAGAGAAGCTTGCACTGGATCGCATTTGTGCCGCCAAAGACTTCCTAAAGATGTTATAAACATAATGTTGGACTGTTCAGAGACTGCACATCTTTTAGGAAGCAGGAGGGGAGGAGAAATATCATCCTGCAGGTTCTTACTGGAAATTAAGTTCCTGGAATATCAGGAAAGTCAAAGAAAGTCGGGGAATGTGATAACATCTGATAAAAGCCAGGGGCTGCACAGACACAATCCAACTTATTTTAGAAATAATCTCATGTTGAATGCAGTGAATGCTATGTAATCTACCTGCAGCATTAATCATGCCTGTCCACTTCATTAGAAAAACAGTTTAGTGTATTTTGATCCTTTTGGTTTTGTCTTGGAGGTGTCCTCTTTCCCTCTGAGTCACAACAACAAGTCTGAGGCTGATGCTAATTGCTTCCTTAAATATTCTTCACCGCCTAATCAGATGATGTCATCTCCAAACTTTAGCAAGTTGAAGGTGACTGCTTGGAGAGGAGATGTGTTTAGGATGCTTCCATCTAGTGGTCGCTTAATGACACTGTTGATAATACAAAATTATAAAAAAAAAAAGGGAGATGTCACAAAGCAAAAAAACAAAAACATTATTATGACCCTCTTGTCACATTTGTGCAGCCCTGTAGTTAAACAATCTGACTGAGAACAGAAAATAAATGTGTCATACATATCCTAATGGCATGGAGTGGCAGGGGGTTATTAGTGATCATAATGGCTCCATTAAGTGCATACAAAAGGATATCTTTACAATGAATTCTTACTTTGATTCACAAAATATATTTCTGACATAATACGCAATGGCATCGACACAATGACGACATGACAGGGGAGGATAATAGCTTTGAATGGAAGCAAGCAATGCCCTGAGGGCTGTTGTGGCTGGGTAGACACGCTCTTCTCCATCTTAACAACAACTCCAATATTAGCTCTGAAAAGATGTGACTTAATTAAATGCCTGATCGAGTGTTTCACTATGTTTCCACTTAAATGGTCAACTAGAGAATGCTGCCTCTTAGTAAACTATCCCATTATGTGTTTCAGTGACATGTATTGTATTGCATTGTATGTACATCGCATGTTACATAAATAGTTTTCCTTAACATAAAAAGAGAGGGTTGATTTTTAAAATGCCACTGCGTAGGTGTGTGTAACTGTGTGAAAGTCTGCATTTGAGGAGTGAGGAGGAACATAGCCAAAGAACAACTTCAAATGGAAGAAATTAAAGGACTAGTTGAAGGTAACGTTTTGACCATCTTCATAGAAATGACTGGATCATAGTTGGATGGCCGTGTGACTGACAAGTCCAGAGAGTTTGCCTGCCTTCTGCCAACAGAAATCACCAACCACAAATTAAGTGAAAATGTCAATATGTTGATATTTTAAACAAAGAAGAATTTTTGGTTGTTTGTTTTTCAGCAAATAAACAATCTATAAAAGAGGGGATCAACATCCTGGCTGCAATTAAAACATTAAAACTGCTGGGGGAGTTTTTGGCCTCACCTCCAGACATAAGTTGATCACTATTTTGGATCAGTGTACACTGCCTTCTTATTCTGTCTGTGACTACATATTGCCGTGTGTTAACATAACGAGTGTGTGCGCAAGCGTGTTTTGCTGTAAAGGTATTTATTCCCTCAAATGTGGGAAAATCCTTTTTCACTGTGGATTAAGAAGACAGTGTGCATAATGTATACAGGGAGTGAGGGTGGAACACAGAAAGGGTGAGGGGGTGGGGTGGCAGTTAGCAAGAAGATGTGAGCAGTGGAAAAAGGTTTTTAAAAGTTGACATCAGTTCTTTTGCACTGAAGTGGTAATACGTAAATACCTTTTTAAAATTGGGTGTTTTTCTTTTTCAAAACAGTTTTTCCTGCACAAACTGTATACTTGTGTGGAAACAGTGTGCATAATGTATACAGGGAATGAAGGTGGAACACAGAAAGGGTGGGGAGTGGCAGTTATCAAAAAGATATAAGCAGTGGAAAAAGGTTCTAAAAGTTGACATCAGGTCTTTTGCACTGAAGTGTTACATACATAAATACATTTTTTCTTGCCAAAACAGTTTTTCTGCACAAATTGTATTCTTCAGTGGCAAAAACCTCTAAACAAGCAGTTACAGCAGAAGACACTTAGTCTCCACAAACACTTAGGAAGATGATGATAAAACATTTTAAGCATAATCTGGTGTAAAATGTTGTAGAAGTACAAATCTAAAGAGCCAGCTTCGCATAGACTGCCAGTGCAGTGTTGCTCAATTTTGCAAGCATGTATTCAATCATCGTATCTGTAGATGATGAAACTGCAGAAACAATTCTGGAAAAAAAGCAAAGTACGTGAGACAGAACATTGGGGGAAAAATAGGTACAAAGTTGGGTTGCGTTCGTGTTTCATCTGCTTGTCTTTACTTAGTTTTTATGTTACGAGGACAGGTGGCAGCTAGATAGGGTGGCCTGTTCCCCCGACAAGCCACTAATGCCTCCAATAAGGTAAACCCTCGGCAAATTGGCTCCTGTCGACAAAGCTGCCACCGATAAGATCGGAGGATCGCTAACGGCCAAGACAACTGAAAGCATGCGAGGCTGGGCTGGAGATAAAGAGTGTAGGAGGTGGGAGCAAAATAGGAAGAACAGCAATCAATTGCTGGCAATGTGAAGCGATGCTATCCGACACCATCCCTCTCTTACATCTCCTGTAAGAGTGTGTGCACGATCATAATCTGAAGGGGTGGAGAGGTGGGTGGTGTGTGTGTGTGTCTGTGTGTGTGTGTGTGTGAATCTGGGTCATCAAGTCATCAATAGCCACCTGCATTAGTGGACCAAACACACAGCCAAGGTCAAAACTGACTAAAATCCCTTCAGAGTGAGAAGGAGATGAAAGGGGAGGAAAAACTTTACAGTGTGGGTCTTTTCCAGCTCAGATGACTCCCACAGGGGGTTGGTAGGGAGGATGGATGCTTGGATGGACGGATGGATGGATGGAAGGATGAATGAGCGTATGACTGGAAGAGTGGCATTTGAGTTTCTACTTTTGACAGATTGGCGACGGCCGACTTGGCAAGCAGAAACAGGTGGGAGTTGGGGGCTGCGGCAGGCTGGGGCAGAGAGAGAGGAAGGGAGGGAGGGGGTGAATTATGGATGGATGGATGAAGTTGGGGAGGAGGAGGGGGAGGGCGGTGTCTGGCGAGGGCTTGTGCCCTGCTGACAGGCAAGCTGCTAGTTGGTGGAGTCACTTAGCCACACAGAGTCAACCAGAACTGATGTACTGTGGCCCTTTTTCTCTCACCCAAAGGCCTCTGGGATGCTTGTAGGCAACAGGACTCCATCGAGGGCTGCTTGGCTCTGAAAAGTAACACCGGAGCAAGCAGCGGTGCAGAAGATCAGTCTCTTCCTTACTGTTATGTGGTCAGTTTGCTTGCTCCACTGCTGCCATTTTGTTCTTCATCTTACTCTTCTTCCCATGTCGGACCTTTCACTCCTCACCCTCCTCTACGTATGTGGATGGGAACCAGCCGACCTGGAGGGGGTGGGGTGGGGGTGGGGGGCGGAATAAGTAATCACTCACAAATACTTCACAGCACCAGTTGTAATTTAAAATCATTTATGGGGTACTGGCTTTCCCTCCCTTTTGCTCTTTCTACTTCAGATAGTGATTTACCAGAATGCCTTTCAACAGCCCACAGTGAAGAGCTGTAAACTCTGTGTGTGTGTGTGTGTGTGTGTGTGTGTGTGTGTGTGTGTGTGTGTGTGTGTGTGTGTGTGTGTGTGAGATAGAGCAGTTTTTTTGAATAACTAACAAAGCTCTAATTTACATTTTCCATCTTACTACTGGCAATCCTGAAGGTACCAGAATACCGAGTGTGGCCATTTTTCTTTATGCTGAGATCCAACATTGAAACTATTGGCTATTATATCAATGTTTTGCACTGTTCACATTAAAAGTATAATTAAATGACAAGGGTTTATAGATTAAATGTTCAGTTTGAGCATGGAGATTATTTTTTTAAAGGTTCAGTGTGTAAGATTTAGTGGCATCTAGTGGCGAGGATTGTGAATTGCAACCATGTGTCCAGTCTACCACTGCCCCCTAACCTTTCAAAGAGAGTAGGACAGCTACAGTGGCTGACAACAGCACAAAAGGTGTCTCTTCTAAGACAGCAGAGGGTGGCCAGTCAAGAAATGAGGGTTCTTTAGGAATATTTATTAAGAAATTATATTTACTTAATTATTCAGTAAAACCATATGTTATTGTGACTTGGCCACTGACAGAAAACATGGAAAATGTAAGCCAAGAGTGTGAAATACAGTCACTGTTTCTGCACCACAGTCCATTATAAACCACACATTAAATAAAGTTTATACAAACACTGACAAGGGAAACACATTCATTCTCTCTGTGATTATGGGCCCTCGCCAAAACAATATAATAATATCTGACCAGCGGTCAGATTATGGTGCTTTGATAGCGGCAAAAAATATAAATAAATAAATACTTTGACAGCGGTGCTGAAATAGATCTCAGTCATGGCAGCAACCGTTATTCACATAATCACTTCCTCTTTGTGGTTTTGCCTACAAAATAAAAGCGCGAGAAGCTTGTTTACTGTAATGCAGTATTGTAGTTGAACTGAGCTTTTACTTTGAAAATTTCTGAACAACATTAAAAGAGTCTGTTGCCAGCTTGACACCTCTGAAAGAGCCGTCAGAAAACGTGATTCCCCTGAATGTCCTCTGCTTGGAGATACTGGGGAATTGAAAAAGCGTCGTAGTGTAGGTTGATGGATGCGGATCAAACACCGAAACAAAAACAGTGTAGCACATGCCGTGATCCGAGAAACATTAGCTGCCGAATACATTTGTTGAAGAGAGAGAAAATAGACATTGCATGAAGGTGGGATTGATCCCTTAACCCTTGGGTTATGAGTCCGGCACCTTACCGATTGAACTAACCGAACAACATAGGGATTCAATACTATGTCTTATATTCTCATCCACAATCTAATGGTTGAAAATATTGCTCTGATGCAAAACTTATTTGCAGACCCCTGCAGTATATTATTACTACTTCTTCTAACGTACGTATTAAACATGATGATGATGAGTATCTGCACTGCCTGAATTATACCAGAAGTAGAACAAGATTGTAGTGACGAAACGCACTCTGTAGTGCTGTTTGTCCGTTTTCAGCTACTGTAGAAACATGACGGTGCAACGTGCCGAACTCCATGGAAGGGGGGACCCACAATTATGTAGATAGAAATGGCTCATTCTAAGGTAATAAAAACATAATGGTTTATTATGTAAGGTCTTTACACACCACTGAAAACATAGTTATGGATCTTATATTGCATTTCTGTTGATAGATCCTCAGAAATATTACACACTTAACCTTTAACAATAAAATTTTTTTGTGCACATCTTTTTTCTAACCTATGTGCAATCATTTACATATCCCAAAGCCTGGTACCTGAGCTGAAAAATTGTTGGGGTTACATTGCCAAAACCTTTTAATAAAAGAGATTAAGTCAGATTAAATTTAAGTCATTAAATTATATAACTCATTCTACTGTTTTTACTTACAAATATAATGGCAGTTGCTTTGTATGATTGGAATAGCCTGTTTTAAATAGTGGATAGTTCAATTTTTAAACAAAAATACATTTATGAAAACATAAAGTTCTCTGCAGCATTACTATAAACTATTAAATGAATTTCAAAGCTATCTAAAACCAACAATAAGAGCCTGCTATTCCAATGAAGTGATATTGAAAGGTTATAGTAGTATAATCCTAAAGTGTTTTATCAATTGGCAGATTCAGACACCTTTTTTTCCAGCCAGCAGTGGCGATTGTTGTTACTGGTTGAAGGCTCTAAAGAGAGTCTAACAGCTCGCTACAGACTCTAGACACAGTGTTTAGTTTTCACCAGAGCAACATCAACACACACATTAGGCTCAGTAATGTGTGGCTGTGCTGTGAGTGTGTTTTGTGAACTACTGTGGTAAATAAAAAAAGCGTTTCTCTTTTAGCGCAACACACACACACACACACACACACACACACACACACACACACACAGAGGCTGAATGTGAGTGGGAGTCAGTACTAATATTTCCCTGCATTTAGAAACCAGCATTCTCTCAATGCCGCATGCCTGATTATAAAGCGCTCTTGGTATTGGATGGGAACATTTATGCATTTCAGACATAAAAGAGCAGCAAATGAGCTCTTCCAAGTGATGATATGGGGGAACAGAAATGTTGGAAACATGTACATAACAGACTAAAGATAAAACAGACTAAATCTGAAGAGTCCCTTCCAGGTATGTGTAGACAAGAATATCCACCAAACCTTTCTTCTTCAAAAGCTCGTTTTTAGCTCTACTTAAAATGTGAATATGAGAATTTAACACGCAGAATGAAGAAACAAAATAGCATTTTTGAGTAAATCGTGCTAATGAAGGTTCTGAAACTTTTCTGCCTTGAATAAACATCAGTGAATGTAAACATGAATGCAGTGCAAAGCTACATTTCTCAGAGGTTTATCACTGTATCAAATCAGTAAAGATCACTTTCCCCATTTGGATTTGATGATGCGAGGCTATGTTTTATTGGTGTATTAAGGCTGCCACTTACCCTGCCATTTACCTCGCCCCTCCACCAGCCGTTGGCTCCTGACTTTGTGTAGATCTTAACCACGTCACCCTCCTGCAGCGAGAGCTCCCGGGTGTCGCGTGAACTGAAGTCGTACCGTGCTATCGCCACACCAATCACTTTTGGAGTAAACACTAGAAAGAGAGAGAAAGAGAGGTGGGTATTAAAAAATATATGAAATGTCGTTCACCCAAGGATCAAGAAGATGTGTTTGAAAAAAATCAAAAAACATCAGTGTCAGTGTCAACACATACACACATGTACACACACCGATAGAGATGGGTGATATTTTTTCAAACGCCCAGAAAAACCTGGGGTCTCACCATCGTTCTCCTCTCCTTGCTTTTTCTTATAAGAACATCTGTCTATTATTATTGTTATTATTGGTTGTGGTATTATCAGTAGTAGTAGTAGTAGCAGAAGTAGAATTTAGATAATAGCTTTATTAAAACGTGGCCTACTGGTCACACCAGCTCTGTAAGTAAGTTCGTAGAGATAGAGATTAGCTAGTTGTTGCTTAATGTTTACACTCCGTAACTGCCATTTGTTACTGTTTCATAGCTACTTCAACTGACTGAAAAAGCTAATGTCAGCTTGCAAGCATATGAAATAACACTAGACAAAATGCTGTTTAATAATGACATAAAGTGGGAATATTTTACATTGCATTTCACAAAAATGACCTTCAGCTATGTTAGCATGATGTCATTATAAGCTACATAAATAAAATAAAAACAAGTAATACCTATATTCACAAAAGACTGGCAACTTTTAAGGTTAATATAATGAGAGCTGAGTGTATTACCAGAACATTAAGGTTTTGTTCCAGAAGAAAGAAAACCAAGCCTTATTTGAAATCATGTTGACATTTTTAACTATACTAATTACAGCGTAGATTGCATTGAATTACATTAGCTAGTGGGACAGATGCTAGCCTGGACTTCGGCTCTCTATTTTGTTTCCCTCCAAAAATTCTTATTTTTATAAAGTTATGCTAAAGTTTGGGAATCTACAGTGACTTCCTGTTTACATAGCTTTAGCTGATTACTTTTAATTGCGCGACTCTAAATATGTCTTTTAGAAACCATTTTACAAGTCACTAAGTTTTCACTGGCCAAGTTTTAATGGTGTAATGGTGATTTAGTATGTCACTTTAGTACACTTAATTATCCCAAATGAAGACTGAGGGGTAAAAACCAAATGTTAAGTTAGAGATGATGTACACAGATATGAGCTTGCTGTTCGTTTTTTCATAGTTGCGCAGATGATCTGGTGAACAAAATATAGTGCTAAATAAGCTAATCCGTGAACTGTTTATACTACCAGTGCGTTTCATTTCAATTTCAGGGAATTACGGCCCTAAAAGTCCTTTTTATGTTGTGTAGTTTATAGCTGTATACTTTAGTGTTCTCACAGCCGCATGTGTGTGTGGGTGCGCATGGCTACACATCTTTTCTAGGAGACAGCAGTATGAGAGACAGCTGTGGAGCAAGTTAGCTAGTTACCACAGCTCCATCCACCGTGCCAGCTTTCTACCTTCTCCAAACACTGACTTGTGGGGTCAGACTGGGCTAAGTTGACAGGTGGAAATGGAATGTCAGACCTCTACAACCTGGCCGTAGGGATAGAATATCTAATATAGAGGAGCTCTGTGTATTTGGACACCTCCACCTTTACTTTGACGGACACACACAAGCAGACACACACCAAACTCAGCCACATATGCCTCGGGTAACACCTCAAACACCACTCCTTTCCCAACTATTTCTGCACATGCAAACACACATGCAAACATACACACACACACACACACACAGACACTCCCGCAAACACAGTACATACATGCATTATTAAAACAAGCAGTCCCTATTTTCCACACAGGATGACATGTGCACACAACTATGGAAGAGGTGAAATGGTGCAATGGGAAGCTAGATGGCAGATGTAAAGGCAAAGATCCAGGCGATGATGTGAATGCGCTGAGCAACAGCCAGCATGCTAAGCAGCCTTCAACATGAAAGCAAAAAGAGAGAGAGAGAAACAGAGTGTTGCAGAGACAGACAGAGAGAGAAGCGATACCTGTACCTGACCAGAAGGGAGCAGAGGAAGGAGGTACAAAGCTGTAGCCGGCAGGAGTTACAAAAGAGAGGCCGCAGAGCAATGGGGCTATGGCAAGGCGGGCCAGGCAGGGAGCGGAGAGATGCGAAAAGGGGGAGAGGGCAGGGATGGGGGATGGTAGAAGGAGAGAGAAGCAAAGGAGAAAAAAAACATGTATTTAAAAAATCCCAACTCTGAGCTGTTTTATTTCCAGAGGTATAAAGAACACAGTTGCAGTTTGATAAAGAATAAGTGACGACAGGCACACTTAATCTACACAGCCACTGGGAGCAGTTCATTTTTGCTCCTAAAGTATTTACACCATTTGGCCTAGAGTGGGCACTGTATTTAGGAATCTAAAATTTTAACTCAAACACGTAGGATCTAACTCTTGGTCTGGTCTAAAATTTCAACACTTGTGTTTAAGAATAACTGCCATTGCATGACTAAAGGTCAGAATTTCCAGTGCTAACCAAGGCTCTTACTAAACTCATATGAAACACAAAAGCTACAAAACCTAGCCATTATTCATTTACAAAATATGTGGTGCTCTAATTAAAACCATTTGAAGCATGTTGGTGATAAGTCACAACATTTATCTCAAGAATACACATTTTTTGTTCTGATGTTGGAAAACTGAGTTGAAAGGTCAAACCTTGGACAAGGTCCAGAACAAATACACACCACAACACTAAATATGGAATGATGGCACAACTTGATTCCAATTTGCCAAAGTCTCCACTTTTTCATTTAATTGGGAGGAATATGCTGTGTGCTCACAATTACAGATTCTTTTACTTTAGAAAGCCTAATTGTGCTTCTACCTTGCAAACAAGTTGAGAAATAGCCCACTGGAGGCCCACTGCATTTGTATTTCAATCTGTCTTCCAGTATTTCTAGTGGCAGAGAAAGGAGCTACAGGCATTGATCTGATTCCAACAATGTCTTTAGAGTTGGCAGTGTTAGTGCCTTACTCAGGGGAATAGAACATCTAACCCTGAAAGTATTAGTACAATAGTCTTTTTGGATACATTTGAGTATGCTGGGTTATTTTGGAATGTCAACATAGCAAGTATGGCACAAGCACAGTCAGGAGAAAATGCTGATGCTACATAGGGTTATACTCAGTAGCAGTGGTATTTCAGTAGAAAATTCAATAAAAGTAGTTGGCTAAATGGGTGCTAATACATATTTTTGTCCAAACAGCCCATTCCTGATGTAGGAATTTTTGTAGTATGTGGACATTCGAAAACTCCACGTTATATAGACAGGTGCAAGACATAGATGTGGTTAACTGTGGCTACACAGCTCCATATGTCTGCATTATAACACAGATCATGGATGGATTACTGAATGAGCCTACTGTGCACAGGTGCGGGGACCATGGACCACAGCCTCTGTTTAAACTGTAAATCCAACAGCTACAAAAAGCCATCGCAAAACTACATTTACACAGAACGACCATAAAGAGACACAGAACAACTCAAAGAGTCAAAGAATGACTACAAAGAGACACAGAATGACCACAAGGAAACAAAGAACTACCCAAAGAGACATAGAATGACTACAAAGAGACACAGGACAACACAAAAAGACAGACAACAACCACAAAGAGACCCAGAACAACCCAAAGAGACACAGAACGACCAAAAGAGACACAGAACGACCCAGAGAGACACAGAATGACCCAGAGAGACACAGAATGACCCAGAAAGACACAGAACGACTACAAAGAGACACAGATCAACCACAAAGAGAGACACAACGACTGCAAAGAGACATAGAACGACCCAAAGAGACACAGAGCGACCGCAAAAAGACAAAATCGACTACAAACAACATGCCTGCATTGTTCAGTCTGGGGGTCTTGCTCCCATGTAGGATGGGTGGGAGGCCTTGTACATATCTGTGTCCAGGAGCCCAGTATCTCATAATCTGTCCATGGCTGTAAACTAGTAACAAATAGCAGTTTTTAATTGATATCTGATCAGACTATTTTAAGTAGTTAATTTAGCTATTTTAATTATTTAGTAATTATTAATTATTATAAATATTATCGATAATGTGTAGTTTTGGTATTGGGCTTTATGTCACAAATTTTAGTCAAATGTGCACCTCGTCTTTAAAACGATGCCCCAGTCCAGCCCCCCCTTTTGAAAAGTTTCTAAACCCTCCTCTGCACAGGAGCCCACATTTCTGCCACTGGGAATAGAAATCTAATCCCCACAATGGCAGATAAATACCCAAACTTTATGAAAAATGTGCCGCTCCCAACAATACTGCTGGCAAGTTAACTGGCCTGGGTTATTGATATGCTGTAAGGAGAGCAGAGCTCCAGTGGTTTTTAAAATGAATACTAATCAGCGCACTGAGAGACAGCTCAGCAACCCCTAATGGTGTCTAGGTACGAGCAATATGAAGAGGGATTGTCCTCCGTTTCAAACAGCCACCAAGACACCAGCTGCATTTTACATGCTTCATTTTTGCAAAATCTGATTTGTGGACCACACCGGAATACACAATGCGAGCTGGCTGACTAATACAGGAGACTAACATCGAGAGTATACACATACATTGTATCATTTCACAAGAGAGTGAAGATGAGTTAAAATCCAATCAGCAGCCAAGAGTCCCACACACACAGTTGCTGAGCTTGTTCCATGGACACATTTTAATTTTTATTTTAGGTTAACATTGGTATTGTTGCCATTGTAGCTGGTGTTATGGTAGAAAAAAAACTATCAATCAATCAGTTCTGCCTTTTGCAAAGCTGTCCAAAAAACATAAAACAAAGCATAAACATTAATTAGCAGTCTTCCAGCCGTGCTCGAGGAAGATGGAAATCAAAACAAAAGAGAGGTTTAAACACGAAAGAGAGAAAATGAAGTCTGCACACCAGGCGGAGGCTGCCTACAAGACAGAATACCACACTAGAACAAAACAAATTTGGGTTGAAGCTGTCTTGACGTGTGTTTCGAAGCGGAGTTTGCGCAACAGGCCTCGTCCAGAACAACCAAACGGCTCTGTACAATCTGTTCACATTTCTCCCACTTGGAACGTGATCGTCAGCAAGCCGGGACTCCCGGCTTGTATGTACGCAGTGGCATACAGGGTTCAAATGAAATCACATTTTGCAACTGATTGCAATAAGTCATACTTTTTCCATTAACCAACTGATGGGCAATGTTGCTGTGCCTGGCTCACACTGTTTAATGCCATTTCCACTGGCATTACTTGAAACATTCAGCTTGTGTGTCGGGGAGACATGGATGTTTTACAGGGCTGACTGCTTCTTGATGTTTTTTTAAACTTATTCCCACTTGACATTATCAGCCAAGCCAATAAAGAAAATATTTTATGCTATATACATTCTTTTACCAAACAAACTCTTAAGCCTTTTTATTTTAAAAACACCTTTCATTCCAAAATGCCTATATTCATTCCTGAGTTGGCACTTGACAATGCTTAGCTGCCTTATCTATTGCTTACTTCAAACCCAAACATTATCTCATTAAAATCTTAGTTCAAAGTTAAACACCGCACATCTGGTAAAATCCTAGTCAGAAAGGAAAAACATGTCACAGGGTGTTGTGTTCTCTCTCATCCCACCCTGATAAATAACATCTCTAACACCTGACTGCTGAGCGGAGTCAGGTTAGTTAGGGTAATAACTGACAAAGTTGCACGGTTAAGGAGGAACAGCAGCTGCATGCATAAATAATCATCAATGTGCTGCGTTCCGGTACAGTTCTGCTCCTTGGAAAGTGTTGGTAATAACTGCTGCTTTGTCTTCAGGTGTTGACAAGTTTGTTCATAACAGAACAAACAGCTCTATCGTACACAGCGGGGGGGGGGGGGGGTCACATTGATGAAACTTCACCCTAACAGCTGCAAGATAGGATACAACATTCACATGAACAAAGTTTGCAGACAACTTCCTGTGGCGCTTTTGCTAACAAAGTTTAGGCTGTTTGACATGTACAACAATGTTTGCAGCAAGGTGAGCTGGCAGCTCAAATATAACAATAATACAGTTGTTTTTTTTTATCAATCTGTGATTATCACTTAGTTAAGGCTATGACGTACCTTCACGTTATGGTGTAATATTAACTACTAAACGAATTTTTACATGTTACAAACTTCAAATCATTGACACCATCAATTAAAGAAAGATTAGATGTCTTATGATGTAAGAATGACTACTTAATAAAAAAGGTGAATAACATTAAAAAGAACTGCTGTATACATGTTACTGTGTTAGTATATCCATATACTGTGTCCATCTACTCACTAGATAAGACCATAACTCCATTTATAAATGCTCTTGACTCTTAACTCGTTGAAGGTTCTACCAGATTATCTCTCTCCCCTAAAACTATAACTGATTTGATCTTCAGCAAACGTCTAGAGAGTGTTACCAAATCTAATAACATGCTTAGTGGATTCTCCAACTACTGCTTGACAGTCAAGAACAATTAACGTCAGATGGGACTGGACTGTTCTTAACGACAAATAACTACCTGGCTCTTTTAAGGCTGTGAGTTAAAGGCGTGTGTGAGAGAGTTGGGAAGGATGACAGATAAGAAAACAGAACCGGCGGCTGGAGTAGTGGTGGAAGAAATCAGAAGAGCCAGTGACAGCAGCATGTTGTGGGGTTGAAACCAAACTTAACAACGCAAGAAGCATGAATGGTCAGCAGAGTGAGAGTGTGAGATCAGACTGACTGCTTTACTGACTTGAATGATGGTAAGAGTCTGCCGATACTGATTAGCTGACTCCATGTATAACTGTCAAATGTCAATTCCACCTTCTTGAAGGAAATGATTTGCTGCTTTTCAATGTTTTATATGATAGTTAAATAAATCTATTTGATTTATTTGTGTGGAACAGTCCAAAACCCACTTTGAATACACTACCTTGGTATCTGGGAAATTGTGACTTGAGCATTTTTCAGTGTTTAATCCTTTGTCAGTAGTTTATATTGTCCAGTTGTTGCTTCATGAGTCGCTCCCATTTCTGCGTAGAAGTGTATTAATGGTGGATTGTTTCTAATATTAGTGACTGTTCAGGTGTACTCACTGTTGCTACCCGATCGGTTGAGGCGGTGCATTGCAGCGTTCTCTGGTTCCCGGTAAGGAAACTGCAGCGTGGTGTCCATACTCCTAAAACCTTCTCTCAGGGAGTGGTGTTTGTAATACTCAATCAGCTCCTGGACACACACACATAAGAAGTATACAAACACTCATTTACATTTCTGTTTACTGCATTTACTGTCACATTTCTCCTGAAAATCAGTTTGTAAAAATAGATAAATGACACGTGATAGAAACACCTCTATCAGTTACACATCTGTCAAATCTGATGAAATAGCACTATGTAAAAAAATATGTGATGCATTATAATATGTTATGAGATCGGACTATGACTGAATATACCACCACATTGGAGAGAACATTTGATCAGGTTTTCTAGCCCTATAAAATGCCACGAAAGTATGTTATTCAAATACAGTTTTGACACACACACTAGTATTCAAATATTTTACTCAAAAAACTGTTTTTAGTAAATCTGAGACACAGAAAATACAGTCCTGGCATCAATAAAACTGGTGAAGCTTTCCAATATGCAATGCACTTATCTATAATGCTGAAGCCCTCAGGCCAGTATAAACACGTCTCTAATCATGGCTATTTTTGTGCACACTGCTAAACTAAAATTCAGGTTTTGACACTTCATTAAGCGAACACGATGATTTATTTATGAATTGCAGTGGTGGAATGAAAATAAATAAATAAAAAAGGCTGAAAAGACTCACTGATATATTCCTAAACTTCTTGTTCTCTGCGATGTAGAAGCAGCCCTCCTTGGTCAGGATCTTTATGTGCTTCACGTCGTTGTTGTACCTGTGGGTCATTAAATAAGTGTAATTTCCATCTCTGATCACCGCCATCGATTGGTGGCCGGCCCTTGGCCCCTATGTGGAGAGCACGGCCATCGCCGTAATGCAAAGGGTCCCGAAGGTTTGTGAAACAAATGATTGGTGGTCAGGAGAGAATGTGCACATGTGTGTACTGGCTCCCTCCCCAATAATGTACTCATGTTTGCATTAACAGGGTGGCTGATGGGGCTCTGAGGCTGGATTAAAAGCTACCGAAGTAGGGGGCAGTCTGTCATTTATAGTGTTAGTTACATAAGTTAAATTATGTTTTAAGTTTACGTTAAAACAAGTCAACGTAGACTTTTGGAATTACATGGAACGCAAACAGCAGAAGGCAGGGGTAGGGTCTTCTTATATAACTAATTTTTTTATTCTACACATAGTGGCTTTAATCTATAAACTCTCTGTCAAGCTATCAACTACTTTCAGTACAAGTCTTCACACAACATAATCAAGCCATGTGTGCATAAATTACTTAGACAGACCTGGTATACAAAGGGGACCTGAACATAATAAGACCCAATTCCAAATTGTGATCGACCGAAAAAGACCCAAACAAAGAGAGAATTAACACAGCATGGCAGTATAATGCACCTCCGATAACTGAGCAAAAAGAGCAACCGAACATTTCTTTTTTTCCTTCACTTCAAAGTTCTCACTTCTCCTCTCCAGGTCCTAACTGACCCAATTAGAAGAAGAAGAATTTGGACACCTGGCCTGACTCTGCATCAGGCCTTGGTCACTAAGAACTGAGCTGGACTTGTCAAGTCAAAGTTTCAAAAACTAATAGTAACTTTAAAGCATCAATGCTAGAGCTAAGAGTTGCTGATTTTAATGTTAACTGAACAGTTTGATATTTTATTTTTATCTAAATAAGCTTTTGAGTTACAAGTAGGTTACATGACAAAATCAAAACCACACTTATCTGTTAAAATAAAGCTACAGCCAGCAGCCGGTCAGTCTACCAGCACTTTTAAAGCTCTGTAATTAACAACTTGTATGTTTTTTGTTTTAACTCTTCAAGAACTGAAGTGCAAAACTGACAAACGGTGGTTTTACGAGGGATTATGTAACGATTTTTACACTTGAAACAAACAAGATATCGTGTGTTAATCAGTGTGATTTAGAAGTGCTCCTAGAGCCAGGCTAGCCGTGTCCTCATGTTTCCAGTCTTTGTGCTAAGCTAAGCTAACTGTCTCCTGGCTGTAGCTTCATATTTAGCATACAGTCATGAGACTGGTATCAATCTGCTCATCTCTCTCTCTCTCTCTCTCCATCTCTCTGCAAGACAGCAAATGAGAGTATTTTCCAAAATGCTGAACAATTCTTAATACTTGACAATTTAAAATGTAACACTGTGGCTAATAAAAGTTGCAAATCTCAAACTAGTTCTCAATGTTATAAATAAACACAGAATTTAAAATTTTGAGAATCTTTTTTTAAGAGATTTAAAGAGCCAGATTTACTCTTCTACTGTGTGTGGCCACAGCTATCCAGGAAGCAGCCTCTACTTTTGGGGAATGCAGTAAATTAAAATGCTAGAGCTTTATTTGCACAGAACTGGGGGTCTCTTGGCTATTGGGCTTTACATAGAGAAACAGAGAATGAAGGAGAGTAATACTTTTTAAACATCCCACAATGCCTTTCTATTTATATTCTGATTCTGTCTTCATGAAGAGGTTTTAATAACCTTGAAGAGTCTTAGTTGTTCTCTGTTCTGTTCAGAGCATCTGTGCGCACACAAGCAATTAAGACTTCAGCACAGAAGGAAGTTGAAGGCACTGAAAGCGGTCCATTCTGCGGATTAAATGAAGTTTAAAGGAATGTTTCCGACGCTCACAGACAAGCGTGCTGGCTCCCTGTGATGGAAAGTTTTCCAGCTCAGAGACTCAACAGGAAGAGACACCTGCGTTTATACAGACGGTAGTTATCTTATGCACAGAGGTAAGTTACAAACAATGGTAGGGTCACTGACACACCAAGGTTGTGAAATGTGCTTTGTTAATTTCTCATTACCACGATTAAAATGGCAGTATTATTCAAATTATAAACGAATCAGATGGTTTTTGTGGGTTTTGAGGTCAAACCGTAAAGCGTCTGGTTTGGTCAGCTTCAGACACATCACTGTGGTTAACCACAGACTCTGCCTCAGAGGAAAAGCACATCATCCTGCAGAGGAACTATAAATCGGTGCATCAAATTGTGCAGTATAGCCTGGGACTTCCATCTAGTCAATACTGTGGTTTGGCTAAAGGCAGCTGATGAATCTAGCAGGCTGAGCGGCCGCAGAAAGACAGAATAACTGTCATGTTAAAGAGAAACAATACAATCTGATGATCGTTGTTAGGTGGACCCAAGACAAGCCCATAATTCTTACTCAATAAATATTCAAATTTACAGATTTACAGTGTTAAATTATATATAGATTATGTATAAATGTTGAGAAATTAACCTCAACCTCAAGATGATGGATATATGTTGTTATAGTTGTTCAATCTGTTGTCTAATTTATTGAAATTCATAATTTACACTATATGCTAACATTTAAAGGACAGTCCCATTATGAGTACAAAAGAGCCATTTTTACTAATGCTAATTTTTAATTTAAATCGATCCAATTATAATCAGAGGTGGTGATACTGGCACTGCCTGTGCATGTGGCTTGATAGAAATGTCAGCCTTACTTTATACTGATGGCGTACTCTGTGTACTCTCTGCTGCGATGGCGGACCAGGTAGGTGCTGTTGACCCTGTTGATGAGTTCTGCCTCCGCCTGGAGCCTCTCCATGGGCCCTGCAAACCTACAACACAACAGCCCAAAAATACATGAACTTGACCCACCTAAAATTCATTATGGAATGATACTATCGTTACTGCCTGCACACCACTGTGTGCTGTCCTTTACAATCTCTATGATAGCTGTTTAATTTGCTTACACTTCAGTCAGAGCAGAAACTGCTTTGATACGCTGCAGTTGCTATGTGTGTGAAATTCAAATAAGTGCATATTTTGTTATTGTCTGGGCCAAATGAATCTCTCCCCAGCCTGTAGCTGGTTTGTGTCATCTGATCTTCAGTGCATGCTGCAGGAATTTACATTTGCTACATTCACTGTGTTTTGCTCCATCCGATAAAAACCTGCTCTATCCAGTTAAACATAAAACTTTTGTTTTGTGAACATACCAAGGTTGAGAGGAGTAATCAACGGGCTTCGGAACCTGGAGCAAAGAGCAAAAGTGGACATGTGTTTTTGTTATTGTCACGAAGCTGTCACTCATCCAACCGCAATACAGCGTACACCACTACAGTAAAATCCTGGAGTCAGTTGCAGTTTTGCTCTTCATAAAACAGGTGCTTTCACACTGTACAATCCCAATAAAATAGCTGAATTATTACTATTATTCAGTTTAATTTAGCAAGGACAGTGCACATTAATAAAACATTGATGTAAATGCACCAGAGTTAGCCATTAGACTATTTTTCATCTGTAGTCCCTGGACAGTTGTTACATCTAAAAACAAAAATTAATTGAAAAGAGTCATTTAAATTTATGAGAGCATGGAACAAAAATGGCAGAAAATTATGCTCTTATCTTTAAAACAAGTGACATGGTGATAATAGTTTTTTATCTACAGGATGGATCACATTCCTAAAGCAGCTGGACATGCGAATTTCATTTTATGAAATAGAACATGACAATCCAGTGGTGGAGAGATTTATAAAATTGGACAATAAAAACAAGCAACAGATACCCGAGTTAAGTCGTTGAGAGAATGCACACCATTTCTCCAACTTCTCAGCTTTCCCGTTTAGTTTGCACAACATAAAGTATTCCTTATTCCTTTTAAGACATCGTTTTGTTCCTTGCTTCTTACTGATAAAGTGAATTAGACAGTAAACCACCGTTATCTCGTAAGACAAGTTCCTTGTGCCCAGAACATAAAAACCCATTGGTTGTTCTTCTTCTCGTGCCAAGTACAACAGCTCACCTCACCATACTCACATAACTGAACTGCTAGGAAATACATGTAACCAAATGCGGGCTGCAACAACAGGTCCTAATGTAGCGAAAGGACTAGGAGGAAATGCTGCTTACACATGGGCAAGGCTTCACAGCATCGCTTGGAAAGAAGCCAACCTCCTTCTTCGACAGGATTTTGCCCTGAAACCACAGAGAGATAATTGCGTTATGTACATCTGGCTGGCTCTGTCTCCATAATTCAGGAACAATTAGCTTGCAACACAGAGCCGAGGAAATTTACAGCCCTAGTTAACTATTGTTGAAATAATGGCTGGCAGGAAGAGTGAAAGAGCACAGGAGTTCCTTATTCCTCCCATGGTGATGAGTCTTTAAGCTCAGGGCCTTGATTTATAAACACTGGGGAGACTTAGTCCATATAAATAGGGGTTTTCTAAAGTTCATAGTGCAGTTATCTTCTTCTGACTGACTCAGGCGCAGTGGGTTGATTTATATGTCATGGATTTCATTGCTGAAATCTGACACTAAAAAAAATATTCGTTTTGTGCATTTTTACAGTTACATTCAGAAATGAATTGGTTAAAAACCTTCAACCTCTTTAACCTCCAAATAAAATGAATGTTGTTGGTAGATCATTCTTATCTTGAGGGGTAAATAAAAAAATACAATTTAATAAGTAACTGATCAGGAGTAAATACACAGGAACCTGCAGCATGCATGCAGTCTATATACTTAAAAGGCATGTTGTAGGTTTTGGGGTCATCCCTGTCATATCCCTGCTACCAGGACATTTTGTCAGTCCTTATGGAAAGCCTCGCTTGCTGCTGCATCCTTGCTCAGGGTGTGATAATGATTACAGTTGGTAGCATTGACAGAGTAAACCGATGGCTACTGTTGAATGAAATTAAATTACAGCAATCGATTCTATTTGTCACGCACCTCCAGAACAGAAACGGTTATGGTCTGCTGGCTACAAAGGCGATAGATATTGAATGTGTGCCGACCGCGGGGCTGTAGCGCTTTTACACAGGGTTAATTGAATTCTATATCTATTTTATCTGTGTTGTATTAAGTATGGTGAGATGTGGTGGCTTCTGTTACATGTCTGCTTAGAACACAACAGTACAGTAGCTCATGCCAATACAATGCCCTTTTCTTCAGGCCACAGGTAAAAATCTCATTATGATTCTTATGATGACATTGATTCAGCCTCTCTTAAACACCCACACGGTGAGTGACTACGGCACAACAATGCATCAAACTTTTCTCCTCCGGTGAGGTTTCAATCACATGTGTAGTCACATAAGAGTAATGCATGAACCAAACAAACATGTCCAGTGTGTGAAAGTTTTATTTCCTTATAAGATATGCTGTACTGTGTGTACAAATGTCTGTGGGTGTATACCATAGGTGTATACATGTTACAATTCTTACAAGTTATGTAAGAGGTTTTTTGTTTTTTTTCCCCTAGCAGCTTGTTAGCAAGAACTGTCCAAAAGACTTTCGCTATCTTGAGCCAGATATATACAACTGGATTGCTATTTTGAACATGCACAGGCACAGGTGTAAAATGTCCAACTAAAAGATATGTTTATGTAGACATTACGCTATAACTGATACAGAACAGGACATTAATGCAACATCCATTTGATAAAAAGTGGACCGTGCTGACTCACCAGATTTCACTTATAATAAAAGGGCAAAACTGACTAAGCAATATATCATTCTAGCCATATTACAAGAGTATGAGGTCAGGATAGCGGCTAGATGGAATGACAGTGGAGGAAATGAGAGATTTTAATACAGTAGGTCCCATTTTTTAGTGTTGTGAAATATGTGATTAAGAGATAGTGTGACCTCTGACCTGCCACCAGGGGCTGTGAAGGTCGGCGCAGATTAATTCGATGATGTCACCAATCTGGATGCTGAGCGCGGGGCCAGACGTAGGGCTGGGCACACCAAGGTAGTTCCTGATTACCAGCATCTTAGGCAGACCTGCAAGAGCGACGGGCAGTTAGTTCCTGCGTACTGTTTGCAAAAATTGCTACCAAACATAATGAACGCCACTCAACTGGCACTATATTGAGAGTGAGAACCCGAAGCAGTTCTGCAGCTAAAGGGTTCTGCAGCTAAAGGGTTGGCTAGAAAATATGAGCCACAAAGGGATTTGAACTCATTTTTCTGCAACCAAAAAGTCTGGTTAGTGTTGCTGAATCCTCCATTTGGAAACAAATTTGCTTCACCAATATCCACTGTACATAAAATATTATTTAAATCCACAATCCTTGCTTTTTACCTAATCCTGTAGGATATTATAAATGTAAACATATTAAATGTTTTTAAAGTCATTGCAGTGTGTTGTGTGAATTAATAAAATGTTTATATCGTGTTTATATCTATTTTACATTTTATGATTTAAAAAATTTTTCTATGGGCCATAGGTTTGAAAAGTGAATTTAATTGAACTGAATGCCTCTGTGAATTTATACTGTAACCGACATGTGATCCTTTGATGTGTGGTGATGGTTTAACCAAACGCTCCTCGATTTTTAAATTAGACCTGAGTAGCTATATGAGTAGAAAAGGACATAAAGTAAGTCTAAATCCATCCCTTGATTCCTTCCACCATGAATGCCTGGCTACATGTGAGCCTGTCTACATGTGTGTGGGTGCATACATGCGCCGTGTGACCTCAAGTCTAAAAGGGCATGTTTGCCATTCTAAAGGTGCATCTTTATGCTTCTAAACTATTCATGGCCCCATTATAGGTGGTAATGAGATGGTGTATACATATGTACACACACACACACACACACACATACATACAAACACTCCCCTTGTCACCAGTGTACTGCCCTTTCAAATCATTTGGACCCATTATCCATTATATTACAGATAAGCAACAGTGCACTCTGGTACATGGCTGGTTATCGGGCTTGGAGATAAAAGATAAGCAGGAGTGAGCTTCAGTGTGAGCACACGATGTATTCTGACCTCCTGGGGGAACTCATATGGAAAATCGAATCAATGTCATAAGCGCTTTGTTGTGTTACTGAGATTTGATGAAAACTAGTCCTAATCACATTTCAAATAAAGAATTATAGGAAAATCATTATTTTTTTCCAGTTTACAAGTCAGTAATGGTAATTTTCCTCCTTTTTCTTAGTTACGTTCAGGTTCATATACAGCTTATGCTCACCTTCTAGAATTACCAGTGCATGGACTAAATACGGCATACTACTCCCCAGGTAATAAATTACATAGTAGTTTTGGTTTGCACTGGCACTAAGAGAAATACATTTTAATCAAGCTGAATTTGCTTGGTGAAATGACCTCAGTCAGCGCTATTTGATTGCACTATGACCAACTTTGATCCCATTATTGACCCAAGAAATCACTGCAATTGAATTATAGCACATCTGTTATGGCACCCACCCATGCCAAACAAATCCCAAGTTCATATCTCATATGCCCAACACAATAAAATGAAATATGCATATCTTTGTCTGCACTGTGGCGATAGTGTTGTGCAGGGATACAATGTGAGGAAAAAGAAATTCAAGTGAGCGCATGAAGAAAAGGGTAAAGCTTAAGGCAAATAATAGAGAAGTCAACAACATTGTATTGAAAGCTAATACATCTGTATCTGCCTTGCCTCTCTTTCAGTGTCTGTTCCAGTGCTGCAGCACTGTGGCTGGCAGCCTGACATGTGGTAGCTTGCCTGAATAGGACTTCTAAAGACACATGGCCATGGAGAATTGGAGTCTTGGGGGCATGAATTGCATTCCTATCCACACAAGGACAAGCCAAGTGTTAGTGCACCTTTGAAAATAGACAGAGAGAACAGCGTCGAAATATTATGAAACACCACGGGCTGGGGCAATCAAATGCCTATTGATTTTAATGCGTCTTCAGTCAGAAATGATTTTCTGCAGCATAATGGATGGAGGGGTGGAAAAATGAGTGTTGAAGCCAGGTTTATAAGAGATTAACAGTCCTTTGTGTAGTGCAGGCACACACATACACACAACGTAAAGGACGCTGTACATTATTCCTGTTCCACTGGAGAAAGACTGAGAGACAGAGAGCCACAGAGAGGAGGAGGCAGAAATAAAACGGCTACATTTCCAGCATTTACTGTACAAACCCAGTAATGTGCTATTTTATGCAATATGGTCTTGGTTTTATTCCACTTAAACTAATGTTAACATTACCCTTTCTCTCTGACTGAACCAGGATACCGTTGGAAAAAACATTATGATGGCACACCAGTAGTAATAAATGCACACCTACAGCCAATCCTGACAAACAACCTGATAGAGAAACTTCGAGCATACTGGTTGATTTTGTTTGTTTGTTTATGTGTCTGTGTCTGTGTGTGTGTGTGTGTGTGTGTGCGTGCGCGCGTGTAAATTAATTCATCCATATTTCCTGCTTCTCAAAATGTGAGGATTTCCTACTATTCTCAGTTTTATATCATTATAAAGCCAACATCTTTGTCTTTTGGACTGTTGTTCAGACAAAGTAAGCAATGTGAACAAGCCACCTGTGGCTCTTTGAACTTGTGAGGGGCATTGTGCACTATTTCCTAACATTTTTTTTGTGATTCTTTTAAAAAAATGTTGATACCGCTTGGAGTATTTTTTAAGATCATCATAATTATAACATATAACCAATTGGATAGTTTTGTTAAGGCTAAGATCAGCTGATACTTGCAGACAGTTGATATACAGTGTTAGTGCATATCAACAGCTGCTTGGATTAGCTGCCAAAATCTGGTTATTTGTTTTAGGAGCAGCAGTCTCTATGCACATAAATATTGCCAGTGACAGAAAAAAAAACAGACTACAGTGGAGGAGAGAGAAGAATTCCTGTCGGGTGGGAGGAGGTCTAGTGTGTAGTCTTGTTTTCTGAATTCCTCACCTGGATCTTTAGACGTGCCCTGAAAAAGTACACACAGAGAGTTACAGTCTGAAACAGGCACATGCATGCACACACACAAACAAAAGCGTGCGAACATTTAGACAGGAACACTTTGATCTTGATCAAAATATTCACTAGCACACACAAATTACTGCCGTAGTGGAAGTGTACATGGTAAATATCTTAAGTCATCATGCAAACTGCGTCCCCTTTGACTAGTTTATAACCTACTAAATCAATTATTAGAAACACTCTTATATTGCTGTGACATGTTCAGACACACAGCCGAATTATACTAATATACTCCTTACTACTGCACACATAAATTAATATTTTATCCCAGCCTGCTATCTCCCCTGTACAGACCACACGCAGCAGGGCCCGGCATGGAGAACACAACACGACATGTTAAAACCCAGATCGCATGCAGTGAAAGTACAGCGTGAAGCAGAAATATTTCAAAGCTGAAGAGAGCAGTTAAACTGATGTGATGTTTTCTTTTGTTTTTGCAGAAAAATATATTTGTTTTTTGATGATGCAAAGGTAATTCCAATAAACAAACATAATGTATGTTTCTGACACTTTATTTATTTTTTTTGGTGAGGGTGAAAAACAGAAAAACATGTAGACAATTGGACATTCTACAGTATTTCGACCCAAATTAGTACTACTGCTTTTACTACTACTGCTTCTAGCAAGAATAACAACAACACAACAGACTGTATGCAAGCACACATTTTGTGTGAGCTGCATCAGAGCAGTTGGTCGACAAACAGGGACACAAGTCAATTTGACCCCAGGTTTGTGATGATAAGAAGGTATAATTTTTGTATAGAAATCCTCCCTACATAGTGCAGTATTAGCCACAGTTATTGGCATACTAAATAAGTTGTTATGAGCCTAGTCTAATTTCCTGTTTGGGGATACTTGTGAGTGTTGCAGCAGCAAACAGAAGTTTCAGAAACAGCACAGACAACTCAAGGTAAATCTGCAGAAACATTCTCTTGTCAGGTAGGCCACGGCAAGCTAAGTCAATTGGAGTCTCCTTGGCAAATAGCTGCAGGAGAGAGCAGTCTTCAAAGTGCAGCAGAGCTTTGGAGAGGAGGCGAATGGCAGACACAGACAGACAGTGTACACATCAACACGGACGCACACACACACACACACACACACACACACACACACACACGTACGCACAGCAGCAGCTCACCTGAGTTCTGACGGAGCCCGGATCTGAAAGAAGTTTGAGAACAGGCATAGTGAATGACGGGTTAGTGGGTGCACGCAAACACTTGCACACACTCGTCGGTACAAGGCAACACTCCCTCATTAGTGAAGAAGGCGGACGCTCGTGTCTGACCGAGGTTCGCTTTGTTTTGCTGCGCTGCCACTACCTGACAGCTGGGATAGAGGAGGTAACGAGGCGGGTGGGGTGGTTAGGAACAGAGGGGAGGGGGGGGCAGACCTGAGGTTTTTGCTCCACCAGTTTCTTTCATTGGCTCCCTGAGGGATGGGTCACACCCCCTAGACACACACAAACACATACCTTTGCACACACACACACACTCTCTCTCATATGTACCTGTACAAACAGAACAATTGCATAAACACAAGCATACCTCCACACTTACACACATGCTAGCTGGCAGAAAGCCACAAATATATATAGTACCTGTACACACAAACACACAAACACACACACACACACACACACACGTCTGCCAGCAGGCCTGTTGTTCCTCAAGTGAACTTTGACCTGTTACGCAAACATCTGGTAAGGGATCTGATAAAACAGACAAATGTAGGTAAACAATGGCTTATCTGTGACACACACGCACACATACATACATAACCCTATACAGTGATGCTGTGATTGTGTTTTTGTGCGTGAATGAATTTTAATGCTGAGGTCAAACGGACATCAGCAAAAAGGGGTGCAACTGCGACAACAATTTATTTATTTCTGAAGTTTCAGACTTCTGAAAATACTTTTACTTTAGTATGTTACTTAAATACTGCTCCTCACATCTGCACATTTTCCTGTAACAGCAGACGGTGAATACTGTGCGGAGTAATGTCAGTGGGAATTCAAACCAACATCCCAGTCTTCAGCGGCTCTGCCGCCGCTGGTGTCGCCCAAATCTATTCAGGTAGACACTGTGCCCAGGTGGGCCTGGCAGTGGCGTTATTGCCTCTGCGCCCTAATAGCACCATGACAGATGCCAGGTCCAACAGGAGCTGGCAGCTTGCCACGGGGAATACAAACACACACACAATTGCGAGACGCAGTGTTACAAGTGCAGTGTGTGCGGGCTGTAACACTAAGACTTGCACACTTGCACACAAGCTTGGTTTTTCTTAAATGTTAAATGCAGAGGTTTAGTGGTAGGAGAACACGAGTATGCACTTTCAAGACCTAAAAGAACTTCCACAAACAAAAAGTGTGAATTCTGTTTTTCACCTGTTCGTTCTCTTCCTCTCTCTCTCTCTTTCTCACACACACACACACACACACACACGTGCTGAGGACATGCTAAGCTGGTTTCTGAAGGCTTTCTTTACACTCCACATGTCTGAAGTTTTCCTACCATTTCTTTCAGAGCTGTGAGTGCTCCTGCACAGGGAGCCAAGTAACAGATACACAACAGGAGCATAATAAAAAAGTCAGGAGTTTCTTACAACTCCCCAGTAAAACTACTATCAAGCGTTGGGGATCGGTACAATGATACACAGTGACATTGCCTTCAAGGTGCTCTGAAGTGTCAAAAACCACTCAGGGAAGCGGGAGAGTTTTTGAATGAATATCTGCAATACTGTTCGAATACTTACATGACCTTGGTTGGTAGAGATAAGGGCATGTGTAAAGTTCCTACTTATTTAGAGAAACCCCACTAATTCCCACAAGTCCACCCAGTGCAATCATTTCAGAATGTCACTGGCACTTTTTTCAATCACAGTGCAACAAATCTCGCTCAGACCCATAATTAGTCACAGGAGACACTCGTACATCAGGTTTTATGCACCAGTGTGTGTCATCTGTCATTATGTTCATACTGCTATAAAAGTGCAGTTGTGTTCATACAATTACATTTAATGTGTCCCTTGAAAACATTTTGTTCAGTGACAAAGTGTTAAATTGCTGCTGACTAGATGCGACTGACATGATGTTGTGCAATAAAGTGAAAGACTTATTTAAGGAATTAAGGATTTTTGTGTGTAAGCAGTGATGTGTTACCTGTTTTTCCACAGGACCCAAACCGGGCCAGGCATTCTTTATGAGCACCTAAACCACACTTGGAGCACAGGTAGCCCTGGTTAAAGATGCCCCTGCAGACAGAGAAACAGAAAAAGTAATCTGATGGAGTGCTTGACAGTATACACACAGCAGCAGTCCATCAATGCAAAGAACAGAAACATTACTGTCATGCCTATTGTAAAGTATGGATCCAAGTTGCAGTCAAAAGATGACCCCATTTCTGACTTCTTAGGAGGGCCAACAGTTTGGAAAACTACAGTAAATTTCTCTTGTTTCAGCCACACTCCATGCCTCCATGGATGGAAATGTTGGTCTAAATATACCAAATATCTCAATATAGACATATTGATAGACTTTCTCGCCCCAATCTGGACGAACTGTAATAACTTGACTCCTTAACATTTCATCTTTGGGTGACCAATTATTGACCAAATACCTGCAAAATGAATTGTATTTCTTTCAGCCTCAGGTTGCACTTTAGCTTAGCTTATAGAGCTTTAGCTTATTAGCAACTGTTAGCATACTAACATGCTAAACTAAGATGGCGAACACATCCTACCTGCCAAACATCGGGATTGACAGAGAGGTACATTCTACCTTCATTTCAACCAAAAAACTGCATCAGCTCATATCTAGCAAATACTGAATGTAAGAAACAGGAATTCTGGCGGAAATGATGTGTACACCGTGTGTAGTTCACTTTTCATTTACATAACCGTCTGAGAGGCCCTAATTAACATGACATGAAAGTAAAGGCTGCTTTGCTCTGCTCCCAAGATAATTATCTGTTTAACCTCTTTGAGAAAATTAGCATGGAGATAACCTGCAGGTACACTACTTTTTTTTTTTTTAGTTCAGAACTACAGGGTGCATGTTGCACTGGGGTAAGAAGGGGTAAACAGTGAATTTAAACCATTAGGACAGCACTCTTAGTACTCATCATAGTAACAGTATCATGCAACAGATATTAGACTTGATTAGACACAGAAAATCTGATGTGACGCACCAAGAATAACTAGATTTACAAATACTCATTTTTGCTGTAGGTTCTATAAAAAAAGATGTTATATACTTCTTAAAATCACAGAACACTTGACTCATGATTCATAAAGCTATTTGATATGTGGTGCCCCTGCCTGTAAGATAAGCGGTTACATTTCTTTTGTGTCTTTTCAAGTTAATAAAATGTTCTCGAGGTCTAGGACAAGTCACAACGAAATCGTCCAAAGGACCAATCAGTATTTAAAGACTTGAGAAATAATCAGGAAAATAGCAACACCACAGGAAATACTAGGAGACAATAATGACAAAAAGAGACCTTCCCTGACCTTATTCTTGTTTTTCTGATATCCTCAGAAAATGTTGGTGAATTCAGCGCCTCTGTATATTCACAGCGCAATAACCTTGTCCCCTTTCCCTACCCGCCGCCTTGAAGAAGTGCTGAAGTGTGACAGACATTTTTCTTTGCTGTCCTCGGTAGGTGAAACCACTCAGTCGTCCCCGCTGTGAGAAAGACCACGAGGCACAGTCCTCTGGGTGCTGATACCATTCAGCAAATTCAAAAGGAACTTTGTGTAACGGAGGCACATGTGCAGAGGAAGAGAGGAGCAAAAGGAAAGTGACGAATAGATTGTTAGGGTACACTGGAGAGGAATAAGAGGAGCGGAGTTCTTTCAAAGGAGTCCTGACAGTTGTTTGAAGGGAAAGGGTCCGCGTCTCGTCCTCAGTCTTTATGTTTGACGATAGCCTTGAAGAGATTTTTGTGCTGCCTGTGTGTGTGTGTGTGTGTGTGTGTGTGTGTGTGTGTGTGTGAATAATAATTGGCCTCTTACCTCAGCAGCATGTGGCAAGAGTTGCAGGAGGTGATCCTTTCAAAGGTGTGCATACGAAACTCGTGGAAGTTGTTAGTGGCATTCTCAGGACGAATGTTGGATCTAAACAAGACATAACACACAACAAACATTAGCTACTTTCTGAGGGTTAAAATGAAAGATTGTATTTGTTAATGAATATTCTGAAAAGTTGGTTTCAATATTGTATGTTTAGTATTTAAGGTCATTTATATGTCTCAGAAAAAAACATAATATATATGCATTAACATTAAACATTGCATTTTGTAAAAAGTGTGTTTTTAAGATAATATAGTTTACAGATAAGATAATGTAGGTATATTGAGTATCTAACATGACTGATAATACTGTAGCTCACCATGCCTGCTGAGGCATAAAGCATGCTGTACTGGAGAAGAGTTGCGCAACATGTTTTATTTTTGATGGACTCGCGCTTGTCTGTGCTTTGCTGTGTTTGCATTCTCAAAGTAAAAAAAAACAACTAAACTTTTACTTTTTAGGCTGATTTCCAACCTACCAGGATCCTAAAAAGTAACTTGCATCAAGTTGAAGCTCGGTTGAGATAATTAGTCCATGAGAGTAATTATTACATAATGCTCTCGATCTAGGGTTTGTGTTGAACATTAACAAAAAGCAATTAAAGCTATGTTTATAATATATAGGTAAACACTGACAATATTGTACTGTATGTGCTATTAAAAATAATATAATATAAAAATAATGGAAGTTAAGTTAAGTTAAGACTCAAAATCAGAGCAAACTGTTGAACCAAACACTAGCCGCTATTGTAGGTTGTACTATAAGTTACAGATGAGCCCAAATTAATGAATGAAAATGAGTTTGTGCGTGTTGCCCATTTTCTTACAGTTTTCAAACAGCTTTGGTCTTTGATGAAAACCTCTATTTCAAAGCCAGGCAAAAAAAATATTTTTCACTTATAATTGCATCCAACAAACTCTCTTCCATGGCAACAGTAACATTTCACCGATACAGTTCTTTGAAGTGGGAAGGAGAGGACTGCACGCAGACAGGCAAGGTCTGCTTGAAGTAAAAGCACGTATTCTTGGCCCCTTAGGACATGGAGGCATGTGGTGTGTGTGTGGGTGGGTGTGTGTGTGTACAGTATGAGAAAGAAAAAGACAGGATTTGCCCAATTTGCCTGTAGCACAAATGCCAGTTTATTTGAAATTTATGAGTCCTTCCTTTGTTTTCCAGTGTTCAGACTAGCTAGAGATGATTGTTGCATAGATGTTTTGCTTAATATGCACAGGTACAACTTGTGCATCTTAGGCAACTCAAAAAACTCAAATAATAAGTAAAACTAATGGGGTACAACATGTTCTCTGAAAAACAGGACAAACAGCGCTGAGATGGAAGAAATTGTCAAAGAAGAAAAAGAGACCTTCAGTGGCGTCTCCTCTGTAGTCAAGCAATATATACGTGACGATTGTTGTTTGCTAGAAATTGCGTGTTAAAGGCAAGAAAGATCACATTGAAAGATACAGAATATGTCGCTATAGCATGTTTACAATCAGCTTGACTTTGATAGTATGACTGGCCTCTTCCAGTTCCAGTTTCTGTGTACTGAAGCCTTTAATGCTGTCCAATAAAACCTCGTATGGTCCAAAATTAAAAATGCAGCCGAGAGGTAGCCACGTGTGTTTTAAGGACTCTAAAACAATATGACTTAATCTACAAGTGTTCTTCTGACTTTCAGGGACTCACTGCTGTTCAAGCAACAGTTTGTCTTTACTTTCAATTTCCTGCACCCGCTACGTGGAACAGTGTGTCTACCCAACCCCTCAGGGCTGCTGAATCTTAGTAAAGCAGCAAACAGTGGGTGGTTTGGAAATAAATGCGTCACGTGAGAAAACAACTGTTCACAGATCAGCCATTGAGCATCGCTGTGGGAGCATCCTCGCAGCTCGTTAATTCAGCCCCGAAAGTTAATCAACCAAAGCCGCTGTTTTCTCAGTCTCATTTCACACCGCCCATCATCTTCCCAATCCTCTTCTTCACTTCCTGTTAAGGCCTGTTGCTTTCTTTTGATATTTCTTTTCATCATTCCCCCTTTTCCCCCCAGTTATTTATTTCTATATTTTCATTGTAATTGCACCTGCTTGAGAGCCCCACTGTGCTTAACTAATTGTCTCTGCTGTCACTTGCAGTTAGGTTTCATTACAACAATAACAATAACCTAATCTAATAACAGGCATCTGAGCTCTAACTAAAGGAGATCCAGGAGGACTGGGAGAGTGGTTATCAGAGGGGGTTGTGCTTGGGTTGTATATATTTACATATCTATGTGGAGTGTAAAGACTAATGAACATTATGAAGTTATGTCTACTATGTGGTATTCACTAGGGCTGAACAATTAATAGAAATATGGAAATGGCGATATGGCCAAGTGCAATTTCCAAATCGCAGGAGTTGCAATATTTTGGTAAAGGTCAAATATGTCACAACATACCATTATAAATCAAGCACTGTGCTGCTACAGAGACACCACGGCCTGCAAATCATATCCTCCAGATGTAAGGAACACATGCTTGTTTGGTGCAGACCCCAGCACAAATCACATCTCATCATCATCATTTTGATATTTCTTTCAGTGAAATGAAATTAAATCACCCAAAAAAATCATAGTAATATGTTTTTATACAAAGGATTGACCTTAAGGGGTTACCGCAGCATTTTAGTATCGCAGACTTGAGAGAGATACATTTAAACAGGAACTGTCAAATCCAAAGCAGCAGAGGCCTAGATGTCCTGACTTTAAGAATTAAATATTTGATCCTGCATTTCCCATAATGCAACTCAACAGCATCATCTGTTAGACAAGTAAATGCATCTCTCAAATTTATCACCTTTGGTTTGAAATTAAGTCTGTTAAAAAGTCTGTGTCACCCTGACAACGTAACTATGATATCATCAGGGTTACTTTCCCAGACTTCATAGATTCTCCAGAGCCACAGAGGAGACTACACAGCTGTCTTCAACTGCTTCCTGCGTCACCTGATTAGTACTATTTGTAAGCTTGTACTCTTCTGCCTTGTTGTGCGAGTTGTCATTATTTTCCAGGTGCCAAAAGACATATTCACTGCACTTGTCGTCCGTGAACGAATGAACTGTGGTTTTATTTCATTGTTTGATATTAGGAAATTAAAAGTTCTGCCTAACTACTGGGCCCCCTGCTGTGGATCAAACACCAGCTTCATGCAACAGTTCAGCTAACATCTTCACGAAGTTTCAAGTGGTATAAATGTGGTATAAGATCTTTTACTGTTCTCCTTTTTAAAAATCATTAAAACCGTATGCAGTTTTTTTACACTTTTGACCAATGTTGTATGAAGTTTAGACTGACTTACTTCTGTGAAAAACAGAATGGCTGGTAAAGATATTCTATCTTTCTTTCTCTACATGTCAAATACTATAGCTCCGTTTGTCACTCCTGGCACCAGTTTGTCAGTCAGTGTAGATTCATTTGGATCCAGTTCAGGATGTGGACTGGTTGATGCAGTTTAACAACAAGCACCTGATGCTGGAATCAAATTTAACCAATTGTGTTCTCTTAAGTATAGGTACTAAATGTTTATAAAATACTGTAAAATCCGTGATTCAAATGTTTGACTATTATGACAATGCTACTCATGCATGAGCTTAAGAGACCGTGACGCAATTTTTTTGTGCATTTTCACTCAGGTTTTGCTTTTAAAAGTAGGTGTGCGACATATCATCTGTTCATTTTTTTGTCACAGCGTTGTGTCCCTCACAAATCACCAGGCAACCTAACTTGAATAACAGGACGGGCAACATGTGTGTTTTGATGCTGTGACAAAATGCAGACAAAAAAAAAGGTACACACTCTTATCACTGTCACGCATGAACTCGCACACACACACACACACACACACTCACATGGCCATGCCAAACTGCTCCAGCCACTTCTTTTTCAGCTCTTTGGTCTTGAAGAAGAATTCAAAGCCACTCTGGCCCTGGTTGTGAGTGAGGTAGAATCCGTAGGACCACTGCAACAGGAAGAGAAAAACACACACATTTGAGACCGGAAATAAAACGACGGCGAAACAACTAAATTGAGGGTTTGAGTGAAAGACAAACAGAAGCAGGATGGGGCAGGAGCTGAAGTAGACAGGATGCAGGGAGACAGATGGAGACAAAGAGATGCAAAATGAAAGAGGGATGCCTCGGGGAGAGCAAACACAAAGGGTTGGAGGGCGGCAGAACTGACAAACAGAGACAAGACAGAGAGGAAGAGCATGAAGGAGAAGAGGAGGGGAGTGTGCCATATAACTGCTGGGCATCAGACAGCACGCACAGACCCAAGTAGTGAGTGGGCCTGTAATCATCTACCATTACCCGCTTCAAAGGCTAAATATTAGTCTATTAGTCTTTGTGTCAACACATGCCTCTGTTTTTTAGATAGCGTCACCAAACAGATGCTTGTGATGCACTTTTTATGGCTCCTAGTTGTGGTATTGAGCTTCTAGCACTCAGCTCTGAAAACATGCCAAGCTCAGAGTGCTGTCAGTGAAGCTCATCTTTTTCTATTGAAAGAGAAGAGAAAAGGAAAGCAGCTCTCTACAGAGGCATTCCCAGTGGACCCCAAGACTTAACGCTCAGCAAAGATATCTCCGGCTACCAATTTGTAAAGAGGAGGAGGTGGTGTTTGTCTGTCTTTCCATCCCTTTTTTTGCTTGGTTTATCTTTTGGATTTGAAAGGATCCCACCTCCAGACAGATAATGAAAAGTGTTTCTTTGTTGATTTACATAAAATACAATTAATCTGACACTTGCAACACTCATGTGGGTTAATGTGCATGAGTGGTTATTCGCAACATTCAACCGGCAGTAACCATTTTTGGCACAACACAACAACATTGGTGTATTACGTCTTAAAGGTTCAGTGTGTAGGTTTTAGTGGCATCTAGTGGTGAGGGTTGCAAATTGCAAACTAATTGCAAGGAAGGGCTCTACCACTGCACAACCCTCCATTTGCAAGCGTGTAGGAGAAGCTACAGTGGCTAATAGGCTCTGTTGGCTCTTGTGCTAAATAATACGTGTGGTCCTCTACTTGTCCAAATTTCACTTCTCTTCTTACTTCTTACAAACCAGATGACTACTACTACTAAAACTACTACTACTAATTCTTCCTTCTTGTATTCGTACATATTCAACGTGGTGACGAAACACACTCTGTAAAGCAGTTTGGCGACTTCCATATAAGGTGACCCGCGGTATGTAGATAGAAATGACTCATTCTAAGATAATAAAAACACAACAGTTCTGAGAACATAGTTAGGTTTATTATATTGTATTTCAATAGATCCTCCTAAATATTACACACTAAACCTTTAAGTTAATATGTCCCACTTGTTTTGCACACAGCTGCCTAGTTGCACATCCAGCAGACACAACAGCTGTGTTTCCTCCCACTTGGCAAATGTCAGTCAATATTCACTCTACTTTTTGCTCTGTTTTTGGTCTCCACCAACTTCTCAGAGAAATATCTGCCTGCTAAATGTCTGCACGTTCACCATCCCCCGACTGGACAGAGTCGGGGTAGGCTATCTGTTGGTTTGTCCTCACGAGCAACACCTTAGATATTGACATAACACATAATCTTTTGATCTTTTGTTATTATAAAAATACAGATTACAGCAGCTTTAATAGCTGAAATACATGAAGCTTTCATTCCATTATTTCCTACTGCAGAGGCTCACACCATCAGCTTTTGCATGGAAAATGGCATCAGTCCAAACGTTGTTCTGTAACACTTTAGAAACAATTAGACTTCAGGGGTTTTTTGGTTTTACCACCAGATGACTCCCACGATGAAGGTTCTTACCGCTGCTTTCCTCACACAGTGTCATCTTCGGCAATTCCATAATAAATATGTAATCAAAGAAACTGCATCATATCCATCATGCTAGAAATGAATGACACTGAGGTAGCTGAAAGTTTCATTACATAAAAAAGAACTATATAAGGCCATATGGGTCTAAGCCTACTAATGTCTGCTATTTACAACATCATTATTGCCCAAATCATTGTTTCCTGGCACGCCTTAGATATCATTCCCTATTATGATTGGCAATATTTTTCACCACTTGGCACTTAGTATTCACTGTGTGTGTATGTGTGTGTGTAGTCAGGCCCAAAGCGAAGGTTTAATGATAACACCATCTGGGACGAGGCAGGCTGCTCTAGTCTGACACTGTTTCAGCATTATGCTGGTAAACGAACAAGACAATGTAAAACATGTGCTGGAACAAGCATGTACCAAATTATTTAAGACTCTTTTCTGTTGATTGTTTTGCGTTATGAGCTGGAAAGATTTTTGCACCAAGTTAAATTTAGCAGCACATCGGGGGATTCAGAGCACGACAGGCAGCAGTGGGGTGTAGAGGCTGGTACAGGTGCTTACAAAATACAGTCAAGAAGAGAATTAAATCCATTTTTAGTTGATTTTATGAACCTGCATTTATCTGATAAATTGTTACGGCTGCTCATTATGCTGAAGTAGCGCTGTTAATTGGTTTGTCACGAGTCCAACATGGTTTCTGAGCTTTGCTGACTCAGTCATAAAGAGGCAATAATGGACTAAACAGTGCAAGACTTGCCTCCATTATAGCTGATTGGTTGTTATATGAGATGCTTGTTTTGTTCTTTTTCATTTACAGCATGTTAAGAAGTACGTTCTATTATTTTTCACTTTTACAGCAACAGAGAGAGAGAGAGTGAAAGTAGGAAGCAGAATATGCTCACTACATTGTTCAAACCCTGTTAGGATGGACGTGGCTTACAGCCCTGGGTGAATATAAAGTATCATCAAAAGCAGTTTTAGCTGTTATAAAATCACCGTAAATCACAGCTTAAAGTGGGTTATTGCTTTCTGAAAATGGTGATAACACACCGTAAAATTAAAAGCTAAACGCTCAAGACACATTTTTCCTTTTAAGTCACTGAATTGAATCCATGTGGATTCAAAGTGACGCCACCCATCACTCCCAAGAAATTGAATCTTCCTTGTTAAGGTAAAACAATCAAATTGGACGTGTGATTCACACTTTCCTCTCAGCTGTGATGGATCTGGACTAAGAAGTTTTAACTGTAGAAATAAACTATTTGGCTGTCAGAATCACTGGGACATTTTTTCATTGGATTAAAATTCAAAACCCATGTTTTGACTGATGGCAGGTCTCATTTTTGTGTGCAGCTCAATAAAGAAGTGGAAAAATCTGTTTCAATATTTTGTGCAAATATGAGCTATAATTGTGATTCTTTTTGGGTTGAGCTTGATCTAAATCTATGTTTCTGCATGTCTGACGTCAAACACCATCACTGTGGCCTTGCCAAAAGTGGAAATGAGGTACTCTCTTTGAATCGAAAGGGAAATGTTCAAAAAGAGATGGGTTGCTGCCAAATAATAAAAATAAAAAACAGAAAAGAAATGAGAAAAAGATGAAATGACTAAAAGATGTGCCAATATCTTTTCCAATGTGACGGCCAAGTTTAAACTTGAATTCACCTGGGAGACCTGCTCTGGTGGGGGGTTCAAACCTGACCATGTTGAACAACACAATGGATGTCCAAGGCTCTCCCTAACAAAATCAGAACAGTTACATGTTCCATGTCCAGCATTTCTGCTATTCTTCTGATCAAATACTGTATTGTATTTGATGTCATACATAAATTCCTTGATTTTCCTGTCTGGGGTCTATGTGTGTAATAAACACTGCTGATAATCACTCAAATACTAAACCTTTCTTGAATTAATAGGGGCTGCAATCAATGGCTTAAAGACCACTAAATATAACAAAATAAAACAAAGTCAAGTCTATGAAAATCCTTGCTTTCAAGTCAAAATGTCTGCAGCAAAAAGAAGTCTATTGGTGGCGGCTATCGACTCCCCCCCAAACGTTTTCTTGATCTTGTGATCTGAAATTCATATATTCTCTGCATTTCAGCATGGAGAGAAAGAGTCAACTCAACAGGGCCGTGTCTCAATAGAAACCACATTCCCACGCGCGCACAGACCTTTCGGTTCTCCTTGTCCGACGTGGGATTGTTGGTGATCTTGAAGAGGTGCAGGTCGATCACTTCTTTCATCTCATAGTTGTCTCCTCGCCGCTTACATACAATCACCGCCGCATCGAACAGGAAGATGTGCCTGTGGTTCAAAGAGCGCCATGTCAAAGTAGCTGAATACAAACTTGACGCACCAGTTGCTGTTTTCATGCTACTCTGCCCACTGCACTTTGGGAAATTCTACAATATGCATTTTTTCTAATACAATAATAGCAATAAATATGAATTATTATACATTATATGCCTCTTTCTCAGAACTCTGTGTTACATGAAACTGGACTTTTAATAATTTGTTTTTGGGAAATTTTGGGGATATTCTGCGATTCAGGAATGTCTGCACCTACAGTCCCTGTGAAAGCTTCGCTGATATGGACTGCCTCAAGCTCAAGCAACCTGTTTTAATACACAGTAGTCCTCAAGGTAGGTGACGAGCGAACGTAATACTAGTTAAGAACGGCATGCCAAACAATGTAATTTGTGTTGAAAAAGTTGTTTCATACAAGATACAATGGTACGTGACACACAAGACTGTGCAAAAGTAGTTAAATATACTGGTGAGATTTTAACAGGTTGGTTGTTCTTTTTTAGTAGTTGTAGATATTGACTGATTACTTCACTTTAGTTTTTCACTTACAAGACAGTTTCTAAAAGCACTTAGGCTTAAAGTAATATGCACCCTGGCAGTTCTCCAACCATTGTACCTGATTCTAGTTGCAATCAGTCTGTCAGTGTTTTTGTCAACCAGCGTGTCATCTCACCTGTCCTGTTTAGCTCGTTTGTCCACCGAGGCCACCCGTACCTCCCCGTCACCTTTTGGTCTTCCATAGTTACTCAGAGGCTGATTCTGCAGAAGAAGAGAAAAAGAAAGATGGGTTGGAATCAAGAATTCCCAAAGCGTTGAGAAGTTGCGTGGTCAGCCTCTTGTTATTTTGAAAAAACAGGCAGCTTACCAGGTTTTCGATGGATTTCTGATACTGATCTATTTCTCGCAACGTCTCGTTGTCTCTCTTGACTTCGTTAACATACTGAGCCAAGTCCTGTGAACAAACCAGGAAATAAAAAAGCATCTCCTTTTAATTTTGCTCCATCCATGGTACTATTTTAATTGTTTTTCACACAGGTGGGATAGGGCTATATAAATAAACTTGACTTGGCGAAGGACAGGACTCTAAGCTTTAAAGTGAACAGCCTTTGATGAGCAGGACTTATAAATGCTGCAATCAGTGGAAGACTCATTTATTTATGGGTAGTCAAAAGTTGTGGACTTGCAATGAAGTGCAATATCTTATAGTCTCTTTTCAGACAGGACCATGTTAGTTTGTGAGCCGACACAAGCTTTCATAGCAGGCTGAGAACATTTCACTAGGAAGAGGGAAAATATTCATTTAACACAAATGCTAAAGATGCTGGTTATTATGGTTTAGGATAAAATAATCCTAAATTAATGAATAACTTCATAAGTAAGTTAACCAACAATCCAAAAACAATAATGTATTCCTTTTAAAGGCCCTAAAAGACCATTACTCAATTAGCTTCTTATTATACTTGACGGGGTCCTGTATGGTCCTGTATATGAACACAATATTTGTCCAATGTTAGAAGCTGTTAGATGAAACTACACACACACACACAGTCCTATTGAAGCAAATTAGATGTGTTTTGTAATGCTAAACTCTTAATAAATAGGGTAATAAGGTTTCCCCCACCCCTGACTTTAACAAGATAAGACTGCATTGAAATGAAATAAACTTGATAAACCGGTGATGTACCTTCATGGCATCCAAAGCCATTCGCAGATTACTCTTGTCAGTGGCATCATGTGTGTGCTTTACCAGCTCCTATTGGACAGAAGCAAATCACACACACACACACACAAAATATAAGTAAGCAAGTGTCCTTTGAAAAGCTTTTTCATATTGTTTAACTGATTTGAAGCGCTTGTGACAAGCTAATCATATTATATATATATATATATATATATATATAAAATTATATACAAATTATAACTGTATGCCCAAAAGTAGGAACTGGAAAGAGGACAGTTAATCATTTTATGATTAACAGCCTCAAAGAAAATCATGAACATGGTTATCATGCTGCTAACACACACTATGGCCACATCCCACACATGAGAAAGTAATGCTTTGACTCTAGATATGAAATGAAAAAAAGGTTACTGCAAAAAGAATCCTGTCCTGAAATAAATCAGATAGTGTGTGTGTGTGTGTGTGTGTGTGTGTGTGAATCTGAAATTGCTTGCCAGTGCCTGGTTGCAGCGTAAACAAGACATCTAGACCTCAGCAGTGGAGGATAAGGGAAGATTCCATGCATGTCTTTTGTACAGGCCCATACAAACTATGTCCACATACACACACAGATACACACACACACTGAGCCACTAAGGGAGATATATATGTCTGCTCGGCACTGCTCAAATCCCTGGTGTCAGTCAAGCTCAACCTGGGCATTATTATCGGTAGCAAGACGGCAGAGTCCCATTTATCAAGCCTTGCTCCCACCTCCACGCCATCCACAGAGATACATAGGAAGGGAGTGGTCGCACTGATAGCCAGGACCATACTCATTCAGGGAATCATGTTTGTGGGGTGTTGGAGGGGGGCATAGGTGGGTGGGATGATGAGCAGAGGCAGTGAGGAAGAAAGAGAGAAAGATTGATGACAAAAAAAGAGGGAGAGAAATAAAAAGCAAGAGAGAGGAACTCAGGGAGCGAGAGGAAGTGACAAGACATTAGTTGTACAGATTTTGGCTGTCACCATGTGGGAAAGTAACCCAGTGGATGCTTTATTTGGTGCAGCTGGCTATTACCTGCCTGTTCCACAGGGATATCGGCCCAGGTTGACACAACGCAATCACTTTGTTCCTCCAGGGCTTTTTTTTCTCTTGGTGAGAGGGGGGCTTAGATCATAGCCTTTCAGAGAGCCTCATTTAGGACTTTTTTAAGAGAGAACCCTGATGGAATCCGCTCATTTCTGACAAAACAGGCATGTATATTGTTATGGTAAATTGTTCTGGAGTCATTTATGATTGGACATGCAGATAATGGGTCTGTCATTCATTAGTGAAGGAAATACGCTCTCTGATACTTGTATTAAATGCATTTTACAGGTAAAATATACAGTACATACTATACTGCAAACCAAACATCTATGGCAAAGAAAGGTCGAAATAATTCAATCAATTCAATTTTATAAGCAACTAAATACCTAATTGTAACTACTACTGAATAGTCATTGTTGACATTTCGATTCCATTGAACTTACAGAATTAACATTTACTTCCAATCAGAAATTTACAGAAAGTAATTTAAAAATTTTTATTTATTAATCTTTGTATTTCCAGTCAACCATTTAAGAGTTCTGGGCTTCCGGTCTCTCACCTGAAGGCTAAATTGCTTCTCCTTGGCAGCTCAAAAGTTGGACTTTTGATATGAAAAGGACCAATTCAACCTCAACAACTTTAATTTAGTTATCTGAGTATTGGACTCTTGAATTGTGAAGCCTCAAACAAAATAAAACAAATCAGACCATCCTGCTCCCCTGAGGTCAAACATTACAATGAAATAGTAAAATAAAACAAATTTAGACCAAAAAGCCTCTATGTGAGTAAGCAGCGAGGAGGTAGTGGTGCCCCTCTCACCTCCACTCCCACACAAACACGTACATACACACACATCTTTTCAGCAGGAGGAATGCTTCTGCTTCTTTTTCATTAAGCAAACCCACGTGTACATTATACACAGACCACCTTGAACCTGTTTGACTTATCCTTTGGTATGCACGTATAGTGTGTGTATTAGACTAAAAGGCTATGCTCCCCCACACACACACACACACACACACACACACACACACAAACGTATACTGACATACATACACATAATTTACATCTGCTACTATATTACATGTAATATATGTAATAATATATATATGAATGTTTCCATTTCCAGTGGCACGTTAGTAACTTCTCGTTGTCCACAGCCTCACTTCAGCTTTAGCTTCAGATTCTCACCGCTTTAAAAATACTTCACCTCTCTTTCTGTCTCTCTTTAGTTGTTTGTCTGCCGCTCTCTCTCTCTCTCTCAGTGCTCCCTTCACTTTATCTATTTTCTCTCTCTTCCTTCTTGATTGTCTCGATCAGATGACAATTATGTGTGGGTCATTTCAGACTGGAGAGGCATAAAGAAGTAACTGAAATAGACCGCAGGAGTCTCAGAGCCTGAAGGACGAAAGCAGGGGATGAGAAGGAAACATGATCAACAGCACCACCTAGTGACTGTGAGGCCTCTCGCTCATTAAGTCTGATTGGCAAAGATGGAGCATTTGATGAATCAAGAATTCCCTGATGGTGCTGTGTCACTTACTCATAGTCATCTATAACGTCAGTTAAGACTTTTAACTTCACTTGAAAGTGTTTTGTGCAATGATTGGTTTGCCAGGGCTAAAGGGGGGAGCAGCTATAGCAACAGCAGCAACTGAGTATGGCAGAGGCAGAGCCTACACCTCATAAGTGCGTCGACAGTGTTGTGTGATTACTTTCACTGTCTGGAGAGGGAGACTAAAATTCCACAATGTAGGTTTAAGTGAAAGAAAAAATACTCCATTATGAGTCAAAGTCCTGTTTTCAGAATTTTACTTAAGTGAAAAGTACAGAAGTATGATCTGCGAACTATACTCAAAGTATCAAAAGCAATTATATTATTTTTATATAGTTATATATAATTATTGGATTATTGTTTTTCATGCAATAACATGTATGCATCATTTTAATGTTGCAGCTTGTCGTGTAGTTTACTTTAACTACTTTATATTGTGTTGTAAACTATAAACATCATATTTTATTGCTGATCAAATGTTGCGTATGTAAAATATTAACCTGCAAAATAACTACTAAAGACAAGATCAGATAAATGGAGTGGAATAAATAGTATAATATTTTAATATAATACAAAACAAGTATTGTAAAATAGAAACATTCAAAAAAAGTAGAAGTACGTGAAGATTATACTTAAGTGTAGTACTTGAGTAAATGTTACTTTCCCCTGCTACTTATGCACTTTGTTGCAGCAGGTACCCGTGGCTATTTGATACTTCAAAACAGTGTACGTTGTTTTCCAATGTTATTGAGAAGGTAATATTTATGTTTTCACCAAGAACGTGAAGCAAAACCAGGGCATGATGACATCAGCATATCTACAGTATATTAATCTTGAGTCAATGATCATTTTGGTTAATTTTAACCAACTTTCTATTCATTCATTTTTGTTTTCGTTTAGCACCTTCTAAACTGCACCACATAAGCATGGAATCCTTCTTAATTCTTAACCGTAGCTACCAGTCTGACTCTGAATTAGTCAATCTAAAAAGTATCAAGCTGCCATAAACCAAAATGACACAAGTGCCCAAAGAAATTTACAAATCTTAAGTGATAATCACTATAGAATATATAGTGAATATAATATAGAACACTTTTTGTGCCTTTTTTCATTGAAAGTCTACATGTGCCATCCTAACATATATAACTAAAAGATGAATTGCCTTAAAGAAGTATATGCTCTACTCTATAAAAATAAATAAATTATTGTCTGATTTTTTCAGTTTGCTCGAAATGATGTATACATAAAGTTACAGTACTATATATAAAACATCCGCTGCATATTCACAGAAGAACAGATGGAACAGTTTTTAAACTTTTGTGTAGAAAACTCAAGCCACTGAACTGGTTTCCCAACATTCACAGCACTAATTAGAAGGTCATGGCTTTACATCAATTGACATGACAACTTTGTGACTACAGTAAAACACTAATATGATAGGTTGGAGTACTGTACCTGCAGGAGGAGGTGATACTTCAACACTCGCTGCATAGGAACCACTAGCAGATCTCTCAGCGTGAACTTGCCATAGTTGGCTCTCTTTGAACATTCCTGCAAGAAGACAACAAAGAAAGGAAATCAATAGATTATCAATTATAAACAGACACCTATAAAATGTATTCTTTATATAAATTCCAGCTGCTCTTAGTAAAAAAGAACTTAATGTAACTTTTTTTTTCACTTTCTAGAATTGAGAACAGTGAAAGTATGACTCTTAAGGGGCAAGCTATTAGAGCTTATCAGAACAATTTACATGCTGTCAGCAGTGGTGTTGTCACCTGCAATGCCTCAGGCATACACATGAGGGCATTCTCTGACTATTTTGACAAATGAACATTGGCTCTAAATAACCATTTACAGACACTAAAAACGTTTTACCTCTAGCTTCATGCGTAAGTCCTCTCTGTCTTTGCAGATGTGATCCAGAGTGGCGATGGCTGTTTCCACATGGCTGCAGTATTTCCCATAGATCAACAATCTGGGACATAAGAACACATGAAGAAAAGGCAAAAGGACTGAGGTCATTATTTCTAAATTGGACATTGCACATGAATCTAAATGTGAACAAAGAAGCCTGATATTATTTGTTGACTTACAGCAATTGTGTCTAAGATACTGTATAACAGCTTATCAAGTCTTATATGCACATGATTTATTAAAATTAATTAAGGGTGTGTGTAAACACTAGAAGAGAATAAATAGAGAGGAAGGAGAGGTTACAAAGTTCATAGTGTACCTCTCTTTGAAAGTGATGAAGATCTGGTAAAGGTTCTGGGCACTTCTGTGGTGGACTGAGTCTTGGATTTCCAACAGTAAACATTTATGAACTTTAACCAGTTCCTGAAACACACCAGCAAAGATCCTTTAAAGTTGATCTCCATCAAATTTCTGTGATGACAGTGTAAAATCCAAATATTTTCTGTTTATTAACACGTGATGAAGAAAAGCAGGGTTATGTTGCTGTTTATCAATACAATGATTAATCATCTCACTTCAACTTTAATTAGAAACTAAACACGTTTAAAACAAAACTAAAAAAAATGTAAAAAATACCTGCTCACCATCAACATGTTAGCATTGTAATTTTGAGCATGTTAGCATGCTGACGTTAGCATTTTGCTCAAAGTGCCTAAGTAGAGTCTCATGGCTTACATGGAGCCGCTTACATGGCTGTAATGTATTTAACACACATTATAATGATGTATAAACAGCTGTGTTATAGTTTGGAAAATAAAAACAGCAATAACAATGTGGCATTCACTCATTATTGATTTTATTCCACATGTGCTTTTCCTAATGTGACATGTCAAAACGTCTTTAGTAAAAAAGGCCCTTTAATGAACAGTTTTGTGACCCCGTTGACCACCCAGTTGGATTATTGCACTGCAAAGTGTAAAGTAAAGACAATGACTTACCGGGATATTCACAAACAGCTTTTCCATCTCAGCCATAGATAAAAACATGGTGAGGGGCGTCATAAAGTGCTGCAGCAGAGAGAGAGAGAATGCAAGAGAATGAAGCTCGTCGCCTCTAGAGCGGGAGTGGGAAAGTCATTTTGCGAGAGGCTATTATATTATGGGGCCGAGTTGCAAAGAGCTGCAGTCAGCAAAAACAAGGAGGTCTGTCTGGGTCACAACAATAATCTCATTTTCAGAGTTTGCAATTTAATGATTTCCTCACAGAAACTCCCGCCGCATAGTCACCTCTACATCTCAAAGGAGTGGGCGAGCACAAACTAAACTCCACCATCCACTTCATATCGAAAGTCATCTACTGAGATACCCCACTGGGAAATCTGGTGAGGTCTTTTTCCAGACGTGAACGTACAAGAGGGAGAAGACAAGTAGCTGTGGCTGGGATTTAGGGACAGGCAGGCCTCCCACGGTCCTGCAAAAATGCAGGGTAAGGTGGAAAACATCCACGACAAAAAGGGGCTTTCTCATGGTTTTGGTTTTTTGGTGCAGTTTGTTCTAAACAGCGGCCGCTATTAATTGAAAAATAAAAATGTATTCTTTCACTCATCTCTCTCTGGGAGTACAGATATGTTACACAATATATATGTTTCCCTTATCCCTTGTACACAAAAACCAAGTCATTACAGTCTCAAATTGCAAGTGAGAAGGAGGCCAAATTGATTGCGTAAAATCAATGGGGTGGGACTATTTTCACCCAAAGAAAGTTAACTTTACTTTCATTTTTGCCCCACATCAACTCAGAGATCAAAGAATAATTCAGTTTTTGATCATATCTATTGGTTATTATTATTGGGTATTGGATTTGTACTATTTCCAATACTGAAATTATTATAATACTAATTAACTAGTTTTAACATTTTAACAGTTATTGAAACAATACACTCTGACATGTTCAGAATAGAAAATCACTTTGTTTTATCGTCACCTAAAATGGTTGGGAACCACTTATGTAAGTAACATCATTTGTAAGATTTACCAACAAATCTAACTCAAGCGGCAATCTCCGTGAAGCCAGTGCCTAAGTGTCCTAAACCTGCATTCTTTCTAGTTGTACTAAAAGACACTCTAAGGAGTCGGTGGTACAATTAAGCCTGTTTTTTGCAAGCCAAAATTAGCATCCCAATTAATATCACAGTTAACGTGAATTACAGATGCAGCTTACTAACTAAGCTAGCTAGCTTAACCCTCTTGTCCAAATATGGTCACATCTGGTTCCAAAAAAAACAAGATGGTGACAGCACAAATTTTCAAACTCAAGTCTTCAAAACCATAGTCTACAAACCAGTGGGTGACGACACGGTGTCTATGTCAACTTCTTTTATACAGTCTATGATCTAGACTTGGGCTACACACCCAAGATTGCTTTCAAACTATGTGTATTTAAAATCAAAACTCTTTAAATTGTATGTGTATCATATAGAAGAGCATTGTATTTTGAACCACAGTGTCATTATAAAGTGACAAAAACAAGCCCTGTTAGTCAGTGAGTCAGTACCTTCTCTATAGACTCCAGGGTCTCAGTGTATTTCTCCTCTGTCTGCTTGATTTCTGTTAAACAGCAACTCCTGATGTCAGTCTCTGCTTGCCTCTGGAACGCCTATGCACACACACACACACACACACACACACACAGAGGACTGTTACTATGTGTCAGCGCTGTGGGCTGACAAACTGTTGAGTCTTCAACCAGATGTAGTCTGTACAACTCTTTGAGCAAGGTCAGAGGTGAACACATGCTAGCTAGATGTCTGCCAATTATGATGAGGTACCTTTTTTTATTTTTACTGAACAAAGCATTTATAGTGTGAATAAAAATACAATTAACTTTAGATAAAGTTCTGAGCAAGTTGCCATAGTTTGCAGTGGAGAAAAAATATCAATTTGGACCAAAAACAGCTGTTCAAAAAATATCAAATGTGAAAAAACAAGTAATAAAACTGACATGAACAAGATTATAGTTAGTTTAAATCTAGAGAATGTTAACACTTAATTAGCATTTCAAAGGCACCCATATACTTTGAACATCAAGGTGTATTCTCCTTATTTCATTTTCAGTTTCACTAAATACACTGCTCAAAAAAAATTAAGGGAACAATTAAATCACACATCAAAGTTCCAAGTCTTTGCTGTACATTGTATAATTAATTGAGAACAAAATGACGTAATAACGGTCAATGGAAACCAAAATCACCAATCGACTGAGGGCTGGTAAAAGAAACTGAAATCACAGGCTGATCCCACTTGCTTTCCTCACGGCAACTCATAATGTGACTCAGTTGTGTGTTTGGCTGGACTGAAGAACTGGACTACCTGTGCAACCTGAATGGGATGCAGGTACCGCCTTATGCTACCAGTAGTGACAAGGACACTAGCACAACACAAAACTAGAGAGCAATCAGTCAGGAAGTATAAGGAGAGAGCAACTATCTGTGGCTACTACCTGCAAAACCATTCCCTTTTCCCTTTTTGGCGGTTGTCTTGCTGTTGCCTCTTCAGTGCACCTGTTATCACTTCCATCTGCACCAAAACAGGTGACACTGATTCACAATCGCCTATGTTTCCTAACTGGACAGATTGATATCTCTTAAATGTTCCATTTTTGTTGAGCAGTGTAGTACTATATTAAAAGTAATGTAGTAAAGTTCATCAATGTCACACACTAACAGTCCAACAAAACATATAAAGAGATCATTTTCGAGACTCCAATAGTCAGATTTAGCACGCTAAATATGAAGCTACAGCCAGTTGCCAATTAGCTAGCTTTGCACAAAGACTGGAAGCAGGCCAAAAAAACTAGCCTGGCTCTACCCAAAGGTATCCACCAAACAGCACCTCTACCACCTATATCTCATTTTTTACAATACAAAAGGTGAAGAGTGAACAAAACTTTATAAACCTTATAAGTGATTATCTCTGCTGGTTTCCTGCAACTTCCCAGGGACGACAAAACTCCAGAAAGTCACTGAGTCCAGCCAAAAAATAGTCCAGAATCACCAAAACAGACTAAACAAACAAAATATACTATATTGTGTTCGTTAATGAACTTTAGAGGTGCTGGTAGGCAGAATTTGTTTCCTTGGTATGGTGTCACGGTAGCTTCCAGCCTTTATGCTAGGCTAAGGCTGAAGCTTGGTGGCTCTAGCTTCATATTTAGTTAAAATACAGACACGAAAGTGGCATCAATCGTCTTCTCTATCTCTGGACAAGAAAGAAAATGTGCATTTGCATGTGCAAGTGTCAAAACAATTTCTTGTTAAATACAGGTGTTGACTCAACCTGTATCAATGATGCATTGTAAAGAGTTAAAGACTGACCGGGGGAGGGATGGCTTCTGTCTTCATCAGGTCCTCATAGATCTCTCCTCCATCTTCATCATCATACACACAGTCATACAGATCCTCCTCATCCTCCACCCCCTTCTCACTGAAACACACATGACAGAATATTGTAATGGCACATTACACCACACTGCTGTTTCATCCGTAGTTGTACTGTGAGTGGGTAATGGTTCTTCTCATGGCAACCACAGGAAAGATACACACAAAAAACCACACAGTGTTCTGGTTTTACACAAGGGGATTTTAAATACTATAGCAGAAATCGTGTTAGTCAGGGACAACACTTAATCCATGGCTATGAAAGTGGCTCAGAAACACACACACACAAGCAAAGACTTTTATGTGTGACGCCACAAGCCTGTTCTGACACACATCTGAGCCAATTACTCTACCTTAGCAACTGGCCTAACATGACATGAGTCAGTGCGTGTGTATTATTGTCCTTTTTATATATTATGTAACTTTGAACCAAATGTCCTCAAGAGGAAAGAAACGTGCCTTGTATGGTGCAGGTATATTCGGGGGGAAAAGAATAGAGGGTGAGGATTAGGCTGTGGACGTTAAAAGAGTGGGTGAAGAAAATCCTTTGCATGAACCCTGGCACACACAAGGCTGACAGGATGCATTTGAACCATATCCAGTAACATTAATACATCAAGGTTTTGGCAAAAAATACTGTAGACTGAAGAATGATCCATATGCTCCTGGTGGTCAGTATGTAGCGTGATTTGAGAGGTCAGAACGTAAGGTATAAAAAAAACACTGTTGTAGTTCAGTTACCTCTAGTTATATGCCAGATGTCATTGCATTATTTATTATTTTTTGCATCAAATCAAATGTGATTAGCGGCCACCTACTAACCTTGACCATCGTATAAAACTACACTTGACCGTTAGCTCATGAGTAGTAGCTACCAGAGCAAGGTCATAGTAGGAGGTATGTGTTTGGATCTTACTTGGCAGAGACCTTTCCAAAACAGCATGGCTGTGGTCTAATTTATTAATTTCTCCCCTACTCTTCTAACTCTTGATCTCACAATGTGGGATGCTGAGGGCAGTGTGGCTTGAGGCCAACAGTTCTAATATTCTGGTTCACTCGGAAATACATCATATTACAGAAGATAAATAAACTGAATATGAAGGCCCTGACGCATGTAAATGTTAAATGTTCGTCAAAATGAGAAATGTTTTGGTAATTTCATTTTCTCATATGATATGGATGGAGATTCAGTTGGAAAAAAGGTGATGTCGTGTTCTTACATCGACCGATCAAAATCTGATGACAGTTGGCGGGTTGTTTGGTCACTCCGTTCATCCGTTCAAACCACACCTACACCACACTACTGATGAAGATGATTAGCTTCGATGATTTTTACTGTTAAAGGTTCAGTATGAATGTTTAGGTGGCATCTAATGGTGAGGATTGCGAGTTGCAACCAATGACTCACTCACCGCACAGCCCTCCCTTTGCAAGTGATTAGGAGAAGCTACAATGTATGACATGCTCTGTCTGCTCTTGCGCTAAATAATGCATGTGGGCCTCCATTTGTCCAAATTTCTCTTCTCTTCTGACTTCTAACAAACCAGACTACTACTACTACTACTACAGTTCATCCGTTTGGGCTACTGTAGAAACATGGCGGCGCAACATGTCGATTTCCATGTAAGAGGACCTGCGGTGTATGTAGATAGAAATGGCTCATTCTAAGGTAATAAAAACATAACGGTTCATTATGTAAGGCCGTTATTTTAGGGTCAGGGTTACGTTATGTACAGTGCCTTGCGAAAGTATTCGGCCCCCTTGAACTTTTTGACCTTTTGCCACATTGCAGGCTTCAAACATAAAGATATAAAACTGTAATTTTTTGTGAAGAACCAACAACAAGTGGGACACAATCATGAAGTGGAATGAAATTTATTGGATATTTCAAACTTTAACTAATAAAAAACTGAAAAATTGGGCGTGCAAAATTATTCAGCCCCCTTAAGTTAATACTATGTAGCGCCACCTTTTGCTGCGATTACAGCTGTAAGTCGCTTGGGGTACGTCTCTATCAGTTTTGCACATTGAGAGACTGAAATTTTTGCCCATTCCTCCTTGCAAAACAGCTCGAGCTCAGTGAGGTTGGATGGAGAGCGTTTGTGAACAGCAGTTTTCAGTTCTTTCCACAGATTCTCGATTGGATTCAGGTCTGGACTTTGACTTGTCCATTCTAACACCTGGATGTGTTCCATTTGTGAACCATTCCAGTGTAGATTTTGCTTTATGTTTTGGATCATTGTCTTGTTGGAAGACAAATCTCCGTCCCAGTCTCAGGTCTTTTGCAGACTCCATCAGATTTTCTTCCAGAATGGTCCTGTATTTGGTTCCATCCATCTTCCCATCAATTTTAACCATCTTCCCTGTCCCTGCTGAAGAAAAGCAGGCCCAAACCATGATGCTGCCACCACCATGTTTGACAGTGGGGATGGTGCGTTCATGGTGATGAGCTGTGTTGCTTTTGACGCCAAACATAACGTTTTGCATTGTTGCCAAAAAGTTCGATTTTGGTTTCATCTGACCAGAGCACCTTCTTCCACATGTTTGGTGTGTCTCCCAGGTGGCTTGTGGCAAACTTTAAACGAGACTTTTTATGGATATCTTTAAGAAATGGCTTTCTTCTTGCCACTCTTCCACAAAGGCCAGATTTGTGCAGTATACGACTGATTGTTGTCCTATGGACAGAGTCTCCCACCTCAGCTGTAGATCTCTGCAGTTCATCCAGAGTGATCATGGGCCTCTTGGCTGCATCTCTGATCAGTCTTCTCCTTGTATGAGCTGAAAGTTTAGAGGGACGGCCGGGTCTTCGTAGATTTGCAGTGGTCTGATACTCCTTCCATTTCAATATTATCGCTTGCACAGTGCTCCTTGGGATGTTTAAAGCTTGGGAAATCTTTTTTGTATCCAAATCCGGCTTTAAACTTCTCCACAACAGTATCTCGGACCTGCCTGGTGTGTTCCTTATTCTTCATGATGCTCTCTGCGCTTTAAACGGACCTCTGAGACTATCACAGAGCAGGTGCATTTATACGGAGACTTGATTTCACACAGGTGGATTCTATTTATCATCATTAGTCATTTAGGTCAACACTGGATCATTCAGAGATCCTCATTGAACTTCTGGAGAGAGTTTGCTGCACTGAAAGTAAGGGGGCTGAATAATTTTGCACGCCCAAAATTTTCAGTTTTTTATTTGTTAAAAAGGTTTGAAATATCCAATAAATTTCGTTCCACTTCATAATCGTGTCCCACTTGTTGTTGATTCTTCACAAAAAATTACAGTTTTATATCTTTATGTTTGAAGCCTGCAATGTGGCAAAAGGTCAAAAAGTTCGAGGGGGCCGAATACTTTCGCAAGGCACTGTATATTATATTGCATTTCTGTCAATAGATCCTCCTAAATATTACACATTGAACCTTTAAACTCTGTTGTTGTTTAGTTTACACTGATTGTTGCTTATTTAATCATTAAGATTTAAAGTTATGGAGAAATTCTTGAGATTTGTTTTTTGGGGGGTTTAAAAAGTGTTAGGATTACACAAAACACAACTACCCAAGAAACCCCACTGGAATGTAAAGGTACAGGAGGAAAAAGGTGACTGGCATCCCTTTATTATTTAATAAAATGTCCATATTTAATAAATGTTCCACATGCACATATTCCAGCTACACACTGGATGTTTAGTGTGGAACATCTAGCAACCTTGATGTATCCACTAAATAATTTAAACATATAATGAGCCTAAAAAATTTCAGTTTGCAGATGTGAAGATTTATTTTGGGCTTGACTTGTGACAGTGTTAGTAGACAGTTGACTCTAGATGGGCAGATAATCAATTCAGCTGTAGAAGTGAAGCTCTGGTATGTGAACAGGTCTGTTTCTGTGTGTGTATTTCTGTACATGTTATGTCCATTTGATAGCCGCTGAACACTGAGCAGATGGGAGTTGAAGCCTGAACACGGCTCTGTTCAGTGTGATCCAGGCTACACTTCCACCTCCCACCCACTGCTGGCTGCTGATTTCCTGTCACAACTGACTTGTGGGCTGCTTCCTACTCTAGGAGCCGTCAGCACTAAACATAAACCAGAGCGCCGTGTCAGTGTAAGACTTCCCAACAACATTTCTACATGATCTGTCTCAACTGAATTACACTAGCCACACAGTTGGCAATGCCATATTTTTCCTTACCTGTTCATGCTTTATGCTTAGATCCAGGAACTTACATTTGACTCTTGGCCAACAATAGACGAATATGCCTTACTAATCAAGAGGCAACCACACTGGCTTACTAGGAAGCCACTCACTTAAACGTCAATGCAATGTTTTGATAAGCATGTACTATGAACAGAAAAAAATAGTGACTGACAGCTTCATTTAAAAACTCTTCACCATACTACCTTCAAAAATCCATATTAACCCAGCCATAGCAAAGCCTTTCAGATTCAGTTTTATATTGCTGCACTGCATTTAGAGAAAGGGCTTAGCAAGGCATTGTGTCAGGAGTCCTTTTTGTAATAGTAGGTGGAGAATGTAATGATTTGGTTCCTCGCTCACCTTCAAAGGGTGAAAAACACATTCTTTGTAGATTTGGTGAAGTATTTTTAAAATAAAACTGTTGAAAACATTAATCGTAAGAAGATTAGTTTTCTACTTATGTTAAATGCAAGGCCTGAAAGAATAATTAAGGTCAACATGTTGTCGGCGCCCACAACAGCCTGTAGATTTTTAAGTGGTTGGGAAAACTAAAGGCTAGATTAATGAATGTCTTTTTTTTAATGTACATACTCTATAAGGTCCTCCAGGTGGTTGTAGATATCCTCATCTTCGACACTCTCTTCCGATGGAAAGGGCCTTCCAAGAGAAAACAAAGCATTCTGTGTTAGGCTTAAGTTATATACCCTGCTGTTGGATACACATTGGATTGTATAATATTCTCACATTATCACATTTTATTGAATGTAATTTTGTATAAAATAATATCACAAAACACTATCACATTGTTTCATATGTTTTAAAAAATATCTTTTATTGTGTCATTTCACTTGAACATACCTGATTCCAGTTTGTTGTGTAATCGCTGTGTGGGAAAGTTTAGATAGTGTGTCCATTACCTGCAATGGAAATAAGAACATGTTTATAATTTCATATATTTACAAAACGTACAGCCTGGAAAGTAACATGGGCGCTTGTTGTTTGGGTGCTCTGGTGGTGCTGCATGTCTAAGAGGAGACACATGAGGGCAGCATTCTCAAACACTCCAACTTCGCTACTGACACCCAAACGCTGTGTGTTTACATGTGTGCAATGAAAGAGACATGTCACTCCATGAAGCTAAAGAAGTTACACAACCCAACCCATAGTCTGAATAAATTAATATTTATAAGACTACAATATTAATTTGGTGCCTTTTAAACATCCCCATGCGGCAATTTTTGTGTTAAGTCGCATCTGAAATCAGAACACGCACAAAGCCCAGTCAGATATATTTAGAAATAATGAGAGAGGTGTTAAATGAGAGATGAATGCTGTTGCTGCACAGAAATGACTCATTCAACACACAGCCAGCAGTTAACAGTAACTACAGCAGCAGAGCAGAATTACATGAACTGATCAGTAATTGATCACTTGATCGTGCTGTGAAGTTAACCACGTGCTCTCATCGGCTGACATGATTGCATTTAGTATGACATTTCACGCTGCGGTGCTCAGTCTTAGCAGTGCCCTTGACCCTGTGTGTGTTTGTGTTTGTGTTTGTGTTTGTGTTTGTGTGTGTGTGTGTGTGTGTGTGTGTGTGTGTGTGTGTGTGTGTGTGTGTGTGAGTGTGAGACCTGCTTAATTAAAAATCAACACGGAATTCTAATGCTATCTGAACGATTCAGATTTATTATCTGAATCACGACTTGACAGGGAGTTTATTCACTCTTTGCAACTTGGCAAATGGCCCACAAACCTCTTTTTTAAGGGTCATCTATCCATTGACATAACGCGCGGACGAGTTGATGAAAAAAACATGCACATGCACGCATTCAACACATCACAGATGTAATGCAGATACATTTGGCCTGGAGCACAAGCTCTGACAGATCAATACTGATCACACAACCGGCCTTCCCCCTTCCCCACCAGCAAATAGAATAAACAGGGGCACAAAGAGGACAGAGAAAGGCAGAAACATGTTTCTGCTGACATTCTTTAAACTGTACTACTGTACACCAGTGGAACTAATAACGCTGTAATCGTGTGTCACTGATGTAAAATATGTTCGTCCAATGTAGCATGCTGAATATTGATGGACTTCAGCTGTTTTTACTGACAGTATTCAGTGTTTTCAACCAGAAGGGTCTCTAATTTAAGGATCTCTGATAAGACGAAAAGACTATGCTGATCAATTGTGCAACAATCAATCAAGCTGTACAACACCCATCAAAATAGAAGGTGGGTGACACTGACTGACTTTGACAAAGCATTTTATCATCCCAGACATCAGATGCATTAGACTCATCCGAGGCGGCAGTGCATTAATAAAGCCATAAAACACACATTCAAGCTGAGTCCATTAGTTGCACTGATCAAAGGGAAATATTAGTCGCTAGCAGCTGAACAGTGGGAGGGTACAAAGCTGTGTTTGTCACAGGACTACACGGGGCTCAGCGGCAGGGTCTGATTACACATCATGAGAGGAGGAAGCAGAGGTGAACTGGTCTTTTACACCTGGATTTATGTGCATTTATTTCAAACGAACAAATAAGATTTAATGTGATTGGATATTAAAAAGTGATCCCTGGTGGAAGACCAGTGTGCCAGCCAAAGTACAGTCCATTTTCCACTTATTTATGCTGCAGTGTATTGTGTAAGTGTACTGTATTCTCAAACAAAATAAACATTCAGAATAATTGTGCCTAAGCTGTCCTCAGAGTGCTACATTTTGCTGTACAATGTGAAAACTTTTTTATCAACATGTCAGTTTAAAAACAAGAACCAAAACTAACACTTTCAGAGTCGATTTAGAAACATCTCTTAGCTAATGCACAGATATAAGCCCTGAAGTGGCAGCCAGGAGGTTAGACAGCCTCTGTTATCAATGTGCCCTTCTGCAAGCAAAGAGGAATTAGAAAAAGACGTTTAGACTTTAGTCAGTTTTTGAGTACAATTGTAAACATTTTGGCACTATTTGTCGTTTGTGTATACCAGTCTTTGCATTACATGAATTCAGTGATTAGACAATGCTTTTGCAACATGTCAACCTTGCATTATTAGCAGTGTTGGGGGTAACGCGTTACAAAGTAATGCGTTACTGTAATCAGATTACATTTGTCTGTAACGTAGTAATGTAACATATTACTGTTGATAACTTCAGTAATCACATTACAATTACAAATAACAAAATTGCGTTACTTGCGTACTGGTATCCGCATAACGGGAGGAGAAATAAATAAATCAAATGTCCCTTTTCGTGTGTGTTTGCATAACACTTTTCCACCTTTTCTCACTTTTGACGCCAGTCCATGAGGATGCAGAAATTCCTGCTCATCAATATAACCACTTCTTTGATACGCATGTCCAGTAAGAGGGAAAAATCTACTTTAAAGCCATTGTTCGGCAAATGAGCTACAGTAAGTTTCTTGTGTGTGTTTGGCCTGTTAACTGCACAGTTCAAATTTCATTACATATTCTTACAAGTTTTTCCTTTTAAGTCTCACCATCATCTCATATTGTGATGAGGGCCAGTGTCTTATTTTTTTTCATATTATTTTCAACAAATTAATATTTGCACTGGTTGGAAGGACAACCTATTTTTAGTTATGTTGTATTGTAATGACATTCATTATTTAAAAAATAAATGTTTCCAATGAAATGCCACTTAAAGTTTGAAGCATTATAGTACTGTAGCCTTGTTCTTCTCTTGACAAATGTTGAGCTGATGTTCACAACCTTGTTGTCAGCTTTGTAATATTAAAGAGTATAAAAGAGAGATCATGCGTATGTTCTCATTATAATAAGGATTTGTTTTGATCTGGGCATATATGATTTGTAACTTTATATTGTTATTTTGCATCACAGGTAATGTTACGCAGTAATCCAAAAGTATTGTAACTAGTAGTGTAACTAGTTACTTTCAGCAGTTAGTAATCTAGTAAAGTAAGGCATTACTTTAAAAAAAAGTAACTAGTAATGTGTAATATATTACCTTTTTGAGTAACTACCCCAACACTGATTATTAGTCAACTCTACATACAGTGGATATGCACGAACACGTTGTTTTGCAATCCAAACACAGACATGAATGATTGCACCCTCTGACACTGAAAGATAATCTTCCTCCTTCAAGTTATCAATCCCCACACAGTTATTAGACAGAGTCGATACAGTTCTCCCGCCAATAATGAATGAAGGGCATGACATCCGGAGGCCAGTTGGCAGGTACAACATGTCCAGAAGCTGAAGATCTACTTTGTGGCGAGCAGAGCTCTGGAGGCTTTCCAGTTTTAGCTGGCAGGCGATTTAGGGGGACGAGTTGTGTATCGTTGTGCTTTTTGGCTTCATATTTTGAATATGTTAGTCACACACATTCGCAACAAAAGTGACCATCTGCGCACAGCCAAGAACAGTTTCTGAATAATCACAAGTATTATATCCATCAGCGGTCGTACCACTAATAATAGAAATTCCAAGAAAACGTCCACAAAGGAAATGAGGTTAAAATTCCAAGAGGCAATGTGCTTAGTTTTAGCTAAAAAAATAAAATAAAAACTTCAGCAAAGCAAAAATATAGATGATTACTACTGTTCTCAGAGCTGTATTATGCACAATTTAAAAATACATCATGATTCACATGTCACGAGTTCAATGCAAGACTGGTACAGTATCGGTTCTTTAAAACTCAGGCTGAAACAGCAAAAAGCCGACCCGTACAGTAAGACATCATGCAAGAATATCAACATTAGATTTGTATTAGATTATGTGTCCAGTGTGAGCGCATAAAATACAGGCCGCAGGCTCAGCAGCCAGGTAGCAGACGAGGCCCTATGATGGAGGTTGGACAGCGATTAAAGCAGGATGACGGATGTGTCTGCTTAGATGAAAGGGGGATGAGTACACAGAGATTGTGTGTGTGTGTGTGTGTGTGTGTGTGTGTGTGTGTGTGTGTGTGTGTGTGTGTGTGTGTGTGTGTGTGTGTGTGTGTGTGTACGATTGCTTGGATGCAGGTGCATGTCAGTAGCAATCTGTCTGCTTTCAGTGGATTTCATTCCCACTGTATTTACTTCTACATTGACAGACAGTACAGCTATTTCGTTCTATATCATCATTATTTCCTACTTCGGCAAGTGGAAACAGCTTTCGCACTGTTAAACACACTATATACTGTGTATGTTATCAGGAAGAGACAAAAAAAAACATTTCTAACATACTACTGACGTGCAAAGCCACTGATAACCTCCTCTTTATTTATTCTGAGTCGTCCTTCACCGTTTCTTATGTAGGGAGGCACCTCAAGAAAATGGGTGAGGCATTACAATGTGCCAACAGTCTTATTGGTTTCACACACAACCTAGCATGCTGTCCCAGTTTTCTGCACTCCGCTCTCACTCCTCCTTTCTGTGGCTCTTTTCTTCTCTTTCCTTTTTTCTCCTCTAAATGACTGAATACTGGCTAAAAATAGAGATCAGTTAAGTAATCCAGTGATACAGGTGGTAATATTATATTTTTTTGTTTGTCTGGTTTTGTTTTGTTGTTCATAGCCTTTGACAACCACGATAAAGCGCACTTAGTTCATGTTTACAGACTGTAAATGAGGTCACCTACCCACATACAGTTACTATAATCAGTGCTGGAAATGGTGCTCAACCACAGCCACAAAAAGTTGATTTTGTTGCAAAGGCCAGGACCAAGGGCGAAGGTACAGACAGCGCAGCCGCACTGGGGCCCGCACTGTACAGGCCCGTGATGGGACCAGGCCCTCCCAGGTTACGAGCTGGAGTTTACCAGTTCCATGGAAAAAAATTCCTCACCACTCATCATTGAAAACTAGGTTCCACATCACCTTATGTGTTTACATCTTCAGTGAGCTCATGTGGTATATATACCCTCAAATGTCCACCTTTGCCACGGTGTCAGTCAGTAGTTTTTGTCTTATTTTCTTTGGCATTCATGTCACAAATGATTGCTGGGTAATATGTGTATTTTGTGGCCCAATCTTAAGTTTCTATTTGATCATGTGACTCTAGCTAGGTGTAATGCAAATTCCGACAGACTAAACAGAGCACACCTGCAATCTAGCAGTCATGCAATTCAAACATAAAAGTTGTTGCAAAAAAAGACAGGAGGGAAAAGAACAGGAGTAGAGGGTCGCAAAGCTCCCAAATTAGATTGTTTTGGATTTTTTACTAAGGACATTGTCAAAGACTTCAAGGCTAGTCGGATGGCTTTCAAATAGGTTAATAGGTAAATGCTTTTTCAAGTGGTCTGGTGTATCTTATGGACTGGCGTGCCCGTTTTACAGGCTGTTATCATCTCGGGGTCAAGTCGCCGCCGAGCACCTGGTTGATTGTGTGGGGGTGTGCGTGTGCTGTTCCTGTTTTCAGGACATGGTGGTGTTGATAAGTAGGCTGTTGTCTTATTTACCAGAATCTCTTGCCTCTCTGTCGAAAGGGGAAGCAATTGACGTGATACAGGTTATTGTGGGCCAACTAAAAATGCCCAAAAAAGTGTGAGGTCATTTCAGCAAAGTGGACAACTCCTCCTTTTGAAAATAAACAACTGACTTTTCAGCGGCTAGTCGCTATATAACTGACGCTGACCATAGATCAGCTGGGGTGGTGGTGGGTAGGTGTTGATCCGAACACACCAAACAAACCGGTGTGAAAACACCTTCATATAGTGTTACGGTCATCTGCAGCCCTCTCTGGCCATTATTTCAGGGGATTTTCCCACCTGACCACTTTAGGGTTGCTATTTCAAAGATTACAGTTCTTCCTATATCGAAGTATCCTCACACTCAGCATACTATATGGAGTGCGGCGGGTTTACTGCTTTAGTTGATTGCATAAAGACCTAAGACTGTCTAAGAGGAAAATTCAATGAGGTTCCATTTTGTTTAACCTGAAAAAAAGTCCTTGCTGCCCCATAGAAGGCACGCTCCAACGTGACATTTGCTAATACACTGTAGGTCCACTGAAGTCTGAAAACACATTTAAAAGACTAGCTGTAACTACAAAGGTTTGTTAGCATTGAAAATCTCATCTGTAAATGTGTGTTTTCACTGCAAGTGTGCATCAATCAATAAGTATTTCTTTTTTCTGAATGTTCGCTATCCTTTAAATACTTCAGTCTCACTGGCCATGCTTGATAAAACATTTATGTAAAGCAGGAAAGCGAGTCAGTAAAACCGTGTTTGTATTTCAGGTGCAAAACCAAAAGGCTCTATTCCCACACACTTTTTCACATCAAACATTTAGCTGCTGAGACAGTTTGGAAATAAAGGACATGTGAATATTTAACAGCCTCCTCCGGTTCTCTGTTACTGTGCCTGGTGACAGTGGATGTTGAATTCAAAATTTACACAGAAGAGAAAATACTACACTTGTTGGTGTAAAATGCGTGTGGGTGTGTGTTAGATCGGGACAGTAAAAATTGACTTCATGCGTGTCTTGTTGCACGTGAGACTGATTATTGTTATTTGTGCATATATGCATAAATGAATGTGTGTGTATGTTTGTGTGTGTGTCAGTTTGACAGATGCAGCTGGTATAAAGGAGCCACTGAAAGCCTGATTGGCTCAGAAAGAGACTAGCTGATGTTCAGCAATCAGTGCCATGGCTCATTAACGCCCATAATAAATTATTAGTGTGTTTGGGTATATAGACGTGTGGCTGATTAGAATGCGACACACGCTTGCCATTTCTCCTCAACATTCATTGCCTGCATCATTTAGTCCACCACTTTTCTCATCAAACACTGCTTTACTTGCATCATTTCTACAGTCATTCATCTCTGTTCTTCTCCCTGTTTATATTGTCACACAACGGAAACAGAAATGTATGTAAATGAGAACAACTAAAATGTGAGTTGAAACACAGTATAGGTGAACATGGTGAGCATGAGGGCGGAGAATAGTCTCAGATGGTATCAGAAATGAACAAAATAAAAAGAAATGACTACTGTGCTGCACCTGTACTGGGAGATAGCTATCACTTAATCCCTTGCATGATATCATGTATGTACATGCATATTTAACACCCTTTGACAGGGCTCTCGATTAAACTGAGTCAAGTCAGCTACAGCTGGAGCGTTTGCGGCCAACTCTTTATGAGCTAGACATGGGATTTTCTTTAAGTCAGTGTGAAATCATCATAGATCTGCTAATTCAAAAATAAGGACAAATTTCTGCCACCATTATCTTTGGAATCTTTGGAAAGCTTGACAGGCATTGCAACAGAAACTGAGAGGGGCGGGGCTTAGCAAACAGTTTTACTGGAGCAGTGACAATACTGTAAGCTGTGGTGCTGTTAAACACAGCGACTGATTGGATGATTACTGCTATATGAGCAGCAAGTCATCTTTCAGCTAGTGAACTAATGTTCCAGTCATTTTGGGATAACAGCTGTCCGTGGCTGGTTGCAGAAATGGGGGTTTCTCATTCATGGATGACACCGTAGTGTTCATTGCATATTTATAAAACATAAAATAATGTCTTACTCAATCTGTTGAACTTCAGCTATGTGCGCCATGGGAGGAAAAGTCCACAACACATCAGCCGTGGGCCTGAGTATGATCCTCTATCGCTCGACTTCCTAGTAACTCCCTCTCAACAGCATAAGGTCAAAAGTGAGGGCATCGTTGCTGTCCAGGTACATCACATCAACCCCCATGCACTACAGCCCCTCAGGACACACACACATTCACACCCTCCCCAGTAATCAAAGCAGATCCTTGAAGTCCTGCGCTCCCTGAATATTCTATGTTCACATTAATAGTGGAGCATATCACCCAAGTGATCACACATTTGCTTGGTTTTCACACACAAACAAACACACGCACACGCACACACACACACACACACACACTTGCATACAAGCATACTGATACAGCTCCAGGCCTTGATGCACAAACACATCTGATCTGCCAAATCCCCACTTTGCTGACAGGCGAGGTAACTCCAGCTGAATTTCGCACTGTCTGAATCAGCTGGCTGCTCACAACTGACCAGCAGCAAACCACCAGTCATACTGTAGCAACACACGCACACACACAAACACTCAAAAGGAAGACAATCTTTATGCTTCAATCATTCACAACTTTCTCTCTCTCTTCTTTCCCGTCTCTCTCCCTGCCCTCTATCAGCTGACTATGGGTTCTCTCTTTAGGTCACCAATCAGACTTTGCCATGGTCGTCAAAGCCAATCACGTGGTCACTGTCGAACTTTAAAATCCGTTCTCCACTCTACTGCTGTCAGCTGTCATTTCAGTACGCCGTGTCCCTCCTCCACCCCATCCCTGACTGAAATATATACGGTAAAGTTTGGATATCAGAGGGCTTTCTTAGTTTGTTTTATTAATCAACAAAAAAAGCATAATTAACACCAATCCAGTCATTTGTTCAAACCCAAAACTATGGCGCTTTTACAAAATTTATAAAAGATAACACGTAATAAAAGCAAAGTTAATCTTTTTTTTTGTGGATTTTTACTAAAAATATGCAACATTTTAAAGGGCTACTTATATAGTACAATTCAGCATTGCCCTTTAATGTGTGCTTGTTGGGGGACTCAATGATTAGACAATTAAGCTATTAGAAGATTGACACAAAAACGATCAGCAGCTGTTTTACTGAGTAATGTTTTGTTGCTCTTACTAGTATATATTGTCATTTGTAGATCTCTTGCTGTATTGATGCTTTGTTGATGCTTGTCTGTTGTCCCTCAAACGTAAGTTGCTTTGGATAAAGACGTCTGCCTAATGAGTAAATGTAATGTAAACATAAATGTAAATGTAATGTTGATTAGTGGTTTAATTCAAAAATTGAAGCAAACATCCCAAACAGCTTCTCATGTGTAAGGATTTGGGTATTTTCTTATTCTTATGTGGGGATAAACAGATTTTTTTAAGTTTTTGGGACTGCTGATGGACAAAACAGGTAATATAATGACAGCACCAAAATTTCTCTATATTTGCAGGACATGTCACCGGCCAACTGATTATTTGAGAACATACTGTAAGAATAGTCAAAATATAATCATATCAGACTGATGTGGAAGATCGTGATTGTATTGATGGATGGATTTCTTTCTACGATTCAGCCTCCTTATAACTGAGGAGGAGAACCCCACACTCAGAGACAGCATGAGGAACCTCAGAGCTTGTTGCTATTGTGTTCACTGCTGTTATTCTCATTGAATCCATTGTGGCAGCCGTGCTTAAGACATAACCTCATCTCTCCACCCACTCCCCACCCAATCTACAATACAATCTCCATAGTTTCATCCCGTTGACATGACGATCCCGCTCCCTCGCAGCTGAAACACTATCCTGTATAACTGCGGGTGAAATGAAGCAAACGGGGGAAAGCAGTCTCCCTGAGGGGTATTTCATTCGAAAATATAAACTCTGTTTTTAAGAGTCCTTCAAACAGCCGCTGTAGTGAAGGATTCTTCAGGATCCTGTTTAAAAGCAGATTTCAGCTCCTTGTAGACTCATTTGAGGAGCCAAGACTTAAAAGAACCATAACCAAGTGTAAGGGCACGTTTGAGTGGGTTGTCTGTGTTGTAAACGATGTCCTAAGGTAGTCAGTGAAAATCCATATGGACATTCTTCAGGATGTTTTTTCCCCCCGGCGTCTTTGATCCTGCTGTGTCAGTCATGGAGCCCTATGTTTCAGTTTTAGTGGGTACTGTCTCACCACATGGGACCTTATGATTCACAAGAGGAGATAATCAAGAGTTGAAATCAGTTATGGGAATTTACTTCTAAATACAGAAGCCTTGGCCTGTATAGTAATATAGTAATTCTAGCCAGGCTTTCATTATGTTGTGTGTTCACACAGGAAAACCCATACAACTTAGTATATTTAAAGGTGATAGAGTGCATAGTACTTCTGCTTGATTTATGAGTGGGATGCTGGTGGACACTTTTGCCCCACAGTGCAATGCACAAAGGAAATTGAGGCTCACAGCTGCACAAAATGTAAGTAAACTGTGAGTGCTGGTGAGAGAGCTCAACAAAGAGCTAGAAAAACACAAAAGGCTCAATTTTTGGAACAAAGTCTCTTTGTGAAGTTTAATTGGCAGTGGCACAAATTGATTGATGTTTGTTTGTAAAGTATGTTGGGGTCTTATTTTACCTGTAACTACTTCTGATTACTTAACTACTAATTAATAACTGAAACTATTTGATATAACTTTCACTAAATAAGAGCATCATTCTCCACAGCCTTAACATACATTTTTGAGGGAAAATAATCTCAGTGAAAACAACTCCTTATAGGATCAACTCTTTGTGTGAACTTATATTATAAAAATACTTAACACATGCCTTATTTAAAGTCTTTCTTCTTTCCAACAGTGGAAAATCAGATCTGCTGGTTCTTTGCAGCCATCTAATCAGGAAGGGATTTACACCTGGGACACCAGGTGAATGTAATTAACTCGGAAGAATGGAAAAGCCAGGAGCTCTGTGGCGCTCAAGAGAGCCAAGACTGAGAAGCACTCAGCAGGGAAACTGCACCTAGTTGAGTGAAGAAATGCTGCAATGCCTTTCACATAAAATAAAAGGAAATTAGATGTCTTCCTTAAATTAGTACGAAACAAACACACCTAATATATTTAGATAAACCCTTCACAGATAGGAAAGTGCCTTATCATTTATGATGTCCAGCAGCTCAAACATAGTAGTTTTCCGGCCAACAAAAGACACTCCACTGTGCCAGATTTACAACCATACTGGCTGTAGGTAAACAATGGGAGAAGCAGGGTTATCCATCTTCTTGCACCTCGCACCACGATTCATCATGGTAGTTTACATGTCAGCCATTTTATAGCCTTCCCCCGTCGATGCTGGATTATAGTGTCGACGGGTGACATAACACACAAATACTCTCTGAGACAGTGCTATAAATCCAAATCTCTATGGAAAAAGGTAAACATAATGACATCTGTGTTATTGGCTCAAGACATTAAAAGCCTGGAAAGAAAATGAAGACTGCCAATATCACAATCTGTAATCTGCAATCATAAATCCTGGTTGTTAGTCTAGTGTGTGGTTTTAAATTATTAGCTTTTATTGGTTGTTGTTTTTATTATCTGGTTTAGTGTATTACAGATGCAATAAGCAGGATTGTTATGGAAAAAGCTACTCATATCATCAATAGATAAGAAAGTAGGGTTGCAACAGAGAAGAGCGTCCACTCATTGATTATCCTATTTAAGTAATAAGTTAAAATTCTGATGTAAGTTATGGCAAGTGTGGGAAATCTTCTTGATGAACATAACATGACACATCAAAACCAAGTGATGAAATTCCAACCAGGCTCCAGAACAGCAGCAAACAAGCATTCTACTCAGAACGTCAGACTAAGCAAATACACTTCACTTCATCAGTCAGCTTGTCACATCTTTATGGCATAAGTGGGTTAGCATCAATTTGCATACCCTGAGGAGTTGCCATTCTAATCATGAACATTTAAATACGCACTGTTTCAATTTCGCTGCGCAGATTCTGCACATTAGTCATGCGGCTATGTGCACTCTAGTTATGGTGCTTTTCGCTTGGATAATTTAATATCGCAGAGGAAAAGATGACACTTTGGAAGCATGATGCATCCATTACAAAAACTTAAAGCAGCATAAGACAAAACCATGTAATAACTGTTGATCGTGTTTCTCAATCTGGGGGAAAATGTCCTAACTCTTTAACTTTAGGGTTCATTTTTTGGTCTTTCTGATTATAGCATGGACCTTTTTGAGTTTTATGGAAATTGACAAAGAAGGAAGCATTGATCTCAGTGTTTCATTCCAAAACCTCTTTTGGATCTCTATTTTCTTGGTCCTCATGTTCATGCACGCCTTGCCTTAACTAATCATGCAGATCAGCATCCCTAGTAATTCCATACTGGATAAATCCACACCTTAAGAGTTACATTCAGTGCCAATGCAGAAAGCAGTGTGCCCTGAATGTAGCAGTGTGGAATGGCCAGACTGCCAAACTCAAGGCTTCAAAAGGGCGGTCCACAAACATGTGGGTGATGTCACGATAACTACGTCTACTCCTTTTATACAGTCTATGATTAGATGGAAAGATTAGTATTGATTTAACATTTGCCTGACAATGTGAGCTGTAATGGATAACCCATATTATCTGCCATTAAAGATTGTGTCTCAAGTTAGACATTAGAAGTCATTTCATAAGGCTCATGACATCCTGTGTGAAGCTAATCACAAACAGTCTACTCTGTTCTGTTATTAATGTTTTACTAATGAAACTGCTGTGTCCATATAATACTCACATTAATTGAGGTACTATTGTTATTATTATCATCATCATTATTATTGCTGGTTATACAGTGTGCTTATGCAGTGGATGGAATTTTTGCCATTCACCAAGGATTTCCAGAAAGAAAATGAGGATTTGATTAGACATAAGGAACTGGCTGTATTCGAGTACACCTCCACTATCTGTCATTGTGTCCAAATGCTCTTAAAATAAAGCTTAAATTATAATCACATCACTATGCTCTAAATCCACGTTAATACATTCCAACAACAGGTAGACTGATGTCGTGTTTGCTGTTTATCTTGTTAAAAATACAGTGAACATTTGTGAATTATTTCTAATTAACTAAATGAGATAATGATAAACACTGCAGGGCTGTAATCCACGACAATATGTTTCTTCTATTTGTCCAGAGAAAGCAAACCACAGCTCTTTATGAAAGATGAATCAAAAAGGCTTTCTCCACCATATTTTATTTCAACTACCTTTTTTTTCCCCAACTGCCCATGTGATTTCAGCAAAACTGCTTCTTTTTGGATATTATATAACACATAACAGTTGGTATGTTTTCTGAGCAGAATGTGGAGGATGGAGATTAGCTTTTAGAAACACCCCCCTTTGAATGACAGCACATCCACCCACTCTACCTCCACCTCTGGGATGTGATACAGAGAAGAAAAGACCCCAACCCCCCATACTTGGAGCCTTAAGCATCTGGAAAAAGCATCACTGACATACATATAATCCTCTGCATGGTTTCTGCAGAATCTTTATATTACAGAAAAACATCTCAGCGAGATCAGAAGAACATAAACGTCCGTGTGAAATCCCATTCATTGCTGTTAGCTCAGATACGTTGCAGAGATGACAGACGCTGCCTCCGGCACCTCATGAAAGATTTAGAAGAAAGTTTTTAAAGATGTGTCAGAGACATGGATTGCACTTGTTGAAAATAAAATCTCCCTCATTCCTCTTCTTTTAGATGAAGCCGGCAGGTGCTCGATGGAGACTTGGCTCGCAGCAGGGAGATAGTGGACCGAAGAGAATGAAATAAACATGTAGAATCCAAACATCACACCATCTCAGCGCATGGAAGAGATGGAACATCGATGGGGGCGCAATTCATGCTGTGAATGTAAATGCACCTTGTACAGTTATCTGTATAAGTTGTACGGCTCTGCATGGTTCCAGCTCGACTCACCTCAACTCTACTCACCTTTTTTGGTTTTCCATTGTGGAAAAGTTGTACCAGCTACCAGGTACTTTTTTTGTATCACCTCCGTCGAGGTTCAGAGCGAGCTGAGGCGATACTAAAATGTCACATGAAAACGTCATCTGCAATGGAAAACGCAGCATGGCTAAACCGAGTTGAGTCAAGTCGTGGCGAGTTGAACTGGTACTGGTAATGGGGAAACCGCAATAGGTGAGGTTTGTCTGGTGCTTTTTGAAGTCCAGTACCATTACTAATGCGGCCAATCACTGTTATGAAGACCTGATTTCTTAGTGGTTCTCAAACCTTTCCTGTCATGACCCGATTTCAAAAGCAGAAAGTCCCCCCTCCCCCCACAACACGTAAACGGATTGAATTCTTATCAATAATTTAAAATCGGGGGAGCAACAAATAAAAAAGGAGCCCAGTTGAATTTGATTGAAATTAATAAAAAATGATTTAGGTTGGCACAATAGCATCAGAAAAGTGTTTTTATTTCCCTATATAATTCATTCAACTTTGTTCCACTCCTTCTCTTTCCCCTGGTCATCCACACCCCTGCTGCAGTGGTTCTATGTAAACCTGATCCAGGAACGTATACTACGTATCGTCATCCTACATGAATAACTCACACACCCGCTCATAAAATTTCTTAAGTGAAGAATGTTGAACCTTGAACCTGACCTGAACAGTTTGACATGTTAGTATATGTGCTTATTCACTTGCTCACCAAGCGCTAGATTAGAATACCACTTCATACCAATCTCATGTCTGCACACTATGTGTAGTTAAGCATAAAGACTGAAAACAGGGGAAACACCTAGCCTGGCTCTAAAGGTAACAAAATATTCCTACCAGTACCCTTAAAACTCAATGTTTAACTTTCTATCTTGTTTAATTCATATAAAAAGACAGTGTAAACACATTGCAGTAGTACAATGTTTTTTATGCTGGACTACTTCTTGGGCATACACACTAATATCCTGGAGTCTCTGGTGGTTGCCTGTCAACCACAGTGACAACACGACTCCAGGAAGTCCCTGTGCCTGGCCAAGAAAAAGTCAGACACATAAGTCCCATAACACCGCAACGTGTCATTTTTACACAGTTTGTATTGGCTTTTGCAGTATGTAAGAGACCTCTCTCTATCGGAATAAATCATGTTTTCTGTTTCTCTACAGCCATGTCATTTTATATCCCAGCTTTAGGTATAGAAGATTCCCCACCATTCACTCAGTTTCAGTGAGTGAGTGTGTTCAACATTCCTCCCATAACATATTTCATGAGTGGATATGAGAGATATCCATGACAGCAACTATTGAAGCTACTGGAAACAAATATATTTAGCTGATATTTTGAGGCCTTGTGAAGCCCCCATGTTTTCTTCTTGTCACGGTGAAAAGGAAGTGTTGAATGCTACATTTTTTTGGTGAATATGTTTGAGTGTTTTCTTTTTATATAAATCAGAAAGCATAATTTCTACAACTCTGACTAGAGCAGATCAGGTCAGTATCAGACTTGCAAACCAATACATCAGTCTAACCCTATTCTGTTTCATTTAGCCACAGTGAGATGGAGGTCTGTAGTTCCAGATAGCAAAGCAGTCAGAATTGAAGCTGGGGGGGGGGAGCTGTCAGAAAGTAGGACAGCGAGGGGAGGAGGGCTGGTTTGTAGACCTGCACTTCAGTCTTTGTAGTCTTTGATCCTGACCACGGTGGCTCAGCATCACATGCTCTCTGGCTGCCCAGACTCTGCAGTGGCCTATAAATACCTGGCATGTCTGCACGACCAGGTAACCTCAATACCCAGCAAGAAACTGAGATGCAACACCTTCACACTAAAGTCCCTGCAAGCAGAATTAACCTTGCACTATTTGCTGAGCAATCAATGATGCAGCTGGGCAACAGGGTGAAGTGTTTGTATTGCTTCTCAAATGAGAGCTATAAAAACACAGAATCCACTATGAAATGTATCTTTAACCGAAACAAAAGATGATGAACCATGAAAAAAGAATTCTTTATTTGTTTTGCAGTTAAAAAATATCCAAAAGTCCGTTCAAGTTTTGAAAATGAGGAATACTTTCCTTTTGAGTTTTTTCACAGTTCGACTACCTGCAGTGTTTATGTGTTACACACTCAATAGGAGACTCCCTTTGATCTGGTATGGGGCAAGGATGTACAACACACTTTTCTAACACACACTGTGTGTGTGTGTGTGTGTGTGTGTGTGTGTGTGTGTGTGTGTGTGTGTGTGTGTGTGTGTGTGTGTGTGTGTGTGTGTGTGCGCGCGTTTCTACACACAGTTTCTACACACAGTAGACTACTTGGAGCAGTTTGCTCGTCTATTTATTTCTCTCCGTCACATTCACACACACACTTCCACCTCCATGGGCCAGGGCCCGGTCACAGGAAGGGTGGCTACTTGATAGAGCCTCTGACAGGACAACACAGAGACACGCTCAAGAAAGTCCAATTGTGCACACACACACGCTTGCGCACACACAGAAAATATAGGTCTTAAAAGGCTTGTTCAGAAATACAACACAGCAGGGGAGGTAGTTTTGATTTTGACAGCATGAGGGGGAGTGGAGCACATCTGCCTGTGTGTTGTAGCTACACACACACACACACACACACACACACACACACACATACACGGATGCTGATTACACTGGTGTAAATGCACCATTACACCTGAAGCTAAGTTTGAATAGATCCACACTCATACAGAAAGGAACAACTCCAGAGGGGCTCTGTGGTGACCGTTTCCCCTTCCTGTTTCCTGCTGCTTACTGAAACTTGAGATGAGTCAGTCCTCAGGGGACTCACTGGTAGCTCACACACACACACACACACACACACACACACACACACACACACACAAGTACGTAGGCACTCACACATGCAAACATCTAATTCGCATTTAAAAGGTCCACGTGGTATTTTAAATGTCAGAGAATCCCTGTCAAAAGAATTGCTTTACCTTTTGTATGACGACTGTAAAGACATAGCGGTAATGACTGGTAGCCTGTCTCACTCCACCCATACTTGTGTCAATATTTCTCCAATTTCAGCTCATTTCCCATAAACTCTGTTACAGTTGTCATAGAGAGGTGGTTGCCAGATACAGTCTATGAGCACGTAGGCCACAATCTGAAGCTCTACTAGAAGGAAATTCATGTATGTTTGTCTTAATCTCAAATTAACTTGGTTGTTAGCATGAAAACATGAGGGATAAATGCCTCTCTGATGTATCATGCAAGCCAAACCAAACTTTATTTATCTGCTATATCAGCAGATTAACTCAGCTGTAGCTAATTAACGTTAATTCTGCAAGCAGGCAAGAAAAAAAAGAAACGTATGGCTGTTAATCACCAACTCACGCACCTGATATTCCCTAAAGGGTTGTACAAATAAACACGTGTTTCAATTCAAACTACTGACATCAGGCTGCTATTTATACACAAAGTGCCAAACATTACAGCAGTCAAATAAAAATTTAAAAAGTGAACAGAAAGTAAAGCAATTAAACACTGGTGCCATAAATCCATTAAATTTCAAGTGAAATGTCATGTTTGCAGTAGTCATAATTCAAGCCAGTAGTGTTCCTGGCAGAACAGCAGGGACCCTGACGCACACCCTGACCTTAGCCCCAGATTGTCTGGGCGTAGCCCTTAACTCTTGGAATGCCCCTGGTTAATATGATCGTTTGTGTCTGTACTGTTTACACTTAGCCAAAGATGTTTTCATCAAAAAAATATCACTCTGTCACTCAGTGAAAAAATCACGGTTCTCTCCTATTTCTGTTCAGAAAAAAGACCGGTGGAAAGAATTTTTCTACATGTGATGCCCTTGTTTTTTTCCCCCCAACAGATCTTTGACAACTCTCACTTGACGGACACCAGCTTTGCCTCAAGTCCTTCCCCCTACTCTGCGTCTGATTGGCTAACACTAACCCCACCTTAACCCCAACCTTGACCAACCTCTTGTGGTGCGCCACATCAGGTAGCTAGCATGTAGTGCGGTCACAGTAGTCAAAATCTACAAGTTAAACTTTTAATCTCATAATATCATTTAAAGCATATCACCTTTAAAGCTCTGACTCCAGGATTCAGGGCTGTGAATTCAGCTCGTCCTGTCAGTCTGTGGAGCTAACATTAGCTTAAGCAGCTACAGTGCAGATGTGACAGAAGCCAGCAAGGCTGTGCAGTGAGTAAACCTCACTCCCCGACAGCTTAAGAGACACACTGGCGACCAACGCCAGAGCCCACAGGTTTTAGTCTCCTCGTCAGCTTGTCCACCTCCAGTGACCGAGGTCGCCTGTTTGAGTCAGGACCGTGGACAATTATGCAGTTGTTATCAGTAATTTCATAATTATATTTGCATATTGAACATTATTGAGCAATATCTTAATAAATAATAGCAATAATTGGGCAATTTTTTAATTTTTTTTTTTTTAAATAGGCAAGTTTACTAAAAAGTTGGCTTTTTGATGACTGACTAGTTTTAAAAAAAGAAAATGGAGAGAACCCTAAGACGATCTCAACAACCATTTTCAATGTTATATCTCCGTTCACCAACGTACCACAGATAAGAACAGCAAACACGCAAGGGGTTAGAGGGTTCAGCAGCAAAGTCAAGAAGATTCTCCGAAAAATTTCACCTATGGACACTGTAAAATACAGCGCCCCTGTCAAAGCATCAAACACCTTCAAAACAACATGTGTTGTCTGCATTGTTTGTTTGTTTAAGAGGAATTAGCTGTTACATTCATAACCAAACATGAGCTCCCCTTGACAAGCCTAATGTTCCGCCTTTGTAGGAGTGTGTATTTATGTGTGTACACGGATCAGAAAGGCCTCCAGATGAAATATCCCTACAACTGTGGCAACCCAGCTGAGACATCCAGAGTGCTCAAACAGGAGTCCACAATCATCAAAGACGTTTCTCTCTGACACCCTCAAACAATCAAAGAGGCAATCCATCTCAGCAGCTGGCAGGCAGGGAGGCACAGAGCTTTCTGGCCAAGCAATTTCTTCAGCAAGCGAGGGTTGGGTGTGTGTGTGTGCTTTTCCACATATGTACGCGCATTCACGCTCGAGGAAAGCCGGCTGATATGAAGAGTGCGATTCCAGTGGAAGCTGCCGTCATGCAGTCGGTCACTGGGAGTCTATGAATTATCCACAGAGCTTTCAGCGCCACAGCTTTAGAGCAGGTTCCATCAAATTGTTTTGGAGAAAATTCTAACTCCAAATGCATTGTAAGTGGAAGGAAGTGAAGCGTGGAAGCTTTTTCAGACGCAGCACAATCACTGGACCTTGAGGTAAATGCACAGTATGATTTTAGAGCAAACATGTCTACAGTAACCAGACAGCGAAGACTACTATACAGTGCCGACGAAACTCAGGTGATAATAGTTCATGGGGAATCACAGTGAGAAGAATGCAGGATTGATTCTAAGTTTTGACTCCTTTTATTACCTCAGGTTCTTCTCACAGTTCAAAAACCTGCAAGTCAGGGTGGATTACGGTCTGTCAAAACACCCAGAGGTACGCGTGTGAGAGTCTGAACTCTCCACATACATACTGTGACATCCTCGGTCATGCTACACATTTTCAGACGACACTTCTGTATTCTTGTTCAGAAACTATTACTTCAGCTGCCAGAAATAATCCAGATTGCCAACTACACAGACCTTTGCAGACAAGGTAGCATGATTACTCAGGGCTCCACAGTGCCTCACGCTCCTAAACATAGATATATTATATCATATATTGTATTAAAAAAAGGTGCAAACAGGAAAAATAACATAGCAGCACAGTGTGTGAGTCAAGACTACAACCGACCAATCACAGCCTGGACAGGGTGGTGGGACATTAAGAAGAAGTTTGACGTGCTACAGCAAACTTAATTAGCGCCTGCTAAATGCGGGTACATTGTTGGCAGTGGCAGGTGAAATCGTCAGGGGAAAAGCACAACAGACACGTATAGTCAGCATAACGTTAGACTGTGTATAAAAAAAGGGTTAACGTATTGTGGCGATCGGCACATGTGCCTGCGTCAAACACACCCGGCCGGTGTGACACCAAAATGTGTGGTTGCTGTGGTTGCAGTTTGGTTGGGTTTGGGTGTAGTCACAGAATCTGATAGGTCACAGATTTTGGTGTTACACCTGTGACTGCAGTCAGCTCAGGGAACATCTAATTGGCTCCAATCAAAACAAACTCACCAGTGGAAGAGGCACATTCCACCCTGAGTGACAGCCGGTTAGCTTGTCAGCAGCACCGGCCAGGCTACCGGAGGTAACACCGGTGTTTTTCTGAGAATCACTTAGCTTGTCTATTAAACCTAAGAGGCGTCACTTCGTTTCATTTTCGTTGGCCATTTTTTGTGTTGAAGATTAGTTTTTTTGTTGAGATAGGGACTGTGTTTAAGTAAGGTGGCGTGATTGTCATGAAACGTTACTGACATTAAGACATTTGTCCTTTTGTGCATGCAAACATGCAGTGAACGACGGCATTTACATCAAATAATGCCTAAATGAGCTGAATGTCATTCCTTCATTCAAAGCACTATAATCTTCAGTAATCTTGTTTAGATAAAGTGGGTTTTGTGGGTGCTGTTGGTGTATCGTGAATCGGTCCCTGGTTCAAAAACTACAGTCCCACATTCCACGAGCCGCAATGCACCAATCACAGTAGAGTTTTCAGTTATGAGTGATCAGTATTTTAAAAAGCGTCTTCCAGTAAGTCCTCCACTGGTTTTCACATCATAATTGCACGCAAGTAGAAGAAACACACACGCACGCAGTATAAATATGTATGTAATAGGCCTACATTGTTTGTTTATAAAGTCTGAACATTTTTCACTATGCAGCCATTATTATTGAGAAAGCATGCACCTGCATTTGACAAGTCAAAATTTGCCTAAGAGACCTCTGTTGTACAGCGTCTGCCAATAAAATGTAACTAATTGTTTTTGCATCTGCTCAGCCAAGCAAACAAACCTGCTGTGCACAGCTGCAGACGTTTTGACCAATGTGGGTTTTTATTTTTGTGTGCCCAAAACACTGCAAGTTTTCAAAATGTCAGTGTTTCCTGTGTGTTTCTTTTGTTGTGTTCTCTCATGGTAGAAAACCAATTGAAACAGCGTTTAGCCCATGACAGAAAAGTAAGACCCTACACCCCAAGCCAAACTTATGAATGTGTTCTGGGTGTGTTCAGAGCACCTTAAGGCTGATGGTTTAATTGGTTTTACCAACTGACACCTGCGAAGCTATATAATTATTAAAATAACACTGGTCTGGGAGGAACCTCCATCATATTCAGGAGGACACTGACATGTCAAAATATGATTTTTTAATAAAAGACTAATACCAATCCAATTTTTTCTAATGGCTATTAAAACTTGCGTCCACCCAAAGCAATCGTGGACCTCAGTTACTGCAGCTCAAGCATGCAGTATAAAGATACACCCCAAGTGTCCATTAGCACGAAGCGGACATATGATATCCGACCACACAGATCTGCTGGAGAGAGCACAGCTGAAGGACAAAGGAAAGAGATGGAGAGATGGCGGGGGGTGGGTGTTCCATAGTTAGATTTATCACAGTCAACAGAGGAGGAAGACACTAATCAATAAACCCTCTATCTGTCTCCCTCTTCCTTTCCATCTTTGCTTTCCCTTCCCCCGGTCTCTCATTTTCAACACTCCCACCAAAAATAAACCTAATCAGCATCTTGACCCACCTTAACATGAGAGCCAATAACAGGAGAACAGAGTAGAGCCCACCAGGGCAGAGTTGACACGGTCTTTGTATGCAGAGAAAGAGTAATACATGAGGTTTTTAAACATGTCTTGCTCATAAGAGTGCAGTAGTGCACTTCTCTTAATAACACGCAATTGTGTTGTCAGCACTCCCCTTGTTTACATGACTGAAAATGCTAATTGATGGGCAAAATATCAACATATACATTTTTTCCAAGAAGGACCCGTTGCAATCGGAAGTTAGAGTTTGATTTACAGAGCCCTGTATACATGGATTTCACTGCAACAAACCTACTTCAAAAAGTGTAGACTCAAGTGGTGGGTGGAACATTTAAACCTTTCTGTATCTGATTAATGAAGCTCCCACACATTCTTTACAGCAAACGCAGGTTTATTTCATTGCAGATGGATGAATGGAATGCAGCTGCAAAATCAAGATCTGCCGCATCTCTTTTTGCCAGATTATTCACATACAGTATTATACTGGTAAATAGTGCAGGTGTGGCATCTCCTGGCACATTTAAAGGAAGTTGCGGTGCAGCAAAATTTGCATAGTCTACAGAATGGACTGTAGGAGATGAGCTTAGGTTACTTTACCATGCAGGAATAAGCCCACATGAAGCCCACAGTGTTCCATCACTCATTCAGATGTGCTTTGTGTCTCCACACCTGTCTTTGAGATTTTAAGTGGGGTCTTTAATCATAGTAAAATTCAGTATTCATTATTACATATAAAACTGAAATATGAATAGTTATATAAGATGGGAAATATGCTTATTTGCTTTCTTTCTAAGAGTTAGATGAGAACATCAAAAATACTGTATATGCTGTAGCCAGTAGTTTGTTAGCTTAGCATAGCACAAAGACTGGAAATGGGCAACAGCTCGCTTGTCTCAGTCGAAAGGTGACAAATCCACCTACCTGCACCGCTAAAGATCACTAATAAACGTGTTCTAATTAATTAGTTTATTCCGTAGAAAAGACAAAGCGAAAAAATTACTATTTGCAAGGTATGAGCATTACAGGTGTCTGTGGTCAGATTTTGTTTTATTCGTTTTTATAGTTTTTTTTTACCTTTATTCAACCAGGTAGGCCGATTGAGAACAGATTCTCATTTGCAACAGCGACCAAGATGAAGAAAAGCCGTGCAGTAGAACATGTAGTTATACATAACTATACAAAATACAAAAACACAAATGCATTATAGAGTCTATAAAAATACTAAATGCAGTAGAGAGTATATATACAGTTTGTGGAAGGTGAAGTCTGTTCAGAGAGGTAGGTCAGTTGGTATTCAAAACAGCATAATGGAAACATAGAAAACCATATAATAAAACAGAAAAACAGAAGAAGATTGTATTGATCAGTTAATACCTCAGACAAAAGTTCATTAAAGGCTGAGAGTTTCAGGGTTTATTGAAATTTGTTCCAATCATTGGCAGCTGACAACTAAAAGGAGTGGTGGCTGAAAGAGGTGTCAACTTTTGGGGTGAGCAGAGAGATAAAACTGCTTGAGAGCAGGTTGTGGGTCAGTAATGATAAGGTGACCAATGAGTTTAGCTGGTACCAGTGAGTTAGGCGACGTGTGTGTAACGAGGGCCTAACTAGTGCATATAGGTCGCTATGGTGGGTAGTTATATGGGGCCCCGGTAATAAAACGGATGGCTCTATGATGGACCACATCCAGTTAGCATTCCTATAAACCACATCACTGAAATTTAGAACTGATAAAACTTTTCATCATTTCATCATTTTTACACATATATATATATATATATATATATATATATATATAAATAATGCACACACAGTATAGTAGTTGTTTGAAATCAGCATTTATATTTACAAATTAGAATTAAAAAATACCAATAAAAAGTTCAAGTAGAAGAGAGCATACATCATTTTTAAGATCTGAAAAGACATTATGCTGTAAATGCTGCCAATTAAAACAACTTATAATTATGCATAATTATCTGATTTAGTTTTATTCTATTAGTTACAATGTGCATTTAATAGGTAACATACTGTTCCACACTGTTTGAGAATATGTGTCTTGCTGGATGAGATTCCACGGTCACTTTTACACGCAGTTCCTTGGTGAGAGGGGACCTTTTCCAAACAGCCAACTGAATGAAAAGCACATCAGCCAAGATGACGTGTCACTTGTTGTTGGTCCCAGTATGTTCCAAAATTAAAGTATGTTGCATTATTTAACAGGTCAGTCCATGACACTAATTTTTTCCAAGTACTAAGCCGCTGTCCATCATGTGACGGTGAGTATGGAAAACTCTCGTCAGCACTTTGCTGCTATTTTGAAATGAGACGATAGGAGCTGACTGGAATTAGCAATAAAATAGAAGTGAGACAGATAGTCATTCACTCTCAGGGATGGAGATGCGTGAGTACATGACATTTTTACACAAGATCAGAGGGTACTTGGGTTACGTCAGCAGCGCTATACCCTCCATTCGCTGTTTATAGACATTGCGTAGGATACTGTAGCTCTTAATATCTTCTCTAAATATGTCCCACCAGTAACTCTGGTGCTCTCTCTCACTTCCCCTCTCTCTCTTACTCTCTCTGCCAGGTGTGTATCAGTGTGTGCATGCTCTGTGCAGCCAAGATTCTCTTCTCCCTACAGAGCCCACAACCCTCCCTGTGTCTACAAGACAGATGTGCAAACCAGATGTTCCTGCGCTGAGGGGAAAGGGCTACAGACCTGCTGTATTAGTCAGATTCCGTAGAATTGCGGTGTTGTTCGGCCACAGTTTGAATCCACGAACACCAACAAGTCAAAAGCAGTTGTCAGATGTGTTACTGTTAGCACAAGTTCAAATACACAAGTTCTCACATCCCCTTTTGAGTCTGATCATGTTTTGCTGCTGGATTCCTTCCCAGCTTTTTAAGGCTGCATGGCAAAGATTGTCTCATGCAGGCACGAAAATACCTTAACATTACACAGCACAACTGTTGAAGACCAGAGAGAGAGAAAGAGAGAGAGAGACATCCAGTGTGAGAGTGTTTCCACACGTGGTCGCTATCAAGAATGCCGCACTCAGTTTAAAATAAACAGGCACAGTTGATGTTTTATTCAGTAGCAGTCCAGCAGCTATTTTTAAAACAAACAAAAAAAATGCTGGAACTGCAGGTGAGTGTCAGCTTCGCCCATTCCCTCCTCTCCTCACTCCATTAGCCTCTGCAGAGCCAGCCAACCAAGGATTAAGGGGCCGGCTTGCTGTCTAATTTCAGAGATGTTAAATTCACTCCGGGCAATGTGGGATTCGCTCAAGAGAGTCAACAAAGTGTTTTGCTTGAGCACACTGTCATCACTAAGGGCAATGAGGATGAAATCGGACATCATAAAAATGGAAAACAAGGCTGTGCTTAACAAGAATTTATCGTCAGGGAGGAACTGTAAACCTAAGTGGACAGAGAAATTCAACCTCACACGGTTATCAGACATTAAGTTATTTAGTGTGAAGCTAGAAAGTGCTAGCTAGAAAGATCAAGCATTTATTTTTGGGGGGTACCTGTAACCAATCTCAAAGCAATTTGTGGGTGCAATATTCTCAATACATTTGGGAAAAACACTTTGCCTCTTGCTGAAATTTAGATGAGAAGATTAACACCCCCTATATCTGTTGGTGTAATGAGGCCAGCAGCCTGTTAGCTTAACTTAGCACACTGGAAAATGAGGAAACAGCTAGCCTGGCTTTGCCTAAACAAAATCCACCTACCTGCACTTCCAATGCTCAATGTGGGAAATGTTTTCTTGTTGATCATCACTGATTTAAAGAGAATCGAGTTTAGTCATCACATACAGTGTGCTGCTAAAAAGCCTCTCTGCCACCCCCATACAATGGAGCTCCCAGTTATGCATATGATCTGGAATACATGGGTCAAGATGTCCTTTTTTTTCTCTATGGTCTCAGCACACGAACAAGCTCACTTTCTGATCCCAAGTAATGCCTCTCCTGATTAGGGTTGGGTATCAAGAACCAGTTCCAAGGTGGATCTGGTGCCAAATATCCAAGATCTGTGGACATATGCAATTCAACTCTGCCTATCAGTTCCCAGTTTTGTACATATTTCAGTCAACTCTACAGATTGTACTGCAGTGAGCATTTTACAGTCCATAAACGTTGCACGTATCTGCCAGGACCTGCTACGCTGACCATTATGTCACGTCATTTGTTACAAAGTACGTCAACAAAGCATGCCAGAAGAGAGTTCTTCTGTTTACATTCCTGGACCATGGTGGACCGCAGCAAACGCTCTAAAGTTTGTTTTAGCTAAACTAAAAAAGATACGGCAAAATGCAACACCTGCAGTAAGGAGATTTGGTGCAAGGGAGGAAGCAGCTCCAACATGACGAAGCCTTTGCTTCAACACAGCGTCAGTCTTAAAGATTGTACCATGTTCAGTTGTGTTGCTGAGCGTGTTGCACTCTCCCAGATACAACGAAGCCCCAGATACAGCTAACGCTAACAGTAGCGAAGTCTCAAGTTCAGGAACAGAAATGTAGGTGAGCTGACGTTCACCTATACTGATGGTAAACGAATGATGTCTACTAGGGCTGTCCCCGACTAAGGATTTACAGAGTCGAATCACAATCGTCAAGACCTGCCTATAGTCGACTGATAGTCGAATCATGTGTTTTTGTGCGTGACGATTGCGAGCATATCTTAAATACGAGTTTCCAGAGACGCCCCTCTAGTACAAAAACTCCTTTCACAGTAGCCATGAAGGGGAAGGTGAGCAAGGAGAAAGTGGATGAATGTCACCAAGCAGTGACAACATTTGAAGTGAAGGGGTTACATCGCTTTGCTACGGTTGAGTGTCCTCCGTTTAGGTATGCAAAATGCATTATTGATATCTGCTTATTCAGCAATATTCATGGACTTTAGCCTTCTTTGACATTTTCCTGAGTCATAGCACATCAGAAACAGCCGACAGAACAACTAAAGTTATAGTCTACAGTAAACTCTGAAAAGGCCTACCCCGTGGTAGGTGCATAATAGTGATTATAGCCTAAATGTGCCAAGAATAAAGGTAGGCATTTTTTTGCGTGAAATTTTTTTTTCTTACCAAATAACATTGGAATCAGAACCGAGATTCGATTCGGAATCCGAATCACAATAGGAATCGATAAAATGTAAACGATACCCAACCCTTCTCCTCATTGATTGCATACAGTGCTGCAATAAAGCCTTTATTTTTTATATTCTGCTGTGGGGAAAAGACACCACTGCTTCCAAGAAGAGCCAATTTTAGTAGGAAGCTGGCTAAAAAAACAGTGGTGTCTAAAGGTAGACAGGATAAGTTTAGGAGAGGTGGGCCTTGCAATAAGTCCCACAGAAGGAGGAGCAGAAGGTTATTTTATATTGCACTGAACTGTATTCGACTCAAGTGTTTTATTGAAAAATAATTAAGCAGCGTGTGAGAGGGCTTAAAGACTAGTGGCGCAGCAGAAGGTTTTTCTCCCACGTCACTACACGTGATAGACATGTAGTATTTCCCAAAATGTTTTACTCTAACACAGCAGATAAATGGATGTGATACCTGCAACCCGTTTTGTTAAAAATTCATGTTGTTGTTATTATTTCATTTGAAAATCATACCCGGTGTTTTTCAAAGTGTTTCTTTAAAATCCATGAAGGCGCTGACATTTGAAAAGGAGCACAAAATCACGAGGATTAGCAAATCTACAAAGCCCCAAACAGTAACATTTTAGGAGTAAGGATAAAGATGTGTATTTGCGTATCTTAATCCGCCGAGCCACTGCTGGTTCTTCTGTAGATTTCCTGGAAAAATATTTCCCTATGAGGGTAAAGAAATAAACTTGCCGGCGATCCAAATGGATTTTAATTATACATGACTAAATGAATAGATGACTTAATTCTCTCAGTTACTTAATTCAGCTCAACACACCAGCAAGAATGTAGAGTAGAGATAAAAAGGTTGAGAAGGGCTTTAGATAAGTTTGACCTTATCTAAAGCCCTTCTCATTTCCCCTTCTCCATTCTTAGACATTTTTACACAATATCTCTTTTTTTCATGCATTTTACATCATCAGCAGGTCATCTGAGAGACAGTATTAACATATATTTCAAAGCCTTCATTAAGTGAATATTTTTCAGTGGATATTGGCCAATTATTCATCATTTTCAGTTATGACTATGCAAACACCAAAATTATTTGGCCCCAACGTCTACTAGGGAACATGTATGATTCTGCCAATTTGTGTTCTTATCAATGAACAGTTAAGATGAACCAAGTTTGCCGCCCTTAGTGCTGTGGCAATTTCACACCTATCCATTTCACAAGCTGCTGCTTTCGTAAACTTTTGTCTGGTAGAGTGTTGCTCCCTGACGTGTGTGTTTGCCATGAAAAGGGAAGTTCAAGAGACAAACACTGAGAGGAATTTTTCCCATTTATCATGAAAAGAGTGAATTTGTGATTAAGTGACGGTGAGTTTCTTTTTATTCTGTAAGATGTGGTTTTGTGCTGATGACTTAGTTCCCTTATACTATAACAGCCACGTGAATAATGTTAATAAATTGGTGTCTAAACAGAAACCAAAGCATGTTTAATGTTCCTTATTATTAGAAATCAGCTATATCACATTCAGTGTTTCACTTCTGATATGATGGACATTTGCTTTATCGTAGAGCTGACAAAATGCATACTGTGTAAAGCAGCTTCTTTTTTTAATCTCAGCTGTATAACATTAATCCCTGATATTATTATATTTATTGGTGTCACTGGAGGGTTTTCATCTACCCATGATACTCTACATGCCACTTCATCACAGATTTTATCATGATTAAATGGAGGATGATGACAGCTCGTCCATCAGTTTGTCTCTGTCTTCCAGTGTTTCTCCCACTGTCTCACACACACACACACACACACACACACACACACACACACACACACACTTCACGCCTGACATCGTGTGCACCAGGGTCCAGGAGCACCCTCTCTCTGCCCAAGGCTGCGATTTCTAATTAAAGCTCCTGGGGACTTCACGAGGGCAGCAGCAGGGCTGTCAAACAGCCGCAGACAGTTTCACAGCACCACAAGCAGAGACAGAGAGTACTATCAAAGTAATGAACCCGAGGCCAGACTTTTAACCCCTCGTAAAAGCCTGCACGCTGATGCATTTTCACTCTAATGAGAGGATGTGATTAAACTGCTGGGTCATGCTGCTGACAGCAGCGGTAGCGTAGAGTTTACGAGTGCAAGGAATGCTGCAATATGGCCTAATATTGTGTTTATTAGCACTTGTTATGCCTGTAAGAACATCTATGACCTAGAGGCCATTAGAATTGCAGTTACAATGACATGAACTAAACAAAGATTATCCAAAATGTGTCGGAAATATCAAAGGCTCGTATAAGTCTTAGCAAAGAGAAGCATAGACCCTGGATGCACATCCCAAGAACATTCATTATAATTTAAAATCTAAGTCCAAGTTAAAGGAGCTCTTTCACTAACTACATTTTGACTTAGTTCCATAACTTCCACTCAAAGACGAGAGTGGGCATAAAAGCACATTTTGGAACAGCTGGCAAACACAGTGAGGGTGGATACAGGCCGTGGTTCCCAAGAATCGAGCCCCTATCTCATTCTTGGTCACTGAGCAGTGCTAGTGCTGCCTTACCTTTCCAAAGTCCCTGACATCAAAAAGGTCGAAGGCCTCGAACAGCTCGCCTTTCTTCATGCCGAATATGTCACTGCATGCTGCCAGGAAAGTCCTTATATTCTTCAGACACAGGAACTGGGTTGGGGAGACAGAAAAGGGTTCATCTGTGAGCGAGTTATCTTGAAATGTACGACATGTATGACAGCCACAAATTATATGATGTGTTATTATCTTTCATTTTCATTTTTCAAAGAGCTGCGTGTGTATTTTTTTTTGTCACTGAATTGGGTTTGGAGACTGGCTGCTTTTCTATTCTGCCTGCTAGCTTTCACTCCGGCTGCAGCCGTGGACTTGGGAGACCCACTGGAGGACCACAGCTCTAAGAGATAGATGAATCAGTGTTTATGGGCACCATGAGCCATGGGCATCTTGTTTTATTAATATGATGCATTTCCTGTTGAAAAGGGACAGTGGATTGGTGCATAATTAGAAAGAGAAAGGCAGAGATATGCGGGCACAGTGTGATGTAGCCACTAAGATAATGTAAAAGGATTGCTTTTCATTAAAGGCCTGTCAGTTCTCCTTATATTTGCAGCTTGACAGTACTCCCACTATGTTCTTTTATGATTTCTCACCTCTCTGTTTATAGATGACAGATTCAGTTTACTTGCTGTAATTGATATGAACACAGAATTCAGCAGTGAAAAAAGCAAAACAGTTCAGATAAAAAACAGCTGCATTTTTGGTTGAATGATATTGCACTGCCCTTTCAATCAATCAGTCAACACAAGTCTTTGTTTGTTCAGCCATGTTGGCTATCGCTGCTCATTCCTACTGTCCAGGTCTAAGCATTGTGAGCATGTTAGCTGGTTGACATTAGCATTAAGCTCAAAGCACCGCTGTGTACGGCCTCACAAAGCCGCTAGCATGGCTCAAATATATCTTTGGCATTTCTGTAATGCAGTTTCTGGTCAGAGGACATATACACAGATCTGGGATAAGCTAAGTTTTTTTTTTATTCCAAAGAAATAGGAAACAGAAAATACATTATTTCTGATGTATCCGACGCTTGTTTTCCCAGGAAAAACCAAAGCTACCAAGACCTGCAAATATAAATGTTTTCATATTAAATAAAGGGCATTCTGTTGTATGTTGGGGTTAATTATGCATCTAAATTAATCATGATTGCTTCAATATTTCTGTTAAATTTGGTCATAAACTAATTTCCGTACAGGGTAAGGAGTAGTTTGTTGCTAATAATTAAGTAACATAATGCAAGTACTCCAAGGCAGAGGAAAACAAAAGGCCAGTAAACTCTTCCTCAGCTCATTTTCATTCACTGTGACCTTGCACCTTGGCCCAAGAAAATTTAATCAAACAATCAATAAGTTATTCCTCTAATAAACAAGGTAATTTACTGAGAATGCTTGTTTTCTGCCTCACACTGAAGCCTAAATCCTTTGCTAATGATATTAATGGGGCTTCATCCAGAAACTGTTTATGCTAAGTATGTGGCATTTAACACTGAATGCTGCCCAAGAACACCAATGAAACTAAGCAAACAGGGGGAGGAAAGCCACAGTATTAAGCAAGGTTTTCTGAGGTGGTCAGAGTGTCGAGCAACAGGCAGTAAGCGAAGTGGAAGATGTCAACACACTGCAGTTAGCCAACGTGCAGTATCTTAGTGACTTACGCCCATTAGCTTTCCTGTAGCTGATACAGGATGGAACAAATAAAGCATACTGATGAAAGAGATTTCCCAAAGTGATGTTTTTGGCCATATCACTTAGTGTCCACCACAGAGCTGGGAAGACCGCATCTGCAAATGTTATGTCAAAGTGACATCAGTGTTGACTGATTGATTGAAAGAGCAGTGCAATATCATTCAACAAAAAATGCAGCTGTTTTTTTGTCTGAACTGTTTTGCTTTTGTCACTGCTGAATTCTGCGTTCATGTCAATTACAGCAAGTAAACTGAATCTGTCATCTATAAACAGAGAGGTGAAAAATCATAAAAGAACATAGTGGGAGTAAATAACAATAGTTAGGCACTGTCAAGCTGCAAATATAAGGAGAACTCTGGCAGGCCTTAAATGAAAAGCAATCCTTTTACATTATCTTAGTGGCTACATCACACTGTGCACGCAGATCTCTGCCTTTCTCTTTCCAACTATGCACCAATTCAGTGTCCCTTATCAACAGGAAATGCATCATATTAATAAAACAATAAAAAAACATGCCCTCATAGTGCCTGCAGATTCATCTATCGCTTAGAGCTGTGGTCCTCCAGTGGATATATATATATATATGTCACAGCTGCACCAGTACTGTAAAAGGGATCATTACTACTGATCTGAAAACAGTTTATTGTAGTACATACAAAGTTGGAAAGGAAAGGAAAAGGTACTTGAAGCGTCAAAGTTGCAGTTAAATTGACAGCCAGACAGGGACGTTACATTAATTTGAATGCCTATCAGCATAAAGTGTTAGTTTTGAAACTCTCCAGAGACAGGTTTTCACAGTGCAATGCTCCATCATCACCATCTTCTTCTTCTTTTTCCTCTTGGGTAACAGGTTTACAGGAAGTGAATTTCATTTGCCCTTTCCTGTTTCTTAAAAGAGCACAACCATACCGCCATGGAAGAGACAAAGCAGCCTGTTATTCATAACACACCTTTTCCCATTGTGGTATAAAGCGATATCAGATTTTTCTGTAAGGCGCATGTCCATGCATCAAATATGAAATGCCTCTCCACTCCAATTGAATTAGTCTTTACAGATGGCTTCACAAGAGAAAGAAAAGCCCCCAGCCAGTGAGCTCCAGATAAGACGCAGCGTAAAGCATAGAGCGAGCAGTGAGTGAATAATATTGAATGTTTACACTTGTACACATCACTTTCTTTTATCAGACAAGCACATCTTGTCTGCCTGGAGTCTCTGGAGATTCCCAAAGGACCTCAGAATATTATCTGAGGGAAGCAGCTTCACAGAGCGCATATGAAAGACAGCAGAGGGGGGATTGTATTAACAAGAGTGTAGCAGCATGAGGCAACCAGTAACTGTTCCACTGACAGCTTTTTCTTCTGCATTAGTGACTCTCTGGGGCTCGGGAAGTGAATGGCCTATTCGTGTGTGAGCATGTGTGTGTGTACGCATCTGTATCTGCATGCCTATGTGCATGCATGAGCCAGTGTCATAGTAAACTAAAACCAAGAAAATCATGTGCATTTAAGTGTTTTTGTCATCTCATTCACCTTCATGGGTTTTGAGGAAGAATTAATTTAGAATTTTGCTCGTTAAATCACAGCTTTTATAGGACTCTTCCGCCATTTTGTGAAATACACTTTTTGATTTTCTTGTTCCGAGTTACATAGATAAGAAGATCGATACCACTCTCACATCTGTCTGGTAAAGATTAAGCTATACCACCAGCAGCCAGTAAACCAGTTATTCTAAACCTCACTAATTAACACCTTATATCTTTTTTGTTTAACCCATACAAAAACCGTGAAAAAAAACTGTAAAAATAACTTATGGGGATTTAGAGTAGTTGACCTTTATTTAGAAAGTGAAGCTTTACTGAAAGCATTGCTCTGTTTTTCTCTATTATTATCTCTGTTTCCTGGCTGTACGCGCTAAACAAACAAAATATAACATGTTAATTAGTTATATCTCATCTGGCTGCTGGTTGTAGCTTTATGTTTAGCGTACCAACAGGAAACTTTCCATCCACCTTCTCAAGAAAGCAAAGATGAGATTCCAAAACGTCATTAACTAATCCATGAACAACAACAAACAACAAAAAAGACAAAAAAAGAAAAATCAAGTGTCCTTCTCGGACCACGTTACCGCTGTTTCACGTTGTGCCGCCTTGCTCCATACAACATAAAAAAAAAAATCAGGCCTTACTGACCTTTCTCAGTACGCTATCCAGCTTCTGATACAGGCCATAGTTATCACTCCCCTTGACTACTGCAATGACCAATGCCTAGTGGGTCTTCCAGTTTGTGGGGTGATGTGTTGGGTTTTCGCTAATGCTAACTAATGCTTCCTTACAGAGAGACTACCTCTAACCTCTAACATGCACTTCCTGTGCTTTTCTTTCTCTATCTTCTTACAACCAGCTTGTCTTGACAGCACTAATTTGTTAACTCTCATTGCTTCTCCTAGGTATCCGTTTGATGCCGTATGCATTAATAACTTCATAATTACTAGTATTATTGCAGCTCTTACTAGTATCTGTTGCTACTTGTAGATCTCTTACTTTACTGATGCTTTTATGTTGTTCTTCAAATGTAAGTCGCTTTGGATAAAGCGTCAGCCAAATGAGTAAATGTAATGTACTGTAAAAAACGCTAGTAAGTGGACCTTTAGTTAAGACTTTTTGTTCCAAAGACTTGAAAGCTATATAGAAATAAAACCTAGTTTTTAAAACATCCCAAATTATTAAAAAACTAACTAATTTTATTTAGGGGTTGTACCAGAACAGGTTTACATGGTTTCTTTTTCAAAAAACAACATATTTTTTGTCATACTGCACATTGCTGCAGCTCCTCTTTTCACCATGTGTGTTGAACATTCCGTTTTAGCTATAGAGTGATGCATCTCACATCTACAATATCTTTGTTGGGGGTTGTTAGTTAAGGACTGCTAGCCTGTCAGAAGCAGAATAGGGCGGGTCAGTGAGAAGCCGGTAAACAGGGCTTTGGTTCAGCTGTATAAGTTCCCCTTTCCAGCTTAGCAACATAGACTGGAGCAAAAGTTTCACAGAGGTGAGTTATAAATCTGTAACAAATGTATCTTTCATACATAAAGAGGAGGGTAGCTAATGTTTGGAAGGGAGAGGGGAGGCAGCAGGTGGACATCTTGTCACTGTGTGCTGCAGCTCAGTGTGTTTTTCCAACAATGTTTTTAGAGGGCGTTAGGACTAGCCACTAGGCGAGCATTATGACGCATGTTTTCCTGTGATCTCACAAGAAAGCTGAAGAAACGGCTGGACTACAAACGAGCTGTATTCACTCAGTTCAGAGCAGAGTTTCCTGTGGGAGATGGGAACTCCCTTTGGGGTGGACTTTGGGCTTTTTCACTTTGCAAACCTATTAAATGCACAAAAAAGATATAAACTCAATAAAAAAGCCAAAAAGCACAATATGACCTCTTTTAGTAATTTAGAGACAGGGCCGCCATTATATAGTTTGTCCACTAGCACTAACATGCTCAGTAAATATCTTGGTCACATAATTCTTTATTTAATGTGTTAACGAATTTATGAAGTTTTTCCGATTTTCTTCAACGTTCAAAAATCAATATCAGCATCAGCCTCAAAAAGCAGTATTGGTTTGGCTCTAATTATAACACTGATGTTCTTAAATGTACCAAGTAAACCTGTGCCAAACCCAAGGCAAATATAAACAAAAATATACCTATTTCTGCATTTCAATGAAACCTGCGATTAACCTCGCTGTGTAGAATAAGGTATTAAAGACAGATTATGTTGCAACGTCTCAGCATGAAGCTCCAAACACACGTTGTTGGATGGAAATGCTTAGCTTATTCGAGACCAGTGTATGGAGGGCTTTAAACCCCACCAGTGCATTCATCTCTAAAATCAACCATCTGGAACATAAGGAGAACAAATATTCCTGTAAGACAAGCCATCTCGCTGCTGTGCTTTTGATATGAGCCAGGTCGTGCTCTGTATCCACAATAAGTATCCACTTTCTGCTTATGTATTCGTTGGTACAAGTCAGAGCTCCATAGCAACAAGCTGGAGCCTTTTATGGCCCCCGTGCGTATTGTGGAGCTTAATGAAATCCCGTTCTTGTTCTCTCATAGATCCACGCAATGAAAGACAGCCGGAGTTTGGCCATCTTACTGCTTAAACCTTGTTGAGCATCAATTAATGGCAATCAAATGGATGAGTCTCTTGCAGACGGAATCAAGGCCTGTGCAAAGAATCTAATTTGGTAGTTAAATGCCCTCTCTCTCTGTCTGACTCTCTTATGTGTTTACTAATGGTATTGTGGATAAGTAATGAGGGAAATTATTAAAAGGAAACCATGCTTATGCAATGTAAAGAGAAAAGGGTCAGTGTCAAACCCCTACTGGATTACATCGCTGAGATACTGTGTCCGGAGTGAATGACAAAATGTGCACAGGCCTGATCTGCAGAGCTCTTTTGTCAAGACTCTCTAAGTCATAACCAGTGGGTGACATATCCCAATCCAAGCGATCAGGTCACATCCATGTCATGTTGGAGCTTTTGTCAGCTGTGTAACCAGGAAATGGGAGGTGGAACGTAGGCGAAGGTCTGCTGCGCTGACAAAAACGCTGCTCTCTCACAGTCTGAGGCTGGGGTCATCAGACAGCCCAGCCAGACACCCATCAGCTTAAGCTGTCTTAATGGAAGATTGTCATAACCGAATGCAGTGGTCAGCAGCTTTTCATTCCAGAAATCCACTGTGGTAACTGATTTCATAGTGCCTCCTCTCTGGTTTAAGATGTGCTAAAGTGTGAAATGCTTGTTTGGTTGAAATGCAAACTCACACACTCTTGGTTTACGACTGCATGTGACTGGAAAACACCAACATAGCATACAGATGGTCTTTCCAGTCAGTTTTTCCAGTCACTTTCGTGACTCTGAATATTCCCTGCTAGTTCATGAGAGCCTACCTTATCACATTTCTGGTACCATTCTGTTTTTTCAAGAGTTTGGCTCACTGGTCACCTCCCTCACTCCACACATTAACAATGGCGCACATGACATGTGTAATGTGACAGGCAATTTGTAGAAACAAACCCAGACTCTGCAGAGCCACTCAGCTCTACAGAGCATTTTTGCCTCTTTCAGCTCATTGTTTTGGTTTTCAGCTATTTCAGCTATATGCTAACTTTCCCGCAGCAAACAGCAGACAAAGTTGGCTTGTGAACATAAAGGAGCATTTAGCATCAGAACAGAACTTCATTTTTTTCCATCAAACATTCAATTGAAGAAAAACAAAACACAGCTACAAGAAGAGTGAATATGGGACAGGTGACCAGAAATATAACTCCACAGGAATGCTAATGTTGCTCTATTTCTGCTGAATGTGTTAACAGGCACTGTTTGTTAATAAGCCCACCACATAAGGTGAACTTTATAAGGTGATTATGTTAAAGGTGCTCTGTGGAATTTTCTTCAACAGTTATGTTTACATTCAGTGTTACTCACCAATATGCATTGTGTGTATCTGTGACTTCTTACAAAAACATTCGCAAAGCCCATTGTTTTAAGTATTTTAAATTCATCATTGTCCGTTTACTTTGCTAGCAGTCTTCTTCTTCCCTGTCCTTATTAGCACATTGCTTCATATCTTGCCATGTGACCTGTAGATCAGTGGAACAGTGTGACACTATTGGCAGGAATTCATATCTGCATATGGCATATGCATCCTCAATAAAACCTTTGTGGCTAAAAAATGAAGCCAGGGCTGAAATGAGGCTGGCTACTGAAGTAGTTTTAAATGGCAAAAGCCATTGTCTTCCTGCATGACTACAAGCATAATGTGCTTTGCTTCAGTGCATAATGATAGTAGGCTAATGGACTTCACCTACAGATAACAATGCAAAGTTTCCAGAAGAAAAAAGATAACTTGTATAATTCTAAATGCAAATGAAATGGTAGTGTCACTGAGCCAATTTTAAAAAAGGAACAGCCAGATTACTTTTTGGCTGGGACCAGTTACCAGGCAACCAGCAATGACAAAGGGAGTTACCGGTCACAGCCAAGTAATGGTCCAGCACATAACTTCCCCTAAAACAGTGAATTATTTGTGTTTTACACTTCAGATTTTGTATTAATCACACAAAAAAGATATAATGTTTTAATGTGCTTTAGAGGTGCTGGTAGGCACATTTGTTACCTTTGGACAGAGCTAGATTAGCTGTTTCTAGTCTTTGTGCTAAGCTAAGCTAACTGCTGCTGGCTGTAGCCTTACATTTAATGGACAGATATCAGAGTGGTATGGTTCTTCTAATCTAACCCCCACCATAAAGCAAACAAGCATGCTTCCCAAAAGGTCCCACAACTATTCCTTTAAATTCTATTTCCAACAGACTGAGGCTACTGCGGACACACACAGTAAATGTTTTGGTTTGCAGCAGACTAAGAGGACGTAGCTATGTGGCTTCTTAAAGGCCAGGACCGTCAAAAAATTCAAGACAATTTTGTCATGCTGCCCAAGCACAGTTTTACAAAGGCTACTGTACACACTGAAACACCACAGCAATACATCTTCCTCATCTTTGTTTTGCCAAAGAACAAACTGCTTGGTCTCAGCAAGTCAAAGCTCCTTTCTTTCACCTCCTGATCACTGATACTGTGTTAAAATATAGCAAACATTGCAAACAATGCTGGTGTTGTCAATGCCATATTTTAACAATTACTGCGCTGTTGAACTGAGGTTATGGTGTCAAAGTCATCAGACAGCATTAACATAAATAAAGGTTAATAGCACCCAAACTGTGTGATTGGCTATAGTGACATTTGAACAATCGCGGAAATAATTGAAGATGACAGAAAACTAGACTCTTTGATATTTGTGCTACACACACGACCAGGTTTTGGAAAAGCTTGGATTACCCGTCCACACTGCACTTTCACATATAGTAGCCCACATCCCTTCCATCTCTGTACCTCCCCCACAACACCAATAGTGTGTCTCAGAAGCCATTTTCCATTAAATCCTGGTTTTAACCCCAATGACCCCACACGTGTACTCCATCCCCCCACTAGATAAGGGAACTGAATTAGTGTTGCCGCATGAGATATCAACCCTCTTGGCTACAGCATCTCAGGTCAAGTGGTTTTAGCTCAACTGTGTGTGATTGGCTCAAAAGATGGTAAAAGTAGAAAGGGTGGTGGAGATTGGAGGGTTGAATGTCATATAAACATAATTAAACATAAATAAAATGCACACACTGAAGCATGAATGGTGGGCAGACAGCATCCCTCCCCCTCTTCTCCCCCTGATTTTCTGCCTCTTGAAAGATTGTGTTTGGGTGTCGTGCTCCTTGACAGAGCTTGAGCTGCTATTGGTTTGTGAATACAGTGATACAGTATCAGTGCTGATTTTTATTTTTTATTTGAGCTGTCTAGCGTTTGAGCTGATAAGCTGCAAGTTTGTCCATTTTCTTGCCAAAAAGTATTAAATGTTTCCACAGATTTTATTCCTCGCAAGTTAGAGCCTCCAAGGAAACTATGTATCATAAAGCTGCATTTACTGTATTACTAATAACAATAATATATAGACATGACCCTCTACTTTTGCTTTACCTCCTGTGTGTGCTGTATCATACATGTATGGAGTTACTACTCCCACTCTATTGAAGGGATTCTTACTCTTTCCCGCTCTGTCTCCATTACACAAAGAAGCACATTCCCATTTCCAATAGACAACAGTCATCCATCACCTCCACCCGGAGTCAAGCAGAACAGGTCAGTTATCTGCAGCAGGCATTATCCAAAACCATACTGGGCCCACACACTATGCATAAGGCATATATGTTGTGCATACAAACAGTTTGCACAGGTCCATTAGGGTCTATTCAGGCAGTATATAAAGGTTTTGGTGAGTCTTAAATGAGCTTTCTGTAGAGCTTGATACAGGAGTCTCCACCTCGCTTGGCTCCAGGTTTCCACTACAGTGAACCTGACAATAAAAGGTTGCAGACACACTGCTGCTGGCTATGACCATTGTTGTGGGTTGGTATCATCTGGATCTAAATCTACAATCCTTGACTGCCCGCTGTCTTGCAGATAACATCTTGACATTTCCATCAAGCTACAAAAAAACGCTATTTCTTAATGTAGCTATTTAACATTGTATACTTATTGTGTATGCCGAGAGGTCTCCTCTGATGTGAGTAAGCCCCTGACTACATTTAAAATGCCCTTTATGATGATGACTGTTTCCCAGTAAAGACAATGGACAGTACTGACTTCTCAAGAGCTTTCAGAGCACTCAACAGTGATTAACTGAAGCATTTGCTAGAATTGAGCAACATAATAAACATTGACTGCAGGTACACTCTTCACCATAGAATACCTCCAAATAAAATCAGCATTTACATTATCTATACTTTAATGTGCACTAGAGCATAGCCTTTAACGGTTGGCTGTGGTGCACACTTGTTACCTTGGTGACGGAATGAAAGGTCCGTTCACTTTCTGCACAAGTACGTGCACAAGAGAGGTGCAACAGAATCTTGTCTTTGCAAATAGCTGCGTCCAAGCCACTGCGCAAGAAGCAGCGCATGAATATGCACGTCATCGTAATCGTGCGGCTCTGGAATTGTAAATAGGAGGCTGTGGTGTCTTGTTCTGACACGGCATGCATGGCTGCAGTAATGTGGTATTTACACACTGACAGGTGCATTCCCAGTATTCAAAATGAATCAACAAGGGCAGCCAAGCCACAGTAACTCAGGGGTAGTCATCAAGGGACTCACAAGCTGGGTCCGAATGTTTGCATACTAATTGCATGCAATTTGTAGTATGTGCAATGCAAATTTAGTAGGTTAAAAGTGTGAGTCTGCAGTTGAAAGGTGTGTTTATAAGGAAAACATGCAGTATATCTTATCCATGAGTGTGAATATGGATTAGAGAGAGAGAATGAGAGTCTCTGTGTGTGATGAGTGACGAGAGTTAGTTATAAGCTCTTCTAACACCACACTTACCTATGACCTGTATTACAGAGTGCCTTAAATTTTAGTTACCCTAACAATCCCACAATAGGCTTTATCCCTCTATAATTACACCTTTATACCTAATCTGAACCCTAACGCTACCCATAAAAGTCCTAAATGTAACACCTTATGTGCCAGCAACTGGGACATCTTATTTTATTTTTACACAGAATCCCAATCTGTTACGTAGCTGCAGATTTTAGCTCGTGTTTCCCGAGCTAGAGGTCTTATTCTGTAGGAACCAAAAGTAAATCATCACATTCTCTCTCTGTCTTTCTCTTTCTCCCACGCTATCTCTTTCTAACTTATGTCTCTGCGAGTGAAGAGCTAGCCTCTGAGCCTTTGAAGCCTGCTGTTCACTGGGGTATTCACTGTGTGAAACAGGCTTTTCTCCTCATTGTTTGACATCGCAGAATTTTGGTCTCAGCGTGATAAAAAATACATATGTACCATGTATAATGTATAACAGAATTCTGTAAGTGTACGAATGTAAAATGCCCGCCAAGACTCAAATTCAGGTCAGTTTGCAGAGTGAAACAACAAACCTGCTGCATACACTGTCAAAACAAAATTAGCAACAAGCTACTCTATTGTGTTATTCATTGAGCAGATTGATGGTGAAAGTAGCATGATTGCTAAAAATGTCTTGGCCGTGATGTTACCTTTTTACATGATGATAGTTTTTCATATGCAGTATGTTAGGGTGACCAGATGTCCTCGTTTTCCAGGGACAGTCCCTAATTCACAGTCCCGGAAATGTCCCCGTTTTTAACTGTGTGCTAATCATAGACTGTATAAGGTGTTAACAGACCTGAAATCAGATTTTAAGTGGCCAGAAGGACTGGACAGCAGAGCATAAAACTGATTGCCGTCCGCGGGGGCGCGCACAGCATGTTAAAGCTGTATCCACCCAGTGTCTTTATGCCTACAGCTGCTTTTATCTGAATCAAACAGACTAAAGAATAAACATTTCTTTATGTTCATTGGTAATAGCAAAGGTATGTCTTTGTGAAACTTTACTGTTTCTTTTAACGGAATAATCACAAGTTTATAGTGTAACCAGGCATGACATTTACGTGATTACAGGCAATAATAGAAGCCTGTTGTTGCAGATGGATTATGTGTTTGGTAGGCCTTTGTCTAATATCCTTGTTTATATTTGGACAAGTCAAAAATGACTTGATTTCATTCAGAAGAGTTATATTTGAATTTGTCCTATATATATTCATATATACCTTAAAACATGCTGTAGCATAATAAATCAATCATATGTATCAGATGTGGATGTTTTCCATATGGATCTATGCCTGCTAGTTAGCTATACGTAGCCTAACCTTGCTATATTCTGCATCACATTCAAATAAACAGATAATTCATTCATAAATGTGTTGATTGAGTCTTCATGGCATCTCCTCTTGAATCTGTGTAAAACCTATGAACCATTTTCTCTCTCACTTTCTTGATGTACTCTGTGAAACACTTTCTGCCGCCTGACGCTCGTTAAAATTAGACCTGACTCTTACCCATACGTCTTTCTCTCACTTTCACTTTCCAAAAGTGAAGAGCGGGCCTTGAACTATTTGAAGGCTGCTCTGTAAAGAGCAAAGTGGTTGTTTTTTTATGTTCTGTGTGAAGAGAGAGGCGGCTTTTCTCTTCATTGTGTGTAACATGTCAGTGCTTTGGTGAGAGCTTGATCGAGGGCATGTTTGGTTTCACTTCCTTCCTCTATTCCATTTCCTGATTTCCTGTGCATGTTAGGGCTCACGGCTGGTCTGTGTGAGAGGCTTTGAGCTGCTGGTGGGTTTACAACAATGTTGCTCACTCTGAAGCCGCAGTTTAAATCCTGAGTCATGGAAAATATGGCAACAGTGGACTTAACAAGTTAGGGGTGCCAGAGCTAATTTCAAGATTTAAATGTCATTACATTACATAAATATATACATTTGAACCTGAACACAACCTGTTCTATGCATTTGAGCAGTTGCTTGTGTGTTTGAACTAAATACATTAATGGTTGCCTCATTCTTTTAGCATGATAGCAGAAAAAGCTAAGGAAAAAAACAAGGAGGTTAATATCCTTGCAACCAACTTAAACAAGCGGCGTTTGGAATATATTTGTAGTCTTCTCAAACTGACATTCAGCAGAATGCCAACCCAAATGTTTTTTTAAAAAAACAGAAGGATGCAAGACTGCATGCTGCATATTTGACCACATGGTCGCTTTGTTGCGCCATGACAAGCAATCCATAGTTCCTCTTAACACTAAACTGCTGATTTTCACTGAGTGAGACAAAAACAACTACTGATTATGTGGTGTTTTCCTTGGTAGAAAAGCAAAATGCAGCAGTCGCTGTGGTTGAGTTGTGTCTAGACTATGTAATTGGTTCATTACAGCCCTGTAAAACTATGATCAAAGAGGATGAAAATGTTGCTTTACACTGACCTTAAGCTCTGGAACTTTAAGTTCTTCATTTTTAACCGTTATTGCAAACCTTGTAAACAGCACAATTTCATGCATACATGCACAGAGTACACACACACCATGCATCATTCTTCATCTTTCACCATAGGAGAGGTTACAGCACAGACCAACTCATTTAATCAGTAAATAGACATAGCTGCATCAGGCTCTTTGCTGCCCTTACATGAGCCCATCTCTAAACAGAACTGACTCACTATATATCCCGTGCAAATCCCTAAACCACATTAATTTGGCAGAATGAGAAACAACCCGCCCTGACGCCAACATCACACATGTGAACTCTCCAGAGCTTCTGCATTGTGCCTCTAACATTGCAGCTAACACCAGCGGGCTAGTCCTTTAGGGCCCTTAATGTCCTCGGACATGCATCTATGAAGGTCAGACAGGCTCTTTGTAGCTCTGTCCCTTTACTTTCTTTGTCTTCCATCTCATAGGTCCCATGGGTGAGGCCACAGTGGCGTCCCATGTGTTATCATTGGCCAATGATAAAGTAGCTGCCACGGCCCTCATGAATTATGCAGAGGGTAAAGGGGAAGCAACTCCGCCCTCAGTTATGTAAATTTAACTTTCAGGAGACAGAGGGAGGAAAGTTGCTGGGGGGTGTTGACACCCATTTTTAGTTGAACAATGATGTGCTCATAAAGAGTGTTGGTATCCAACACCAAGCAGTGTAAATGTGTGTGAATGGGGAAGCCACGAGTCATTATCTAGTGACATACGTATGAAATAATGAAGTGCTATTTTATAAAATGTACACTTTCACACTATTAGTCACATCACTAAAGTAGAACATGAGAGTGATCATGATTGCTGTTATAAGCAGTGTCTGGTAGGTTTATCTAAAAAAAATCCTATGGTGAACAGGAAGTGATGCACTTGCACATGTCTATATGTATGCAGATCTCACTGGGTACATTATTTAATTGGCAGATGTACAGTAGGCTATTCGCTCACACAAGTGTGGACATGCGCTTGGGAAATTTACGGGATGATGCCTAAGCCTACCACTAATGCTAATTCTGAATGTGGCTTCATCACTGCCTCAGTGTGAGTAAGCTATCCAGCCATGCATAAAACAAACGCTGCCTATAAATAACCCAGTCTGGCCCAGGCTAGGCAAGGCCAGGCCAGGCACTGAACATAAGAACAGTTCACAACCCCTCTATGCATGGCAGCTACTTTGTATGTCATTATGTCATGACCATGACAGCAAACACTGACCTATTGACGTCTCTTTCAGTAACTGTTTTGGTGCTAGCATAACTTCCAACAGTAAATGGTACAATCAGCTTCTCCTGTTACGGTCCCAATCTAGTTTTCTCTGAAATCTCAACGTAAACAGATCCTTAGACAGCTGATTTCCATTGTCATCAATGGCATTAAAATCCTTTATGCTTTTATAAATTGTCCACTTGCACATGCTCAAGTTAAACAGCGAACACACAATTAGATTGCGCAGGGAAAATAACTGCATATCATATTGACTGTCCGGCTGTGACATTGAGTTTGGAGTGCTTTTTCCAGGAAACAAGCCTAATCCCTCCTCTCCATCAGTTGTGCAGTACATCCATAGTACTGATCTTCAAACCTTAATCACCTGTTTTGCATCAGATGAGAGCATTAGGGCATCCATTAATATACTGCAGTCTCCGTGTGTGTGTTACTGGTACAGCCTAATTTTTCTACAGCAGGTCTGCAGGCACAGTAGGCAAGTGTCTACCTCACTGTGTGTTGTCACCAAGCCAGGTTCACCGTTATGAAGGCGAATATTAATCTGGTCGTAGCTCCGGCTGTCCTGTTATTGAAGCAGATGGTATCTGACAAACGGGACCCACGTGGCCAGAGTGACTGTCTATCTATCTATCTATCTATGCAGGATTTTTGCCATATGAGTAATAATGATAGAGTTGTTTGCAGTACAGTAGTAGGTGCATTAGTTAGTTATTGTAGTTATATTGCTACATATAAAAAATATAACGCAAACAAACAAGCAAAACACCAGGAGATTTTGTTTGCCTTTGTTCCTTCACGTTGCCAGGCAAGCCAAACAAACAGCTTTTTCATTTGGATTTTCAATAAAAAAACGGTTGTTATAAAATACCTGATTATTCATACATGTTGTAACCAAATTAGATAAATCTGATAAGGATAGGCCACAACAAAGGCTCACCACCACATAATCATGATCCCCTGTGTACAGTACCTACATCACCTACAGAGGGCAGATTGAGGATCTCTGTGTATTTAAGGGTTCAGTGTTGATAAACGTTGTCCATAAGAGTCACTAAGTACTAACTTATGCTACATGGTGAAGTAAAAGGATAAAAAAAAGTCAGGTTTTTGTCATTTACGCCCACAGTAGCCTTGACTTTTATATAGCACTAAGTTGCCCCCAATAGATGGCTCCCAAATCCCGTCCAATTCTTTAGCAATTTAGTATTTCTTTGCTCGCTGTCAGAGACATGCACGTGATAAAGCTACAATTAAGAGTGCTCCACATTGACAAGGATCACCTTTTTCCTTCGTCATATCTTTCACACACAAGCACGGCCCGGGGTGAATACAGCTTCTAATATAATTTGTTGACATCTTGGTCCCGTTTTCCACCACCAGTATATATACCGTGGGGGCGGTAGCGACCGGTGTCAATAAGATTTTCGAAAGTTTGCATTTTCCTGAAACCAAGTGCTAATTTGTGGATTCTATTATGCCGAATTTTAAAAGTAGGCATTTCTAGTGGAATAAGCTTTAGTCATGTTACGGGAATGTTTCTTTTTGCCGAGAAGCAAGGAAACGTTAAACTAGCGTAATTTTTATGAAGTCTGGTTACCCTCCATCCAACTGGGCTAAGTTGTAGTTTGGCGAAGGAGCAGGGAACACACATTTGCGGTGTCTACAGTCGTTTCTTACCTGTGACATTTGCGGTCGGAGGTTGATTTCCTTTAGGTTGATGGACTGGGGTCTCAGGTTGTTGAGCAGATGGCAGAGGAGGACTCCATCGCGGAGGGTTTGAGCCAGGTCAAATACCTGTGCACATTCCCATGTAACCCGGTGGTTAGCTGGAAGCACCTTGCAGTTAATTAGCCACAGCGCGCATTGCCTCCAATACTCCATCATTATTCTGACTTCGGCAGGACGAGCTTTAAGAGAATTGATTGGGGGGTTTTAAGCAAGTAAAACTGCTGACGGCTCGGTAGTTCGTCTTATATCGTGTCCATGCTATATCCGCCAACAGTAAAACCCGATAATGGTCACAAAAGTGGACCACAACAGAGAAGGTGCAGGGAGCCGCTCCAAGGATGACAGTCCGGTGTAAGTGAGGCTGTGGATGGAGCGCACCATGCACTCTTCCTCTCTCTCTCTCTCTCTTTCTCTCTCTCTCTCTCAGTCACTCATACACACACACATAGGCCTACATACTCTCTCTCCAGCTCCCTCAATGTCTCTCTTCCCTCCCCCTCACCCAGTTCTTCACCTCTTCCGCTTGCTACGCATAGGCTCGTTGTGTACTGTGAAATGACAGTAAAAGACACAGCAGCAGACTGCAAACACACTAACTAGTAGCCCTACAGAACACAGCACAGACGGAAACTTGCATTTCTTAAATTAAAGGAATTAACTTGCTAATGTTTACAGCCAATGTTATCATACAGCATCTTCCTCTCTGTGTGCAAATGCACCGGCTGCACAGGGACCATAGTGATAGAGCTTGGCAATTAATGATTAAACAAACCAAATAAGTGTATCTTCCTGAGACAGAGACCCACTTGTCTTCATCAGAGCACTATTACAGTGGGTACGGAAAGTATTCAGACCCCTTTAAATTTTTCACTCTTTGTTTCATTGCAGCCATTTTCCAAAAATCAAAAAAGTTCATTTTATTTCTCAGTAATGTACACTCAGCACCCCATCTTGACAGAAAAAAACAGAAATGTATGTAATGTAATGTAATATCACATGGTCATAAGTATTCAGACCCTTTGCCGTGACACTCATATTTAACTCAGGTGCTGTCTGTTTCTTCTGATCATCCTTGAGATGCTTCTACACCTTCATTTGAGTCCAGCTGTGTTTGATTATACTGATTGGACTTGATTAGGAAAGCCACACACCTGTCTATATAAGACCTTACAGCTCACAGTGCATGTCAGAGCAAATGAGAATCATGAGGTCAAAGGAACTGCCTGAAGAGCTCAGAGACAGAATTGTGGCAAGGCACAGATCTGGCCAAGGTTACAAAAAGATTTCTGCTGCACTTAAGGTTCCTAAGAGCACAGTGGCCTCCATAATCCTCAAATGGAAGACGTTTGGGACGACCAGAACCCTTCCTAGAGCTGGCCGTCCGGCCAAACTGAGCTATCGGGGGAGAAGAGCCTTGGTGAGAGAGGTAAAGAAGAACCCAAAGGTCACTGTGGCTGAGCTCCAGAGATGCAGTCGGGAGATGGGAGAAAGTTGTAGTAAGTCAACCATCACTGCAGCAATCCACCAGTCGGGGCTTTATGGCAGAGCGGCCCGACGGAAGCCTCTCCTCAGTGCAAGACACATGAAAGCCCGCATGGAGTTTGCTAAAAAACACCTGAAGGACTCCAAGATGGTGATAAATAAGATCCTCTGGTCTGATGAGACCAAGATAGAACTTTTTGGCCTTAATTCTAAGCGGTATGTGTGGAGAAAACCAGGCACTGCTCATCACCTGTCCAATACAGTCTCAACAGTGAAGCATGGTGGTGGCAGCATCATGCTGTGGGGGTGTTTTTCAGCTGCAGGGACAGGACGACTGGTTGCAATCGAGGGAAAGATGAATGCGGCCAAGTACAGGGATATCCTGGACGAAAACCTTTTCCAGAGTGCTCTGGACCTCAGACTGGGCCGAAGGTTTACCTTCCAACAAGACAATGACCCTAAGCACACCGCTAAAATAACGAAGGAGTGGCTTCACAACAACTCCGTGGCTGTTCTTGAATGGCCCAGCCAGAGCCCTGACTTAAACCCAATTGAGCATCTCTGGAGAGACCTGAAAATGGCTGTCCACCAACGTTTACCATCCAAACTGACAGAACTGGAGAGGATCTGCAAGGAGGAATGGTAGAGGATACCCAAATCCAGATGTGAAAAACTTCATCTTTCCCAAAACGACTCATGGCTGTATTAGATCAAAAGGGTGCTTCTACTAAATACTGAGCAAAGGGTCTGAATACTTATGACCATGTGATATTTCAGTTTTTCTTTTTTAATACATTTGCAAAAATTTCTACATTTCTGTTTTTTTTCTGTCAAGATGGGGTGCTGAGTGTACATTACTGAGAAATAAAATGAACTTTTTTGATTTTTGGAAAATGGCTGCAATGAAACAAAGAGTGAAAAATTTAAAGGGGTCTGAATACTTTCCGTACCCACTGTATATTACAGTTTTCACAAAACGTCATAACATTTATGTTAGCTGTGGTCATGGTAAATGACTCAAACCCACTGAAACTCTAAATGTACCTTAATAAAGAGGTGGGCTGAAATGAGATGATAACGTACTGTTTAATAATAGTCTATGTATTGCATCACTTAAAGGCTATGCATAGTTTTACACATTTCTTCTGGGATGTCTAGCATAATCAATACAGTGGAGACTGTGGAGGGCATGCAAAGAGACAGATAATGAACAGTATTTGTGTTTTATTTACAGTCTATACATAAATATGTTCTTGTTTAGTGATGCATCTTGGGCTGAATGTGTAATTTGCATGATTCATTATGTATGGGAGAACATTTTGTGGCTCCTGCAAAGGCAGCCGTTTGCGATCTACTGACTTCTGTTGAAGATTCACTGGAAACTCCAGAGGGCCTGGTAGAGAGGGATTTAGTGGTGCTGCGAGCGATGTGTTGTGTTTTTAAAAAAAATGTAACCACTGTGCGGTATGTGAGCTGTCATTCTGCTCCTAACATAGACCAACAACAAGAGTCCTGTCTTCGGATTTGCCTCTTTATTTAGTTGTCATTGGGGTTTGTGGCATTCAGACTCACTGAAGTGGAATTTTGAGAGCATTGTGCATGCGATCTGTTTAGGTGGAAAAAAAAATTTAAGTCAATTTTCTGACTAGATTTTTTTAGTAAACCAACACAATGACACAACCATCAAGCCTCATTTATGATTCAGTATCAATATGTTTTAAAATGTAGATTCCCTATATAAAAATATAAGACCGCAGAAACTGTGGTTAGTCACTTTTGGTTGCTTCTTAATCCTCCCCATTCTGCATCAGCCTACTACTGGTCTCACAAATGAGCTCCTCCAAAGTAATAATTATTACTTTCTACAATGAAAGACAAACTCTCTTTCCTCTATCTGATAAAGCCATTCGGCTGACTACCCCCTGCAATTATTTACTCTGTTTTGGAGATCATACACATTTGGTATCACACATTTACAAATGCCAATTAGATTCTTATCCAACACAGTGGTCTAATGAAGAGGCAATACATCACCCTGCTTTTTACTGTAATAATGCCATAATGTATAATAGTAAATGTGTTTACATTTAAGGTTTGAGAGCAATAACATTTTTAACACATTCATCCTGCAAAAGCATAACTTATCATCTCACTAGGCACATGACTGGCATGACTGAGCCAATATATGGTCTAAGTGAAGCTGGTTTAATCTTTTATTGCTTCTGTGTGTGAATAAATGAGGAAACTCTCCTCAGTATCTGCTGCATGCTGACAGCTCTGGCTGGACTTATAACCATCAAATTAAATGTTTTAAATTGCTCAGTAATGGGAATGGAAAGGACGTAGGATATTACAGAATATGCAAGCTGCCTGTTCTTCATCTTCCAGTCATGAATGTTGAGCAAGAGAGTGCACCTGCAATACAGTTTAGATTGATACAAGTTTTTATTGATCCCTGTTGGGCTGTTAGCGCTACAAATAGCAATAGGCTACATAAAGACTGTAGAGTAAATGGGATTAAATTATCATCTGAATCAGGCTGTGCAAAAAGTGATGTAAGCATGAGAGCAACATAAGATTGCAGAAAGATGTGATAAAAGTAGAGCATTCCAAATATATCACAAAAATGTCTGCATTACATAGGCTAACAAAGACAGGAACGTGAGAGGATGAGAAAAGTAATGTGACTCTCTATGCAGCGCAGGGTGTGCAGAAATGTGCTGGTAATCACATTAACAGTGCTATATGAGGATACTCTTACAGTATGTGCAGAAAAGATAAAAGGTAAGAAGAGAGGGACTGCACACCTACAGAATTAATTCCTTTTACACGTAGATTCACAGAGACATTAGGATTTGCAGAGGAAGGAACCTCACAGAAAAATGGCACCATGCAAAGAACGTATGTCAATGAATCACAGAGAGTACATTTACATACAAGGCCTGTGCAAACAATGCTGTGAAGATTAGTCTCCAGCATTTGCAGATATAAACACTTCTGAGATCTAGAATTCCTTGTCTGCGCTCCTTCTCTTCGCATTTGTGCAGATTATTTGGGTGAATGTCAAAAAGAGTGGAAATGTCAACACTCCTACTACTTTTGTTTATCCCACATAGTATTCAAATCAAGACTGATTGAGAGTAGAGGGAGTTTGTGTGGCCGAGTTGTGAGCGTCCAGCTTTGTCTTCCACTGGCTGAACACTGGATGCAATGGCTGGCATAGCACAGATGACAGGAGAGGTGGCCAGCGGCCGGATGCTGGCGTACCTCTCAGGACCCTTCTCTTCTTTCAGCTTCCTCTCCCAGACCATCAGCATTCCTCTGATTAATGCTGTACAGGGGAAACACACAAATATAAAAGTGTGGCAGTCATACATTTGGGAAATTGCAAAACCATTTTTTTTCCTTCAAAATTGCACTTTCAGAAAATTGCCATAACCAAATAATCCCAGTTTAAGTTGTTTGTAGCACAACATGTTATTATTGCCTTTTTGATTTTTCCATCACACACAGATGAATGATTTGCTTATTTCTGCATTATATCACTTGGAATATGACCAGAATTAGAAGGTAATGACTAACCATGTGAGCTTCCAAGAAACAGCATGGTTATGTCTGAGCACATATGGCAGATGTGATCTGACTGCCAGGGATTTTTTTTCCACTGTCACAGAACATAATTAAACAATCAAATAAGTTATAATACAAGCAATAAAAAAAATGTTCATTCAGTCACAGAAGATAAGCAAAAACAAGAAGATGGCACACGATAAGAGGGTATAGAATGTAATAGAAAATATCGAAAGATATCATCTGAAAGCATAAAAGTATATTAAACCAAATTATGAAAATAGTCTACAGCCATGACAGCTGCTCTGTGAGACTATAGTTATGCAGAGCAGTGCTTTGAGCTAAATGTATGCTAACATACTCAAAATTACAATCATACCTCCTGGTTTTAAGTGAGAATAATGTTTACTATGTTTGCCATCTTAGTTTAGCATGTCAGCCTAGTAACATTTGCTAGATAGCACAAAACGCAGAGAGCAGCTGAGGCTGTCATTAGCTTTGGTTAAGTATTGGACAAATTAACATCTCGAACTGATGATGGTGCTAGATGAAAGTTATTACAATTTATCCTGGAGGGACATGACTGTCTGTAGCAGTCAACCCTCTGATGGACTCATGTTAAAAAAATTAGTTGTCAAGGTAATGTCACGGTAACCCATCTAATAGTGTAAGTAGAGATATTTCAGACTGGACCAAAGTGGTGGACCAACCGCACAGACATTGCCATGCAGCTAGCATGGCAAAACATTTAAATGTCAATTTGCATTCTGAGCAAAATGTCAAGTCAAGTTTAATCTTAACTCTAAACTTTTAACAAATTTAGGGGAGACCAGGGATGTTTGTAACACATTTGATATTTTGGTCTGTATCTCGGAGCTCTTTTAAGCCAGTGCTTTCAAAATGTCATTAACTAGTAATATGTGTCTGCTGCAATGGTGTAACTGTTATCTCTGCAACACAGCTGCAAGTTCTTAATGCTAAATTTACAACTTGCATGAAAGATATCCACATAGACACACAATAAAGGTGATTTAAGTTTGATGAGTTTTACTACAAAGCAGGCAATCCTTTAACAAAAATGCTACTTTTTCCCATGTGGAATAAAGACTAAACTGAGAATATGCAGAGTGAATCAGGTGATTTGTAACTTGTTCCTGATTGGAGAAATTGGATGTTACAACTGACCCATGTTACACCCACCCCCAGGTCTCCCCTGCTCCCCTACTAGTTTAGCTATTTCAGTTCCTGGCCAAAAACTGTGTTTCTGTAATACTTTCAAAAGTCTTTTGGTCGCCAGACTATGACTCCTCATGACTTTGATGATGCCTTTACTTGTCATCTAGCACCACCAGCTGATTTATGACTTCACTTATCTGGTGAACAGTATCAGCATTTGTTTTATGGATTGTCCCAAAATGTTGTACAGACATGCATGGTCCTCACTATGAAGACTACTGACTTTGGTGAACCCCTGAGTTTTCATCTAGCTAACTAGGTAAAAATGTTGGTTTATGACCAAATACCTGTAAATCTAATGACATTCTCATTAGCCTTAGCTGTACTTCGTATTTAGTGCCGTATGCTAGCATGCTAAATGGTGAACATGGTAAACATAAGGCTTAGACTGACTCAACATCAGCATGTTATTATTATTCTTATTGTCACTGTGAGCAGACTAACATTAGCATCTACCTTAAAGCACTACTGAGCCTCAAGCCCAGCCTCACAGAGCCTCTAGCATGGCTTTAGACTAATTTCATTAGCTGGCAGCAGTCATCTCTGCTGCATTTTGACCTTGGTGGAGCCTGAAAGAGAACAAGAAAAGACCCCCAAAAACATTTTATAAAACACCTAAAGGTGTTACAGTGCAGGCCACAGACGAACCACAACACTGTTTCCACGTTTTTAAGACATCAATCATCAGATACCCCTCTACTCCCCACTGTCCTGCCAGATGATCAAAGCCCCCAAAGCTTAACAGCCCCCTGAACATGAGGGCAGTGCCACATTGTCCGCACTCCATCAGTATCTTCTCGCAGTTCTGCCAGCCTGTAATTTATAGAGCTTGACCCTGCCCATTGTGTCACCTGATCTGGTGACAGCGGCTGATCTATTTGTGCAGCTCTTTTATCCCCTCTGTGAAGGGCATGTTATCTGTCTGCCGGAGAAAGCAAATGCTCTCCAATTCCTGCAGATTTGCCCTATGAAGATTTATCTCTCAGCTGTACCTAAGACATAATATATTTACATACATTTAAATGTAATGGTTTTTTTCATTAAAATATCCTTATTTGAACTATGCCCTTTAATACTCCCCTCATTTATATTTTATCCTAGTGATGCAAAAAGTCAGTATGTGTCGAGTAGGAATTTTGTTCACGTTCAAGTTTAAACATACAATAGCATAAACAATTTCAGTATTCTTCCAGAGTGACATCTACGACCATATACAAAGGGAATACTGAAGGATGGTTCATTGTTTTCTGCTGTTATTGATTACATGACCCTACTCTTAGTACTCTATTTTGCTGGTTTAGGAGGCCAGAGGAAAAATCAATGTCCTGGGATACCCATGAGAGGCCGTGGATAAGTGGAGCCTGGCCAGGCCTTGCAGGGTTTCATCAGAGTTGGAACAGGGGATCAGTTGGGGAACCGAGGCAGTGAAGTGGAAGATATAGAGAGAGAGCATGCCAATGAAAATGACAAAGAGAGACTATGAAAACTATTTTAACCTTTTAATAATTTGCCCTCTGGTGTTGCAGTACAGTCCGTTAAGTGCAAACTAACTGATAAATGATTGATTTAACCGTAAAAAAAAAAAAACTAATTAAAATTGTCCTAAGTTTAGACACAGGGGTTCACACACAGAAACAGTCCATATGGCAGTAGACAAGCTCAGTGGGTGTGGGGAGTGACCCTCAGTGTTATGTCTGAAGAGGGCCTCAAAAGTTCAGCAAAGCAGAACTGTTGCCTCCAGCTTCAGACACCATGTCCAAAGGCATTTTGAATGTTAGAAGAATAGTAAAATGTAACACAAGCTGAGTTGGATACACTTGCAAGTTAGATTTGATGGCTTGACATGACATTTTATATATACATTCATTTTCCATAGAGCATGAATCCCAATGGATTTGCTGATCCTCAGATTTTTTATCTAGATCCACCGACAGGTCAAATTTTTCTTTCATTTATGAACTAACATTCATGGTTCCCAGAGAATGTATCCTAATGATTTTGGTGATCCGATGACTTTTCCTCAAGGGCCACCATGTGTTTGACATTTATGGTTCTGAGTGAAATATCTCCATGGCTACTGGATGGACTGTCATGAAAATATAGTTCGACATTCATGTTCCCATCACATGACGTTTCATCTTGCACCATCATCAGGTCAAGCACTTAAGTTGTCCAATACTTCGGTTTATGACCAAATACCTGCAAAGCTAATGACGTTCCCGTCAGCCTCAGCTGTACTTTGTGTTTAATGCTAATTAGCAAAAGTTGGCATGCTAACACACAAAACCAAGACAGTGAACACATTACTTATTAAACATCTGCATATAAACATTGTAACTGCATGTTAGCATACTGGCATTTAGCTCAAAGTGCCGAGCCTCACGGAGCCACTAGCATGGCTGTAGATGTTTAGATTTGTTGTTGCTATAAAGATTAGAATTTAGCAAAATATTGTATTCAAGTAAATATTGTTGCCAAGTAAATACATATAATATGGGACGGTGATGAGACGGCCTACAGACGGGAGGTTGATCAGCTGGCTCTCTGGTGCGGTCAGATCAACCTGGAGCTTAACACGCTCAAAACTGTGGAGATGACCGTGGACTTCAGGAGGAGCCCCCCCCACTCTGCCCCCCATCACCATACACAACAGCCCTGTGTCTGCTGTGGAATCCTTCAGGTTTCTGGGATCCACTATATCCCAGGACCTGAAGTGGGAGCCCAACACGGACACCATCATCAAGAAGGCCCAGCAGAGGACATACTTCCTGCGTCAGCTCAGGAAGCTCAACCTGCCTAAGGAGCTGCTGATCTAGTTCTACACAGCCATCATCCAGTCTGTTCTCTGCACCTCCATCACTGTCTGGTTGGGATCTGCCACCAAAAAGGACAGGGACAGACTACAACGTACAGTCAGGACTGCAGAAAAAATAATTGGTGCCAACCTGCCCTCCATTCAGGACTTATACATTTCCAGAGTCAGGAAATGGGCAGGAAACATCACTGCAGATCCATCTCACCCCGGACACAACCTGTTCCAGCTCCTCCCCTCTGGTAGGCGCTACAGAGCACTGTATGCCAAAACCAACAGACTCAGGAACAGTTTCTTCCCACAAGCCATCACTCTGATGAACAGCTGATTTCTGACTCACAGTGTCAGGAACAATTTCTGTGCAATAACCCAGTAACTCTGTCTCTAATCAGCACCTGTTTACTGGTTTCCACTTATTATCTATTTATTCACCATTCTCTATTTCAGTGTTGTTCATACTATGTCATATTGTATATACTGTATACCAATACACCTACCTCAATCATAACGTCATAGGTCTTATTCATTTTTTCCAGCATCCTTTGCACTACGTGTCACACTCTGCCTGTCTGCCATGTCATGTTTTGTACCTTTTGTGTTTAGTCAGCTTTATTATCTGTTATTTTAGTCTGTTGTGTTCTGTCTTGTCTGTCGTCTAGTGTTCAGTAACCCTTGTCTTGTCTGTTACCCCAGTGATCCCTCTGCATGTCTGTCTCTGTTTTCCCCTGCTCTCTCTCTCCCTGCCTGTGCCTCGTTAGCCTCATGTCTGTCACCTGTGCTGCTCCCGCCCTGCTCTTTAGACCCTGTATATGTACCTGGTGTTTCGGTCTTGTCTTTGTTGGGTTATTGTATGTTGTCACCCTGTGTTGCAGTGTGTTCATGTGTTGTCAGTCTCACTCGTTGTGTTTCCCTGCTTGATTTTGGGATTTCTGTTGGACAACCTTTGTTTTTGGACTCTGTCATCAGCCACTCAGTTTGTAAGTGTGCTCGCTTTTTGTTGCTTTAAATGAAACTCTGAACTGCACCTGCTAGTCTTCGTGTCCAGCGTTTGGGTCCTACAACCTGCCTCCACACCACAAATTGTGACACTATGCTCCATCACACTGTGTACATGTGTGCATGTATGTGTACCTGTCTATCATATCCACCTTCAACATGTACATAGTGAGAATAGTCTACTCTTGCATCCTTTGCACTCTGATTACTGCACTATTTGTCAATATGTCTATATTGTCTTGTTCAGTGTGTATATTAGTGTTGTCTATTCTGTAGTTTGTGCCTGATTTTATATTGTACAAGTAAGCACATCATGAGCAATGTACAATCCTGAGTCAAATTCCTTGTATGTGTACACATACCTGGCAATAAAACTGATTCTAATACTAGATCCCAAATCTTAGAATTAGAACAACCCCAACATCAAGCCTACTGAAGCAACACAACAGCATAAAAAATACTTACCCCAAGTACAGCACATGAGTAGCTTGGGTATACACATACACAGCTCATATTAAATCATTTAGTTCACCTGGAGAAATTTTGATTTTCACAATAATTGGTTATTCCCTCTACAAGTGGAGTTAGCATGCCAATCTCTTACATAGCCTCCATTTACCGCAGTCCGGTGATCATTTAGGTATATAGTGATTAAAATCGGTAGGCTAGGATAGTTTGACAGATCAGTGCAGAATGATCATTATCTTAGTGACAGTAAACCATGATGTCACCAGTGTTGGGCAGTAACGCGTTACTGTAATATTACTTTTCCCAGTAACTAGTAGTGTAACTAATTACTTTTCTAAAACAGTAATATTACTAGTTACTAAGGCAAGTAACTGCTGCTTTACTGAACGCACCATCCTGGACGTAATAAATTCACGACTGTGCGGCAGCTCAGCGGGACCGGACTCTGTTGTCCATGTCCAATGGAGAACGAGGGGGAGAGGCTTTCTTTCCACAGCTGTAAGTAGCTTCTGACATTATTGTGTCACAGTCTAAGATGCAAAGAACATAGTCGTCTATTGTAAACTCTGTGCGACCAGAAAAAAGCTTTCAACCGCGAACATTTCTACATCTTATTTATTGAAGCATCTGCTGCAGCAGCACAGCGACGTGAAACTTACAGGAAAAAACTCAGGCAGCTGCTGCCACTGATGCTGGACTCGTCGGGAGAGAGTGGCGTTAATGTAACTTTTTGTAACTACTGAAGACTGCTCTTATAAATAGGCTACATGTGCAGAAAAACAGCTGTTTAAAAGTCGGGATTTAATTGCTTTATTTTCTTATTTCAGCCGGTGGCGTTAAAGTTAGAATACCCTCCCTCCCCCTACCATCATTGTAAATTGGTCTTTGTAAATAATATTCACTTTAATTTTATTTATATTCAAATCCAAATCACAACAACAGTTCTCAATGTGTTGGATCTGTTTGAAGTGCACGATGTATGTACTATTAATGAAAACGCATTTATTTTAAAAAAATTTTTTTATCATGAACTGTTACATTTGTGTTTTATGAGTGTATTGTGGTGAGAATGCTTGTTGGTAGACAACACACATTATATGCTGATGGACATTTGAATTTCCCTGTGGGGGTGCATAAAGGCATATATCTATAAAGCTTTTCATAAAAGAGCAGGTCTAGACCATACTCTGTGCTGTTATTTACAGAAACCCAAAAATTCCCACAAGAGCAAGTACTAGGCGACACAGGCAAGGGAAAAACTTCCTTTTAAGAGGCAGAAACCTCAAGCAGAACCATGGCTCAGGGTGAGCGGCCATCTGCCTCGACCAGTTGGGGGTGAGAGAGACAGAGAGATGTAGCCATAAAGAGGGAGAGAAGTGTGTGTACTCACAGCGTTACAGTCAGTAAAACTAATGTTGCTAAAGACTGAATGAATAATGGTACAGATTTATAGTAATGTTTATGATAATAACAATAGGACTAGTAGTAATACAGTAATTGTAGCAGAAGGTGTCAAGCAGGAACACGGGGGCAGCTATGACTCGCAACCACAGATCCAACTCCACAGCTCCAGAGGTAGCAACACGTGCAGAAAGTGACAGAAAAAGAGAGAAGTGTATTGTCTAGAGCTGCTCTATCTGAAAAATGCAATGAGAACTTTTGATGTGAATCAATGCTATATAATTAAAACTGAATTGAATTTATTTGCTGCAATAGGGCTAGTCTGATAAAGCGAACATTGCCCCTTATGTTGACTGTTAAGACTGAGAGGTCCCCCAGTAATATAAGTCTTGTGTTGGTTGGGAACACCACCCCCATGATTATTTTCCAAGATCGCTCTCCACTACTGCCCTAGACATCTACATGTCCTGAACAATTCCCTGTTTCAGTCTTAGATCTAGGACAATATTCTTAGTAGCTACTAATCTTATGGAACTGATGAGGTGTCATGTAAACTCACTCATGAACCTCACAAAAAATACAGTTTTTCATGCAAAAACTAAAAGGAGAAATGGACATGGACTGTAGTTTTTTAGGACTTTGAATGGAAGCTGATTTATAATAGCTCTCAAACGTTCTCCTACAGCCAACAGGAAACTCTTGCAATGTCACCTTATACATATGTTTTCCATGATACCTCAACAGCTTTTACAAACAGAAGTTAATACAAATACAGTGATAAAGTATTCAATAGTAAACTATGCACACTTGTACAGAACAATTTAGTAGAGTCCAGTTGGGCATATGATTTTACACATCACAAATGTAAAAATACACATTTGCAGATAGTGAAATATTTGTGCATTATTCTACACATTTGTAGATTGTCTTCTGTGGGTTACAAATATTAAAGTCCAATTAAAACTTAATACAGCCCCTGACAAACAAATCAAAGTGTGTTATGTCCTGATGATGTTCAAACACAATGCTGCTTTCTGAATGTTGTCAAGTCAAAGGTACAAAGGATTTAATGACTATTTTTTTTAATTACCCCTCATATACCGTTCAGTACAAACCTGCTTAATGTAGACTTTTGATACTTATTTGATTGGTTGAAATCTATAAACCATACATAACAACTCTAGTCCAGTGTTTTAACCTACATCTTACCACCCCCTTGGCCTCCCTCCAGTGCAATACGAACAGTTGGGTCTCTTGGGTTGCCACTGGTGTATCTTATCAGAGGCAGCTGATGGAACCCTCCCCTTGTCAGAAAACTGAAATTGAGACCACGTTTTACGACATTTCAGGAGTATGCTAAAAGGTGAAGACGAGGCTCTAAGGTAAGGATCAACATGTCTCTGTGTCACTGACATAAAATATAATTCATAATTCAGCACTTTATAATGATGCGCCATATTGTTTCAAGGATATCTGGGGTTTTTGAAAGAAAAGAGACACAAATATTCAAAGCATTTTGAACTGAACAAAGTATTTTCTCAGGTCTAATTATTATAGCAGATGTTTTGTAATTAAATCTAATTAATAATTAATAATTCTGTGTTGCATAAGTTTCCAATGTAACTTATATTTTCTGTCAAAATAAACCACGCAAAGACAAGCCTGTTCCAACAATGAGAATTTCACCAAAAGAAACACTATGACTTCTGCATCTGGATATACTGAATGTTGCATTCATTAATTAAAAGAATTTTAGTTACTGGCTACATTAGACCATTTCCGACAACAATAGTTAGCTGTATATTTATTCCGTTCAATCAAATTACAGGCATTAATTTTAGACAAGTCTTTTTAAAGGTTATGTTTTAATATAAAATGAAACCCTCACATTCTTTTTTGTTATTCTGTCTGAAATGAAAGCAGATGGCCTTGACTTTCGCAGACAGAGCCATTGGGGCCATTATTGGGGCAGCAGTGGCAGATGCAGCTGGTAAGATAACTGTGTGATACTGATGCTGGAGTTAATTACAGCAACATAGCTTTCCATTACAAACCAAATGTGTTTCCATTTAAATCCCACAACTCAATAATTGATAGGCCTATTGCATGTTGTGATGCTTTCATTGAGTTTTTACTGTTTAATGTTACATACATGTTCATACATATTGCAGATCTGATACATACGAGTTAATAGATCGCACTTGTTTTATTTCACCTATGAAGTTCCAGTATTTGTGATTAAAGCTTTAAAATTTTGCTTGTGCTTGTTTGAATTTAGCATTGCATTGTTTCCGTGAGTGTTACACAGACGCATTATCAGTAGCATTATCCATAAACAACATCTGCACATGCTGATAAAGTACAGGGGTGGTTCCTTAGTCATGTTGACTTCACATATAAAGTTATGAAAGTTCAGTTTCTTCAACAGCTGCACTGATAAACCTAAACTAGCCAAAAATGGTCATTTATTTTTATATTATCACATGCCATGCTCAACATACCGTATAATGATGCATACTAAAAGGTAGGGTTGAGTGAGTACTCGCCTGAAACGAGTACTCGGTATAGAGTTTTAACAGAGTAAAATGTGTCAATATTCATTTTCTGATAAACTTTTATAAAGACAATTATCCTGTAAATAGCTCCCCCCCACCCCCATTTCCCTTTCCGTGCTATTTGTTATCGACAGACTATATTCAGGTCAACACAAAAATAAAACTATTGAATGTTCCACCATTTTCTCCCCCTTTTGTCTGTCTGTCTGTGTGTGTGTGTGTCACACCCATACAGCCCAGCCCATGCACTGGATCTACAGTCCAGACAGGCTCAAAGAAGTTCTCTCTGATCTGGAGCCCTGTCCTGAGTTTCGGCCTCAGTCAGCAAACCCTTTCTACCGTAGGACGACGGGCGAGCAGACCTGCTACGGAGACCAGGCATACATCCTGCTGGAGTCACTGAGCCAGTGTGGAGGTAATGAAATTCACCCAAACAGGCAGCAACATACTTTAGGTGTTATTCATTAACATTGTATTCTCAGTGCCCATCAACATGTTACAGTAACAGTGCTTAATATATTGTTCTCAAAGTTACCTCGGTCTGGAGTGTGATATTGTTGTTGTTTCTAAAATGAAGACTACATTTCCCATGAATCCAACTGTGTCCTATCTCCCAAGGAGGATGATTCCTCAAATGTGAAGATTTACTTTTTGTCTTTACTGACACAAGCAAATATTTTGGAAAAGACTGCAGGCATACAGTCAGTCAGCAACAGCCAGGAGATGATTAGCTTATCTTAGCATAAAGGCTGGAAGCAGGGGGAAACGGTTTGTCACAGTGAAATTTAAAAAGGACAAGTTGTTGTTTTTACTATGTTTCTCTGGGTGCTTTGACTTTCTGGGGTCTCCACTAGTTGCCAGACAAACATGAGGGTTGTATCAATCTTCTCATCACACACTCAACTAGAAAGAAAATACGCGCTCTATTCTTAGATAAGCTAGCCAGCTGGCTGTAACTTCATAATCAGCTAACTGAGAGGGGTAGTGATCATGCAATAAAGTCACTTAAGTGTGGGCTATTTCCTAAAATGTTGAACTTTTCCTTTAATAGGTAAGAAATCACATGTTTTTTACCACTCTATATAAGAGATGATGTCACATCAGTGTGTTTAATAGTGAGCAAACAATAAAACAAAAGGCATACATTGCTCATAGAGGTGACGGAATGATTGATGAACATGATTGTTTTCTAAAGATACAGTATGTCATGCATTGGCAGATGTTATTGTAGAAGACTTGACCAAGCGCATCTACAAGTTCTTTGGCCCAGGAACAGTGTATGACCTGCCTCTCAATGATCCCTACAGGAAGAAAGGAGGTACTGTACCTGTTCAACTTTTATGTAACTGTCTGTTTCAACAAACATGTCAATATTTTCATGTCCATATGAATAAATAATCAATTTAACAGGCCAAAAAGGATGTGAGAGCCTCTGCTACTGTCTGATAACACTGTGAGTAATGTTTTTCCCTCCCTGCTGATGTAAATTCCCTCTCCATGAAAATATTCCATACAGTCAGACTTTCCTGTTCTTGGTTGGTATCCAATGTTTTGGCTATTTGCTGCTTTTTTACTGTCAGGATGTCATATAAACACAGTGCAGCTGTAAATCACCATAACAGCACAGGGCGCCACTGGGTACAGTAAACAGCAGAGAGCTTTATGTCTTACAATAATATAAGAAGAGCTGTGTCATCATGGGTAGTTATAGTCATCATGACTGAACTGACAAAGAGCTCCACCTACAGAAACTAAAACTGCATCAACAGAAAGTTCAAAGAAAAATGCTTCTCTGATTCTCTCACCATATTCTATTAATGAGTGAAGTTGTCAAATAACAGGGTATTCATGTTCCTATATAAAACAGTTATTTGATGCATTTGTTAGGTCCCAAAGCCATCCTCCCCATCGATGGCCCATGGAGAAACTCGAGCCTGAAAGCTTTCATCAGAAATGTGGATGCTGGCAATGAAGAAACTGGTAAAGATCATAGGTCATAAGTGCATGAAAATCACCACTGGCTATTTTGGTTGTTGTAGTCTGTCTGCATGCACGCACGCACAAGCACACACACACCCCTTGGATTTTGCTATACTTGTGGGGTCCAACAGCTTTGTGGGGACCAAAATGTTGGAACCCACAAATTTAAAGGGCTGTGTGGTGGCCACAGCCACACAACCAGTTTAAGAGCGGTAACCTCGTGCACTTATATTTTGTCCTTAGTTTATGCTGTTTTTTCCTTTTATTATTTTATATTTATATATCATTTTCATACACATTTATACATTTGTTGCGAATATTTATTTACTTACAAGTAACTCACAGGACACTTGGTTCATTTCACATACATTATACTTTAGTTGAACATACAAAAATATATTTTTGGAGTGCGCACCATTAGTTACTAGGGATGGGACGCTCGATACTGACGTGTTGACGCTGTGTTGAGATCCCGAAGCACAGACGTTTTGAAACACTGCTCCAAAGCGTGGTTCAAAACGTCAATGTCACGTGACCATAGTGAAGCGAGGCTTCGGTGTGTTTCACCCCTGTTTCGAAAGGTGGCACACCTGCAGCTTCTATGCTTGATTCACAGTGTTTGGAACAAACCGCACATCAGCCTCTAACTCATTTGACAGATTTGTTCCAAGGACCCACAGTCATTTCATTTATTGGAGCGACGTGGTGTAGTAGCCTATATCCGCACCTGTAGGCCTATGATGGCAAAAAAAATACTTATCTTTGCCAGCAACAAATGTACCATGTGACCAAATTTTTCCAAGGCTAGGGATGCCGATTATGGAAAAAAAAAAACGACTCAGCCCCAAAGCAGCTGAATATTTCTGAATACAATTCTTGACATTTAACAAGTGAGACACTTTTCAGTTATCATTCTTGAAACAACTTCAACTTTACTCAGTTAGATTTTTAATCTATGAGACCCCATCACTGCCAGCATTCATTATTGTTATTACACTAGGGCCCATATCTTTCCTGCTAATTATCATTACACCTTTGTTAATAAGCTACTGTATAATACTGTTGATATCCACACTTATTATCATTTATTAGGCTATATTCTTAGATTTGTATAATATTATATTCATCACTCACTAACTTCAACTACCTATTATTTCTATTCCTTTTATGTCTTGCGAGTATCTGCAACAAAGACTTCACTGTCTGAGATCAATAAAGTATTCCGATTCTGAATATGAACAAGTTGTCTCTATGGGGTAGTGGTAAAGACACATGCCTTCGGTGTGAGAGACCTGGGTTTGATTCCCACTGTGATACATGTGTCCCTGAACAAGACACTTAACCCCTAGTTGCTCCCAAGGTGCGCTCTCTGACATAGCAATTGTGATTTGCTTTTGAGGAAAGCGTCGGCTAAATGAGTGATTACTTATTTAAACACTTTTATTGCAATCCCCATCTGCTGTCTCTGACAATCTGAAAGCGTGTTTGTGGTATGGTGATTTCTCAGTTTATAATTGTAAATGCGGGTCAGTCATTGTTTCAATGAAACACCTACCAAGATGTGTCTATCAAAAGTGACCAACAGGTGTCACCGGGGAGATGGGTGTCGAAGTGTTTCGAAGCCTCGACACAGTTCCAGCACAATTGCTTCAAAATTTTCAATGTTTCACAAAGCCTTGCTTTGTCCATCACTAGTAGTTGCTTTTGGATTGTTTTTCTGTTTGTATAACTATTTGTTTTTGAGCTTACCAGTGTTGGATACCACACCCTGGAAGGATCCATGAAGTCTGCAGGCTTAAGGGGTGGGGCTTGGAGCAGGAGCAGCTTTATGGGGGGGGGGGGGGGCGGCGGCCTAATTGGACACTACCACTGCTTGTTCTGTCCGGGGGATATTTTGCGGTTTAGATTTATATATTATTGAGTATTTTTGTTGAGTTAAGGTTAAATACTAGGTTACATTTCTTTTGGAATAAGTTTTTGGGTAGGTTTTGCTCTTATTTGTAGTTTATGTAGTAGTGATATTGTTAGTCTCCCCCTGTGTGTCAAAATAGGTCTGATCAGCCAATATAGAAGTCCCTTTTGTTTCTTTTGACCTCTTTTGAGGGCCCAAACTTTATCTTTATTTTTTTGTAATGATTTTGTTGGGAAATAAAAACCCTTACTTTTGAACTTCCCTTGTGATTCCTCTTGCATAACTGCTTGGTCCCTCACAGGCTGTTTGAAGGTCTTGGTTTTAGGGTTAGAATTTGGTTAAGGTTAGGGGCTAGGGAATGCAGTGTGTGTGTGTGTGTGTGTGTGTGTGTGTGTGTGTGTGTAAATGCACACTAACCTGTGGGGACGCTGGTAGAGCCTGCTTTTTGATGGTTAAGATGTGGTTTTAGGGTTCAGGTTACAATTGGGTTAAGAATAGGGTTAGGATAAGGGTTAAGGTTAGGCATGATGATAGGGTAAGGTGCTAGGGAATATGTCAATAAGATGTCCCCACAGGGATAGTGGAACAAACGTGTGTTCGTGTGTGTTTTTGAGGCTGTGATGTGGACTGTCAGATGGACGGTGTCACTAAGCTGGCTCCTGTGGTGGCCATGTATGCTGGCCGACCTGAGATGCTGGAGAAGGTGGAGAAAGCCATACGGGTGACCCAGAACAATGACATGTGTGTGGCTGTGACACTGGCTGCAGCAAGGTAAGAAACAGTCCTAGAAGGTGATAAACTTCTGGTCAGGCATAAAATGATTTCGAAGGGAGTGAAGGCAGGCCAGTGCTTATTTGTCTGTTTAAGGTTTTTGGAACACTTCATTCTAAATGGTCCGGATCCCAATGCTCTGGATGCAGTTCTGGCTCAGTTGAATGACCCGAAGAGACAGAACCCTCAGGAACTGGACCGGGCTGTCATTGGTAAGGCTACAGGTGTCTTTACAAAGTGTCATTTTTAGATTCAAAGGAATTATTTAACATTATCACACCAATTGGGAAATATGCATATTGCCTTCACTGCTCATAATTATAGAAAAAAAGACCACTATAATAACTGTCTTAATATTCCTGGGAAACAGGATATCTAAAAATATCAACCTACCAGCACCTCTAAACCCAAAAGTTTTGGTTTCTACATTGCAGCTTTTGAACAAATTAAACATACAATATATAACATGTTAATTATTGATCTTTAGAAGAACTAATTTTTAGCACAATGATTAGTCAGACAAAAATGGCAAAAGATTAAGCCTCCTGACTTTAGCTCCTTGTTAACGCACAGACTTGAGAAGTGTCAGTCTTTTCATCTAACTCCTGTCAAGAAGGTAAAATATGTAGGCTATGATTCCCAAAATGTCAACCTATTTTTTTTAAAGCAACATTATGTAATAATTTTATCTTAAAAGCACCTGGTATTCGTATTTAGCTTTGGCAAACAGGAAACCTATCAGGGGAATGGCTCAATGCTTTGTGCCACTATATCACACACCAACAAGACTCTTCAGCAAGCTAGTTATAAGAAGAAGCTAAGTTAGCAAAGTTGTCGACAGATGTCCTTATTTATGACGGCAGGGAATTATACTCCTTAATTGCAGGGGTGCCAAGTCACAAAAAAAACTTACATAATGTTGTTTGAAGTTTCATTTCCGTGAGAAAATAAGGCATTCAGGGAAAACCTGCAGCTGCTAGCAGCCTGTACACTGCATTTTGATGTACTACATTAGGATGGATTTGGTGTTAAATGTTCTCGCTATTGCTTGATGGCTAAAAAAGAGGATTTGCTGTTTAAATAGAACCAACAAGCCAAAACTGCAAGAAACATGGAGGAACATGACAAGAAATTATAGCATTTGTATTTCAAAATCTAAATATAATCTTACAACAAAGATGTGTAAGATACATAATGTGTGTAGGCAGCCACAGCCAAAAACAGGCTCTAATATTTAAACACTAAACAATACATTTTCTCTCTCTTCCTGTATCTCTGCTGAAGCGCATATCCACCAGGTGAAGGACAACCTAGCAAAGACATCCCAAGAGCTCATACCTGCTGTGTTCACAAACACATGAGGTAAGCCAATCGGTAGCCTCAGGATCCAGGTCTGTTGATTTGGCATGGCTCGTGTACCCTCCCTGTCACTATATCCGTAAGTAGGTCCTCCAGCCTTTGATCTCCTGACTAGTGGTTTGCCTCCTCCTTCCTTGGCATTTTCCTCTTCCTGCTGAGTTGAGTGTCTCAGGTTTTACAGGGCTAAAAGGTTGATATGCTTACACAAGAGCACAGTGAATAACATGTAATTTGGTGGCAACAAACACTTGGACAACACTGGATCCTCTGTATTGATTGCTGATCTGTTACTGTATCACTTACCATGTCTCCATCTGCTTCTGGGTTTGTGTCCAGCTTTGCCGGGTGCGTTCCAGGGAGCGCTTCATGGAGTCCTGAAGCTGAACCAACTGGATGAAGCAGTCAGGGACACCATGCGCTGCGGGGGATGCACCGCCAGCCGAGCCTCCTTCATAGGAGCCTGTTTTGGGGCACAGGTACTGTAGGAATGTGGCATATAAAACAGTCTTTTGTCACTGATACTGTCTTAGATTTTTTGGAGAAGGAGAAGGAAATGCATCAGAAATGCATATTAAATCATATTACTAAAACATATTACATATCACTCATATTATTTTTTTACTACACCTTTGTATCCTCATTGTGTCAGTATTATTCATCCGCATACATTTGTTTGCCATACAGCTCTAACCGGACAATGAATTGCTGCTGCAGTTCAACTCAGCTAGCTTCATACTGAGCAAATTGCACAGGTTTACAGCTGTCAAACTAAAGGCCAAAGTGTGAACTGATGCTCACTTCAGGTCGAGCCAGGCGATATTTAATGTATCAAACAGATAGCAGTGAATTAAAATATATAATTTTGCATCTTGTTGCTGTCTGTAATCATGGAACTCGATGAGTTTGACAGTGAGCTCAGACGTTCCAAAAGCTTTGTTCTGCCTGTGATGCTTTCAGCTGTCATCTTGGTGTTTTCAGACTGGTCTCCAGGGAATCCCAGAGTCTTGGAGGAAGAGGACACTGAGATATCCTCTGCTGTTGGAGCTAGCCGAAAATGTGGTCAAAAGTCAGCAATTGTAGTACAGCTTTGACTTTGCCCTATATACGATTGTTTTATCACCTATAATTATATTTATGGTGTGTGAATAAGTGCCTTTCAAAGCTATTTTAGAAGACTTTCTCAAGTTGCAGATGTACTTTGACACGGCAATCCATGACAGTCAAATTCTAAAGTCTCGTACTGAATGAAACTTGAATCCATTTGCTCTGTCAAAGCTACATCGTGTAAAAAAGTGAAAGTCTGTGCAAGGTATTTATGTTGTGCTCATGACATTAGACATTGTAAGCAATAGTCTCAAATAAAGAAACTGTCACCAGCATGTCTGTAAATCTTTTTTTTAGTTCTTTTCTGTGACTGTTGGGATCTCACAATCTCAGGGAGCATGCTTAGCCTTGTTGAGAAAGGCATTTTGCTGAAGTTAACTTTCTTTTACCCTGGAGTGTTTTCTTTTATTGTGAGGAGAAAGAGAGATCCAGATTTTCCTACTGGAACAACTAGAGACTGCAACCTATTCTTCCCTCAAAGGAGCTATTCTGCCTTCCTAAAAATGCTGATTTCCATGTTCACGTGTTTAAAGCACCCGCCCCAACAGTTCTGACAGTTAGCCAAGCATGAAACAAATCCAAAGCCTTAATATCTTAGACATTTTGTGGTTGTACAAAAAATGCAGTATGTAGGCTACTGTTGCAGTCCATTCGCTGTTCTACAGATAATACTTGTTGAAAAACAAATAAATAGGCAATAGTTCAAGCTTGCTCAAATCTGAAACATTTCAACGTTAACGAAAATACTGCATTTTCAGTGGTGTATCCTAAACTCAACATAGGAAGAAATATGTGGACGAAGAAACCTTTGAGCCATTGTTTAGAATAAAATGTTTGTAGCTGACAGTGCATTGGTAGCCTACAGAGAGGAAGCCATTTGATTTCTCTCTCTGCCTGACTTCCCCCCGCACAGCAGGTAGCAGGCTCTGTCTGGCATAATTACATCCAGACCTGAAGTGTGTTTCTGTTTTCCAAACATCTGCCAAAGTCCGCTTCCTCAAGACATTTTCTAAGAAAGGAGAAGAGGGTTAGAAATATTATGTTGTAGAAATATTACTCACAAATTCAGTATTGTTCATCAGCATACATAACAAGCTAAACCAGACTGTCAAATCATTGACTTGCAAGTAATCAGTTGCAGTTGCATGAGGATAGGGTACTGTTATGAAAAAAATGCAAATATCACAAGTGGCACCATACTGTCCTTTGGGTATGTACAAAAAATCACAGTGGTACAAAATAGACAATCTAAAGGGGAGGATCTAAGCAATCTGTCCCTGTATCCCATAGTAGCCTTACTTGCAGTGCACACCAATTTATACTTTATGTTCATTAGAATTGCAAAGTTTGTACAGCCACGATTGCTGCTAATAAGAATAAGATGCAGCACTTATGGGGACAAATGAGTCTCCTTCTGCACTCCTTCTCCTCCACTGCATAGAAGTGAAGCATAATAAAAGGAAAGGAGCTGCTAAAGGTTGATAATCAGGAATTGTTTTAGCTCTTGTATATTACTTGACACACAAAACATTTTGCATGCTCAAAGGTAAATTCTCATTCAAACTTGACAGCTGTCAATAATACATGAATAAATCAATGTTACAGGGTCAGTGAGGGTTGACAGGCAAAGGGTGTGAGGTTCAGGGTTCACGGCAGATGATAATTATAAATGGATTTGTCTACTGCTGTAAGGTGATTTATTTTCTTTAGTTTCAATGTGGTTATATGCTGACAAAGCAGTTGAGAGAACAGAGTGGGTAATGCTTTAGATTACAGTCTGCCATGTACATCGTAATTACTCCGAAGTTAGTAACTAAAATTTAAAAGTTACGGTGTAACGTTTTGTACTAATGATGTACCAGCACACAACGTACCAATACCAGTACCAATAAAGAGGTAACAATTTCTGTTTGAGTTTGAATTTGAATTCATTAACAAGCACTGAAAAAAACACTATCATCCAGTAAAATGTTATGTAACTTATGATTCATCCATAGCCATAATATATACTGAAATATACTGTGATGTTGTGCTTTAGTTGGCTTGCCAGCCAACGGCAACCAATTACTAACGTTATCCTGTGCAAAATACTGTAGTTGTAACATTATGGCTTTCAACATTACTTCACCAGCAAGTAGATATTACTATCCTGTGTACCACCGGTGTTATGTCAAAGTGTTGATTTAGCCTTCAAGAAATGTAACAGTACAAAGCAGAGCGTTTTGTTCATTCTAGCCGTTTGTGATGCAAGGCAGGAGCAGACAGATACGTTGGCACAGACCTGCCACTGTTTGCTTCATTATATTCCATTTAGATTTATTTAAGTTTTACCGATACTCAGGTACACAGCTTCTCCACCGTCTCAGTCGCTGTAACTTACGTGACCCACATAATATACAATAATACAACATAATGACACAGGACAACAAAGTGGAAGACCCATGCACTACAGGAATGCTACTTACTACAGTCTAACTGTTATAAAGTGTGGCAACAATCTCATTTAGAATATTCAGTCTAGCTCACTAACTGTTTTCATTATCATCCAGTACATTAAGCTATATGCTGACATTGCTGAGCCTCTGGTGAAAGATAAAAAAATAGCATTAGTTATTGAAAAGCAGGAAGGTGAGCTTATGGAAACATATCATGTCTGCAAATGCAGTCAATGTAACGTTATCATGTAACTAGCATGGATAACTTCTGCCTCAAGCAACCATATGTCTCCACATGATCTTGACGTGAGGTCACAAAAGTTGGAGGAAGAATGATTCTGATGATATCATCATGCAAATACCATATGACAACGTCTGGTGCATACATTTTACTTCGACATGAGTTTCAGTCACCTCTTGAATAATTCCAGGATAAATATTGTCCTCATATTTAAAAAAAATAAAATACTGGTCGATTGATGTAAAAGTTTTGCCAAGAAATTTTGGGCAAGTTTTGACTGTTATCCTCCTGTGTGGATGCTATTGCCTGAACCTTGAAGGTAAAGGTTTTGTTACTATAACAATGACACTCCAGGATCTGGCTTGTTGAGGATACGCAGCTTACATCACAGTAACTGATTTGTCTCTGGGTAACTTCTTTGTGAATGAACATGGTGGAAGGTACTACCGGGAGACTATCTGGCAGATTCTTTGCTTTGTCTTTCCCTTTGTCTTTTGAGAAGGCCTCTAACCCCATCTGGAACGCTCGCCTCAAAAAGGTTCAAGGTGCCTGACTGGAACCCACGTTGCTGCAGCTTAATACAAAACAGATAGGAATTGCCTTTTTGCCTGTATTGTGTTTTGATGAGCTGATTGTGCCAAAGCACTCATGGTCTTCCACTCTACCAACATGTAGTCCTCCACTCCAGTTTGGAGTGTTGCCTGCAAAGCAAAGTTTAACAGCTTGTATTTCAGAGGAGTAGCAAGCATAGTTTTCTAAGAAATATACATGAATTAAGCATTTATGATCTTTCATACTTCTCTTTAGTTCCCGTGAGCGATATGCCGTTTTATGCTAAAGAGGTGTCTTCTGAAGTTTTTATGTTGGCATTTGAAGAGCTCTAGCAGGTTCTCCAGTCACCTCCGTCGTCTTTTTCACTGTTGCTATGACAGACACCTTCTCCCTTTCACCTTCCTTGTTCTCTTTTTCTCTCTGAGCACAGTTTCCATTATCCACTGTGTAAAACCACTTGCAAATCCCCCTCAGTTGCAACTCTCACTAGCAGTTGGACATTCATTGTACATGCAGTCCTTCAAGTTTGTGTCACAGCATATTGACTCTGCCATTTTCTCCAAGTCAGTACACCCAATGAGTCAGAGACAATGTAGCATCTCTACAAGAAAACATTGATTCTCATGTACCTTGCAAAGGCAAGTCTTTCTGTCTGCACTGGATGGCTGAACCACCCAGAAGGGCTGCATAGGAGAGGACAAAGTGTATGAGATCCCGTAGTTGGGGTTCTCAAGGACGCAACGCATTATTCGCTCTGCAGAGAAGGTGATTGGCTGCAATCTTCATTCTCTTCTCGAGGACTCTGAGGCGAGCAGGAAAGATTGTAGCTGACGCTTCCCATCCTGGTCATAAACTGTTTCAGACTCTCCCCTCTGGCAGGAGGCTGCAGTCCATCAGTACCAAAACCTCTCGCCACAAAAACAGCTTCTTCCCGTCTGCAGCTAGCCTCATTAACAAGGCCTGGATCCCTCACTGACACTCCCCTCTTGCAAATGATACAAATGTACTGTTTCATCTCGTGTCGTCCACAGACCTGGCACGTTGCGCATATTTTTTGTTGATTGTTGATCTTTGTTGTTGTATATTTTTATGTTGTCAGTTTATATATTTATATGTACACAATATTCTCTTCCGTTGCGTTACTTCTGCACGGCACAGACCCAGAATAATGCACATGTATATATCTGCAACGTTGTTCTTCTATTCCGTATTTATATATTTCTACATTCATTTATGTTGACTGTATGTTTGTCTACGCGTAGCACCTTATCACCACAGCAAATTCCTCGTATGTGTAAAACACTACTTGTCAATAAAGCTCCTTCTGATTCTGATTCTGATTCCACCACCTGCCCTGCCGCTATCCGTTCTAAACATAGTCGGACGGCAAGATTGCCCAGCAACATTGCTCAAAAAGTTGCCCCGTGTATCATCAGCTTTAGTGTTTGCAGTTTACAGCTCTTACCCAACTGGTGTCATTCCTTGTCCAGAATGATACAACTTTGTCATGCTTTTGAAAGCATTGGGATCTGTATTTCAACTTGTTGGAGATGATGGATATCTTCCTGTGGTTCTGCTGTATTCTTGAAATTGCTAAAGTCTTCACTCACTCTCATTGTCAGCCTCTTATCCCGTGTACAGGGTCGCGGGGGGCTGGAGCCAATCCAGCTGACATCGGGCAAAAGATGGGGTAAACCTTGGACAGGTTGCCAGAATCTCCTGAATTCTTTATTTGAACTTACATTTTATATACTTTCAATTATATACAATATTTTATACTTTCTATACTATCTTAAAACATTTTTGCTTGATAGCCTTGCTCCACCCATGATTAATTTAGACAGACACAGCAGTGTAGGGAAGAGACAGTGAGCAGTGAGACAACTTGAGCCTCCACTGATTATTTTAAGGCATGGATTTGTGTTTTACTGACTGCTTAACCAACTTAACATTCCTGTGACAGCGGCTATCCCGTGAAGTGCTGGCTCCACACCTCATTCGCCAACCCACAGAGCGTAGGGTTGTCAATTTGTGTCTGTAACACAGCATCAATCAGGACGTGGCCACTGGTGCGAGTATGTGGTGCACAGGGCTGGCTGAGGGACTGGCATACAGTAATCTAAGACTAAAAACTAATTAATTATTCTGTCCAGTTTGAGAAAAAACGTTCAAAGACAAGAAAAGCATATAATTTTCTCTGCTATATATTTGAATAGCTGAGTTGAGACTTGAATTTGATCACTGAGACAAATGCCTGACACTGTGTAGCTTCATTTATTAGCCGAAGGAATTTCCTTTGGATCTTACTGTTATTACAAATAAAGATCAGTGCAGTGAGAGAGAGAAAAAAGAGCATTTTAAGATCATATAAATTTGGATCAAAGGACTATTTCTCAGGTGCTAAATTTAAGAAGTATGAGAAAATGTTCAAAATCTCATATTGATGTTAAATTCAGCTCAGTTATGTATAAGACAAAGAATAGATTAGATTACAAAATGTGCTTGCCTCTAATTTACACTCCCATATACCACGGTGTGTCTCACATCATGCAGATGTAAATATAAATGATCCGTATTGTATAGCGCCTTTCTAGTCTTCTCGACCAGTCGAAACGCTTTTACACTACAAGTGCCTAAGTGCTCAAACAGAAAGTACATTCATACACTGGCAGCCACCAGAGGCAATTCGGGGTTCAGTATCTTGCACAGTATCTTCGACATGAACAGCAACACTTTCAGTTTATTGCTATTTGTTGTCGCTTGAAAAAAAATGACTTTCAATCATAAATGTCAATCTTTGTCGTATGTATGTGAATGTACGCATGCGTGAAATTTTCCTCACAACTGTCAGAATAGGGTGGCGATGTGAACTCTCTTGTCCTGTATACTATCTTTGTCAGGCTCAACAGCTGGGTGGAACTCCCACTAAAGTTGCCTCAATGACATTTTCCATAGTGATGGCAGTTGGACTGTGAGACAAGCTAGCTGTTGTATCAAGTGTTTATTCCCCCGGTGTGCCATGGATTTTAATGTGAAGCGGTTAGCCGCAGACGCTGGCACTTTCCTGAGCCGCGCGGTACAAGTAAGTTTGACCGTGTAATTCGTGTGACGTTAAGTTGTTGTTATTAACCAACGTTAGCTGCTAGCTTAACTAGTCTGGTAGCTTTAGCTCGCTTGCTAAATAGCTAACTTAACGCTACCGTGGGTGTTATTGTGTAACGTTAGCTATGTAGCCCGTTATCATTTGAGAGAAAAGTCTGTATTCTGCAAAGTTGGCTATAGTTATCGTCACATTATATAATTGTTTTTTAAACGGCAACTGTTAGCCCCGACATCGCAGTCGCCATAAGTCAAAACTTTACAGCTGTAACGTTACAACATAACCCTCAAAGCAGGCCTCCGAAACCATTGGATAATTTAGCGCTATCATCAACATTAGCTAGGGAGATTATTTTGTAAGCTTGTGTGCCCTGCTTGCTAACGTTCCGTCCCGTAACCCACTCTTCGTACTCTAGTGTGTCCAGACAATAGGTTATGTGCACACTATAACCGGATACTTTCTTTTTCAGTTTACAGAAGAGAAGTTTGGCCAGGCTGAAAAGACAGAGTTGGATGCCCATTTGGAGAACCTTTTGGTCAGAGCGGAGAACACCAAGCAATGGACAGAAAGGATTATGAAGCAGACAGAAGTCTTACTACAGCCCAACCCAAGTAAGACCAACACTTTAGAGTCTGTGATGAACTTGACTCGACTGAGAAACAAAATGCTGACCCCCTTTTCAGGGTTCAGGGCATTGTAGGGCAGGTACCCACTCTATAAACCAAACCTCATTTATACGGATGTTAACTTATTGCCTCTCACTTTGCTCATCAGTACATTTTTAGATTTCTTTACTAATGACGTAACACAAATTACTCCATTCTCCGGTAGATTCATCATAATGGTGATCTCACCACAAGTTGTTTCTTTTAACCTTAGAAACCATTTTTTAAATCCACAGTATCAGTTCATATCTATGTATATTATATAAACAATAATCAAATCGGTTCAGACAGTTGAAGTCATGTTTGTGCACTGAAGAGTTGCTCAGTAATTCAGAAAATGCCTGATTTTAGGAGATGTTGCCAGTAAGGAGGGTCATGAAACATCTCTGAGATGGTGTTTGACATACATCAGTACCCTCTGTGAAGTCTGTAAGCTCAGCTGTGCATCCTCCTCAGCTCACACCATGGTGTCATAACAAACACAGGCAGACTGCTGATTACAGGCCTGTGTAAAGTCTTGGATATGGTAAAGTGGACATGTCCTACTTTTTTTATGTCCATATACAACATACCACAGATATGCTGGCTGCCAGTGTTGTCGCGTGATGTGATGACATTATGAAAGCTTCTATTATAGTTTGCTAATATAAGGCAGGCTGTTTGGATCCACTGTCCCAAAGTCACTGTTTGGCTCCCTCACTGTAGTCTTGTGACTTTGTAATTGAGTTTTCTTGTTGCAATCTGCAGATGTCCGGTTAGAGGAATTCGTGTATGAGAAACTGGAAAAAAAAGTCCCCACGCGGATGAACAACCATGAGCTGCTGGGCCAGTCCATGATCGAATCAGGAAATGAATTTGGTCCTGGAACTGCCTATGGTGAGTGATACACTAACATACAGCCCCTGCTGAATTCTGGGTAATGTTGGCTGTGGTTCATACCAGTTTTAGTTGTGGAGTTTATTTAGCTGATTCCTGTAGCTGGTTGACTAACGCAGTCCTCCCCCCTCCCCTGCAACATTCCTTAATTGATGGAACAAATAAAGTGATTGAAAGTAGATGATATTCATCATTTTGAGATTATCGGTATCCTTCGATACCTGCACTCACAAGCCTGATATATCATCCTAAATCGCAGCTGATCTAATCTAAAACAATTACTGGCTAGCATTAAATATATATTTTTAAACTGTAGAGAAAAATGCAGCTGAATGACTTCACTTTTGACAAACTGTACATCTACAGCACAACCCAATGTATTTTTCTATTTCATTGATAGAAAAAAAATCATCTAAAACAAAATGTTACTGGCTAAGATAACATGTTTAGTAGATTCTACTCTGCATGACAGACGATGCCATGCCGCTGATGGCTGACATCACAATGTTGAACAGGCATCATGATGGTACCGTAAATAAATCCACTGTGTCCGCATCTTGTAACATAATTCCAGAGATTTTCCAGAGTGAAATATATGTATGGGAAACTCATGCCTTTATAAGACAACCGCTAGCTGCCCCACCCGATGTCATTGGCATTATAATGCATTCATCATTATGAATGCATTACATAGCCATCGTCCGTTCTGCTCTCTAAATATCGGTCATTGAAAAGTTCATATTGGTCAACCACTAACTGAAAGCTTCTTAGCTTCCAGTCATTAAGGGTTAGTTGTTGGGCAAGCTTTCATAAAATGCTTGTTTAGTTTTCCAGAGTTCTGTCTAGTGTAGATTAGTACTGAGTAAAGGCTCTTCAGGTATCCACGGGCCTCTGTGTCTTCTCAAGATTAAAGTATTTACGTTTTTTTTAGTTGACTATAGTGCCACAGTGTACAGTCTCCTGTCCAGTGTTGTACAGGGAATGATGCTTTGTTTGTGCTGCTGACAATTCCAGGAAATGCTCTGATAAAATGTGGTGAGACGGAGAAGCAGATTGGTGGGGCAGAGCGGGAGTTAATTAAAACTGCTGCCATCCACTTCCTGACACCTTTCAGGAACTTTCTAGAGGGTGACTTCAAAACCATCCAGGTGAGTTGGACTGCCGGCTACAGGCAATATTATGTAGCTGCCGTACCGGAGGCTGCAGTTTCAGGACCGCAGCAATCCTGAGACCGCAGTTCTAGGGCCGTAGTTCTTTTGCGATAGCACCAGCTAGTGAAATCGTGGTGGTAATGCACATCAATAACCCTGTCTGCTAGCACTGAGGCTGATGTGCGCAGCTGTAGGGTTAACCGCTCGACATGCATATAACTTAAGTTTAGGCACACACTCGGTGATGGTTGTGGTAAGGATAACTGGCTTCGGGGGGCTGTCCAGAGTAAAATAGCTAGCTGGCAGTATCAAAGTAAACAAGGGTCCTAGAAATGCAATTCCGGTCCTAGGATTGTGGTCCTGAAACTGCTGCCCACGATACTGCAGCTACATACTACTCGCTACAGATCTTTCACTTCACTGAACTTACAGCTGCAGAATGTAGACATTGCCATTTTGCAGCCTCAATAATCAGGAATCATATTTAACTGTCTTGTGTCCTCAAGTCAGTTCAGATATTTAAGTTTCAAATTGTTTTGTGGAGCTGATGTTTATTAGAAGAAAATCTAGAAATTGGTCTACAGTGCTGTTTATAGGATTTCCTTTAACAGGTGATCACAACCACATTACCTCAGCATTATGACACCTGCTGTGGGGTTGAGGTCATTACCATCATTCGTTTGTTTCCTTTGCTTTGGCAGTGAACTCAGATTTCTTATCAGCCTCATTTAAAGCTGCAGTTAAGATTTAGTGAAAGCAACATGAAACACACTCTGGCTGACCTTTCTAAAGCTTTTAATAGTGAAGCAGCTACAACATCCAATGTAGTAGTAGTAAAGTTAGCAATTGCTAACTCATTCAGTGAATGAAAATGGCCTACTTAAAGATATGGACGTTCGGACGCTTTTTTGTTACCAGATGAGTTTTAAATATTGCAACAAGGATTAGTAGAAGAAGAAGATGCTGATGTAATTTGCGGTATTTCAACCATTTATCAGTTGCCTCCAAACAATCTAGCACATTGAACATGCAGTTCTACTAATAATCCCCATATTAATGTGATCTGCTGTAAAGTGATTGATGACAGCAGGTTTTGTGATAGAAAGTCTGACAGTAGATGGTGCACAGCGTTCTGTTTTTTGAACTTTTTGTTGTCATTTTGTGTCCAGAAAGAACGGAAGCTACTGCAGGTCAAACGTTTGGATTTGGATGCGGCCAAAACCAGGGTAAAGAAAGCCAGGATGGCTGATAAAAATGCAGTAAGTATGAACACACACACACACACACATCATCATGAATGCAATACTGTCATTTTTTGCATCTATTTAAATGATATATTGCTGATTAATAAACAGCTTTTTCTAAAATCATTAGCCAGTTTCCTTTCAGAGCAAGAAAAGCTGTCTGGGTGTATCCTACAGTCCCTCTGTGACTAAATTACACAACATGACGTTGACCGTTTTATCTCTTGTGACTTTCATACCATCACATGAGCAGCTATGGGAAGTTAAGACTAAGTTTGGACTTCCCTTTTTCTTTTGACATCTGGATTGATTGTCTCTTTTTCTTTGCGGTACCAGTACTCCACACTTAACATTTATTTGTAGTGAAATAAAAAAATTAATTAATAGGGGCACAGAAGAAAATGAAGAGGATCAGATGAATGCGTGTCTTTTTTTGAACATTTAACATACACTATTCATAAAATGTTAAATACAAACAGATTTTAAACTGAATTCTCGAAGCTCTTAGAACCACTTTATGTAAGTTGCTAAAATTATAAATAAGTGAAAATGAAAAGATCTGAAACCTGTAGGTTTGGAAACCGTTTTGAGTGGCAGCCTAATTAATGGTCACAGCCTGTATACTGCAACCTGAAAAATGAGATAAGATGGAACTTAATTCATCCTGAAAGAAATCTTTGTGCCACTCGGTACACTTAATTTACTGATATGAATTAAATTTTAACTGGGGGATTCTCAAATTGATGTGATCAGCTGTGCCATGTGGTGTGTCAAGCATTAGTGAAAGGTCCCAGTAGAGCATGATGTTTAAGATCAGTAGAATCATCAAAAATAGAGGCCTGAAAAAACATTAACTAATCAATAGTTTTGAATGTTCTACCTCAGACTTGTGAAGTGATTCACTGTTTGGCATCAAGTGTTTGTCACATTCTGACCATAAAGAAACGTTTAACCACATAATTAACCATCTGGTTTCTTCAGTTTTCACTCAGGAGCAAAAATCTGCCTTTGAAAGAAATTATTTGACTTTTTCTCGTGATAATCATCGATTTTGAATGAATGATAACATTTTTGGCCATATCGCCCAGCCCTAGTTCAGTGACTGAGGCTTTTGTAGTGTTGGAACATCCCGAAGTAAGTTTTCATTTCCCTCAATCCTACATCTCATCCTAACTAGCGTTTAAAGGGTCTTAACAGACTGACTGTTAAAAGTTGCACATAATCTGTCATAACTCTCTCAGACAGAGGCCGTCTTCCTGTTAACACTGTCTGAAGATGATATCTCTAATGACCGCAGTACCAAGCAAAGACTTGGCAAAAACCTTTGGGAAAAACACACCAGAGCTAAGCATTCTCTCTGGCTCGTCAACATGCTCATTTAATTTAGCTTTTGTTAATAGCAGGGTTGTCTAGTGGTTATTGCTTTCTTAATAGTGCGTTTTTAATCTACACACACAAACATGTGTCCTGTCAACACTATCTGAGTAGAGCTGCACCCACTTTAAAGAGTGAAAATAATCTGCTGGTTAACACCAGTTCTCCCTTTTTAATCTTTGTTCCACGGGTGGTACTCTCTCACACGACGACAAAGCGTCTGAGGTGGTTTGGTCGTGTGAAAGGGATGAGAAGTATTTATGTGTTACATTGTCACAGTCATGCAGAGTGTGGTTTTATTAAAGCATGCCGCTGCCTCGTTTTCTCTCTCTCTCTCACACACTCTCACACACACACAGAGTGTAAGGATGTGTTGTGTTGGCTGTGGCCGTGCAGCAGCTGTAGCTCTAACTACTGTGTCACTGTTTTCAAAACGCAAAGCAGCAGATGTGAGCAGAGGAAGTGACAGAGGTGAGTGGAATGTTGGAGCCATCTTTGAATTGAACACACATACACACCAAACCCCCTGGTAGCAGTGTCAACAGCTGCTGCTCCCTTTCTCTATCTCCTCCATGACACATACTGTCGTGCCTCCATGGAAAATGCTGGATCCTTGTAGACAAGTCCCATAAGAATAAAACACTAAGTGCTCTCCCTTCCTCCACACCTCTCTCTGGGACTCTAATGTAAGCTGTAGGGACTGCAGGACAGTAAGGCCATTGTCCCTGTCAGTCTCAGCTCCAGACCATATGTTTATTGGGCTATTTAGCAAGTCTCAACAAGCCATTGTTCCACAAGTCTCATATTGAGTCCTTTGGCTCAATATGAGGAAAAGGAAACATTTCCCTCAGTACACAAACCTCATGTTCAGATGTTTGGATGTTCTGTTCTTTTCCCTGTCTTTCTTTTCCTTTCCTTTTTTTGTGTTGCCTCTGACTTCCCTGGTTTTGACACATTGAAGCCTAATCATGTTCTATGCAGGGTTTTTCCTGCATAGAGAATTACGGGGCAAATATGGTCCCACCTCCTGCTCGTGACAAAACTCAACAAGTGTTTTCATCGTAAACACTATTTTCTAGCAAGCGTTACTTAGAAAAGCAAATTTTGTGAAAGTGTGAGAGGGTATTACTTAAAATACAATTCTTTTTTTTAAAATACATTTATAAATGTTTCAAAAACAGGAGATCTACTTTTGTCTAAATAATAATTAGCCAGCAGAATCAAAAAGCTTTAAGATATTGAGTATATTAGTATTTGATGTTCTCAGTCTCAAGCAGAGCTTTAACCGTGTCATGATGTGATGTGCTTCAGGAAGAACAAATATTACTGGGACCACTAGAGAAACTTAAACATTTAATATCCAGGAATTCACATCAACTGAACTATAAATGAAAACATGCATGATGTTTGATTTGATTTTAAATAACCTGCCATTAGTTAAGTGTGTAAATGAACAGGTTCGCTTTTATGTTTGTATTTGATTTTATTGTTGAGCTTCTTTCTTTTTTTTTTTTAAATATGCATTAACTTATTGTCATTTTCTTCAATCACATAATTATTATAACGCTTAACATACGTTGCTTGTAAAAAGTATTTGCTTGAGCCAATTGAAGGCACGTGATCAGGATGGCACCACTTCCGCCTCATAGTGAGCCAGGAAAAACCCTGATGTGCACACATACAGACTAGGTTCATGTGTTAGTTTTTAGGCTAACTGGTGGTAAATGATGATATTCAGTTTAAATTAATTTGATTATTTCTATGCCAAAGAGCTTTTTTTCCCCAGATAATAAAGGAGCTTTAGGCCATAGGACACAAACACATGATATTGCATGTCAGAGGTGGCAGCGCCTGCTGGCCTCATTTTCAAAAAGGGGAACATATCAGCATACCAATTTGTTTGTCTGAGACATGTTCAATTCCCTCTTATTTTTAAACCATATGCGTGTCCTTTGGTGTGGAAATCACTGAATACAGGCATGTATCGTAAAAGAAATTGGACTTTGATCATCATAATTTCAGTGTGTACATTGATATTATTCTATAAAGATCTAGTTTTGTTTCTTCCTTAGGCAGAGCAGGAGATGAGAATGACCCAGAGTGAGTTTGACCGGCAGGCGGAGATCACCCGACTGCTGCTAGAAGGTGTCAGCAGCACCCACGTAAGTAGCGCAGCCCAGATTCCGCTTTGACTGGCATTGAGTCATTAAATAAAGTAATAAAATAAAGTAACAGTAAGGGATGTTATTGTAGTTCTGCTGGTTTTGGCAGCAAAAGGCGACTTCTATTATTAAGTATTGCACTTCCTTAAAGTGCAAGAAGTGTGCAGCAGAGACCAAGATATCCGGATTTAAAACCCATAGTTATGGTTCAACCTCTAAAAACGCTGGATTCTACTCTTCCCATAATGCAACTCGGTAGCATTGTTAAGGCTGTCCCTGCCTGGTTAATATGAAAGTGCATCTCAAACAAATTTGAATATTGTGGAAAAGTTCATCTTCATGGTGACTCTTTAATATATGCTAGATTCATTACAGATAACGTGAATATATTTCAGGCCATCTTGATATTTACAGCTCTTGAAAATCAAAACTGAAGTGTATTTAAATTTTAGAATAAAGAATTATAATACAGAAATGTTTACATGAGAAGAGCTCTAATCAGTTAATTAACTCAAAACACCTCCAAAGGTTTCCTGAGCCTTTAATCTCTGTCTTGTTCTGGTGCTCACAATGAACTTTTCCATAATTTGTTTTTGGGATGCACCTGTACATGTCTTTCAGACTCCATGCCTCCAGTTTGTAATGCAGGCATTGTACAATTGTTTTCACAGCCTGAATAGTGCTCCTGTGTGTAAAATGGGTAGATCTGTCATTTCAGATGAAAGGTTTAGTATGGAAAGATGTCTTATGTCTTGCAAATGTAACCTTTAAAATATACCAGATAGGTAAGCTGAGTGACCTGTTCAGTTCTCCTTTAGTAAAACATGAGCTTAACATGTGAACCGTTTGACAGAAACCAGTGAAACTTTCAGTATAATTCTCTCACATCTCTCCTTGTGCACCCCCAGGCACACCAGCTACGCTGCCTGAATGACTTTGTGGAGGCCCAGACTACGTACTACGCACAGTGTTACCAGTATATGGTGGATCTCCAGAAGCAGCTGGGCAGGTAAAATACCACCGGGACCACCCACCCATTCTTCCTGTCACCCAATAGCTCCATACAACTATGGGCTGTAACTCTGGTGTCACACTGCATTAGCTGACAGTTAAATGTCAATGGACTAGCAGGAAGACCCTCATCTCAGTGTTTTAGGTTATTGCTCAAATTAATATACTCGTTACTGCAGGGAGCAGTAAGTCGTTCAAGTCCTTCAGTTATTTTTCCTCTCCTTCTGAAATGAGTAAATAACGGTCCTGTCTTACTTTTTAAGTTCATCTATGGTTGCATAGTTTTCACCTTTCAGATGAAACAGGAAAATGAGTAATACTGATGAAAATTAGTCAGGCATGAGGTCACAGAGAGCTGTATCTGATACTCACAGGAGAAGAGAACACAAAAATTAACTGCGCTCATTAAGCTCACCTTCCTCCCACCAGTTTCCCCTCGTCATTCTCCAACAACAACCAGTCCTCAGCGTCGGGCACTGCCAGCATCTCTGTGCCCACCATCTCGGTGTCGGCCTCCCTGCCCAGCGTGTCTGCAGGCCACGGCAGCTCCACAGCATCGGGCGGATTCAACGAATTGCGCAGCTCCAACGGCAGCCGCAAAGCCCGAGTGCTTTACGACTATGATGCTGCCAGCAGCAGCGAGCTTTCCCTGCTGGCTGATGAGGTATGCCACAAAAATAGGTCCATTCTATCTTATGATTGAGGAGCAAAACTACCAATAGGGTGGAAAACAGACAGCATTTAAGGATGAATAAGGTTTTCAGTTATGTTTTTACCGCAATTATTTAAACCTTTTTCCGTATGGCTCAACAGTAGTCTCTATCTCGCCTTATATTCTAGTTTATTTAGTTTCTTTTAATATAAGAATCAACAGTTTAACTTAGGAAATTGGGGAGGCTAGTCTTAACCCAAACTTGTGTTAACCACATCATGCCCTACAGCGGCAGTGGAACTACTCTGTTCAGGGGAATAGTCACTCCCTTTCCTGGCAAAGCACTGATCTGTCCATTACAGTCCTGGTGGCTGACTAACAGTGAACCAGCATTACCTCATTTGGTCTAATAACCGCATTCAGAAAAATGTTTCCAGTCTGCTAACTGTGTGGCCTGACCTGGCTTTCATAATAAAAACCTTTATAACCAAGCATCCCATAAATCTGGTGTCTTTCACAAGCAGGTAACACTGTATGAAACTGATGTATGCTACATAAAAAGTAAAGTTATTCTTGATCACTTAATACCATATACAACTAACAGTGTATCCGTCATCTCTCCCTCTTTGCAGGTCATCACAGTCAGCAGTGTGCCAGGCATGGATTCAGACTGGCTGATGGGTGAGCGAGGCACCCAGAAGGGCAAAGTGCCAATCACTTACCTTGAGCTGCTTAACTGAGACCTACACCTCCAACGCCCCACCCCTCTGTAACCAGCTGTGATCTCATATTTATATTGTGTTGCAGGGACGGGCATCACTTTCTCTTCCATTCAGTCATTTTAGAATGAGTTGTTATTTCTATGAAATGGGAGTCTCAGTATGAGCAGACTCGAGCTGGAATGAATAAATTTGAGTGAAGGGGGGGAAGGAAGGAAGGAAGGAAATGGACCCCATTCCCTGATGTGTTTTGTATTCAACTGCAGTACATTTCTAAAACCTGCTTTCACGCCTTTTGTGTTTGACGCCATGCAATCTGCAATATATGCCAGAACATCTCCCAAATTTTGTTTACAACATATATCTGAAATGGTGACCTAAATGCTTTTGATGTGAGGATTTTTTTTTTCTCCACCCTCACTGCTAATTGAAGTTTCTTGCCTTTTTAAAGTAGTAATACAATAGTCTCATTTTTTAAAATGCAAAAATGCACTTCAGGTTGAGGTGGAGAGAGATGCTGATTATTAAGTTTTATTTTATAATTGATAATCTTGGTGCAGTAGCTGTAATGGTTATTCTCAATATGATTTTTTTTTTTAACAGTATCATATGTATTGTACCTCAGCTTTATTCACATGGAGTCTTACAGGACTTTGAGTTAAACACATTGTCCCAGTAAATTTGATTAATGAGCGAGGCGGAAGAAGAGAACTTGTAACCTGCTGATAGCCAAGCAGCTATAATACTCACATGCCAGACATCATCGAGTGCCTATTACAGTGAACAACCCTTTTTAAGAACCATTTGCCTTTTTTGCATCTACACCAGCGCAGTGTTCAGCCTCTCCTCTTAGTATTCAACCCTAATATATCTATTTAAGTTATTGGCAATGTTTGATATCAACCAGAAGACAGATCTCATCTCTGATTAAATTATACATGTGTGTATTGTTCATAAATACACAATTTGTGATATGTTTATTGTATCTGGATTTGGTTGACTTTAGAAAAACTTTACTTAATAGTAAGACATTTACATTTTTCACCTAAAAATTAAATACATTTGCTTTTATTGACATTACCAATATATCTAATCAGTTTCCCCTAAACCTGCAGTTCAACTCCAAATTGAAAAGTCTTGTTACATTCTGGGAGATTAAAGTATATTATTACATGGCTGCTTTTTTGTTTTGTGTGTAACTGATAAGATAGCATACAATTGTAAAATAAATATACAATATGATGCATTTAAAATAAAATATCACTTGTCTGTTTTGAGGTTTCATTTTTATTTATGTCGCATTTTCAGTAGTTAAGAATCAAAATGTGACTTTCACAGTTGGCTTTGTTGTAGCTTTTTTCTTTGTGATCCCTGGTGGAACCACTAGAGGGCAGGACAGGCAACGTGATCAATCTGTCAGTGTGTGGTTAAATGGAAGAAATGTTTTGACCATCTAGTCTCTGTAATTTGGCAGAGTCATATAAAGTTGAGACACAACACTGAGTTAGAGAAATGTGACCAGGCTGAGGAAAGTTGATGTATGTAATGCATGAAGGCATTTGAAACCCAGCTAAATTTTGTGCTAAATGTAAAATAGAGAAGGGACGTCACATTAACACATGGTGTACAATCAAAAATCAACAAAAAAAAATAGTAAATGCAACATTTCCAGAAAGAAATCAGCTTTAGCAATCTTATAGATCCTGACTGATGTAAAGCACTTCCATTTCAAACCTTCCTAAATGTACTGTAGATCTACAAAAACAAAGTTATTTTAAAACAACTTTTTTATTATTTTAACACAGATGAAGTGTTGCTACACTAGCGGTGTGAAACAATTACTGGGAACTAACAAGACTGGGAAGGGCAGGTCACATGAGTAAAGAAACACAGACGCTTAATCATGGCCACCCTAGGCCTAATTATTTTGACACAAATGACACCTCTTAATGAAAGTTTTTTGTCTGAGCCACAGTTTTCTGGGCTGTTTTGGTCAAATTAAATCTTGTTTACACTTTTGCTCTCAGACTTTGCTGCTTATGGATGCATTATTTGTCTTTTTCGTACAGTTTTTTATGTACGGTAGTGGATGGCGAGAGACAACTTATTTTTTGATCCTGTTTGAACTGTGCCCTGAATTACAATTTAAAAGATCAATTTGCCAGTCAACTAAGTTGCAGTTTGTTGTAAATCAGTAAAGTTACATGTCGTTTTGTGTGAAAACTGTTCAAAAGACTACATCTCTTCTCTCGCACAATATACATCACAAAACATGTTAACGCGGTAATGCTAGCTAACATTCATTGCTTGGTTGCTGCTAGCTAGATAACTTAGCTATGTTCCACGCAGAAATATTTCTCACCTGATGTGTTTAATCCAACACTCTCAGTTCTTTTATCACATCATCTACACATGTAAGATCTTTGACATTAGTTTCAGTAATGTTAGCTTCAGTGGTTGAGAGAAAAAGTTAAGTCACATATGCGTCTTTTGGGTTTGTGGTAATTTGTACTTTGTAATTATGTATTTTCAGTCTTATACCTCAATAGTTCAAAACTGCGACTTTTTTGACTTTTAAATGTATATTTGAAATTGACCATCATCATCTGTGTAATTCAGAGCACAATTCAAACGTGATAAAAAGATTTGTTGTCTCTTGCCACTGACTACCGTACATATTTTTTCCGAAGAAAGGTTCCATGGTGGTCCAGCGGAAGGGGAGGGACAGATTTGTCTTTTTCCACCTAAGACCATCCATCCATCCATCCATCATCCACCGCTTATCCTGCGTACAGGGAAGCGGTTGTAACTTATTTTATTTATTTAATTTTAAAGCAATTCTTGAAATATATTCTTACTGTTGACACATTCAAAGAGAGGTCTGCCCTGGTTTTATTTTGGGCTCTCTCCTGACCTACTCCCCAGAGGCTTCCACAACTCCCAGTGCTAGCAGCTGTGGACCAGAAACATACAAATCCCCGGAAAAAACTCAAAACACTGACCCAGTTTGATAGAATTTCTTAATTTAAAGAAACTTTAAAGGGTAAGTATGTACTGTGCCTGTACTGGGTAGTCTGTTCAGTAATATTGGCCTTGCTTGACTTTTTGTGCTCACATTCATGTGATTGGAAGCAGTCTTGAGGCAACCACACAATTAACAACCAACATTGAGCGCTTCAGTGCAGAGCGTCTCGTCCTTGCCTGTCATAAGAGCAGGAAGGGTTAAGAGGAAGTGGAGTTTTGCAAACTGCTTACTGACTTCCTAAGAGGCTGCCTGTACGTCAGCTTACATGGGACAATCATTTTCCAGGACACGGCGATCAACGCAACTTCAGAAACCACTAACCACTAACCTTTGACCTGTGTCACTATCAATCAAAAGAGCCTTTTTAGTGTTTTTTAATACAAATGGACACCAAACATTTCACCACAGAGCTGACTCAGAAATGTAATATTTGAGGCTAACATTGGTCCTCATAAAACCACAGCTGTGAGAATAACTTTTCAGTTCAGTATTCTGAAACCTGACACTTTTTCTTGTCTTTCACATCTTTATCTCTCTAAAAATAAACCCACTCAGTTAGATAAAGTCAGTTTTAACGCACACATCAGACCAGCTATAGCAGGCCTGAGAAAAACACTTCCTCTTTCATCAGTCCTTATTAACAGAAAATACTTGACATCTGCTTTTTTAGGCCTCCTTAAAGGGCAAATGTTGTTGTTTTTTTGAGGGGCGGTGACATATTTGTTTTTTTTTTCAGATGTCATTAGGCGAGTCAGAGCAGGAAAAAAAATGTGAAAAAGTGAAGCGAATAGATAACCTGAAATTAAGGACTGCTGCTTATCTGATATGTTTGCTGAAGAGGCTGGTTCACAGATGTACAAGGTAACGGGTAACCACTATAGAAAGCCTGTCCCTCCCCTTCCGCTGGACCACCATGGAACCTTTCTTCGGAAAAAATATGTACGGTAGTCAGTGGCAAGAGACAACAAATCTTTTTATCACATTTGAATTGTGCTCTGAATTACACAGATGATGATGGTCAATTTCAAATATACATTTAAAAGTCAAAAAAGTCGCAGTTTTGAACTATTGAGGTATAAGACTGAAAATACATAATTACAAAGTACAAATTACCACAAACCCAAAAGACGCATATGTGACTTAACTTTTTCTCTCAACCACTGAAGCTAACATTACTGAAACTAATGTCAAAGATCTTACATGTGTAGATGATGTGATAAAAGAACTGAGAGTGTTGGATTAAACACATCAGGTGAGAAATATTTCTGCGTGGAACATAGCTAAGTTATCTAGCTAGCAGCAACCAAGCAATGAATGTTAGCTAGCATTACCGCGTTAACATGTTTTGTGATGTATATTGTGCGAGAGAAGAGATGTAGTCTTTTGAACAGTTTTCACACAAAACGACATGTAACTTTACTGATTTACAACAAACTGCAACTTAGTTGACTGGCAAATTGATCTTTTAAATTGTAATTCAGGGCACAGTTCAAACAGGATCAAAAAATAAGTTGTCTCTCGCCATCCACTACCGTACATATTTTTTCCGAAATAAGGTCCCATGGGCCGGAAGCAGAGGCGAGTGACTTGGGCTCTCTATTGTATTGCTGTTTGTCAAAGACATTTTGTTACTTCTACGAAGGCTGTGTATATTTTTTAGCCATGCTAGCAGCTAGGCTCTACCGATATCAATGCCGGTTGGACGGTTGGTCATGGCCAAATACTTGCAATACTAATGAAGATTCCATCAGCTTCAGCTGTAATTTGTGTGTAGTGATTATTAAATCATAAAAAAACACATTATACTTGCTTGACATCAACATGTGGACATTAGCATTTTCCTTAAAATGCACCAATGCGCAGAAGTACAACCTCACAAAATTGTTAACATGGTTGTAGACTTATGCATAGGCAACATACTTCACTTCTTTTTTTGCAGACTACTCTGAAGCAGGCAAACCAAGTAGCTGTTCCACAGAATTATAATATATAATATGTTATAACATATATTATATGTATTTATAATCAACACTAGAACTAGTTGTCTTGGCAGCCCTGTCAGTGCAATCAGGGACACATCTATACATAGTAGGCCTACACATGCGTACCTTGACCCCTCTGGTATAATATATCCAGATGCTGTAACCAGACTGTATATAGATCTAGCATAGATGCTCAGGACCACAGGACACCACCTGCTATCAGAATACATTTTTAATATGAATACAGTGAATACATTAATCTCATTTGACCACTTCCGGTCAAACTTCACTTCTCCCCTCTCATTTGCATTTATCTGTGAGAAACTGTGACCACTACTTGAAAGAGAGAAAAAAAACTGCTTCATTCAACCACAGTGCTTGTAGAGTATTGTGGTGAATATTTGGTAACTCAAGGACGGGCCCCATAACCACAGGTTGGCTGCTTTGCAAACACAAATCAGCTGCATTGATGAGTGTTTTGCAAGTTTCTTGTGCTATATGTACACTACAAACTTGACTGCTATAGTTCATATGTGGTCACTTGTATACCTAACCACCATTAAATATGGCTTGTGCAATCAGATCTAGTACATATATACACACCATGTTAACTTAGAGGGCATTCACACAACATTGCAGCCAAACCCTCGTAACTGTGCCGCTAACCAACTTCATACAGTTGTCTTTTAACTTCTCACCAATTACAGCTGATTGGAATTTTCCTTCCTCAAATGATGATTTCTTCTGTTTCGTCCACTTCTTCCTTCCATCAAGCTACCCATCTTTATTTTATGTATTTATGTCACTCGATATTATCTGATAGAAACTGAAAACCTACATTTGCACATCAAAACATAATATCTGCTGGTATGTTTACCTCAAAGTAGACCTTAGCTGGTTTTCAATGGCAAGATGAGTCATTGTTCACTCTACTTATTAATAACTTAAGTGTGGTTAAAGATTTTCGAACCAGAAACCTTAAGTGACGAGCCTATTTCTGTATCTCTGGTCAACGGCTGCCCTGACTGCATTTCTTTATTTCACTTTTTTGACCCCATTTGCATGCTTAGAACCAATCCCACCTGCAATTCAAGCAACAAAAGCATTTGACTCTGACTGCCGACTTCATGGTGTAAAAGATATGTAAAAACGAAGGTGTTTAGAGGCTTTGACAAGGCATCACTTCGGTTTCTGTTTTTATGTTCCAACCACCATGACCTTGAGTATCACCACAGCGGTATTTTGGTTACTTTCTGGTTAGGCCTCCAATACTCTGCACAGCTACACACTGATCTACCAGCATTCTCACTTGTGAGCAACTGCTAACATACACAGAAAGATAGAGAAATGCATTCATTCCCCTCTGTGCTATACAATGCTTATAATGTCCCTTGTTTGATAATGTAATGTTTATGATGTCTGAACACATTTTATTAATGGCATGTCACTGCATTGCCTCCAAGTGCATCAGAATAGATATAGTATCAATATATGGGTCCAAACCAACTCCTCATGACTACTGACACACTGGAAGTTCATGTTAATGTTGCATCTGGGTGCCACAGTTGGGAAGGAAATCTCAAACCCCTCCTCTTTGAGATACAGAACTGGGCAGTTGCTGCACATCTTAGCAAAACAGGAAATTTCATGTTTCCTCTGCTGCTTATAGCAACAGCTTGCATCACACTACTTCTGCATATGTTCAAACACACACACATACACCCACACACACACACACACACACACACACATACTCTGGCCCACAAGAACGCAGCCACAGTTTTACATCAGGGTACCAGGATTAGGGTCTGATTTTGAACCGCACTTCAACAGCACAGCAATGTGAAAATTTTAATACCCTCTCCTGTTTAAATAATCATAGAATTCTTCCTTTTATTATTGTAAACACATTGAATTTATTTCCAATATATATTTAGCACTGTACATTTTTAGGGTTATAAAGTATCAGTAAGTTGTAGGCTTCAAATACTTCTTTTTGATTGATTTTTTTAGTATTTTGGGCTTGAAGGTGAGCAGAACAATAACTGAAATGCCCAGAAAAGAAAAAGGTACAATAAGCAGAATGTACCAGAATACAGATTCCGCACTTTCCTCCAAACACAAAAATGACTGGAAGTGCTCCACCCTGTGTGTCGTTTGGAAGAGATCCTTACATTCAATATCCGATTGTCCGACCATATTGATTGTCTTTGTTGTTTCAAATGTCCTGAACCATTCTGTTTGGCAGCAGTTGAACGGATTTCCTGTGAGGAAAACAGTGTGCAGTTTCGGGGCTAATGTTTTAGCATGACCTGAGGGTATATTTGACAGTCTATTGTCCCTCACATCGAGCACTTTTAGGTGAAGGTTCAGAAGTGAAGGGGGAAGATGGTCGAGAGAATTCCTTGAAATGTTTAAAGACTTTAGACTTTGGAAATGGGAGAAGTCGAAGTCTTGTATGTGAGTGTTTCCTAAACCTAGATGCTGTAACGTTCTGCTAAGACTTTGTATTGATTCTTGGGCAATGAGTCCTGGGTTGTCGGACAGTTCCAAGTGTGTTAGAGGCAGCCCAGCGAACGCAGATGACGGAACTCTTTCAAGGTTGCATCCCTTAAGGTAAAGCTGCCTTAGGGATATAACATTTTTCCAATCCACACAAAATGAGATATTGTTTGTACTGGTCTCAGCTTTATCAGGAGGGCAAATGTCAATGTTGTTATAACTGAGATCCACTGACCTCAGGCTTGGCAAAGAGGAAAATAATCCTGAGGGTAACCACTCAAGATCATTCAGGCTCAGGTTAAGGTACGTCAAATTGTCAAAAGTAGTCAGCGTATTTTCATCTGCTACAATCTGGTTCAGCCTGTTGTTGCTGAAGTCCAACTCGTACAAGCTACCAGAGAACTGTTCTGACGTTAGATTTAAGGTTTCTAGACAGTTTGTGCACATTCGAAGTCTGGACAGGGCAGGCATTTTGTGAATAAATCCTCGTGGGAAATACTCCACCTGGTTTCCTCTTAGATCCAAAATCTCTAGAGAGGAGATGTCACCATGAAGGCTCTCGTCCCACAGCTTTGCCGTCACGTTGCTCATGTATGTCTTCAGATTGTAGAACTCCACCGTTGTAGTCAAGTTCAGGAATGTGGTGTTGTCTGTCAAGTGTTCATAAAACCTAATGCTGTTGTGAGATAGGTAAAGATTCCGCAAGTGGCTCTGGTTGGGCAAGAAAGGAAAGAAGAGCAGTTTGTTATCTGATAGGTCAAGTGTCTCCAGCTGGAAAGTGTCGTTAAGGTCTTGTGTGGAGATGAACCACTCGATGAAGTTGTGGCTGGCGTTGAGGACCACCAGCTGGGTCATGTGGAAGTCAATCAGGCAAGGCAGATAATTGAAGGCCAAGTTGAGCCGCTTGAGCTTGGGATTGCTGTCGAAGGCGCCATCAATCTCGAACATGATGTTTCTCTGTAGGTCTAGTTCTTTCAGTTTGTGAAGATCCCTGAAAGAAGTCTCATCCAGTCTCTGCAGGAGGTTTCCAGAAAGATTAAGATACTCAAGGGATGTCAGATTTTGGAGAAGAGTGGCCGCCATTTCATCATCAAGCTTATTCTCAGAGAGATCCAGAGCTCTGAGCCTGGGCAGAGTCTTTAATGCGCGGCTGCTTTCTTGATACCCAATATGAAGATTGTTATTTGCTAAATTGAGGCTGTCTAAGAATTTTGAGTCTTGAAAAGTATTTGATTCTAATTTCTCCAAACTATTACAAGCTAAACTCAGGGTTTTTATTGAGGGATAAAGGAGAGGTGAATGTAGTGTATGAATGTGATTGTAGTTGAGCTGAAGCTCCTCTATGTTGTCTGGCAGTTCTTTAGGCACGAAGGAGAGCTTGCCATTGTTGCAGAGAGCCGTTCTTTGTATCTGCAGAAAAAAGGAGAGTGCATAACTTTAAGTTTGTGTTAGTGTACCGTACTGTATGTCTCTTTGTGGGTTTCAAAGAAATCCTACAGAAACAGGATTTCTTTCAGGCACCGCAACTGAACGTGTGAAGACCTCTTTCAAAGCGCCATATCTGCATTAGCCTTTAGCCCACATGCACAATTTTCTACACCAGGGCCCTTTTATCCCTGTAAAAGCATGTTAATCTTGTCAGCTGGTTATTTTGTGAGGTACAGGACCAAAAATCACAAGGCTGAACTGACTCTTTAGTAGGTTTATATCAGTCAGCTTCCTTTTGTGAAAGAGTGTTTAATCATGTGATATCACTGTATCTAGCATCTGAAATCGAACACAGTCTTTATTTATATTTTTAGTTTTTAACTGGCTAGCGGCATGGCTCTAGGGATGGTAATGTCAGTCTGTCGTACAGTTTGTCCACCACTTTGGTCCGGAATGAAATATCTCAACAGCTGTTGGATGGATTGGCAGGAAATTTGCTAGCAAATGTTAGCATGCTAACATTCTAAACTAGATGGTGAACCTAAATATTAGCAGCTAAAGATTAGCATATTAGCATTGTCACAGTGAGCATTATAGCATGCTGATGTTAACATTTAGCTCAAAGAACCGCTGTGCCTAACTAGCCTCTTGGAGCTGCTAGCATGGCTATAGACTCTTGGTTTTGTTGCCCTCATGATCCTTGACTCAGAGCTTACAATTTATCAAATAATTTCAATAAACACATTTTTTCTCCTAGCTGCCAGTTTTCAGTTGCACTTGGTGAAGAATTGACTGGTTTTGGATAGTTTTAGTGTGTAAATGACTTTCTAATTATAACGTTTAATACTGTGTATTACCAACTATGATGGATTACTTAATCAGTGAATCACTTCCCAGTTTGCCTCACTGATGAGGCAAACTGGGAAAAATCAGAGCACACAAATGTAATTTTCCGCCATGTCAACAGTTTTATTCTTAGCTACTATATCATGTTTACAGAACATCTGATATGCACAAATTGGCATTGAGATCATAAAAAAAGCCAATCTTTTATCAAAATTGTGTATCAGACACAACTGTAGGTACTTTTCTTCCTAAAAGTAGATACATGTTCACCAAACCAAGCATTCATTAAAACACACATAGCCTACAAATTATTCTCCCTTTTACATCAGATGAACTGTACTTCCACCTATGTTCCCGAGACACTCAGTTCACTTCAAAATGTGCTTTTATTAAGTAGAGCCATATAAAAGAGAGACATCTTACCAGCTGGCATCGGCTGTGTTGTGGATGACTTGAGACTGGCGTCAGTATTCTCCACATGGGTAACAAGCATAGCAGGAGGGGAGTGAGCCTGTGGACTGGCATTTTAACATCCTCACTGTTGACAAGGTGATAGAAGGAGAGAGTGATGATGAAATGCCGTGCCGCTGATTGATCAACACAGGCATGTGCTGCCCTTCAATTTTAACCATAGTTGGCATGATTTGCATGTGATACTTGACTGGTATCATGACATTTTAGCAAATGAGTGTCATGTCTTAAAATGCAAATTATGGTTGCTAGACATTGGCAGCTTGACATTAAATGCTTGCAGATACATTAACACTCAACTCTGATAGCTTGGGTTCAATTACCTACTACTGTTAAAAACATTCATACTTTGAGTTAATATTTTCACTGAATATATCATCTTAACTATTTTACACACTGCGTGCTAACCTTAAATATCAGTTATAAACATGACTTGACAAACATGTAATAATGTCTTATGTCTAATGTCAGTGTGTCTTTTTTTGTCTTTATGTCATGGTGGACGAATGTAATCCTCACACTATTCATGTCCACAAAATTACAATACAATAAATGTTGTGCAATCGCATCGCAGCCTGATGTAAATGAGTGAATATCATCTTTAAAATATCATATTTTATCCTGAGAACTGCAGTTGTGAATTTTGGTAAAATTTCCATAATATCAATTCAAACCATTTTGTGACACATATTTTAGTGGCCTTAGGAAACATGTTGTATTCAGGGGTGTAAATAATACACCACAAAGTAATTTTTTTCTATGAACATTTTTCTCTCTTGTTTTACTGGTTATTGTACAACACTGCTAATAACACTACTCAATTTCTAAACTATATTATGTGTTGTGGGGAAGAGTTGGCCACAGAAGAAAAGACAGTTAGCAGAATATAGCTTTCTGAGCATTGCTGGATGTGACACAGCCAAGTTATGAGAAAGCCGTTGACCGACGAATGAGAAAATGTTTAATATTGACCACTATAAAACCAATATAAAACACTTTCATATTGCATATTAATTGTACAAATGTACAGCACTTGGTTCCATTAATCAGAATAATGATAAAATATGTGATATTTTGTAAACTTAAACTAAAAGCCATTTGGTTTTTCAAACTTTAGATTTTTAATAGTGGACAATCTGTAACTCAAGGGACATTGTTGACATGCAATACCTAACACTTGGTAACATTAATGATTGATTCATTATGCAACATTTGTTTCAATAACAAGCAAAACTAAATGCTATAAAAATGTTCTGAAAACTATAGTTTTATGCTGACATTTGTTTTAACAAGAATTTTAATGACACCTTATACTGGATTTACAGTCTTCTGCCAGTGCAGGTGATCAATAAGATATCTTGCTCAAAAACACCAAAGACAAAATATATTTAAATTCAACATTTTTATTTTAGACAAAGTATGCAGTTTGCTTCATTTAGCAGCCAGAGTATCTGTGCAAACTGCAGCTCTACATTAGTGCACAGAGCATTTACTTACACTGGTGGTTAGGTGTGGATTTCCCAAGCCACTGACGGTTGATCCTCTGACCATATCGCTGGTTGACTCGCTGTTGCAGAGTGTCTTCTCATGTGCGAGGTTCAGCTGCTTTTCTCTGCTCTGAGTGAAGCACCAATGCCTCTTTTAACTATTCACGGAAGCATGCAGGCAACGGAAACCAAGTCACATGGACAAGACAAGCTGCAATCAGAAAGAGGTTCTCAAGCCTAGGGCCACAGGAAGGCGAGTGCAGGCTCAACAGTTCTCAACCAACACAGCGCTGTTTTTTTTTTCTACACCCCTCCTCCTCACAAACACCACGACAGTAATGTTGTTATACAGGCAACTAAGATTGGTAGCAGAACTGCTACCGCAAAAACCCAACAAGAACACACCCTTTACACCCTCGGCTCGTTCTGATCAGCCAACCTACTAGAGAGGAAACCACTCAGCACACACACCCTTCCTGCCTGATTTTCGGCCTGTCACTGCAACAGCCATTTCAAACACACATATGGTAAACACATATAGAGACACTAACGTCTGTGAATATGAATTAATGTAGTGAACGGTCACAATGCTTTTGGGCCAGATAACACATAACATCAGTCAGGGAGTCAAGAAGATGATTAATGGGTAGCATGCACACCATATCACTGCAGCATGCTCTAAATGAGTAATGAAGAAGTACTATAAAGTTTTACTTTCAATACTAATACATTTGCAACATGGCTTCTTTAAGTATCCAAGTACCTTCCCTAAACAGTGTTTTCTCTTGCTTGATGTCCAGCCACTGAATGCACCAGCTCTCTTTCGTCTTTTGTTAAACTCTAGTTGTTAACTTGTTTCTCCTTAGTAGTCACCCGTGGATACAAGAATAGGGAATTAGGAATCAGGAAGTGATGGTGCCGTCCTTGGGGAGTTGACTTGTTAGTGATTCCTTCCTGTTTTCACACAGGACATCTCTAGCTCTCACTTCTGACTCTGTAGGTTTGGGTAACTGGATTTTCTAATCCATGACTCCACGTTGAGGTTGATTTACTCGGTTATGTGACACTCTTAACACTGCACAAGTAAAACTTATGAGAGAAAGCGTATCAACTGGTTATGCAAAGGAAAAAACTTTGAGAACAAGTCTTGCAAACATGAGGCTCACTGTGGGCCCGCTACAAACACTCTGTCCCCTTCACCCCGTGCAGTTTCCTTACTGGCCAGGAGTGGCAGCACGGCTCCAGAACAGTGGCAAATGTGAAAATGAAGAATGTTCCTGTCATTCTGGCAGGTTTAACATATCGACCATGAACCACAACATCCGTGGTGGTCAGGAACCTTTGCATGTCCTTCCCCATCTCTCTCTCTCTCCATACTTTATGACAACTGTCAACTGTCGCAATCAAATTTTTAAACATCTTAGAAGTAGAATTTCCTGTAATGTTTATGACGTCTAGTAGCTCTATGGAACGCTTGGTTTGTTCTTGTGCACATGCATGAGGATGCCCATTGTAGGAGAAAGTTTCAGTTCTGGTACGTACACTCTTTTGCTGCTTCTGCGACCTCGCTGTTATCTTCACCCTGCAACTACACCATCCTACTTTCACCCAGCAGAGATGGCGGAGTCACAGACCTCTCTCATACTTTGATGAATCAACAGATAAGACCCCTATTTGTCCAATTTTAAAATTGCACTATTAATCATTTCTGCAACAATTTGGCATCTGTTGTGGTGGCAGCACGGCTGATGGTGAGTGTCCTGGTTTTTTCTCCTTTTTATCAGTTTTTCAGCTTTTTTTCCTTGGTTTTCTGTTCCCTGCCTGCCTCCCTGTGTTTTCTCCCCTGTGTGCTCTCTCTCCCTCTGCTCCTGAGCCCAGCCAACTACCTGCACCTGCACCTCATCAGCCACCTCGTCAGCCTGCCACACCTGCCAGTAATCAACCTCATGCCTGCCTGTATTTCAACCCCGGTTCTCCACACCATCCTCGCTTGATCGTCGTTGCTCCATACCCGGTGCCACCCCCACCTTCAGGCTTTCATGTTTCTTGTTTTTTTCACATTTACCCTGTGCCTTGTCTTCCCTAACCTTGTCTCTCTGTCTGTTTCCCTCCCAGGTACACTCACCCTCGTCCTCCGTTCGGCTGGGCTCATCCACTGGCCCACTCCTCCTCGGACTTCCCTCACGGCGTCCTCCCTGTTCCCCCGCCTCTCCTCGCTTCCTCGGCCCCTGTGTTCCCCGGCTCCCTGGCCCCCTGTCTCCTTGGTTCCCCGTGCCTGTGCTTCCCCGACGTCCTCCTCTCCCTCCACTCCAGTCCCTCTCACCCTTTTTCCCTCAATAAACCTCCTTCCCTCAGAGTGCTGCATTTGGGTCCTCTCTGTCCCCACACCACACCTCGCAACAGCATCACTACACAAGTATTCTGGGTGATTAACCTTTAAGAATGCTTGCCTGACAGGTTTGCCTGACTGAAGTTTTTGTTATGAACAGTTATGAGTGAATTACCACTCAAAGTAATGTGACAATATGAGTAATAGGTTAAAGGCAAAATATATTTCTTATGTCTTGCCTTTAACATTTTGTTGCAGATATGGGTTTAGATTGTGTGACTTGATTAATCCACACAAAAGGTGGATGCTAGATCTTGATGGTACTAGAGAATTCCAAGAGCTGCTTGAAATCAAAAATATAGTCTGTTGCTCAAGAGCCAGTAGTCTGTTGGAGGCCACATTTTGGCCTTTGTTGTAGCTCAAAAACTGAGCTACCTTAAACCGGCTCATCTGCAGATTAATTCTATAAATGATATGTTATGATCCACTAAAGTTTGACCCAATACGTGATGTATAAATCCCTGTTTTTATTGTCTTCACGACCGTCTAGGCTGTAAGGGAGCCTGGAGTAACAATTGAGTGAGATTCAGAGAGAACAGATTCAAGTTCAACCTCATCAATCTCAGTTCATGACTACTGTCAGGCATTGAAAACGTAGGACATTTTAATTTCATGTTATTTGTCATTTCTCAAACACATTCATCATGTTGCAGTCCTGCCAGTGGTTTCACACTGTTCCACTGATTGGCCGGCAGTGATAACCAAGCCAAGAAATGCTGCAAAGCCCCAGCAAATGCAGGGAAGACTGCTAGAAAGTTGTCATGAGTGTATCCAAATGCCGGTTTCAAACTTTTAGGAAAAAACGGCTTTAAAAATGTTTTAAGGGAAAGGAAAAAAAAGGTTTGTTAGACCTCAAGGATACACACAATGTCAACAGAGCAGCACATGGCACCTTTAATGGATAAATGATAGAATTAAATAACTTTTTTGCAGGTGAGTAACTGTTTATTCCCCACCCTACACATCTGGTTGGTTTGGTGGCCTCACAGTGGAGACACGGTGCTTTAAAGTTTAGCTGAATTAGCGACCCTTTCTGCTGAGTTACACCGACGTAGCTTTGCGTGACTTAAGTAGCTCTATAAATGGGAGCATTCACTTCCAGTTGTAGCTCAGCGTGCAGTGTAAGACCACTTGTGTTGCTACTGTATTCTGAGCTGGCAGATGGAAAGCAGCACAATCACGCTGGAATGAGTGAATTCCGGGCTCTACTCTTTGTTTGTTTCAGGACTTGAGGGTATATTAATACATGGAACAGTATGAAAATGAGCTTTCCATTTTCGAGACCTGAGGAGTTGGGGTGTGAAGTCCCATGGGTGAAGGGGGATTTGGGCAGCTCATAGTCTAAACATACAAAAACACCAAAGCACTGAGGGCTTACACTATCGAACATGATAGATACTACAATATTGACTGTTCTCAGTCTTTCAGGTTAAGTAATTTATACATTTTCTCCTTCACCTGTTTTCTCAACAGAAAGCCTACAGTAGATACATGTCATTCCTCTCTTCACACATAATATCATCTGAACATACATAATGTGTTTTGTAATATATTGTTTGTTGTTGTTTTACTCTAATATTCACTCTGCAGGCTAATGAAAACAGATAAAAATATCAAAAAACTGCATGATATTATTTTTGTTAGGAAAAGCAAGGTGGATAACCTCAATCATCTTGAGATTTCATGCTGCACATTACCAGGACTGTCTGTGGTATACGGATATTTGCATAACATGCACAAGAAGAGTACCGCCCTCTTGTGGAAACAGGGTATGTACCATATTTTTATGAGACATGAACCTTGAGGTGCGTGAGAGTCAGCAATCAAGCCAGTCCTTTGGGTTCCTTGGAGATCTGGAAGTTATAATGGCCAACATCCACTTGTTTATAATTATATTCACACTTATCAATAACAACCTATACAATAGCACACATATATTGTTTATCATAGCATAAAGAAATGACACTGTCTGTAAATGTCCCTATCATCAGACAGGTCGTCAGTTAGATAATGTCCCAAATATTTAGCCTCATCACAGACTCTAAGGACAGTACTAGACAGAGAGAAGTCAGGGAATGTCAGTTTCCTGTCCTCTCTACTCCTAACAATCATAATATTACTCTTCTTTGCATTATACTTAATGTCAAAGTCTGAGCCATATTGAGAACAAACCCTCAGTAACTGTTGAAGACCAGCACTGTAAGGACAAAGAATCACCAAATCATCTGCGTACAGTGGTTGTGGTTGATGATCGTGTTACCAACCATACAACCTGTTCCACAGCTGTTTAACAGCTTTGATAAATCAACCATGTAGACATTAAAAAGACAAGGAGACAAAATACTTCCCTGTCTAACTCCATTGCATACACTGAATGGGGCCAACACAGAGTTGCCCCATTTCACATACATTGATTGATGAGCATACCAAAAAGCCAGATGTCTCACTAAAGATTTAGGAACTCCTCTGTTTTGTAACTTTAAAAATAGTTTTTCACGATTAACACAATCAAAGGCTTTAGAGGCATCAATAAAACACATAAAAATGGTGGAATTGTGCCTGTTATATAAATCTAAAAATTCCTTTAAGGCAAAATACACATATCTGTGCCATGTTGCCAAACTGGTTGTCAAAGGTCAGGACAAGCTGTTCCAGCTTATTTAGTAAGGTCCTCTCCAAGACCTTGGATAAAGTACTTGCCAGAGCTATAGGCCGGTAATTATCCTGATTCCATGCTGTTTATTTTCCCAGCTTTGTCTTTAATAATTGGCACTAACATAACAGATAAAATGGAATCAGGTAAAATACTATGAACTAGAAATCCAGTAAAACAAATGGCAAGCAGAGGACAGACTTTTCTACTTGCAAATTTTAAATGTTCGGCAGAAATCTTATCTATACCACATGCCTTATTATCTTTTAGCAACATAATTGCATCATAAACTTCTTGTGGGGATACAGTCACATCTTCCTCATTATCAATATTGCCCACTGCAAAGGAGTTACTTTTAACACAGTTGAACAGCTCATAATAATGTTTCTGCCACAACTGAGTAGTTTCCTCTGGACTGCTTACACCATCAATATTCGTCGGTAAACATGTTTTACAGTTATTCATTCTATTGATTTCTTTCCAGAATTCATTGGGACTATTGCTTTTCAGTTTCCTTGCAAGTGAGTCAGATCTCATTATATTTTCATTCCTCTTAATGAAACGTAGGGCATATTTAAAGTTTGCATTTGTCCGTTTCTTATATTCAAATAGGGGACTGTGTTTTTGTCTGCCTGATTCAGCCCAAGCTTTGAAAGCCCTTCTAGCCTCAGCATGAAGCTCTTCAACATGTTCATTCCATCCTGGTTTAGCTTTATACATTTTGGTCTTATACAGAGGCCTGCTTGAGGCAAGAAGGGACTCCACAATACTGTCATACAAGGAACACAACTCAGTACCATGTTGTGGGGTTCTTACAGTTAATATCACAGCATGCAGACGTGTCTTTCGGTAAGTCGATGTTACTCAACAAAGTGTCAGACTGTACACAATATATTTCAAGATCCTCTTCCTTCTAGTTAGTCCATTCTATTTTACCCACCCGCATGTCGTTGTTCACAGACAAAAGAGTAGGTAAATTTCCCATATTTACAGACAAGAAACACAGATGCATTGTTTGTACATTGATCTTTTGCATCTGACGACAGAGGTCGTTTAACACTGATGAAGTCTGATTTATCCTAAAAACGTTGAAACATAAAGTTTTAAAACAAATGTGAAGATCAGTTCTGTTTGTGTGAAGGTTTGCATTGGGGCGAATTCATTTGAGAATGATGCATTCACTTCATGTTTTGTTTTTTTACCCCTGGAAACCATACATCCTCATGAAAGTAGGCTAGCAGGTCTAGCCCATAGGATGGTAGGAAGAAAATGCCTGTACATTGAGTTAAAACCTAGTGATGGTGTCTGCAATTAACTGTTGTGCTTGCCTCTGTTTACACTGCTGTTCCAAAAACAATCATAACTCACATTCATCTTTAATCACATAATATAAAAGGCAGAAAAGTCACTTAAACAGCCTTCATTTTTATTGATGCCTTGTTACAGTTTTTGTTGATCGCTGTGGTACTGTTATAGCAAGTATGTGCTAAAGTTTCACAACTCTTAGTACAAAACTCCAAACCAGGGGCGATTCTGGGATCAGACCTTTAGGGGTGCTCAGCCCCTAATGAGAATGTAGCATGCATACAATGCCTTGCAAAACTGGTCACTAATTGGTGGAGAGTATAATTAGGCCTACTAGAGGAGCTGGTGCAGAGCGGAGTGGGTCAGTCAAGGGCGTCACTTTGTGTTGAAAAGTGGTGGGGACATAAAGGCTAGGGGCGTGATGATACATTTCGGTCATTGAGACGTGACGATGCACAAGAACAAGACAAGAAGATTTTAGCATTATTCAGATTAAATATTTCATGCAGGAATATATGTGAGAGAGGTCTAGGGTCTCCTCCCCCAGAAGATTTTGAGAATTAAACTGGTAATTTCCTTCATTCTGGAGACATTTTCTGCTCCAATTTATTGTGGAAATGTCTTTTTTATATGAGGGAAAACTCTATTGCAGTGCATGTTTTCTTATTGTGCAAATGAACAGGCAGGTCAGCTGCACTGGACCTTATGTTACTACAGTCAGCTGTTAACCAACAAGCTAAAGTAAAGTAAAAGGAAGAATGGAAAACGAGGCGGATGGAGGTTCATTCGCGCCCTTCTCTGTTGCACTTCTCTCACACACACCTGGCTGGATTTAGCCCTGACAAACCGTAGGAAACCGCTACAAAAGGTTTTGGATTGAACTCGCCCTAGATGGAAGGTAAACTCCTCTGATTGGCGCCGTTGAGCCAATCAGAATTCAGCGAAAAACAGGATCAGTCCAATTTGGGAGGGGCCGCTCGTATCCCCCTCAACATTGAAAGTATTAGTTTGGCCCAGACTGACAGACACGCAAACACTGTTCGGCTGCAACTGGTCTTCCAGCGCGGTCGCAGATCATTGAGTAAAACATTGTAAAAACTGAAAGATGCCAGTATTTGGGACATTAAACCCGTTTAATGTAAGAAAAGCCAATATGAAGCTGTAGGTTAATTGGTTGTCCTTTCTCTTACTTCTCCAAAATCTTAACATTAGAAGACAAAAAAAAATTTCAGAAAATATTAATAAATTATTGTATTATTTTTTAGGGGTGCTTGGAGGAAATATAGGGGTGCTTCAGCACCCCTAAAAATGGTCTGAAATCGCCCCTGCTCCAAATTCATCCCACAACACAGCCATTCATTCAAAGCTTGCCATTGTGCATTCATTTGCATTGTAAATATCTCCACACAACCATTGATTCAAAGTATATTTTTTAGTGAAATGTCATGAGAACATATGGTTTACAACATAATGATATCTGATTCAGTTTAGCTGTTTTAACTTAAAGTGAATCCAATAACAAACAATGCAAGATACATGTTTCAAATCACCTTAGAAGTGCTGAAAGTACTATGCTGCAGTGTAAAACAGATTACACAGTTTCCACATTAGGCAATACACTTACATTACCCAACATTCTTCTCCAATCACTGATGCAAGAAACAAACTTTTACTGTACTGTACAGTGTTTTACAGTATTGCAACACATAGGTTTTGTCTAATCAGATGTAACAACATTTTCTATTGTATTGTACATACTGTAAGTCTTGCAATGGTCCTTTGTGTCGGTGTTTGTTTTTTTAGAGAAGTAACACTACCAACACTAAGGTTGCAGGTGTTAATCCCATTGATGACAACATATAATGAAAATCTCACACCTCAGGGTGGTGATTCTGAAGTTTTGAATCTGAATGTATCGGGCAAATAACACAACAATACTTGTGTATATTAAGCAAATGTTTCAGCGATGATCAATTAGGAACAATGAGCATAGTGACAGTAAAAAGTATTTCAACAATACAGAAGAAAATCTTATCCAAAGTTATGCATGTACTTTGCATGTACCCATGTATTTCAGTGTAAACAGGTCTTTCTACATGCTTTTGTTGTACTGGGTCAGTCACTCCGTCAGAGGTACTTTTTGATGATCTGTTGTGTTTTTGTACTAAGAAAATAACTACTAAAAACTAAATATGACCACATAGGTGTGTGAATAGAACCATAGCGACAGAAAAATTTACAAATCCAGCAAAGTCACATTCACTTTTATTATAAATTCAGCAGCTTTTGCGGATTTGATGGTACTCTAAGCGCGGCTAGAGTGACTGTCAGGCAGAGACGCTGATAGACAGACACTCCTGCAAACAGGCGTTCAGGGTCAGAACAGCAGGAAACTTGAGAGTGCTTATGAGATACTCAGACTCAAATTCAAAGAGAAGGGGGACAAATAGGCAGACATACCGAGGCAGCCAAGCTCTTAGCATTGGCAGCACATATTCAGTCAATCAATTATTGAAGCACTTATCCTCTCCCACACTGCTGAGATCACAAAGCAGAAGAACAGCGCTGTGATGTCTTTTCCTTTTATTTCCTGTTGATGAAGATTGAGCTTCTGTAGGTGGTTCACATAGTTTTTTTTTGTCTGTTTACCCACTTTTAGGAGTCGTGCATTTTGTAAGCTGTTGCTGCTGCCATGGCCTGGTGTGTAAAATGCATTTCTTCCTGTGGACTGGAGGATTTGTCCCAGAACAGTAAAAGTTGAATTTATCTGACTATACTGTGGATTGAGTCACTGTTGTAGCCTACTACCTTTATAAATCATTGGTAGAGCAAAGCAAGTATGTATTTTTATCATATGTTAATCTTATTATATTAGATATTAGATAGTCTAATGAGTCTTTTGCATTATTTACTTCATACACAGAACAATAACCTAAAATGGCTACTGCAGTTACCATCCAGGCAAATCACATCATTGTCCTGTGAAAACCATTTACTGTATCTCCAAAACTTTAACTTTTCAAAGAACACCTGTTTTCAGCTTAAGGAACAGTTAAAACTTCCATTTAAGAGATAAATTCAAAATAAGTTCACTGGACAGCAACAATATGTAGCATCTACACTTGGGTTCAAGGATCTATATGATCCAGAGCTTTATTTAGATGTACAAATCATTCTGCAGTGTGTTTATATCCTCAAAAAAATTTTATTAATATAACATAGGCTGGAGACACGTTTTCTAATTGGACAGCTGTGTATGAACAGACAAACTGACAACCATGGGTATAAAAGCCATCTGTGCTGGGCACACATAAACACAAACAATCTTTATTCTAAGTGTGGCACCATGTAGACTTTATTTTTAGGCCTTATAACCATACAGTATCTATAGAACCATAGATAAAACCAAGAAATAAATAGTGTATTATACTACAGTAGCACATTAAAAAGTACACACATTAACATGATACAGGTATAGTTTTCATCATTACTGGATAGGTATTTTAAAATGGCAGATGTTACAGTCCATACGCCAGTATCCATGCACATGCATGACAGTTGGTCCGCATGTCCTCTGTTTGCTTATGGCAAAATATAACATCGGGTCACATTGGTTTGGCATATAACCATTATAATCCACTCATCAGTTATAATTAAACTCTGTAAATTCATGATGAGCTGTTTCCATTAACTCATACAACAGATAGCAATTGGTACCAACTACTGTTTCACTTGTTATAGTGCTGTCTTAAAGTATTTGCCACTGTTTAGAATATTTTGGCCTCATTCAAGCAGACACAAAATCTCAGGTAAATGTTCAGCACTGTTAGCCTGAAACACATGAAATTAAATAATGTTCCCCTGTCCTGTAAATAAAACAGTCCAGCAGCTAAACTGTAAAAGTGGACACTTCCACGTTGATACAGAAACATGTTTATGACTGTTCCCACATAATCCTTTTCCCTGTAGTTTATCCAGTCCAAAATCTGACTCCTTATGTTGACTTATTTGCGTTGAGTTATTCTGCTTGGAAGAAACACAACCATTTGGCCTCCAAAGCTTTTGGAAATGGTGCAACAAACATTGTCGCCAGTCTGCTAACAGAAAAAGTCCTGAACCTGCCGGTGGCCTGTTAGTTTTAACGGTGGCACAGTTTCCTCTAGCCATCCAGAGGTTTTCCCAGGTACACCATAGTGACTTCGGTGTTGCCGTATACTGCAGAGACAGCAGGGAACAGACAGGCTTTTGGCAGTCCACGAAAGGCTACTCCAAGAAATTCAAAACCCCTCTCGAAGGCTAACGTCTTGTCATCCATGTCTAGAATCACTCGTATTCTCTCCCCGATCTGTGGAAAAACATAATTACGCATTGCTAGATTACAAAAATGCCAAATAATAAATACATTTTTAAAAGACACAAGCAAATTTATGTCCAAAAGTGTTGTAGTCACTGATTAGGCGACGCATTTTACACATTTCAACATTATCTTTGGATCACTTAAAAACAGATGAGGGTACAAAAACATACAGCTGTGGCTCCATCTCCTACCTGATATTTTGGTGCATTGTTGCACTGTGGAAAATTTCCATTGACCTCCCCATTGTGAAGCAGGTTGTTGTCGACCAGGTTCCAGCCCCAGCTCTGGTCGTCACTGCCCAGCAGGGCTACGTAGCCCTGGCACTGCATGGACGCCCGCTTCGTGGCCAGGCCTATTACTGCCACTGTGCCAAGGGGGCCTTCCCACCAGATCTCCCAGGCGTGCCTCCCTTCCGAAAAGCCAATCTTGCCACGTGCACCATCCGTGCTTTGCGCGATAGGGTTGCGGTGCAGGGTGAAGCCATTCTTTTTCACGTAAACATTGCGGGAGCAGTCGTGGGAGCTCAGAGCATGCTGGAAAGCCTTGAGCTGTAGAGGACGACAGGACAGGGACAACTGCTATAGGAAGAGATGTTTACGTTTACATTTACTCATTTGGCAGATGCTTTTATCCAAAGTTACTTACATTTGAGGAACAATATACAAGCATCAGCAGAGCATCAAATACAGATGTACAACTAACAATACATACTAGTAAGAGCAGCAATAAATACTAGTAAGAGATCATAGTTTATATCACTTCAATGGAGTAAATACCTGGGGAAGGAAGTAAGAGTTAACAAAAAAAGTGCAATCAATAATAAGATAATTGTAAGGGGATAGAAGAAGAAGAGCACAGGAAGTGCATGTCAGAGGTTAGGAGTTAGGTGTTATAAGTGTTCTCGGAAGAGATGAGTTTTCAAGAGCTTCTTGAAGTTAGAGAGGGACGCCCCTGCTCTGATGGCATGTGCTCATTCCACCATCGTGGTGTCACAGATGAGAACAGCTGGGACTGAGATTGCTTTGTGTGAAGGGATGGCAGAGCCAGGCGGCGTTCGTTGGAGGAGTGTAGTGGCCGAGAAGGAACGTACGTTTGTATTATGGAGTTTAGGTAGATGGGTGCAGACCCAGTAGTCACTCTGTGTGCAAGCATTAGTGAGTTGAATCTGATTCTGGAGGCCACGGGGAGCCAGTGGAAGTCACTGAGTAGTGGAGTGACATGAGACCTTTTGGGCTGATCAAAAACCAGACGCGCTGCTGCGTTCTGAACCATTTGTAAGGGTTTCACCGCACAAGCTGGAAGACCCGCTAGGAGGGCATTGCAATAGTCGAGATGAGAGATAACCATGGCCTGTACCAGAAGCTGGGTGGCGTACTGAGTGAGGTAGGGCCTGATTTTCCTTATGTTGAATAGAGCAAAGCAGCATGACCGAGAGACAGCAGCAACATGGTCTGAAAAGGACAGCTGGTCATCAGTCATGACACCCAAGTTTCTCACCACCCTGGTTGGAGTGATGGTTGAGGAGTCAATTTGTAGTTTGATGTTATGGTGGATAGACTGCATGGCTGGAATGACCAAGAGTTCAGTCTTAGAGAGATTTAGTGGAAGGTGGCAAACCTTCACCCATGCAGATATGTCCGTTTAGGTATGAAAGATCTTGCTGTCATCATTCTATTAAAATATTAAACCATTCATAACTTTTAGTGGTTAAAAGGAAAGCCCTCTTGATATATACAGTATATATAGATACTTGCATGAACATTGTGAAACATGGTCATGGGCTTTTCCACCAATCAGGGCTTTGTAGCTCAAAGCTTCAGTAAAGTCTTTCACAATTAGTTTGATAAGTAAATGATTACAGCTGCTATTATGGGGTACATGAATCAATATCTTGCCATGAAAGATTCGGCTGGAAGAGGCTGCTCTAAAAATAGGTTTCACTTTCAGTGGGCCTATTATTTCCTTGCATATGGTGCACACAGTTATGCAATAATAAACAACAGTCACCTCAATACTAAATAAAATAATAAAACAGGGTTCCATGGACTTGAGCTAATGTTAACAACACAACACATAGTTTAGCCTAGTAAATCGTATTCTTAAATACTTTCCTGACTCAAACAACCAAACCCCATTTAAGAGTAAGCCTATACCAATTTAATTCGGGGTTTCAGTAAAAAGGGTATGAATCACTAGGGTCTTCTGACAGACACTAGTGTAGCATATAGCCTAGATTCATCCTGGAGACAATATGCAGTTTACCAGACAATGAGTCACTATCCGTGACGGTGTTTGCAGAGCAAAGGATAGTCCTAAACAGGCAGATAATTGAATGGACTGGACATTATGGCTCTCTCAACCGGAGAGAACAGCTGTATATCGTTAAACCTACTTTCCCCTTGTAGGTAGGCAGGTTGCACAGGATGTCAGATCGCAGGGCTTCATCGCTCAGAGACCGGTTGCAGAGGCTACGCCACACCTCGCTGTTTTCATCCGCTAGTATATTGTTCCAGTGCCAGCAGACCAGCGCGCAACGCATCAAGTCAGAGAGCTCTAAATAGGAGAAAACATGCTCCAAGACCCGGGCTGGCAGCCTCCCGGCCACCCCTGCGCCTCCTCCGGCTGCAGCAGAGTAGGGAGAGCCGGCGGAGCTGCAACTGGCTGCCGCTGCTGCGCCGAGACTGGAGGAACCCCCTCCTCCACCGGCCGCTCCAGACATTATATCCGGGCTGCTCTTTACAGACGACACCAGCCGACTCAATAGTTTCACTTTACACCGTAGAGTGATTCCTAATATAAGTTAAATCGCGACATTGTACCTATAAAATCACATATAGGTCGCACTTAAACCACAACAGTATGGACTCCACTCTTCACTGTTCAATGGCTGAATGGAAACGAAGCGTCAGGTCCTTGAAGAGCAAATACACTAATTATATTGCTGTCAAAGAAACACGGACATTAATTTGTAGAAGTATTCTTTTTTATTGGGTGTTAATCAAGTTATGCCAGATCCAGTGTTGATAAGTTGTCAGATAAAGGGAAGCTCTTGGCAAATGCATATAATTTTTATTGCCTGCAAGGACCACAGAGCAGACATAATAATGAGCTCACAGAGAATTTCTACAATGTTGCAGAGTGGACATCGGACACTACAATGTCAAAGTGGAGCTAACGACTGTGCACGGCACAACGGAAGTATATTAAGTAAAAATGACATTATTTACTAATAAATTATTTTATGTAATCTGTCGTTTTAGTTTCGATTCATAGTCGTTTTAGAGGTCGTTTGTATTGAGAAAAGAAAAAAAAGGATGGGATAAAGACAAAAGATAGGCCTACTCATTACGAGAAGAAATTTGGTTACCTGATAAAACCAAATGTAATAGCCTATTTAACATTTTATTTTATTTTATTTTATTGTGCAGACCACGTGACACTTCACGGAAGTGACGCGGAGTGCTCAAAAGAGTTCAGCAAAGCATCTGGGAGCAAAACACCAGCTAGCTAAATTTTATTTAACACCAGAAGACCGAAGGAAGGGACAAACAGACGGTCAGAACAGTTAACAGTAAGTTCCTGTCGGTTATTTTCTAGGTAAGGAGATTTGTGTGTTATTTGTAGCGTTGGGACATGCGTCACTGCAGACCACAGCTGTCTGGCTGCCTGCCTCCTGTGCTGTGCGGCCTGTTGACAAGCTGCCCCCCATCTGGCTGCTGTCCGGGGACAGTCCAGTGGGTTTGCACGGTCAGACAGATAATTAGCCGGGCCGGTCTTGACATCGAAACGAACCTACAACGACAAACACGCTTGGCCAACTGCAGGTTGTGCAACTACGGAGGCTTAAATGAGTAAAGCTAGCTAATGATAACAAAGCCCCGCTGCGTTCACGTTCACCTTTCAAAAATTCTTCCACTTAAAAGGTTGCCATCTTTTTTTTTTTTTCAGGCAACACATATAACGTCACCTGTAAGGAAATATAGGAAAACCCTGTAATTATCCAGACCTACTGGAAACACGCTTACAGGCGAACCACCAAGCAGCATTTTTATAAAGAAAAAAATAATAATTGAATTGCTTTACACTCTTCTTCATTGCTCCTGTCGTCCACTGTGTGTGTTGGTGGAAGGAGAAAATGAGAAGCATCGGTACTAAAATCTTTAATGGAGTGGATTTATCTCTATGCTGGATGTCTTTTAAATTTTAAAATTAGATGATTGAGATTTTTTAAAGATGTCAGGCTGTGTTCTGCCCTGTGGTTTCCACAAAAAGTGGGAACATAAAATAGATTTGGGTTTGTAATTCTCTCTCCATAAGTGCTAATGCTAATATTCTACTCACTAGGAAATCATGGTCTCATCATTGTAGCCTTAATATAAAATGATGCATTGAAGGAGTGCGTTTCATTCACTGTCCAAATGCTCCTTGCCTGGGCACACTTGTGAAGTGATGTAATGGTGCGTGGACCACCGCTGGAGGGCAGAACAGAGTCACAGCTGGATACAGCTGTATACCCCAGTGTTTTTTGTCAACTAATGTGGGGCAGTCGAGGCTTCCTCTGGTATTGTAATTAAAAATTAAATATGATATATGAATGAATAAATGTATAAGAGTGTGTTTTTACAAAATGTTTGAAAAATGCATGCGTCATACGAGATAGATTGCAGCTGCTCTATACATTGAATAGAACAGAATGATACATTACAGTGGAAGTTAAGTTGAAGAACACAAATTCAGTAAGATGTTTATGGGGTGGAAGTGTTCAAGCGTAGTTAAGGCATGGAAGAAAGGAATTTAAACTCAGGTCCACATTAAAAACTCTAGCACTGCACCATGTTAAATTATGCAAAACATGAGACCAGCTCCCACAAAATGTTGGGACTCCAGTTATGTGTTGACGGCACTTACACACAAAGATAAAAAGAAACAAACAAGAATATCTGTTGTGGCTATGACCTTGCAAGGTCAAGTCATATAAGCCACTGGCAGTCCTCACTGTTGTTCTCACCAGATAATTTTATCATATCCGCTTTAACCATTCTACTGAAGTGTCAAGACTTGCTGTAAGTGCTGCTATGATGCATTATGTGCTTCTTTTGACCATAATAGATTTTTGTGGTGTTTTGGGTGATAAATGATGTAATACATATTAGTCCACTAGACGGCGCTACATTAATGAATCATTTTAGCTGAAAGAGCAATTAACTTACATGTGCGAAAAAGGCACACACATCAATTTGCACTGTTAAAAGCTAATTTTGGTATTTTTAAACCCAGGACCTATTTTTTTTAAAAACATATTTTGGGGTCAAAATGACAGAAAGTATAGGAATACATGCAGCAGATGGCTTCAGGGCTGCAACTGTATTCCTTTGGGGCAATTACACCCAGTGTTTCCCACATATGGACTTTACTTGTGCGGGCCACCCAGGTACATTTGGCAGGCCATTTTAGCATTTTGCATAGAAACACAGCTGGTGGATATTTTTGAAGTGGGGACCAGGTAAAGCAACAGTGAACACAACTGTGCAGATGTTATTTGGTACCGTGTTGGTTTCAACCGTTTCAATAGGCGACGTCATTAACAAGCCCCCTCCACATGCAACGCATCTGCTGCAGAAAACAGAATTGCAGGTGGAAAAATGCAAAAGACGAGTTCTTTGTCTTTTCAGCGACTTTATAAAACAAACTGCTGAAGGAGAAAGTCAGCTAAGCAGACACATACAGGGAGAGAGAGACAGAAAGAGGCGGGGCAAGCAGGTGTGTTCGCAGTAAGAGATGAGAGGCAACATCATAAACAATCCCTACACCAGCAGGTGACTCCTACCCATAGACTGTATATAAAAAGCTCCTACCCTTTTTTTTTTTTGACAAGAAACTGAAGTCTCGCTCTGAAATCTCGTGAGAGGCGAGTTGTTGCAGGAAAAGCGGGTGGAAACAAGGGAGAGGAGTTTGATGTGTACGTAAAAAAAACTGTTGGCAAGACTTTATGTTCTAACGTTACTCCATCACAACAAACTCCTCTCTCCCCCTCTGACTCACGTTTCCACTGCCACCTTCTAGCAACACCTCGCCTCTCATGAGATATCTGAGCGAGAATTGTCCTGGAGCGAGACTTCTGTTAGGCTACCTGTTAAAAACAAAGGGTGTCACCGGGGCCCTGTTTCAGAAAGCGGTTTTAATAAAAACTCTGGGTAAGTTGTGCCCAAGATGAGGGAAACTCTGGGTTTTCGGTTTCAGAGACCGAGATCAGATAAACTCTAGGTCAGTAACCCGGGCAACTTACGCTGTGAACCTAACCTGCTCTGGAGGAGGTTTACGTCAAGTAACGCTGAGATCCTCTCTGACTCCTCCCCTCCTGAGGCGCGCTGTGACATTTCCTCATTCAGACTGTCGATATCAAAGCACATATTGGAACACAGTTACGTATCTACAGTTAAATAGGCTGTTAGTTTTTTTTTTTTTTACCCCAACATGACCAATTTTATGATTAATCTGTAATCGAGGTATGGACAGAGAGTTATCTTTGGACATAGTAAATTTATCCTCAGCACAGAATAAAATCTACAAACTACACTGTCCTTTATAACACAGTGGCCCAGTGGACATTAAGGCAGCTTTCAGGTTGGCAACAGTTGCACAAAAACACTTACTGTGCGCTACAGTGCTGCAGTATGCTGTTTAAACTAATCTGTATAAAACCGATGAATGAAAAGTAACCTTTCATATTGTAGTCGCACTGATTGAACATTCCTATCGTAGTTATCAACTGGATATGATGCGAATATTTCTGAGTGATCATGATGGTGGTGCAGCTGAAACAAATAGGCCTAAATGTAGTTTAAAGTAGTTTTTCATTATCTGCTGATAGTCTGAATGTGTTTTGACAGCATTTCATAAAATACGAAATGAGCAAGATTTTATTAATGTAAAATAGACGTCTAAAACTTTAGTCAGTTTGAACCTATAGACTTCTGATGTGTGAAGTGTAATGGTATTGTTTAAAGCTATTAGCTATTATTATCTTCTCTCAGTCAGGATCCTCATATGGGCGAGTCATTTGGCACTATTATCCATCAGCAGCATCAGGGGGACGTCTCTGCTCTATTTCAGCCGCAGAATATACTGTATGATAGGATGCTTTTGGGCCAGGATGGTTGAAGGGACGGCTGTCCGTTAATGAATCCGTACTGAATTTACCCAGATCATCTTTGCATGTTTTGATATTCACATGGTCTAACCTTCTTTCTTTGCAGCATCTACGAGTAAGCCACCAAAATGAATCCAGTGTACAACCCTGCGTCAACAGGGGTCCCCTTTACCAATACTAAGGGTATGGGCTACCCAGGTAATTATGGTGTGTTGATGTGTAATGGTTTTGACACACATATTTTAATTACAACAAAATATTCTGAAGTCAAGAGTAAAAAGGATTTAATTTATGTTCTTTCTTTTTGGTCACGGTAGCTGGATTCCCTGTTGGCTATGCGACAGCTGCTCCAACATACACTCCCAATGTCTATGCAGGAGCAAACCCAGCCTTCCCCAGCGGTAAGAATGAAGTGCTGCCGGACCCCACTTTAGTCTGGGGTCATCAGAAAAATACACAGCAATAGATTTATTGTAAGATCATACATCCCAGATGCTTCACTTGCTGTTAGGTCTGCAACTAACGATTGTTTTCATTGTCGATCAATCTATTTATTATTTTCTCAATTAATCGATTAGTTAGTGTGTTAGTGTGTGTTGTGTTTTATCCAGTAAATAAATTTATTATCAAAATTGTTGCCAATTAATTTAAAGGCTGACAACTAATTGATGAATCATTGCAGCTCTAGTTGCTATTAATCTTCTTCAAAATGGGAATGTTCAACCTTTTTTTTCCCTTACAGAAATATTGTAGGAAGCATATCGTAGGAAAGTACATCAAAATGGCTCTCAAAAAGTAAAAAGAGTCTTTTTCTAAATGAGGCCACTGAAAAGTCTGTTTTGTCATTGACTCTAATTGGATTTCACCACTCTGTGCTGGAGCAAAGATTTCAACACCTTTTCAAGTTGTATGTAGGTCAAAGTGTCTTCAGGCCTTTCCTTATGAAGCCGCAGTTAGTAACAACCAATATGCAGTACTTCTTCATCCACAGCCACGGCCTGAAAGTGACTGCACACTTAGTAATCAGCAGCGCTAACTTAAAGTGTCTTCCTCCCACCCAGGCTATGCTCCAGGCACTCCTTTCAAAATGTCCTGCTCTCCCAACACAGGGACTGTCCCGCCATACTCCTCCTCACCCAACCCCTATGCTGCTGCTGTGTACCCAGTCAGGAGCACCTACCCCCAGCAGAACCCGTATGCGCAGGTCAGTGCATTTGTGGTGTTGAAGGATGACAGCGTTCAGCTCTTGGTTCTGGGATTGAAATATTATCTGAAATTGGCCTGAGGACAGCTCTTTATTGATATAGCTGTTTCATACCGGGTCGGATCTGTTAAGTGTCATTTCACCTGAACACAGTCGTGTTTAGTTTAACGTTTTGAGCCGTTTCTTTGTTCTTCTGTGGTGCAGGCCCTAATACCTTCACAACAACAAGGCACTTACTACACACAGCCACTGTACGCTGCACCGCCACATGTCATCCATCACACGACAGTGGTCCAGCCAAATGGGATGCCTGCGGCCATGTATGCCCCGCCCATCCATCCTCCCCGCCACAACGGCGTCACCATGGGGATGGTAGCCGGCACCACTATGGCCATGTCAGCTGGTAAGCATCGGTTTCTAATTGGTTGTCTTTCTTTAGATGGTAGAGATGTTCAAAAAAAAGGTAATACCTCAGTGTGTTGTGCTGTCCACAAGGGTTTAAAGATTTATTTTATTTTTTTATTTCTTAGAGGAGCCATTAGAATTAGTTTACTTTTACAATGCAACCGCAGTAAATCTGGGCCCCTGTTCTTTGTTGTGAAAGTGTGTATTATCACGTACATTGTGTCATACTCGTGCACTTGGTGTTCATTCTGCGGTCACTTTGCTTCTCAGGAACCTTGCTGACATCTCCATCACCAGCGTCTGTTGCCCCCCACCAAGTCACGATGCCCACGTATCGGCCCCCTGGCACACCCAGCTACAGCTATGTGCCCTCACAGTGGTGAAGAGTGGGAAGCGTGAGTATGATGATGTAGTATTTGCAGGCTGCATCTCAGTCTGATATGGGTTGTCAATAATGTTTTTTTTATTTCTACTTTCTAAAACCTTCACACACAGATATAAAGTTTCTATTTCTACACGTTGTTCTCTCTGCAGGTCAGAAGATGGTAGATATGCATTCACACTCTTCTCCAGTGTTTTTTGCTATTGGTGAAGGCCTGCCCTGTCAGTGTCTGCAACCAGTTACTCTTCTTCCAGCATAATGTGAATCTTAAACCCAACTACATAGAAAAAGGCCCATTTGAATAGGAGCGGCTGAAGAATACCCATGACCCCTCTCAACGGAATAAGAATTCCACGTCGCACCCCCGGCGCCAGCACCTCTACAACCTGCTGCATATCTCACATCAAACAGCAAAGCCTCCATGCAAACTTTTTTTTCATGGACTGTCGTGCAGGTTTTTATAGCTTAAACTTAAAGTGGTGGAAAAGGGAGTTTAAAATAGTTTTTTTTTTTTTTTGTTTCTTTTCTCTATGGGAAATACATATGATGTTGAATGCATGTGTATATATAGATATATGAAGTAATGCTAGCTCAATCTACCTGCTGTGACAGATGCAAAATCAACAAAAGGCACACATCCAAAGGAACTTTAAAAAAAAAAAAGAAAAAAAAAGAAGTAATAATCTGCTATGCTGAATCACCAGTGACCATGTCTTACATGTGAAAGAAGAAAAGACAAGAAACGTTTGTTCATGCAAAAACATAGCTGCACAAACATGTGCAGACCAAACTGTACTAATTTCACTGCTTTGTGTTTTGGTAAGTGATGCTAGGTTATTATTAATTCTCTCTTGATGCAGTGTTTGCATTTCGTCTTACCATTTTTGTATTTTAAGAAAAAGATGGAACTTTTGAGTTTGTGCCTCAGACTGATGGCCATTCCAGCTTTTTAATCATTCAAGTGTTTTTAGTTTTTGTTTTTTCCTGCCCCGTCAAACTTTTTAGGAATTACAACTTGCGAAACAGCTTTTGTTTCCTGCTGGAAACATTTTTAGGTGACATCAATGGTAAAGCTATTCACTCATTTTAGCCAGAAGTATTCTTGGTGGGGAACAAGTAAAGACTGTTTAGGAAATCATTTGCACCCATTTGAGAGTTAAGAGGGTGAATGAGTAGGAACAGTGTTGTGTGTGTGTGTGTGTGTGTGTGTGTGTGTATCAAAGAGGATAAACATAGAAACCATTTAAAATGGTGCCATATAGTGTGACATGCCTAGAAATTTCGACCTACATCTCACAATAATCAATTTGTTCTTAGGTAGGTCTGAAGCACTACATCACTAAGTCACTGCTAATTGTGGACATGTTAGGAAAACATGATATTGTTAAACTCTATTTGTGAATAGCACTACTGAAGCAAGGCACTAATTCAAAGCCGTTTGTAAAGATATCTGACCTTTTACATTGCTCGCTGTTTTACCTCAAGTTTCCAGGCTAGACCACCAATATCACTTTCAGACATGCTTTTCTATGTTGCCTCGGTCACCTTGGTTAAATAATCTGTTTTGTAAATGTTATTTTTGTGATTTTGGTTCTTGTTTTGTATTCTAAAGAAAGACCAAAAATAAAAACAAATATAAGAATAATCTTTGTTTCCAATATTATGTCATTTTGCAGTTCTTCTTGGCAGCACTGTTTGTGTGTTTACTCTGGAGTGATAGTTTTTTCGTTTAACCACAAAACGAACAAACAGGAAACCCACCTTTTTTTTTTTTCGTTCGCGTATTACTGCCAGAAACGGAAAAACCAAGCACTCGACTCTCTCTACCTGTCATGAGTGTAAAAATGAGTGTTCAGTGCCCTCCGGCGGTCAAAAGAGGAACTGCAACACTTTAAAATTCGTCAAGTCAGCATCAATGAAGATGGCACAATATTACTTCTGGTAAATACTTTCAAAATACAGTTACCAAACTAAAGCAGTCAGAAAAGAACTAACAAGTTATCATAAAATGATGACGTTAATTGTTCTCTAGTCAGTGGTCACAATTAGAGACTACAACTATATATATTTTCCGTGGGAATAATATAGATATTAATACTTCTAGACTGATTATACTATTATTAATATAAGTAGACATCAGCTGTGGCGTTAACAGTCCTGTGCATAGCACTACAATCAGAATCGGGTTTATTGCCAGGTACATTTTCACATACGAGGAATTTGCCTTGGTATGAATTGGTGCTTACAGTACACATAACATAAATAGTAATATAAAAAGTAAGGAGATCAGAATTTTTTTTTACAAGAATACAAAAAATAGAAAAAGATACAAAAATACTATAATACAATGCTGATAAGTATGTGCAAAAGTTGGCAACATGAGCATAAAGCACAGTTCAGCGTTGTTGTAAAGTGTGGGGTCAGGAGAGTGTATGAGTGTGTGCGAGTTTGAGGAGAGGGGCATGAGAGTCACTGACCGTGGGGACCCGGGCCTTGTTGAGGAAGCCCTCTGCCATCGAAAAGAAACTGTGGCGAGAGGTTTGGTCTTGATGGACCGCAGCCTCCTGCCAGAGGGAAGAGTCTGAAACAGTTTGTGTCCAGGGTGGGAGGAGTCAGCTGCAATCTTTCCTGCACGCCTCAGAGTCCTGGAGGCGTACAGGTCCTGAAGAGAAGGAAGATTGCAGCCAATCACCAAACACTGTCACAGTGCGATAGCGGCGGTTAAGGGCCACTAGATAGTAGTTTATGAAATCGGATGTCCATCCTCTGGGCTTTTATTTTGAAGCCTATGCGGCCGTGTGTCCCATCGTGATTGTTCCGGCCGTGCGTCATGGTTTGGGGTTGATGAGCCGACTAGCCTGACAGTGTGTTTGTTTAGCTAATTTAGTTGTGAGGACGACGTAGTTTCTCTCTGATTGTGAGAAAGTAATGTGGTGATGCTAATGTTAGCTTAGGTCAGCGCTGCAGCCATGTCTTCTCACTGCACCACTGCTGGAGGCATTCAAGGGCTTCTTCTGAAACTTCACGAATCACTTTCTGACGAAGACACCCGAGCTGCAGCTTTGAAATGTCACGATATTGTCGGTGACTTGGTACAGGAGTGCATGCTAGCACCAACCGAGAATGAACTTGGTAAGAAAAGAAAGTCCATAAAAATACTCTTCAAATGCACACATTGAATCCGCGCCAAACTCCATTGACGATCTGGCTAATATGATGTTAATAATGCTTCAGATGTTGACGGGCGTTAAACACCTGGTATGATAAAGTGCTGTGTGGATTTTTAGAAGGTACTTATCAATTCGTCATGCAGAAATTATTTATAATGATAATATAAGTAAGGTTTATTTAGTCTGCCTTCTCCACACCAGGGTCTTCCGCCAAAACTCAACGTGGTGGGCGGCAACGCTCAGCCAGAACACAATGCAAAAACCACGTGATTCTTTGACAATAAGCAAAACTTGCAAGATCTTACTACTGAAACTTCAGTGGTAGTCTGCTCTATTCAAGTAGTACAACAACCCAACACTAAAGATGAAGACACTTTTATGTGGATTTGCAACAGAAGGTTCAGATGTCTGTATGATCATGGCACCTTTTTTCTCAGGTGGACACTTTAATTAATATCATAATGCAACGCGTATGGTCATATTATCACAATACAAGCACGACTTATGGCCTGGTCATCTCTCTTTCTGGGCTCCACTCTCAGCATCCTGGCATCTCCCCTCAGTTCAAACTGAATCACTTCATCTGATGTATGTGCTCAAAATCCAACCCTTTCAAATCCCTCTTCTGCCCTCCAACTAACTTTTATCCGAGGCTGGACAATAAAACAATAAAAATAATTATGGCAATATTTTGTTTCCAATAACAATATAACAAATGTTCAATAAATGTTTAATTTTATTCACTTGAATCAAACAATTAGGAAATGTTTTATTAAGATGTTTATTTTGTTAAGGAAAAAGGACTAAAAAAAAACATATTTGTTAACAGAGATTTTATCATATTTATTTTGAATGTTCTACCTCTACCCTGTGAAGTAGATTTGTTTGGCATCAAGGGTTGACCATAAAGAAGAGTTTAAACCTCAATTAACCATTGACCATCACTCAGGAGCAAAAATCAACCTTTAAACTTTGAGCGATTTGATACTTATCGTGATAATTATCGATATTGAAAGATATGAAACTTTTTATCGTGATAACAATTTTGGTCATGTCGCCCTACCAAAATCTAGATAATAGTTTTAAGTCCATATAACTCTGATCAGTCACGTTTCTGTTAAGTAGTAGTACATTAGTAACAGTGTTTAGTCCTGTGAGGCAGAAGCAAAGGGGCAGTAATACAGGCTTTATATTTTTGCAGATGTAGTTAAAAGTTAATAGTATTCTCATTTTGCAGCTTTTTATTGTTGGTGTTGTGGCGCATGTGTGTGAAAAGCGTACAAAAAACAAATATTAACATTTCTTTCTGATTCCATCTTCAACTTGAAGCTTTACAGACATCCTTATTGTTCTCAAAAGACTATGGACTGCTCAGCTTCCTCAGAAAGTCCCTGCCGTCCGACGAGGTAGATATCAAGGAACATCCAGAGACAACAATAGTCTAGTGAAAGTGAACTTTTTTATATTAAAAGAAACATCTCTTTTCCAGCTCCGGGACACCCGAGTTGAGATCTTGTGTTTTTTGGAGAAGTTCTTGGACAAGGTCTCTCCAAGAGTCAAAGGTTGGGAGAAGACTTACGCCATTGACATAAGAGTAAGTTCCCCGTTTAGAACCAGATGACATGTTTGTTTGCTTTCCTGAGGAAAGACCTGTCACTAATTTCTTTACAGTGCCACATGTAAAGTTTTCATTCTGCAACTAGTGTATAAAACATACTTTTGGATGTAGCTATACATGTAATTCCACAAATTACTCATGTTGTTTACTCTTTCTATTTCTTTTTTTATGCAGGACACATGCATGGCTGTGTATACAAAGGAAAAAGTGGCCAAATGTAGGACTCCAGTGCTGGAGCTGCTTATTAAGGTTAGTTTCTCCAGGCTTCAGGTGTATTTTCTTTAACATTAGCCTTATTTGCTAGGTGAGAAACATCTTGTGAGAGTGTTTTGATATACTTGTGAACAAGGACTTGTATTTGTCTGTATGCTGGTTAGCTCTTGTTCTTGTTAAATACTCTCCACAGGTTCTTCAAACAACAAAGGCTTCCAGTGTGGCTGCAGAGCTTCGCATCTGTGAAATATTCAACAGATATTACAGCGAGCTCTGTCAGAAGAGCAAACTACCAGATTCTGGTGAGTCTTCCTTGAATGCCTGAAACCAAGGTTTGGTTGAACACCGTAAAGACAATGACTTAACGGAGGCAGTGAAAAAAAATCTTACTTTTGTTATAGTTCTCGGCAAAATCTACGAGTTGCTGGGTGTTCTTGCTGAGGTTCATCCCAGCGAGATGGTCAACAACTCTGAGAAACTGTACAAAGCCTATCTAGGAGAGCTAAAAGAACAGGTATGTTTACAGAATATGTGGGAGTGACTGAAAAAAAATAAGAGAAGATCACCATCATATGGGCTGTGGGCAAAATCACATTTAAATAGATATGGTTTCTTGAACACATAATAACAAATGCAGCCAGTTAAATGTATGTGTGTGTGTATTCAGTTCTAGTTTTTAATGATTTTGCTTCAGATGACCTCTTCAACAAAGGAACCAAAGCTTTTTGTTGTAGCTGGATGCTTGAGAGGAATCACTGCTCTAATGGTCAACTTCACTAAAACCATGGATGAAGGTGTGTGTTTGTTTATGTGTATCCGCATTATTTACTTCCTCTGTTTATTTCGCAATCGAGACAAAAACAAAATCTAATTTCTGTCTCTATGGCTGCGTGATTCGTGGATTGGTGTGTGTCTCTGACTTGCAGACCCAGCGACGTCTAAAGACATTTTTCTGTATGCCCTAAAGGCAGTCAGTCCCCAGGTAAACATCATTATCTCAGCTATCTAGCTGTATGTGGTATTAGCTTATTGTAGATGAGAAGTTGTTAAGTACTCTTTTTTATTTTTTTATGTAGCATATGTAATCATATTGACCCTTATGTTTGTGCTTACTGTGTGACGGCAGCCTGAACTGTTTTGTTATTGCATTTACATTAAATGTGATATTAACATGAATTCTGTAATTTTCCCAATTTTCTTGTAGATGGAAATGACTCGCTACGCTGTCACATTCGGTAAGGCCTCCCCGTTTCGACGGCAAAAATGAAGATAGAACTCCTCGAAAACTTACATCTCTTTGGCTCTGTTTCTCAAACAGCCGGGCTTCGATTATTTGCCAGACACGCATCCCAGTTCAGCAGCTGCCTTATGGACCACTACAGAGATCTGTTTGAGGTTATGTCTAAGCTCTGTGGACACATCAACGCTGAGATGAAGAAGACTAGTTACTATGCACTCGAAGCCTTCCTCAAACAGGTAAACACTTCAAGGCACAGAAAACATGTAGGTAGCCAGACTGACAGTTTAGCACCATGACAGCAAATAAAACCGCTTCAAATGATCTCTTTAAGGTGGCCATGCTGGTTGCCGAGAATATTGAGGAGCACAAAACCAAGTTGAAGTTCTTCATGCAGAAGTTCTGCGGCATCATTAAGACCATGGACTCGACACATAAAGAGCTGTCCATTGCCATACGAGGATATGGATTCTTTGCAGCCGTATGTTTATTGCCTTGTTTGTGAAAAGCTAGAACTTATTTAACAAGACGTTTATGCACATGCACTCATCCTAAATGGATGTTTCCATCAGTTGCTTGTTACTAATAGTATTTTCATTGCTTCACACTGGATTTCCTGTCTAATCCATTGCATAATCTTAAATTTAATCCTTCAGCTTCAGTGTTTTTGTTTGATTGTTTGTTTTTTCTGTAGCCATGCAAGAAAGTTTGCCCACAAGACGTGGACCTGATGTACACTGAGCTGATTCAGCGCTGTAAGCAGATGTACCTGACTGAGTCTGATGGCGAGGACGACAGCTTCTACCAGCTGCCCAGCTTCCTGGACTCCATAGCTAGTGTCCTGATTCACCTGGACAAGGTAACAAACTCAGCCTGTCATCTGCTTTGTCCAGCTGTTGAATAACATCAGTGCCCATAATCAAACAGGCTTCATATATTTTCACTCTACTCGGCATGTGCCTGTAGACACCGTGATATTCTACAGTAGCAAGGAAGACTCCACTCTCATTTGGACTTGTGCTTTGTGTCCATGGGCTCAGATTCCAGAGGTGTATACGCCACTACTGGAGCGTCTCCTGGTGGTGCAGATTGACCGCTTCCCTCAGTACAGCGAGAGAATGCAGACTGCTTGTTGCAGGTCCATCCTTAAGGTGCTGGTGGCCATGGCCTCTAAAGGACCTGTTCTGTGGAGTTTTATTAGCTCTGTGGGTACGTCGATCATACATTGTACCCAGAGTTTTGAAATTAATCACTGCCCTTTATCAGATACTCTTTATAGCAACAAGTTTACTTTTAAAATGTTGCCATTGTTCCACATCTGCTAAAACCTTCACTTTTGCTTGTCTTTCAGTGCACCAGGGATTGATTCGTGTTTGTTCAAAACCCATCATGCTTTCTGAGGTCAGATACATGTTTTACAGATGTTGAACTAAATTCACAGGCTTATATATTTGCTCAGCTGAATTTTTTATTTGCAGTCAAATTTAATTCCCTTGAATCAAAAGGTGTCTTTTACTGTGCTGACAGAAGAAATATGTCTTTTGTCCTCCGTTTCTCAGGACAAAGACAGTGGGCCCTCAGAGTCTTCACAAGTTCGTACTGGGAAGTGGAAAGTTCCATCGAGTCAGAACTACCTTGCTCTGTATAAAGGCCTTCTAGACTGTGACCAGCTGAAGGTACAGCTGTGTTCTTCTGTAAAACTACTTTGAATGCTCGAGGCTACACACTGTACATAATTTGACTTGTACAAAAGTACTTTCAGGCTTGCATGTACAGTTCTGAATTATAGTATACTGTATATTTAAGAATTATATTTACTAGCCATCATTCCTCCACTTCCCTCCTTCATTAGGAGATGCTGTATAAATAATAATAATAAATTGAATTGAAATTGTATTTGCTGTTAAACAAATAAAAATCAACACTTTGTGTGTAGAAAATGTTCCTCATGTGCTGCAAGACCTTTCAATAGGTAAGACTGTGCAGTACATTTTATTGTATGTCCTTGTTGCCTTTGTGTCCTCTGCAGGATTCAGGATTTTTGGATGGAGCTTTTGAAAGCCAGAACGCTGCTCTCGGATCTTTGAGCCGTCTTCTTTATGATGAGTTGGTAAAATCCATTCTCCGAATTGTGGAAAAACTGGACTTGTCTGTGCAGAAAGTGACCGCAGGAGAGGAGGTGAGGTACCTTAGACACCTTCACTTATTGCTAGTATTATTTTCTTTGCTGATAATTGGCAGTATCAATTTAAACATAATTCAGTTGGTCTTCAGAAGCCTTTCTGTGTATCTAATTCATGGCACTTTCCTCTTTGTCTGTCAGGCTGTAGATGATGCAGCCCACATCCTGCCCTCCTCAGACCCCACAGCTCATCTCTTGCCCAATAAGATCAAAGATTTCACTGCCTTTATCAACCTGGTTGAATTCTGCAGGTAATGGCGTTAACACACAAACACTGGCAGGTGTCCAAATATGAACAGAAGGATGCCTCACATCTGTAACACTGTTTGTCCTTCTATCGAGGAGCTGGCATAGTGAGTCAGATCTCATGTCTGGCATGTCAACACTTGATTTTTTCACCTTAATTTTCACTCTGACATCAATATCACAACCTACAGGACACTATCAGGACTGAGTGAAACCATCAGACACCCTAATAGTCTGTGTTATAGCACATTTACAGTTCCTTTTAAGCAGCAAGGATGTCAGTCTCAGGAGAACTCTGTTTTCATTATTTTTCAGTGAGTTGTTGCTGAATAAACATCTGGAGTTTTTCCAGTCCTGGGTGTACCCCTTAAGCCATGAGCTTATCCTCCACTCCATAAGAAATCCACTTGTCAGCGGCTTCTACAAGCTGCTGTCTGTCACCATGAAAATTGCCAAGAGAATCAAGTACTACCAGGTAATATTTGCACTAGTCTGTCATCCCATTAGTTGCTTTTGTTGCCATCACACTGGACTCTGTGTCAGGGCAATTTGAAAAATAATCTGGGCATTTAAGACCTCTACCAATGGACCGTGTTACTGGAGTATCAGATTGTGTTTTCCAAGTGGTCTTACAAATGATATGCATTAGATTGTGTTTTCTGCTCCTTTTTTTGCAGCATATTTAGAAAATGTGTGAATGGAAAGGAATACTATATTTCAAGCTCTGACATGTGAGGTATTGGATAATTACAGAGTTTAACAAACATAGAACAGAAGTAGTAATGCCATGCAGTGCACACCTCACACGGAATACATCATACAAATAATAAGTCTAATAAAATCTGTTTTTGAACAGGGAGTTTGCCTGAGAAGCTCTACATCCCCCCAGAGTGACACAATGAAAAGTGCTTGTTTTGCCCTTTTCTCCAAATTTGGAAAGGAGGTAGCTTCCCTTTTCAATTTTTCCTGATAATGTTATAAACTTGCTTCTTGGTGCAATAAATTAAAACGGAGCATTATTGACAAATTTAATATGTAGGAGATGTGAGTGACGTGTGGTTTCCCACTAGGTGTGTGTGAGAATGAAGCAGTACAAAGATGAGCTGCTGGCATCCTGCTTGACATTTGTCCTCTCGCTGCATCACAACATCGTAGCTCTGGACATCAAGGCCTACTGTCCTGCTCTTGAGGTGGGATCCTTATATTTGTTTTATTGCGAACTTGTGAGCTTGTTCAAGATGGAATAATACAGCTTAAAACAAAAACCTAAAATGCAGATGTACAGTAGGCAGTTTAGTGCAGTAATTCCCAACCAAGGGTAGTCGTACCCCAGCGGCTACTTTTGCAGTTGCCACGGGGTACAAGGGGGGAAAAAAAGATTTTAGAGTGCCTCATGTAATTTCATAAAATAGAAATTAAAATTTTAATTAATAGTGTGTCTACAGACCATGCTGCAACGTAAGAGTTTGTGAAAAATAGCAAATGAGCAGAGTAGCAAAGAGAAACCTTAGCTAAAAGTAGTGGATGAATAATTAATATATGTAGCTAAATGTAATGGACAAACAGTTGAAATATGTAGAAAGTATGTAAAAAGATAGCTATAAGTACTGAACAAACATGAAATTGTTAGCATATAGTAATAATAAATGGGTGAAATGTCCAGCATCTGCCTCTCCTAGTTGTAGTACTACAAATGAAAACTGACCTAAACATTGCCATTTCAACTAGATGTGAAAATATATTGTAAAACTCACTATTCACTTTTATATCAATAATAGCTGAATAATATTCAGTTTCAAATCAATTCAAATGAACACATTTGGAACGTGATGGATGGTGCTGAAGAAAGAGTCCCTGAGTTAATCTGAAAGAGCTGTGCGGGTACATCAGAGAAAAAAAATAATATAATAATAATAATCTTTATTTGTAGAGCACTTTTCAAAAACAAGTTACAAAGTGCTTTACAAAAAGTGTACAGACAATAATACCCAAAAGACAATAATACAGAAAGAATACAAGATAAAAGTAAGAAAACATTGAAAAGACTAAAATACACGTTTAAGATAAATATAAAATAAGTAAGATAGAATAAAAGGGATAAAATAAAGTCAAATAAGATCGGGAAAGGCTCTCCTATAAAAGTGTGTTTTAAGATGGGACTTAAAAGACTTCTCTGACTCAGCCGACCTGATTTCCTCGGGCAGGCTGTTCCAGTTAAACAAGTGAAAAGGCTGTTGCAATAATCCAGGCGTGATGAGATGAAGGCGTGTAAAATGGTCTCGTGTCCTTTAAAAGTTAACATAGATCGAATTTTTGCTATATTTCTAAGTTGATAAAAACATGATTGAACAAGCTTTGTGGTGAAAAGAAAACTGTTGGCTACCAGACTCCTACAGTAAGTTGTGTGTAAATTGGGTTTATAGGCAGCTCTGAAGTTGGGTCTGAGCCATGTTCCTCTGGCCAACGTAGCCCTAGATGCTCTTGAGGACTGGTCCTCCCACATTTCTTCGGAGACTATGCAGCACTGCTACACAAACATCCTTCCCCTTCTGGATGGATACCTGAAAACTCCCTCCACCAACAGTAAGCACATCATAATCAATGGTCAAGCACATCTATGTATCAGTTGATGAACAGTTTGTTTCGGTTTAGGAAATGAAGATATGTTAAATGAGCAAAAAGCCTAATTCTGATGTTGTTCACTTTAGACAAAGACGACAGCAACTGGGAGGTGATGTCTTCTTTGTCTTCAAGAAGTGACAAGGGATACAGCCGAGTGATGACAAGGCTCCTGAAAAAATCTAACCAGCTTGCCGTGGTACTGGATGAGAAAGTGGAAAATAATCTTTCATCGTTTTGGGGGCGATTTGGTTTCTGGTCACAGTGGCGTTGCAATTTTCCTTATTGAAGTAATGTGTCCAGAGTTCCCTCTCTTTGAGTCAGAGTAAAATTCAAATAAGAAGTTCTGTTTTTATTATGTATCTATTATCCATCACAATTTGGCTGCAGTTAGTGTATAGCAAGGTTAATATCTGTTTACTTCAGTTCACAGATACAGAAGGAGGCGAACATGCTCTCTCTCTGTGTGTGTGGAATTTACTGACCCCAAAAATGACTGAAGGGTTCCTGTTGGAGTCATTTAATTTCTATTTAACACCTTTTATACACCTGAATTACTTCAGGACAAGTACTAATGAACTATTTATTATTGTACAACACAGCAATTAATGCGAGTGCAGTTTCATATTGCTGAGAAGACTTCCTGTATTTGAACTTACAGTTTACTTCTATGAATGCAGGAAGATGCTCCTCTTGTCCTGGTGAGGCTCAGGGTGGTGAAGTTGCTCGGTCACCTGGGAGGAAAGCTGAACAGGAACCTTATAACTGGTAAGGAGTTACATAACCAACCTGCCATTTCATTCTGTGTCACACTCACGTTTTAAGTCAATACTCCAGAGTGATGGTTTGAGAACACTTGACACAGGACTGTGAACAGAGATATTTGCTGTTCCTGCTGATTATTAGGGCTGCAACTAACTTTTCATTGTTGATAATTTCCTCAACTAATTGAGGAATTGTTTGGTCTATAAAATGTCTGGAAATGGTGAAAAAGTGTTTCCCATAGCTTAAGATGACGTCCTCAAATGTCTTTGTTTTGTCCACAACCTAAATAAATTCAGTTTACTGTCAGAGAGGAGTAAAGAAACCAGAACATATTCACATTTAACAAGCTGGAATATAAATAATTATTAGTACATAATTCTTTTTTAAAAAATGACTCAAACTGATTAATCAATTATCCAGATAGGACGAGATTAATTTAATAGTGGACAACTAATCGATGATTCGATTAATTATCGCAGCTCTATTGATCATAGCCCTCTTTCCATTGTTTCACATTTAGCGGTTTCATCAGAGGAAATGATGAAGAAATTTGTCGCCTGGGATTCTGAGAAAAGGCTCAGCTTTGCCGTGCCATTTGCCGATATGAAGCCAGTCATCTACCTCGACCCGTTTCTGCCTCGCATCAGTGAACTGGCTCTGTCCACAAGTGACAGACAAACTAAAGTACGTCATCTAACATCAGAGAGTTCACAAAATAAATCTGATGCAGACCTCTGGTAGAGATTGACACAGCTTAGATATGATGACAGTGGTATCACCCAATAGAAATAAATGATTGTATGAATCCAGTTTCTCGTGTGTGTGTGTGACGCAGGTAGCAGCTTGTGAGCTGCTCCACAGCTTGGTGGTCTACATGGTTGGGAAGAGTGCGCAGATGGTTGAAGGGGAGAATAGTTTGCCGCCTATGTACAAGCTGCACAAAAGGCTGTTTCCTGTGCTTCTGCGTCTGGCCTGTGATGTGGATCAGGTATGTGGACTCCTTCAAGATCATTACCCCAGACATGATTCCTACTGGTCAAGAAAAGTCCTTAAATATTATGGCATGTGGCAGCATTGTAAGCCAGACAGGGAGAGACTCGGATATTAATAAACTCTCTTTAGAAATCAGAGATTATTTGGACGTTTTATGGATAGTTTAAGGGAGTTTAAACCTGCGCTGCAGAACTTTTGTCTCCACTTATGGCAGTGAGTAACCACACAAACGCTGCCGACGCATGCTTATGATGTATGCCATCTTGTTTACATAATTCATTTAATTGCTGGTGGCAATGAATTAACTGTAAGGGAGGGTTATTCCATACCCCTTTACAAAATTATGACTAACAAACCAGCAATAAAGAATATTTGTAGCCCATGGACATGCTGCGTTTGTTTTAGGAAACACAACACACAATTGTGGTAGAGCGTTTTTAGTGCTGACTTTAGAGTTGTAGTACGGGCTGAATATGATTGTATTAGACTTAAACAATTTCAAGTATCAGAAACTGAGCTAAATGTTTAGTGCATTTGTTGACTAGGCTGCTACAGTTACGAATGATTGAAAGTTGCATCCTTCATGTCTCAGGTACAGTGCACCGGCCTCCAGTTGGTCAATTCTGTTCTGATGTATTTCCTTAGTATAGTGTTATCCGCTTGAGTGAGTCAGCGTTGCACACAAGCAAGTGAGGGAACACGTAGAGCATGGTTCTTACAGAGTCCGGGATGTGATTTTTGAATTTCTTTACCAGGTGACCAGACAGCTCTTCGAACCCCTCGTTATGCAACTGATTCATTGGTTCACAAACAACAAGAAGTTTGAGAGCCAAGATACAGTAGCTGTTCTAGAGGCCATTATGGTATGTGTTTATATTCTACGAAGGGCTTTATAAGGTAAATGTTCAAACATGTCTTGAGACTATGCATCAATAAATGTAAATCAACCTATGTTACTCAAGCTATCAGGCTTTTTGTAGTATTAATTTCATTTTCTGGCTCCTCTGGTTGCCTAATTTGTTTATTTTTTCTATTCAGGATGGTGTGGTTGACCCAATAGATAGCACTCTCAGAGACTTCTGTGGCCGCTGCATTGAAGAGTTTGTCAAATGGTCAATCAAACAAACCACCCCTAAGCAGCAAGAGAAAAGCCCTACTAACATGAAGTCCTTGTTTAAGCGGATCTACAGCTTGGCTCTCCACCCCAATGGATTCAAAAGGCTCGGTGCGGCCTTAGCATTCAATAGTATCTACAGACAATTCAGGTAAAACATTTTTCTCTCTGTGTTGACACTTTTATTTCAACTCTGTAGAGCCTCAAGATTTCTGAGGCATTTACAGAATATCAAGCTGTATGATGTTTGTGATATTTAAGGTTTGACTAATTTGGTAAGTGACAGTCACTGCTGATTACATTAGATTTCAATAGATAAATTATCCTCCCCAAAACTTTTGTTATAATTATGTTTCTCCTACTAAATTGCATTTCTGTCAGAATGACAAAATTTAATTTTGAGAAATGGTTCTGTACGTTTTACCGTATTTGCTCAATGCTGTTGTCTGTTTGTCTCTGCAGGGAGGAGAAATCCTTGGTGGAGCAGTTTGTCTTTGAAGTTCTCGTCATATTTGTTGAAAGTCTGGCCCTTGCACACTCTGATGAGAGATCTATGGGTAATTGTTAATTGCTACCACTTAAGCTTTATAGACAGGACACTCATATTTTCATTTGTCATTATCAATATCTTCATCGTCATTAGGGTTGGGCTGATAGACCGGTGGTTCTCAAAGTGAGGCCAGGGGACCCCCCAGGGGTCCTTCAGGGGGCTTCAGGGGGTCCCCAGCAAAAAGGGGAACAATTTATTTTCACTATAATTCCATTCATAAGTAACACAATGACAGCATGTATGACCATTTTGGTCATGGTTTCATACATTTTCTGTAACAAAACATCTAAAAGCAAAAATCCTATCAGATGAGTGACCCTCGGACAAAATCTTATCAAATGGAGGTCTGTTGTCTTATATGTGTCAGTTTAGTGGTCCTTGATGTGAAAAAGTTTGAGAACCACTGATAGACGATGCTATCGTCCATTGCCGATGGCTGACAAAGATCACAAGGTTGAGCTATCATCGTGATCATACCCCCTCCCCCCGCAAAAGAAAAATCTTAATTTCTTAACTTTTCACATTAGAGCGTCCTGTGAAAGCAGGTTTAATCCCCACAGACATTTATTTTTTAATTATACACCTGCCTTGCCTTCTATTCTCCCCACACTCACACACACCTCTGGTCTCTCACTGCAAACATGCTGACTTGCCCCACCTCTCCCTAGCCGCTCCCATGACTTTGCATCAGCAGTATGTTTTATAAAGTTGCCCAAAAGACACAGAATTTGTCTTTTTTCCAGAGTTTTCCACCTGTGAACCCTTTTCATGGCAGCAGGTGCGCCACATGCTGGTTTGTTAATGAAGTCAAACAGCCAAACCCAACATCTGCACTCTGCGTGTTCACTGTTGATTTACCTGGTCCCTGCTTATATCCTCCCTGTCCGTGACTTGTAACATAATACAAAGTCTTTGTGTGAAATACATGACTTTATAAGACGGCCGCTGTTTTCATTATGTATGCCATTTATTATTATTTTTTTTGGGGGGGGGTGGTTAAACATGGTTCCATTGCGCTTCAAATGAAAATTATAATTGAAAGCTCATTTAATCTTCAAAAAGGTATGAACCTGTTCTTTCCACTCTTCCATCCTCAGGTACATTGCAGCAGTGTTGCAGCGCCATTGATCATCTGAAAAGAATCATCAAACAAAAGGCCCCCACTCTCCATGAGCACAACGCCAAGAGACGCATCCCAAGGTTGGTACTCTGCAACATGGATATCAGTTGGATATTTGCAAGCTATGACGCTTCTCATACCATAGCCTAGATATAGTTGCTTTAAAGTAAAATTCAGCTGTCAGGTAAACTGTGTTTATTCAACATTACATTTAATGGATGCATACTGTATAAGTATGTGGGCACAACCCCCTTTTTGTACAAGAAGCCTAGCAATTATATTACTATAATTGCTGTAATGTTTATGCAATAATAAGATGTTATTATTTATTTGTATAAATAAATGGAACTTTTTCCATTTATCTAGATTTGCTTTTTTTCCTCTTCTTCCAGGGGCTTTCCACCTGATGGAAAGTTGTGCCTCTCTGATGTGGTGTTATGGCTTCTGGAACAATGTGGTCGACCTCAGACCGAGTGCCGCCACAAATGCATGGAGCTATTCTATGATTTTATACCTCTCCTCCCAGGTGAGCAATCCTACCAAGGATTAGCCTCGATCAGATGAGCAACTCAAAAAAACAGATCAGTTGATAAAAATAACTCAAAACAAATCAACACAGTAGTAATTAAATAATTTTGAAACCAATAATGCATACTGTGTTGTGAAAGCTATTTGAGTGACTGCTGCTGTTCTGACTGAATATTCTTTTTTTATACTTGTGAATAATTATTTAATGTGTGTGACTGAACTTAGGGAAGCCATCTCCACCTCAGTGGTTGGAGGGCATGCTGAAGGATCATGGCATAGGTTTCTTGATCTCACGATTTGAGGGTGGAGGTCTCCTCTCCCAGCCCACTCTCAGGGACCTGACGGGTCCTTTCAGTGTCAGAGCTACCCTGCAGTGGATGGATGTACTGCTGGCTGCCCTGGACTGCTACAACACCTTTATCAGCTTGCACATAATCAAGCCTCATCACATGCTTAGTAAGTCTTATTTGTTGTCAGGTATACTACTTTAATACTACCCATACCATTTCTTCTCATGGTATTGTGGGATAAAATGACTGGCTCATACAACCTGAGCAAACATTTTTTCAGAGAAAAGCCACATGATGATGATGACGTGACATGCAAGGTTATTATATAGTGATTTCGTTTTGACTTTTTGTTTTCAATTTCAGTTTTTTAAAGTGGGTTGGCTAGTTTAGTTTTTATTTTTGGAAAATGCTTAGTTATAGTTAGTTTTTATTAGCTTTAGTCTTTGTGGCTGCAGTATGCCAAGCTCAGATGTGTATACATTAGGGCTGAACGATTTTGAAAAATAATCTAATTGTGATTATTTTTACCAATATTGCGATTTAATATGCGATTAATTTAAGCTCTTTACCTTCTGTATTATTCAAAATGGACAAACAGTAAATTAGTGTATACTATGACCAACACAATATTAGATAGATTAAACATACACTGTTTTTTCAGTATTCAGTCGCGGGAAATGTAAAGGGCTGCAGCGGCTCACTTCAAAGAAGCTCCGTCACAGAGCCATAGCACAAGCATGACTTTGACAGGCGGAAGGAAAAGAAATTCCTATCAACCGAGTATAATTAGACCATCCTGGTGACAGTAAGATATTTATAATAAAACACACACTCACTCCAGATGACTTTAGATATCGATCCTTTATATGAGTATCGACCTAGAGCAGGAAACGTTGGTATCAGAAATATCGATACTTTAGGATAGATCCGCACATCACTTAGCTGTAACTCGGGACAGACCGGGCCTCTTTCGGACTTGTGCGTTTGGTTTGAAACACCGTTTTACAGATATTTCCGAAGCTGACTGGTGGCTGTGTGTGTGACACAGGCGCTGATCGCCACAATTCACTTACTTTACTACACATTCCTTTCTGTTGTGCATTTTTCCTGTCCATCAAAGCCGCGGATGGCCCGACGATTTCACCCACCACCACCAAGTTACCTGCGGGTAGCGGCTGTTACTTTCATTCCCTGTGTGACTCTAAAGTTTATGTAGTGTCAGCTTATGTCAGGCTTAAGGCCATTGTACAACAAGAAGGCAAGGTACTGCGTAACATGCAGACGAAGCATCAACTTCGTCTGCAGACTGCTTTCCGCTTGGGTGTCATGTGACCAGAGTGTAATCGCAGCCTTTGCGATTAGAAAATCTCGTTTTATTACATCGCGATAATATTGCAAAAAAATACTAAAATAAATGAGGGACATGCAATCTACAGTATAATTTCTAACCTACATACAGAAAACCCTAAGAGCAAACTACACTAACCCAGTGGTCCCAAGAAATTCATTACATCAGTCTCTAGCTCTATCATTCATAATAATAATAATAATAATAATAATAATCCTTATTTGTAGAGCACTTTTAAAAAACAAGTTACAAAGTGCTTTAACAAGTGTAAAGAATAATACAAAAAAAAAAACAAGAGCATGAAAAATTAATATACAATTAGTAAAATACAATAAAATAAAAGGGATAAAATAAAGTCAAATAAAATCGGGAAAGGCTCTCCTATAAAAGTATGTTTTAAGAAGGGACTTAAAAGAGTTCACTGACTCAGCCAACCTGATTTCCTCAGGCAGGCTGTTCCAGAGCCTCGGGGCCCTGACAGCAAACGCTCTGTCCCCTTTAGTTTTCAGTCAAGACTCTGGAACAGACAACAGACCTCTGCCCGAGGATCTCAAGGTACGTACGTGGTGTGTATGGGACTAAAAGGTCAGGAATATAACAAGGCGAGAGGCCATGAAGAGCTTTAAAAGTGATCAATAAAATTTTAAAGTCAATTCTAAAACATACTGGGAGCCAGTGTAGTGAAGCTAAAATAGGAGTAATGTGGTCATATTTCTTTGTTCTGGTTAAAAGCCTGGCAGCTGAGTTCTGGACAGTCTGGAGTCGATCAATAGAATTTTGGGTTAAACAAGTGAAAAGGCTGTTGCAATAATCCAGGCGTGATGAGATGAAGGCGTGTAAAATGGTCTCGGTGTCCTTAAAAGTTAACATAGATCGAATTTTTGCTATATTTCTAAGTTGATAAAAACATGATTGAACAAGCTTTGTGGTGTGCATTCCAGGGTCTGTGGATCTGACGGGCAAATACATTTGTGTGTCATCAGCATAAATATGAAAAGAAATGCCATGTTTATGGATAATATGTCCAAGGGGAAGCAGGAAAATTCATGGTTATATAGGTGAAATACAATAAACATCTAAGAAACTGGAAGATAGTGGAGGCCCCCCTTGGAGCCACAAACAACAGGTCCCTAGCACCCTGAAGGCAAGTATGACTGGAAAGCAGTTATATTAAAATCTTAACCTTTATTAATCAAAAAATAGGTATTAAGACAATGTGACGCACAAAGAGACAGTTTGGCTGAGATATCAATGAGCCCATAAAACACACACTAGCTGACATGCAGTAATTTGTAAGTTGTTGCATTCATATTATTTTGTACACATGTATGTATAAAAGCTAATAAAAAAACATGTTCAAATCGCACCAACTACGCAGCCGATCCCTACCTGGGTCTCCCTGCCTAAGTTAGCCTTCCCCTAATGTCACATGGGGCTCTCCTCGTAACAGCGGTTGCCACCTGCTACGCTGCAGCCAGACGCCGCCCTGACCCTGGGCACTCTTGATGGACATGCAGCGAGCCAGCTCTTCAAGAAGAGGACAAAATCATAACACACCCGCAGCTCACCAGCAGGTGCCTATAGGCTAATCACTGTGCGCACCGCTGAACTGCCAGTCCAGCCTGACCAACTGCCCCGCCACATCAGTTCCCCCGACTTCATATTCACTTGAAATGTAGGCTTATTTAGGTCCTATAAATAAATAAATAAATAGACAAAAACTAAGGACATTTACTCTTTCATTTTAGTTAGTTTTAGTTCTGCTTAACATTCACACCTGGATAATGTATGCGTTAATTGTATTTTAATAGCATGTCAAAGGGAAAATGTTTTCACATCTTTGCCTTGTCCGGGTAACATAAAAAAATCCCTTTCAGTTTTAAATTAGTATTGATTATCCCCTCCCTACTTTCTAAAATGAAATCTCTTGACCTTTTATTGGCCCTGAAGTGTTTACAATAAATGTTTCTTTTTTTTCTTCCTTCATTGTCAAGACTCCAAAGAGAAGTCAAGCTTTCTGAAAGCTATACATTTCTTTTTGACTGAGCTGGCAACTCAGGAACTGGTAGAAGCAGAGAGCTGTTTCCCTCTCGGCGAGAAGACCTCTCACTTCAGCCCAAGAGAGGTGGACCAGTACAACTTCAGCAAGTGCACCATCATTGTCCGCCTGCTGGAGTTTGCCACCATGATTCTTGTCAAAGGAAACCAGGAGTTCTGGAAGGTATCACCGACACTCATGACATGACATTAAAAAAAGTCATGATTCTTCTTTGGGGAAAAAATTTGCCCACTACATCCTTAATTTATTCACAGCTTCTGGAGCAAGACGTTTTTGTCTCAGCTTTTTTTGAGCTGGCTGCGCTGGTGGTTTGTGAGCCATCCACTGTAGGTTTCAACATGGCAGATGTGGAGGTGATGAAGAACCTACCAGAAGTGTGTGTTCCTTTACTGAAGGCCCTGCTGGCCTCACCTTACTTCACTCATATTGAAAGCAGTTTGCGGACAAAAATCTCACGGAAAAGGTATGTTAATCATGATTTTGAGTTAATTAATAGAGAAAAAAACAAGCCATATGAAATAAAGCTAAAAAGTCTGAAAATAGTACATTAAACATTTTTTATCTCCTGTAAATGAGATAATGTACAGTCCCCTCCAAAAGTATTGGAACGGTACTGCAAATGTCTGTTTTTGTTGTTCACTGAAGACATTTGGGTTAAAGATCAAAAGATGAGTATGAGACAAGAGTTCAGAATTTCAGCTTTTATTTCCTGGTATTCACATCTAGATGTGTTAAACAACTTAAGACATATCGCCGTTTGTATTAGACCACATCATTCTTAAGTGAGCAAAAGTAAAGGAACAAATAATCTTAAATAATTTAATATATTTAATATTTGATGGCATAACCCTTGCTTGCAATAACTGCCTCAAGCCTGCGACCCATCGACATCACCAAACTGTTGCCTTCTTCATTTGTGATGCTATTCCAGGCTTTTACCGCAGCTTCTTTCAGTTCTTGTTTGTTTTTGGGTGTTTCTCCCTTCAGTCTCCTCTTAAGGAGGTGAAATGCATGCTCTATTGGGTTAAGGTCAGCTAATAGACTTGGCCAGTCTAAAACCTTCAACTTTTCCCCCCTGATGAAGTCCTTTGTTTTGTTGGCAGTGTGCTTTGGCTCATTGTCCTGCTGCATGATAAACTTCCTCCCGATTAGTTTCAATGCATTTCTCCGTAAATTGGCAGACAAAATATTTCTGTCCACTTCTGAATTCATTCTGCTGCTACCATCATCAGTTACATCATCAATAAATATTAATGAGCCTGTTCCAGAAGCAGCCATGCACGCCCAAACCATGACATTACCTCCACCATGCTTCACAGATGAGCTTGTATACTTCGGATCATAAGCAGCTCCTTTCTTTCTCCACACTTTGGCCTTTCCATCACTTTGCTAGAGATTAATCTTGGTCTCATCAGTCCATAAGATTGTGTTGCAGAACTTTTGCGGCTCATCTCTGTACTTCTTTGCAAATTTCAATCTGGCCTTCTGATTCTTACAGCTGATGAGTGGTTTGCATCTTGTGGTGTGGCCTCTATATTTCTGCTCTCTGAGTCTTCTTCGAACAGTGGATTGTGATACCTTCACCCCTGCACTGTGGAGGTCGTTGGTGATGTCACTTACTAATGTTTTGGGGGTTTTCTTCATAGCTCTCACGATATTTCTGTCATCAACTACTGTTGTTTTCCTTGGCCGACCTGTTCGACGTCTGTTGCTCAGTACTCAAGTAGTTTCTTTCTTTTTCAGGACTTTCCAAATTGTTGTGCTTGCTATGCCCAATGTTTGTCCAATGGCTGGTTTATCCTCTTTAACAGGAAATGCAGTTAAATCAATTATTGGCATGAATGTGTAACAGTCCATCTCCAACAGTCTTTAAAGGTTTAAACCAAGGATGAAAAGTTAGACTAGTCATGCAGAGCTATTTATGTTTGGACAATCACCCTAAAAGGTAACACCTGGGCAACAAGAAACATCTGTCAGTCACATGTTCCAATAGTTTTGCTCACTTGAAAAATGGATGGGTTCAAACAAAGGGTGGTATGTCCTGAGTTGTTTAACACATCTAGATGTGAATACCAGGAAGTGAGAGCTGAAATTCTGAACTCTTGTCTCATACTCATCTTTTGATCTTAAACCCAAATGTCTTCAGTGAACAACAAAAACAAAGGAATTTGCCTTACCGTTCCAATACTGTTGGAGGGGACTGTATCTCAAGAGACTTCCTGGTTTAGAAAGATTAAAAAAACAAAATTGAAATAGCGTTATTCATTTCAATTCATTAATGTATCCAAAGAATGAATGATTGTGATAATGGTACAATTATGAACACCAATTAATTAACTAATTATTTTCTTAATTTCTTTAATGATCTCTGTAGTGTGGAGCAGTTGTGTGCTTTAGACCTTTACCATTCCAGCACTCTGAGCCGCCATGACCAGATGGAAATGGTTCTGTCTTCCTGTAAGCAGATCCACAAAGCCGACTTCCTCAGATCCATTCTGCACAGCCAGGTATTTGACCTGGAACATATTCAAACATGATCATGTGACCATTAACCCACAATAAGCTTCATATTTGCAGCACCGTTTTTCCAAATGTGCCATAATTCATCCATCCATCCATCGTTATCCTGCGTAAAGGGTCGCGGGGGGCTGGAGCCAGTCCCTGCTTACATTGGGCGAATGGCGGGGTACACCCTGGACAGGTCGCCAGTCCATCGCAGGGCCACACATAGACAGACAACCACTCACACTCACATCCACACCTAAGGACAATTTAGGGTCACCCTAACCTAGCCTGCATGTCTTTGGATGGTGGGAGGAAGCCAGAGCACCTGGAGAGAACCCACGCGGACACGGGGAGAACATGAAAACTCCACACAGAAAGGCCGGGGCAACCGGGGTTTGAACCCACGACACCACGCCGCCCTGTGCCATAATTATTAAACACAAAAAATATTGAAAATGAGTAAAAAGTAAATTAACTTTATGTACTGATGACATATTTTGGTATAAGATAGATCTTGCACAGATTTTTTTTCCTTAAATTTCTTATTGCATATTCTCCAATAAAGCATTTTTTTTCTTTCTCGTCGTTTAAAAGGATGCCACCTATGCCAAATCCCTCGGGTCCCGTCTTCTAATGACCGTGTATAAAGGCATAGCACCCGGTGAGGACAGGAAGGCACTTCCATCCTTGGATATAAATACCAAGAGGCTAGCAGACGGCCTGCTTCAGCTTGCTTTTTCTCTAAGTCAACAGGTCAGTGCTACTTCTCTTCAGATTTCAAATGAAGTCATGAATGTAGCAAAGTAGATAGTGGATGTATTAGACATAATTACAAATTACAGTTTGAACATGCATAAAAATGTATTAACAGTGTACCAATACATAGTTTGGTAAAACACAATGAAGTATACTTAGAATATTCCATCAATTAAAAATACAATGAAAATGCAGCAAGCTTTTCTTTGAGTTAACAGTGTTTCACTGCCTGCTGCCTCCTGTTGTGTATTAATGTTTCTCTTCAGAGTGAGCAGCTGGTGGACTTGTTGTTGAACACCATTATGCTGTCTGTGCCAATATCTGGAAGTCATGGCCATAACTTCATGAGCTTCTCGCACGGCGAGTACTTCTACAGCCTCTTCCAGACAACCATCAACACCGAGCTGCTGAGAAGTCTGGACACCACAATACCACGCCTCATGAAAGCTTCCTCTCAAAATCCCAGCATGGTAGCTCTTTCCCCTCTCCTCTTTTTTTCCACATTTTTAAAATCTGTTTCAGAAAATTTTCCAATGCATTCCCAAAACAAAGAGAATCCTTTTCTGTGGCTTTTCAAATGTTAAACATGTTCACAGCCTGGCAGCTGGTTAATGAGACTACATACATGCTCATCTAATACTTAAAAAGAACAATGGGACCATCTGTTGAAATGCGATCAACCAGATGACCATTTTAACATAATTTCAAGTGACATACAGAAATAAAAGGTTAGCAGCAGCTGGGTAATTGAGATGTAAAGAAATATAAAATTTTCGGAAGAAATTCAAGTTTGAATAATAAGTAGTTTAGCTCAGGTTACCCTGCGATTTAGCTGCATTATTGTGCAATGTCAAGTTCTGCAGTGCTGCAGTCATTAGATGTGAGTGAATTTGCATTATTAGACTGGGTGCAGTTACTCTTAAGTGTCACTGTCAGCACAGATATTTTATTGAATGCAAATATTTGCAAGCCTGACTAGCAGTGATCTTGATACTTTACTATTCTGTGCATCGTAGCCATGCACCTGTAAAGGAACACCTGTTTTTCATCAGGTCAGCGTGTTGCTGAATGGCATGCTGGACCACAGCTTTAGAGAGCGCTCTGTGAGGAAGACTCAGGGACAACAGCTGGTTGAAGAGGTGCTAGGAAGGTGGAATACTCTGCAGTCGTGGTGGGAAGGACACTCTGCAACTCCAGAGAGCAAAACTGCCACTGTTCTGCTGCTCTCCAAGCTCCTCCAGGTATTATGAAGCTGAAGTTAGTCCCGCATGTCCCCAAGCAAAACAAAGCAGTCATCTCATAAACTATGAACTGTGACTACCAGGTATGTGAATACATGAACACCCCTGAGCAATAACGATCATCACTTATGTGCCAGGGCCCGGAAGAAACAATGCAATGCAGTACAAGCTTACCCGTGATTTAAAACTTTCCTCTAATGTTAATTAAGTCATGGATACTCTTTCCCTCTCTCATCAGATTGACTCCTCTGTCTGCTCCAATATTAACCATGAAGCGTTCAGACCAGTGTTTTCCACTTTCACGATGCTGCTGGTTGACATGAATCTGCCTCTGAATCTCAAGGTAAAGGAGTGGGGGTGTATGTTTTGACACATTTAAGTACAGTGGATGACTTCAAACTGCTGTAAAATGTTTACCTTTTCTGTTTGAGTTACTTAATAAAGTGAATGAAGCTGAAGGTTATTTTCTTGACTCTTCAGAGTCAGGCCCTGTTGGTGTTGCCCTTCTTCACAACCCTCCCGGAGGAGCCACTGGCCGAGCTGCAGAAAGCCCTCGATGCCCTGGTGGCCTCCCACTTCCCCATGCAGTCAGATGAGTTTGCAAAGGGCTCGCTTCACCGCAACAACTACATGGACTGTATCCGAAAGGTAAAGTCAATGTTTCGAGATTGGGGAGGATAACGCAGAATAAGTAAAAAGTTAATCTGGTCTTTTTTTTCTTTTTTTTTTTTTTTAGAGCAAACAGACTCACCTGTCTCCAAAGACTTGTGGCTAGTGTATCTGGTCTGACCAAGTTTTATGTTCTCCCAACCCCACATTTCTGTCTTTTAGTTGCTGGATGCCCTTGAGCTTTCTCAGAGCCCACTCTTGCTCAAATTGATGGCAGGGATTCTATGTCGAGATAGAAAACACATCATGGAGGAGCACTTCCTAACATGTTTCCAAAGAATTGCTAAGCGGTTAGTAAAGCCTCCACAACCATTTTTCACTAAGGTTGCACATGAGGTTTCTTTCTTTCTTACTTACATTGAGGTGTAGCTGTTTTGAATGGGTAGGTTAAACATAACAAATGTTGTGATCAAGTCCAGTTATAGATGACCTTTTAATTTAGAATGTGAACAGAACACCTGAGTATCATGTTTTAGCTTTTCACAAACTGTTTCTGTTCAGTGTATCTGTCTGTGAAGGTTCTTCGTTATCCCGGTCATAGTTACCAAAGAAGGTTAAAGTCAGCTTTTACTTAATTTTACTCAAGAAAGATTTTATCATAATTGTTTTGAATGTTCTACCTCAGATTTGTGAAGTGATCCACTGTTTGGCATCAAGTATTGACCATAAAGATGATTTTAAACCACAATTAACCATCAGGTTTCTTCAGCTTTCCCTCAGTAGCAAAAATCATCCTTTAAACTCAAAAGAAATAAAGATTTGGTCCTTATCGTGATAATTATCGATATCGAAAGATATGAAACTTTTTATCGTGATAACATTTTTGGCCATATCGTCCAGCCCTGGTTGAAAGTACTAGAAAGTTCAGTATATTCTTACTAGAGATGACATATGAGATGCCATCATGACAGTGACTAAGAAGAGGTCTGTTAAGTTCCATTGCAGGGTCATTAGATAACGTTGCATTAGGTCATACAGGAGTTGCTTATTCTGTGTCCACTGTCCGTCTTTATCAATGTCTACCTAGGTCAAGCAGTGTAGTACAACTGCTGTGTACAGTATATGGGGTGATCCAGCAGGGTGATGTGCCGATGAGCTCCATGCTGCAGGCCATGATGGAAAGGGTTCTGCTGCCTCTTGCCTCCCACTGTAGCACCAAGGCCCTGAACGACTTCTATGTGGCAAATGTTTCGGACATCACTGCTTTGCTGCTCAGCCGCTTCACGAAGGTTTTCTTCTTAACATCGTTACATTCAGTGAAATATTTAAAGATATGCAGTAAAAGCTTTAATAGCTTTTTTTCTGGTTGTATTATAAACATTTATGATATGTATGTATTACGCATTGTGTTTGTTATTTAGCATTATACTACTACATCTGGCAGTTGCGTAAATGTTTTGTCCTCACAGTCCAGAGCTAGCAGTGTATCATTTAGACCGGAGGAGCACTTTGGAAATCGATTTAAGGCCAGTTTATTTATCAATTTCAGTCAAATGAAACAGATTTTGAGATCCAGTTGCTGAAGAAGAACGGCTGCTACAAGCTGATGGAGCTCCTGTATTCTCGGCTTCCCAAAGAAGAGGTTTACTCCAAGGAGTCCCGCATCAATCAAGCCTACTGTCGTTCAGACAAAGCAGAGGGGAATGAGTTGTCCAAGACCTTGATCAAGTAGGACACCCTGACACTTTAAAAATGCAACATGTAACATGGTAGTCATGTAAAATTTCCTTATTCTTCCATGATAGATTAGAATATTGATTTGATGATGATATTAATTGGTTTCAATCAGGTCATGTTTTGAAGCATTCACTGAGAACATGGCTGGTGAGACTCAGCTCCTTGAACTTAGGAGACACTATCACTGCGCTGCTTACAACTGTGCAATCGCCGTCATCAGCTGCAGCTTCAATGAGCCCAAATTCTACCATGGTTTCCTCTTCAGTGAGAAACCAGAGAAGGTAAGGGATGACTTCTATAATAAAATCCAGCTCACCTCAGCACGATGCACAACAATTAATTATGCAAATCTCGGTGGAATAATGGTGAGTGATCGGAGAACTCAAGAGGACTTCACTGACTGTTTTTCTTTCCTTTTCCAGAATCAGTTCATTCTGGAAAATATCATCGATATTAAAAGGACCTACAACTTTCCAATTGAAATTGAGGTATGTTTTTTTGACATATCTGTTTGTACAGTGTACTTTGAGTTGCAGTCATGGTGTATTCATTTATTTTTATCATCAATGTAGGTTCCACTTGAGAGAAAGAAGAAATATGTCATGATTCGAAAAGAAGTGAGCGAGGAGAATGGAGGTATTCATTTACTGTTCACAACAATGTTTTGAAACGTTTTGAATTTGGCCGTCATAGCAGCTGCTATTTACAATTAAAGGGGATGTGGTGGGTGTAATATAGGCAATGAGGTGGCCACAGAGGTCAGTGCATCTCCAGTAATTTACCCATAGTATTTTTAAATTGATGCTTTTTGTTCATGAGATTTATGGTGGGGTTTCCATAGAAGCACCGGTGTATCTGTCCTCCCAGTCGTACATGGCCGACAGCAGCCTGAGTGAGGAGATGAGTCAGTTTGATTTCTCCACCGGAGTCCAAAGCTTCTCCTTCAGCTCCCAAAACCCTGAAGGACACAGACGCACTGCTGCAAAAAGAGTTAGTCATGTGATTTCTTTTGTTTCCCTTACACAACTGCACTGAAGTTTGTCCACCCTGTCAAAGGGTTAAATCCTTGGTGGCAACTAACTGTATGTATGTTTAGCACTGTGACAGGTAATCTGCAGTTTAATGACAGATACATTATAATATTGTTTTGATGGTGATAAGGAAGATTGTTGGTATGTTTGTACATCTAGGAGACAGAGGAGACAAATCCCTCCCAGGATGCAATGGTGGATCTAGAAATGGATGAGCTAAATCAGCATGAATGCATGACAGCCATGACTGCTCTCATTGGACACATGCAAAGGAACAACATAACCCCTAAAATTGAACAGGTCAGTGGCACAGAAGAGTAAAGCTTGTTTTGACTTTTGATCTTTTTACAGAAAAGTCATTTCCGTAATACTTCATCTGGATAGGTGGAAAGCACACTGCAGACAGAAACACATGGCTTCACATCAATATAATAGAATGATCTACAAATATTATTTTGGAACTCATGTCATTCAGACTACTCTCTACTTTTGTTAATGAAACAGGGAAACCTGCCTGGTGAACTTCCTCCGTGGATGAAATTTCTACATGCAAAACTGTCAAATCCAGCAACACCTCTGAATATCAGGCTCTTCATCTCAAAGCTCATCATCAACACAGAGGAGGTAAATGGCCCTCGATACAAATGTATTTGATTACTGTCTTTGAATAAAATAAATCAAGGTTTAATCTTTGTTGTCAATCTTCCCAGGTTTTTCGACCATATGCCAAGCACTGGCTGGGGCCGCTCCTGCAGGTTGTGGTCTCTGGAAACAACGGAGGAGAGGGGATCCATTTTATGGTGGTGGATGTTGTGGTCACAGTGCTCTCTTGGACAAGCCTGGCCAGCCCCAAGGTTGCTAATACTTAAATTTTTAAGACAGCAAATATAAGTCATTAATATATTTTTGCTGCGGTCTGTACAAATATCAACATTTGTTTAAGTTTAATCTAAAGATTCCAACATATGGCTTTGAAATTTTGAGAGGGACTTTTGTTTTGACATTATGGGACTTTCTCCCGGGTGGTTTTTTTTTTCCTCACTTTTTTTTGCCATTTTATTATAATATAAAACTCCATATAACTACGGAGCACTAGTAGATTATCATTAGTAATAGATTTATTTTTGTCCCAGGGTAACCCCAGAGATGAAGTGCTCGCCAACCGGCTGTTAGAGTTCCTGATGAAACACAGTTTCCACTCCAAGAGGGCAGTATTCCGTCACAACCTGGAGATCATTCGCACTCTGGTAGAGTGCTGGAAAGACTGTCTGCATGTCCCTTACAGGTATTCCTTGCACATTCTCATTGAACAATTAATGTGCATTTGACACAATGGAATATAACTGGTCTTTTATCTCTTTTCCTGCCCTGCTAGTCTGATATACGAGCGGTTTTGTGGCACTGACCCAAATAGTAAGGACAACTCTGTTGGACTGCAGCTGCTGGGGATCATCCTGGCCAACAACCTTCCAGCTTATGATGCCTCATGTGGAATTGAATATGAGAGGTAAAATATACAGTGAAGCTAAAGTGCAACATACTGCACACTGTGTAACTTCACAGCTTCACTGTTTAGAACCATAATTTAATTTGCTAATTCAGATATTGTTTTTTTTTTTGTTGCAAGTTGAAGTGAAATTAAGCAACAGACAGCAAGATAAACAGAGAATGTGTGTTGTAGCTCTCATACTGCCATCTTGCAAAGCATCTTTAATCATTTCTGTGTGCTCTGTATTTTCAGGTACATCCAATCTCTCACCAACAACGTGTCATTTGTAAGGTATAAAGACGTCTACGCAGCTGCTGCTGAAATTATCGGCCTCATCCTGAAGAATATGACTGAAATGGACATTGTATGAGACTTTCCCTTCTTTGGTTGAATTCCAGTTATACTTCATATATGTTCAAGAAGCACAAATATTTATTTAGTTAATGCTTAGGTAAAGTCAGCAGATGTGTATCTCGATGATGGAACCCTATTCAAATGTTATGTGATCGGCAGTATTTTTATTTTTTCATTTTAAATTCAGTACATTCATTACGTGAATGTCAGATTTGTGTCATTTTTTTATTCTTGTCTCAGCATCATCAAGAACTTCTCGGTCATGCTGCAACTAAGATAACAAATCTGAAGAAAAAAGACATGGATGACAAGTTCATAATTTGCTTAAACAAAGTGTCAAAACACTTTCCCCCTTTTATGGATCGGTGAGTTTGTAGTTCTGCCTTATGTTTTATACTTTCCCCTTGTAATTCAAAAATAATTTAATAAATCAACATGGTGAATTTTACTGTCTGCACATTGCTTTTGATGCGACCCTAAGCATTAAAATCTAAAGTCTTATTGTTAACTGCGGCTTTACTTAAAACATTTTCAGGTTTGTCAACTACGTGTTCTTCCTCCTGCCAAAGTTGCACGGCATCTTAAAGACTCATTGTTTGGAGTGCGTGCTGAGCAGAGCGGATGTCATCCCAGACATCTTTCTGCAGCTGAAGACCACAGGCTTCATTCAGATGATGGGCCATAGGTAAGTCCTAATCACTGTCTTCACCGTGATCTGCATGTTTATTGTCTTTATGGATTGTCTTTGGTTCACTTCCGTTAGTAATCTCTGCAAACACATTAAGACATTAAATTATTGTACTGTAAGTACCCCAAACAAATGAAACCGTCACTGAAAAAAATTTATAAAACCCCTGCCAGCACATACACTGCATTGTGGTTTGTTGAACATAGATTTGGCAGGAAATCTCCTGCTATGCTTTCACACAAACTGTGCTGAAGTTTTGAGCTTGTCTGATATCTGTAAATGGCTTAAAGTGGTTGAAATTATATGTTTGAATTAACAATATGTCCAGGTCCTTTGCGATCATCAAATACAGGAAATCAAGAGATTTGACATCTTATAAGTGTAATGAATAACACATTTAAATATTCATTTGTGCTGCGACCTTGTTTCTGCACATTGCTCTTCTGTGCCCCCAGGGATGAAGCAAAGCAGAGAGTTTGTCTGGATATCATCCACAAGATTATTGCCCACCTGACTCCAGTTCAGCTTCAGGAGCTCCTAGGACCTGTGACAGCTTTTGTCTCCCATCATTCACCAGTGTGCAGAGAGAGGATGTATGACATCCTCATGTGGATCCAGGACAACTACAGGTACTGTGAGCCCTTTTGTCCTCTTGTTATCAAACAGATCATAATTTCCCACTTTGCTCTCTTGTTATTTACATTATTTATGCCATGATGTAGTTGTGTAAACTAGCTACAAAATAATATATATCATTCAGTAACATTTTCTGATTTAACCCAAGGGGGATAATGCATAATTTAAACAATTAACCGATGTGGGTTAAATACTATATTCCATATAGCAAGACTACCAAATGGTGCAAATTGTACAGCAAAATTGATTTACAATTACTCATTTTATTATGTTGGATTAATATAGTCACAGGTTGTTACTTCTTTGACGTGAACTTTAGTGATATTCTGTTTTTTATGATTCTTCTAGTGATGCAGAGAGCATGGAAGACAGCACCTCAGTAGAGGTTTTGAATGCAGCTAAAGAAACACTACTTCAGGGACTCTCTGAAGAAAACCAAGGCCTTCAGTAAGTACCCACTATTTCTCTCTTACCTTTATTTTATGTTATCCATTCTTATATTGTGCAGGTAAGTTTAATTGCTACAATTCACAATACAATAATCAGCATTTTAACCAAAAAACCTCCATCTCTGTCCATTATGTTTTCAGGCTTTATGTTCGTAACTTCTGGAGTCAGGAGAAGCGCCTCCCCACTGCGACCCTAGAGAGAATGTTGACGGTGCTTGGATCTCTGTACTCCTGTCACATAGAAAGGTGTTTCTTAAGCTTAGCTACCAATCTGCTACTGGAAATGACCAGCCAGAGTCCTGACTTCAAACGAAACATGTTTGAGTATCCACTGTCAGAGTGTACCTTTCAGGTCCGTTACGCTAACAAGATAGTTAGATATTTTTATTAGTATGCTAGTGATGACGCTGATGTATTAATGACATTTTTCCACTCTCTAGGACTATGTGATTGATTCCAACTGGCGCTTCAGGAGTACAGTGATGACTCCCATGTTTGTTGAAACTCAAAGCTCTCAGGGCCCAGAAAGTTTGGCAGCGTCCCAGTCTGGAAGCATGAAGGGGAAGCTGCGAGCCACTCAGACTTCATTAGAGTTCTCCCAAACCCAAACAGCAGGTACTAATCTAATTCAGTGTACTGGTATTATTATACCAGTACTAAGGACAGAAGCACGTGCTGTACCTTTTGCAGCTTAACATATTTTTCTTTACCTATTTTTTCCCCACTAGGTCGACGTACAGCATATAACTGGCTGACGGGCAGCAGTGTGGATACACTAGCAGAGTACACACTTGGCTCTGAGTCCTCACTGTTGGTGTTTGATAAGAAATCAGAAAGGCAAGGTACAGCAAGGAGACCAGTAGGAGAAGGCTTTGGCCTAAAACGCCTTACTGCATCAACCGATGAGGTGGACAGTCGCACTAAAGGTTAGTCTCTGAGAGGAATTGCCCACCTGTTAAAATTTTGCACTGCCCATTGTTCCTTAATTTTTTATGACTGTTAAGTATGTTCCAGTGAGATGATGTGCAGACCGCTTTGTCCGTGTTGGCTGGCCCACCTTTATCATCTGGGCTGAACCCAAAATACTCCCAAACAGAAGCAGAGGCATTATACTTTATTACTAGTCCTTACCACTCGCAGTTGCTGCTTTTAGTGTACGGACTGAATATGTTGTTGAGAGAATGAACACAGCAAAGCAGAGGAAAAGGTGAGCTGTGAAATGTAGCAGTAAATGTTGAGTGTAGGTTTCAGTTTATCAGCAAATAAAGTAACAGCTAAAGCTCGTGTGTGTGTGTGTGTGTGTGTGTGTGTGTGTGTGTGTGTGTGTGTGTGTGTGTGTGTGTGGTGTGTGTGTGTGTGTGTGTGTGTGTGTGTGTGTGTGTGTGTGTGTGTGTGTGTGTGTGTGTTTACCAACTTCCGGTAGAAGTGAAGGGGTTTATCGCATTGAAGATGTCAGGCAGTTTTATGCAGTGTCGCCCACCCACGTTGAGGGCGTACACTACAATACATCAGCTCAATACAGCATCTCCATTTCAATTTTATAGAAAGAGGAGCATCTGTATTTTGGACAGTATTGGAAGTCATAGCATCGGCATTTCTAAATACCCTGGTACACCATAATACCTTGATACCGGCTAAACCTATTATAAGAGGTTACTTCCAGCACCGGTGGTGCTGTAAAGTTTCATTAGGGCTCTATGAAATCTGTTTAAAATATGTTAAAAAAAAAATTAAATTTATGTTATTTTAATTTTTTTGAAGTTTTTTATTTTTTTGGAATTTTGTGTGGTGGATGAATAAAGTTTCTAAATTTCAATAAGAAATAAATAAGTGAATAATCAATTAATTTTATGTATCATGCAAATATTTATATAGAAATATTCAAATGTATGTGCAACAAGTCACAATACATGTATTGTCAAATGTCCCCTATTAAATAGGTTTTCACTTAACTACTGACAATTTCTTCCCTCGGGTCTTCTGCAGGACAGCATCCATATGCTGCTCAAACACAGAGGTCTGACGGAGGCTACTTTCACACGGGCAACGTTCCTTCTTGTTTACAAAGCTTGACCGGACATGGCTTATAATGCTGGGGAAATCACAGATTGAGAAATTGCTTCCACATTTTGGCAGATTCTACGATATTCTGCATTTCAAAGTTGATTCCATTTGTATGATCATATATATAATATAATCATATTCTGTGATTGGATCAGTGTTTACCGCATCACACAAATCATGGGACCCTACTTCATATCAGCTTTGATCCACTGGTATATTGTATTCAAATACTGAACAGGGTTAATGTTTCAAAACTGATGAAGCTGACCTGTTATGTGTCCTGGTTAACTGTAAAAGGGTAACTCAAGTTATTTGAGCTGGGAAACTGAATTGCAAAACATGGTGGGCCACAGCCCCATGTTTAAATGTTCTTGCAGTAATGATTTGACTAAATTATGTGATGAAGACTTCATGTGCAGGATGATTATTTGCTTCAGAACTTTGTTCTGTCGATCGTAACGGTTGGATGTTCTGTTAACTATCACAGCAATCATGTTTTGTTTTTTGAGGTTAGACATTAATGTAAATATATATTTTATGTCTGTATGTCAACAGCGGAAAACGAGCAACGTACTAACATCCTAAGATTGAGACGCAGATTTCTCAAGGATCAGGAGAAAGTCAGCTTGACATATGCACAAAGAGAGATTCAACAGCAAAAACAGAAAAAGGTATCAAACTAATATGCCTAATATGTTCATCCTTAATGCAAATTATTTTTGAAATGCTCTACAGCAGCCCATACGCACTTAAAGATTAATTACTTTATAGTTTGTTCCTTATTGTGTCACTAACTTTTCCAAACTGCCACTGTCTCTAACCATCACTGGTTTTGTTGGGTGACCCACAGGAAGACAAAGCTGATCAAAGGCTGAGAAAAGAGGCTCAGGTGACTCTCTATCGTAACTACAGAGTGGGAGACTTTCCAGACATCCAGATCTCATACAGTAGCCTCATCACCCCCCTTCAGGCACTAGCACAGGTAAGTACAAAGTAGTTAGGCTGGAAAGATGCTAAACATAAATGAACAAAAACAATACATACACACATACAGTACAATACATCCAAAAAACAAATAGACAGATAATGTTTTTTTTTTTCCATGCATATTCCTTCAGAGAGATCCAATTTTAGCCAAACAGCTGTTCAGCTCTCTGTTTGCTGGTATCCTCCAAGAAATGGAAACACACAAATCAAGAGGGGAGAGCGGGAGGATTAAAGAGGAGCTGCGATGCAACATGAATACATTCCTGAGCAAGAGTACCCTCTGCTTCCCTCCATTTATAGCATGTGTGCAGGTAATGGCCTTCAGAAACTATTTTAAAATTTTGTCTCAGTCCTGGATATGTAAAATTACAGAGTGCATCCACAATAACACTGTATCTGTGTCCAGTAAGAAAAGTGAAGTATTACTATATTTAAATAGGTTTTATCATCTTTACATTAATATTCTAATTTCCTCCAGAGCGTAGTCTTTTTTATGGGTGACGGCGCTTTCTCCATTTATTTTCTTTCATGTTGGCCATTATTAGTAATATTTATTTTTGCATTTTTAGAAACACAAATTGTCACAAGTCTCACAACACTTGTAAGACATAATGGAAGTTTTTAGTTTAACTGTAGTGAAATCCGGCTGTTACCCAACAGCTAACAGAGTGGCAACAAATAAAATGTGTCATGCAGGTGCTCCAATATGCTGTCGGTGCTTTGTTATTGAATAGCTTGATTATTAAAGTGAAACTTCTCTAAACTGTAAGGCTGAAAACCAACGAGTCTGGTTGTGTTGTTAGGACATGTGCTACCAGAATAAGGAGCTGCAGCATCTCAATCCAGCAGCCATCAGCTCCACTTGCCTGGTGAGTCTCCAGCAGCCGTCCGGCATCCTGCTGCTGGAAGATGGCTTGTTACATGCTGGTGGCCAGGAGGAGCCTCCTACCAAACGGTCACGAGGGCGCAAAGAAATCCCCCCAGACACCAATAAATGGATCCACCTTGCAAGGTATTACAATGTTGTTTACCTTGATACTGGTTCTGTCAGTGATGGTGTATAGCTTAATTTTAGGAGCTGAATAACATGCCACAGCTTTAAAGTGCATTTGTGCATACCGTACTGTTGTCTTCTCCTTAGATAGCTCATAGCTGGGTTTAAGATACTGTACAGTATGTAGCTGATTAGAAACATCATTAACTTAATGATGAAGTGGTGACTTCATTTCTTTTTTAATGCCAGTTCATCTTTTCTATTCCTTTTTTCCAATGGAAACAGATTCATGTACCTTACCTCTGTCCCTACATGTTTTGTCAGATTGTAACTGCCAGGAGCTACATTACAGCGCCACTCAATCACCTTTGGATGAGTGTAGTTGGTTTTGTTAATTGTAGAACTTAGCGTGCTCTTTGTTTCCCCTGTTCATCCAGGCTTTACAGATCTTTGGAGGATTATGATGTTATGCGTGGCATCTTTGGTGGTAAAGTTGGGACCAAGTCGATCACCTGTGCTGCGCTTCAAGCTGAAGCCAACAGTGATTTTGCAGAAGCTGTGAAGCTTTACAATCAGGTACAGTTTTTCCCAATGCAACAAGGCTAGCATAGTTGTTAGGTAGCGTTTCAATACACTGGACTGCTGTAGTTTTACCAGATTGCTAGTTGTGTACATAGCACTGTAGTAGTGTTAATTTTCATAAAAATTTAGTCTTAGTCCTGTTTCAAATGTCCTTGTTAGTGTTTTGTCATATATTAGTTGACCAAGTCTGGGTATTTTAGTCTGATTTTAGTCAAAAGAAAATCAAAAGTATTTTAGTCTATTTTTAGTCATTAACCATCATTTTAGTCTTAAAATATCACAAATCATGCTTTTAGGGGAGCTGATGGCTTAATAAGACATAAAATACAGCTGAATGAACACTGTTCAACTGAAAATTTAGAGGGAGTAATATTTTGTCTCCTCATTATAATGTCAAAAAAGAGAGATTTTATTAATGTTTTTATTTTATGAATTACATTTTAGTCTCGTAATTTTTCGTCAACAATATTGCATGTTAATATAGTGTCAGCGTCTAAGGAGATTGTCGCCGTCGTTTTAGTCAGGGGGAAAAAAGTCGGTGACAAATATATTTCATTTAGTTTCATCTGACAAAAGTAACACTACACTGTAGTGTAAAAGTGTTTACTCTCTCCCATACTGGCAGGCGCTGAACACTGAGGATTGGAGTGATGGCGAGCCCACTGACTCTGAGAAGGACTTCTGGGAAATAGCTGCCATGGAGGCCTACAACCATCTGACTGAGTGGAAGTCTCTTCAGTACTGCTCCACTGTAAACATAGATGAAAACTCGCCACCCAACCTCGAGCTGATGTGGTCGGAGCCTCTCTACCAGGTAACAGATCGGACCATCCAACACCCTGCAGGTTTACTTCCAACCAAAAAGCATTTTCCTCTATTGTTGATCGTGAAGCGATGGCTTCAAATGAAAACTTTGCAAAAATTGCATCAGCCCTCCATGTCATACAAATGCCCTTGTTTTTGCATTTGTGACAGGAAATGTACCTGCGGCACATGATTCGCAGCATGTTGAAGCAGCTGCAGCTGGGTGAGACGGAACAAACTCTTCTCAGCTTCATCGACAAAGCCATGAGGGTAGAGGAACGCAAAAAGCTGCTGGAAAGTCATTACAGCCAAGAGCTCAGCTTGCTCTACATCCTGCAGGAGGACTATGACCGTGCAAAATACTACACCAACTACGCCATGCAACTCTTTATGGAGGTCTGCTGTCACACATCCTTTCTGCCTATCACCTAAGAGTTTTACAATGGCAGAGTTAATTATTAATTAATTAATATTAATTACTTAATGTATAGTATGTTGTATATATTGAATATGTAGATTTAATACATGCTCTAAATCTCTCTAAAAATACTCAAAGAATCAGTGAAAGAATATGCACAAATGCGTTTGGATCTGAAACTCTACGCTCACCCACAGTGTGCACTCAATCTCTGCCTCCTATAGAATTACTCTAGTGTGGATACGCTGTTGACTCAAAGTCGGCTCACCACCCTGCAGTCAGTGCAGGCCTTGACTGAAATCCAGGACTTCCTGCTGTTCATTAAAGGAGAGGGTGAGCAGAGATATTGTCTTTTAAAACTCATACTGTTAATATCCAAATAACCAGTTAAAGGTAGTAATTTACGCTCTTCCTTAAATGCAGCATAATTTCCCTGAAACTCTTTGTTTAATGCTTTGAATAAAACAATATTTTTGTTCCACTCTCAAAATGTAGTATAATTCATTGTATTGTATTCATTAGTGTCTGTGAGCTCCCTCAAGCGGCTCATCAGGCTGTGGACCGAGCGATATCCTGATGCTAAAGTGGATCCGGTGAACTTATGGGATGATATCATTACATCTCGGTAAGAAAAAAATATTTTTAATATTTCCCTCACACGTCTTTTAAATGATCAGATAACAAATTGTGACAGAAATTTGATCTCTACGTTTCAGATGTTTCTTCTTAGACAAGATCAGGGAAAAGCTGAGAGGCCACGCTCCCAGTGACAGCATGGAGGTGGACGGTTCAGATGACCCAGCAGGTGACATTGACACCTTAGTAAATGACTGCAAGTTCAACATGAAGCTACAAATGGCTGATAGCGCATGGAAGCAGGTGAAGAAACAACTGTGGATGTAACTTTTTGTTTGCGCTGTTACATTTTTACCACAAACTCATCATGGAACACAAACGTTGTTTTCAGAAAAACTTTCCTGTGGCCACCAAGCTGCTGAAGGACCTTCACAAAGAAGCCAAAACAAACAGAGGCTGGTTGCGGCAGTGGGTCCACAGTTTTAGCCGCTACAACCATAAACGCAGCCATTCCCAGGGTCCTGTGGATCAAATCAGTACCATGTTGAAGACTATCCCACTCCTGGGTAAGCAGGGAAAGGACTTCTGTACATTACACAACTGAGAATGAAAGGCTGCCTTAACATGATTACTGCATTTGTCTCTGTCAGGATGCAATTTTACATTTGACTCGCCAGATTTTGTAATAATGTGTACTTAAAGGTGCCATGTTTAGTTCATTTCCTTCCTCCTAAAACATTTGCAAAGCGCATTTTCTAAATGTTTTAAACCCTGCATTGTTTACATTCATGTTTGCTTAGCAATCTTCTTTCTCTTCACTCCCATTATTGGTGCATTACTCACACCAAGTGTCAATCAGCAGAATAGCGAGTGCCAGAATCTGAAAAAATTCAATTTTGGCACTTTGTTCAAGAGTTTAGAACATCAGTGAATCAATAGATGATATGTATCAGTATGTATCTAATATCAAAGTTTGAAAGGACGGAGGATTTATGATATTAGGCAACTCAACAACAAGATATCTTTTGTTAACATTTCACAAGCTTGTATTAAAGGTAGCCAGAAATGGGTTAGGTAAGGTTTGTTGGTTATAGTTACATTTATTTTAACTTTTTTGATAAAAATAGAAGATAATCAGCATGAACATGATTACAATGATGAACATGATTAGAAATGATGCAGTCCCATTAATAACTGACTCACTGTTATGAGTCTGTGACCAATCTGTGTCATTTTAAAATGACATCAGTGAGATATTTCATGTCAGCTCTTTTCTCTCTGCAGAGGATCTTCAGACTGACTGTCAAAGTGCCACAGCTAAAGTATTCAGATACCAAAAGATACTCCAGGGTACATCTTTCCACATCCTGGCCACAGCTGTAAGCAAAAGCCCCTCAGTCCTGGGAACTGTTGACGCTGAGAAAGCAGAGAGAGTTGCAAAGCTTTCTGGAGCTGCTTGGCCGAATGAAAATCCAAAGGTACTCTACTTGCAGTGTATTTTTTAATATTATCCACAAACTTGTATAACATATAATTATATAACTTATAAAACATATAAGTGTGAAGTCTGACTAAAGCAGGTGGTTTTGTTGCCTTCTTTGAATTGCTTATGGGCTATGCAAATAATAAAATGAGGGTGATGTGTAATGTGTTAAACTGTAAAATTCATGTACCTGAATGAGAAAAATGCTATACTTCATTGATCACAGCTGGTTAAGTCCTAATAATCCTGCTTTGAATTATAAAACGGAACCCTAAACATGTACAAATAGGCTATGTAAATGAGAGAGTGTAAGGCATTTATTCACTAAAAACTGTTCATTCTGCAGGAAGTGGAAGTGGGGCTGCAGTTACAAGCATTAAAGTTGCTGTGTGATGCTACCCGAAAGGCTGATGAAGAGCTTCAGTCTTATACACAGGACTGTGTGGAAAGCAGCGGCATAATTGAGACGTACATGGCTTTGGCCAACTTCTGTGACAAACGACTGCGGGAGGAGGAACAGAGTGAAACGGGTGAGTACTACTAACTAACTGTGAGCCTTTTGTTGATTTACCAATTATGATGGATTTATAATAATCTAACCGACCGCTGTTACAGATCTAAAACATACACCTCTCACATGAAGTAATGGTAAACTAACTGTAGAGGACACCCAGACTCCTTAACTGGTGCACTGTTAAAGTATTTTCATGCCACTTGATGTCTTCATGGCTCATGTCTGGCTGTCACATTTAATTCCTCTCCCTCACTTTTCCCAATGCTATGTTCTACCACTTATTAAATGAAGGCAAAGATACATGGAAACAATCTCTTTATGAGGGGAGCAACATGGTTAAAATCTTTTATCGTGGCATGTTTAAGGTAAAGTTGCGATACACGTATATCGTGATCTAGCATCTTTTTGTGTTTATAGATAAAATAATATGGGGTGTCTGATTTTGGATGAATTAAATACTGGACAAAGTGTTCTTGTGTTTGAGACGGTCAATAACTATGTTTTTTGTTTGTTTGTTTTTTTACAGAAAGCAAGTATCCAGACCTGTTGGCACTGCCTGTTCATGTAGTGGAGAGCATGTTGAAAGCTCTGAAGATGAACTCAGAGGAAGCTCGTCTCAAGTTTCCACGTCTGCTGCAGATCATTGAGTCATACCCCTCTGAGACACTGGACCTCATGACAAAAGAGGTAGTGTGTTAAGGCCAGTGATGTAGTGATGGGTAAACCCACAAATTTAGTTTATCCCACTTAGCATTTGCAAAATATTTTTACCTTCTTCTTGGGCAGATGTAAATGATTGTAGTAATGATGCTATATCAAGATTTGTATATATAAAGATTTTTATACCACAGTTTGATTTAAAATATAATTGCCTTTTAATTTAATTTTGGCAGGTCTTAGTTTTGCGATGGACTATTTGCAGGAAATTTACATTTGTAAATTACATTACAGCCAACATGAATTTGTTTTTCTAGAAATAACTGAGCCACATTAGCTGTTTTCCTGTTTCCAGTCTTGGTGCTAAACTAAGCTGCTGGCTGTATCTTCATATTTCAGGAGCATTTGTTGTTGTTATATTTATTGTTATTCTCTTTACATCCCAACAGCAATGTTTTGCTGTTCATGTAGCAATATAGAATGATGAACACACAAGATTTTTTACCTTAAAAGTAAAACTACATCAGCGCTGTAGTGAGGAGCCTGCATTTCAACTTGGTGTCCTATCCTATAATGTACATGCTCTTTAGTTGTACAGTGACAGTACCAACTTTCCGTGTGTAGATGATGTCAGTTCCCTGTTGGATGCTGATTGGCTGGATCAGTCAAATGGTTGCCCTTTTGGACAAGCCAGAAGCTGTAGCAGTGCAGCACTGCATTGGGCAGATAGCAGAGTGCTACCCTCAAGCACTGGTTTACACTCTAATGATCAGCAGTGAGAGTTACAAGTTTGAGGACTCCGCTACAGGACACCAGCAGCAGGAATTTGTCAACAGGTAACCTGCCTTATGTTTTGTCCATTTGCAGGTGGATTCCCATTGTTTTTCTGGGTTTGATATTATTAGTGCATTTTGTAAATGTCTGCTTATTTATAGTGTGTGTGTGTGTGTGTGTCTCAACAGGCTCAGAAGTATGCTGGATAAGGGAGGAGCTGTGAAGAACTTTGTGGATGCACTGCAGCAGCTTACAAACCCTGAGATGATTTTTAGGGTGATAAGCAAGTTCAATCATGAATTAAATTAGCTGCTACTGGTTTTTGCCTGTCATTGATCTTTGTCTTTTTGTTCCACACAGGATTGGTGGGATAGTCTGAAAAATGAAATGGAAAAACCAAGCTTTGACAAGAAGCAGATGGGCATCATATATGACGAGATGCGTGCTTCACTTGGGGATCGTAACACAGCCAGTCATGGAATGTTTCGCAAGAAATTTATCCAAGTTTGTAGTTTGCTTCGATGTTTCATCTTTTCTTCTTTAGCTATATTGTAAGAGTAAAGAGTAACAATTTATACGACAACATACACAGCTACAAAAATGCACTTTCTTTCTTTTACTAAACTCCAGATGATAAATCATTTTGTTTTTTTTATTGAAGCTTGAGTTTCTGTATGCATACACCTTTTCTTTTGTCTTTTCAGCTGTTGTTATGCCAAATACACATTTTATTCCAAACTTAAAATACATCACTCACATGCCCCAGAATTCTTTGTATAAATGACCCATCTGAGTATGGAGGTGGGAAACTCTCAAAATGTAGTAAAAAGTTATCAGACAGGTCATAAATCACTGGATACATTAGCTTGCTTGCTAAAATGCTTTAGCAACTGTGTTTATGCAGCGATGCTGCAGCAGTATGCAGTACAGTGTAGGCATAACATTATGTGCACTGGCTGGTCTAATTTTATGATGTAAGTAGGGTTCCAACGGTACGATATATCAGAACATATCACTGTTTTACGGTATCACACAATTATCAGTTACAATGTTTTGTTTTTTTGTTGTTGAACAAACACTTTTTTATAATTTCAATAAATATTATTGATATTATATTATTATAATGCAGTAAAATTCAATACCATAGATGCGATTGTAAAAGGTATACCTGTCCATTTTCATACCACATATACTGCTGCAACCCTAGATGTAAGTTAGCTTCAGCTAGGTAGCTAGCTGAAAAAGCTGATTCTTACTGTGTTTAGCACCCAACCTAGCTAGCTACACAGGCATCTTATTATTTATTTATGCATATGGGAAAATTATGAGCAAAGGCAAGATTTCCTGTGTTGCGTAAGGGGAAATTGATATAAAAGATTAAGTGTGTGCCAAGACCAAAATATAGAAAAATTAAGGGGCTAGAGAAAGATTTTTTACTAATTCTTTTACACTCCATCTTAATTGTTTAATAAACCCTATTATTTATCTATGTATTCAGTTATATTTTTGACTTGTCTGAAAACCATTTACTACATTTTGGGGTTCTGTACCAGATACCAGATGTACAGCAGTAATTGAAGCTTTAGTAGTAGTTGAAAAAAAATATTAAACTGTAATGGTATTTATTGCAGAAATTTGCTAAAGATGTGGAGAAACTGCTGGGACCTAAAGGTAGCAAGCTGTTTGAGAACAGAAAAGATAAAAGCTTTTTGCGGCGGGTGGACGATCTGGCATCATCCATGCGTGAATTTCAGAAAGAACCAGGGAACTTGAAGGAATACTCTCCCTGGTTGAGTGGATTTAAAGCAGACACATTCAGCAATGAGCTGGAGATCCCAGGTCAGTAAATACAAAAATTAATTCTATTGAAATTGGGGTAATCTCATCTCTGGAAATATTGTAGATTGTTGGTATTGACATATCTTGTTTATGACATTTTTCTAATCTGGTTATTTGTTATTTCTGGTCATTACCATGTATTTAATGGTCTGTAATTGAGGGGACATACATTTTCCGAAAATAAAACACTATTCTGTTGAACTAACTTTTTTCTCTTTTTGTAGGGCAATATGATGGCAGATCTAAACCTTTGCCAGAGTATCATGCAAAAATAACAGGCTTTGATGAAAGGGTATGTTTTTACTGTTCACTGTAAAATAGGACAATTTGGATGTTCTAATAGCATCCAGTGTGCACGTTTGTGGGCTGGTCACTGTATTAGTGTGAATTTATACCGTGCAGGTAAAAGTGATGTCTTCCATTCGCCGCCCGAAACGTCTGATCATTCGTGGTGATGATGAGCGGGACCACCCCTTTCTGGTGAAGGGTGGGGAGGACCTCCGCCAGGACCAACGCATTGAGCAGCTCTTTGCTGTCATGAACATTTTGCTGAGTCATGATGCCGCTTGCACACACAGGGGCTTGCAGCTCCGTACCTATCAAGTCATTCCCATAACTACAAGGTACTGAGCTTGTCTGTCCATCCGTCTGTCTGTCCTTCCAGGAAAAACCAACAAGGTTTCCTGATGTACCAAAAGTTTTTTATGTTATTAGTTTATCATGTTTCATATTTCATTTGGAATTGGGGCCCATCCAGACATATTGTGATGACTGGTAGGCGTACCATGGACGGACTGGGAGTAAAAAATGGCCCTGGACTTTGATCTAGACCAATTTTGAGACAGATCTTTATTTGTAGAGCACTTTTCAAAAACAAGTGCTTTAACAAGTGTAAAGACAATAATACCCAAGAGACAATAATACAAAAACAATACAAGATAAAAGCATGACCAAACACTATTTGTTTTTGAGGGGTTTGGGGGTCCTCCCCGAAAAGATTTTAAGCGTTAAACTCTTAATTTCCTGCATTCTAGAGACATTTTCTGCACCAGTTTATGGTGGAAATGTCTTTTATTTATATGAAGGGAAACAAAATGCATGTGGCCGGTGACAAATCAGAATATAAAAATATTATTGAATATAATGCAGTAATCAGTTGCTTGTTTTTAGCCTAAGTTACCTTTGTTGGACAAGGCAGATCTGTTTCTTTTATATTTACATTGCATTTCATGCTTTTCTATTGTGCAAGTAGTTCTCATAGAATTTGTATTAGGTATTTAGCCTAACACTTCTTGCTGCAAGCTAATTTTCAGAAAACTTTTAGTAAATGCTTTCAAAAAGTGATGGGGACATGTCCCCAGTGTAAATGACACCTATGTGATTACACCATCGCAACCCTCTTTTCAAGTTGAAAAAGTGTTTTCCCCATCGATGGCCAGTGTCCAGACCTGGGGAAACACATGAAGCACATGACAACATTGTGTGCGCATTAACTGAGAGCACCGCTGTTTGCAGGCAGAGTTTTGGGCGATAACTACGTTTAGCGAATTTCAGGATGGGTGAAATAGGGTAAAGCGTCTCCCTGTGAAGAGAGACGCTGTGCACATTTACGCATGAGGCACAGTAGCATAACTTCATATTTAAATCTCCCAACAAGCCGACAGGATCATCAGGATCTAATGTTATATAATATGCTGTGTTCTTCTCCACATCCAAACGGTCTCACACAGTCCAGGTTCATACAGAGACACTGTTTGGAGTAAAGCAGCCGTCATCCTGATCAGTTCTGAGCTCCATCAGAGCGTCTAAACATTTCAGATGCTAAAAGTTGAATTTTGTTTCCTCTGTCTGACCTGTCAAGTTTTTAACTATTTTTTGTTTTGTTGTGCTGCATACATGTCCCACAATATTAACTGTGACATTACTGCGTGCATGGAAACGTCCGTCGCTTTGTGTTGAGAAGTGGTGGGTCTCCAACGTTGACAGCGTTGTAAGGTGCTGTGCGAATATATGCGCTGCACGCAGCTCTGCAGAGGTTTTTAATAGGCCTAGTAAAACAAATCGAAAATCAATAAGTGGCGGTCAGCGTTCATATTGATGTGGGCCGCCACAAATAAATCAATGTATGGGAATACTGTAATGTTCAGCTGCACTGTCTGTGGCTTTGCTGTCCTCTCTGTTTAATCTTTCACCAGTGAACCGGGCTGTGGCATCTTCCTCTTCCCGGTCTAGCATCTGTGGCCCTGGTACTAGTACTACTACAAAACGAGTCGGTTACTTTTTTACATTTCAGTTAAACTCTGCTTTTCCGTTTACTGTTATAGCTCGTTTTCCAGCGGTCAGTGTCACTGCGGTGTGTGAGTGAGATGGAGGGGGTGGGGCTAAGGGCCGCGTAGACGTTTATATGGAATATACCAACAAGTCTGGGGAGAAGTAATTGTAACAGTAATTGTGCAAAATACAAAAAAACCCATCTCATTAATATAATCGCATCTCACTGTCTTTTCAGAATTGGTCTGATTGAATGGATGGAGAACACCTGTACTCTGAAAGACTTCCTGAATGGCACAATGACTGATGAGGAGAAGAAAAGGGCAGGGAGGTACAGTATATCCACGGAATTCCACCTTAATAACTTGGATGTCAGCTTACTGCTCAGAGATGAAGTTGTCATGCAATCCCCAGTGTGACAAAAAATGTTTTACACCCCACAGCTGTTGAAAAGTTTGGGGTCCTTTTTGAAAATTTCTTGTTTTTGAAAGAAATGCAAAAATTGTGTCTATTAAAATAACATCAAAATCATCCGAAATACAGTGTAGACATTGCTAATGTTATAAATGACTATTGTTGCTGCAAACGGCTGATTTGTAATAGAATACCTACAGAGGTGTAAAGAGGCCCATCATCAGCAACCATCAGCCCTGTGTACCATTGGCACATTATGTTTGCTAATCAAAGTTTAAAATTTCAAAAGGCCAATTAATCATTAGAAAACCCTTTTGTAATCATGGTATGTGCGGAGAAACTTCTATATCTCTTCCCAGAAGGCAGCAGGGTGAACAGGCTGTGGCTGGGTGGGTACTGTCCTTTAGTATCCTTTGGGATCTGCGTAGGCGCCTCACCTCACCGATATCACTGATACTCGGGAGATTGGTACCAATGATCTTTTGAGCAGTTTTAGTTTTGTGCTGATTAAAGAAGCAATAAAACTGTTCTTCTTTAGACTAGTTGAGTATCTGGAGCATCATCAGCAATTGTGGGTTCCATTACAAGCTCAAATTGGTGAGAAACAAAGAACTTTATTCTGAAACTCATATAATTATTATAGAAAGTAGTGTCAACATACACAAACTTAAAAACATTTTAAAGTACTTTAATTCAGAAACATAAGAATATATATATATATATTATATATTATATTTTTTTATGTTTTATTATTTTTTTCTCTATTGAAGTACTTTGTGTAGTTGCACATCTCAGTGGAGTTTTGTTTTTTAAATATAAACTCTTTTTCTTCAAGGTCCGTTGAAGACTACAATAAATGGCTCTTATCCATTGATCCAAGTTCAAAAGTGAAAGGTATAGCACTATATGGTGTGGCTTACAAGTAAGTTTCCTGAATTTTTGTACATAAAATTCTGATTACATTACATCTAGTAACTAGAACCGATTAGGATATGTTTTGTTGATTGTCACTTTTTGATCACAAATGAAATCTCAGACAGCCATGAGCTACAGCATGTTTATTCTTTGCCAGGAAGGCGAAACGTGCTGAGACTGTCAGCAACTTTTTGAAAGTGTTGCAGCATGTGCCCAGTGATCTCCTGAAGTAAGTAAATAAGCTCTTAAAACAAAACTGCTCATGAATGTAAACACTTGCATTAAACACTTTTTTCTCTTTTCCAATTATCAGGAGAGCTTTTCTGAAGATGTGCAACAGTCCTGAGGCCTTTCTGTCCTTGCGCTCCCACTTCATCAACTCTCATGCCTTACTGTGTGTTAGCCACTGGATTCTAGGTATTGGAGACCGCCATCTCTCCAACTTCATGATCAACATGGAAACTGGAGGCATGATTGGCATCGACTTTGGTCATGCGTTCGGTTCAGCCACACAGGTTAATGATAAGTCTTTTAATTGAAGGCAGGAAACATTGTGTTTTAACTAAATGTCGGGATATTACAGAAGGGACTAAAAGTAGTGGTCGGACCGAATGATAGACCAACATTGCCATCCATAGACATACTGCTAGCATGGCTAAAAATCTAACAAACAGGTGTGAATGAGTGAGCTGTATAAATGTGAACAGCACCTTGTTGAAAAAGACACAACCATCTCTCATATAAATAATTCCTTCTACGTGCAATCTTATATTTTCTCATAGTTCCTCCCTGTGCCTGAGCTCATGCCTTTCCGGCTGACCCGACAGTTTGTGAATCTGATGCAGCCCTTGAAGGAGTCGGGGTTAATCCAGAGTGTCATGGTCCACTCCCTCCGTGCTTACAGTGCTGAGCCAGACCTTTTGCTAAACACCATGGACGTGTTTGTGAAGGAGCCCTCACTGGACTGGAAGGTAACTAACAGTTCAGAAAGTCCATGTTTAATGGGATCTTTCTAGCAGGAGTATCAGTGTTTGACAGGTGAACTGCAGCTAAAGAAGGCTAGGGTATTTGATAAAAGATCTGGGGATGTGAGTAGAAATGAGAATTTTTAATGTGTTATTGACTTACTGTGTGGTGTGAATCTGATGTGACAGCAGCTTTAAGTTGCAACATATGGCTTTAAAAATAAGTAAATAAATTGTAGTATGAATAACATGTCCCATTGCTTTTACACAGAACTTTGAGCTGAAACAACTGAAGAAAGGAGGCACATGGACGGAGAACGTAAACATCAAAGAAATCAACTGGTATCCTTTACAGAAGGTGAACTTTGCCAGAAGAAAACTAGAAGGAGCAAATCCAGCTGCTATGACCAGGTATGATGATGATGATAGACCGTATAAGCTTGCATTGTTTTTATCCATTATGGTGTAAATGTGGTGGTTATTAGGGGTCCAAGCCCGAGTGGGGCTGGGAACCTGCGAATGCAAGGTCAAATAACACTCCCAAAGACATACATTCATTTTATATCTCCTTAACCGGAAGTCCCTTTAATTTCAAACTCTGGTCATTTATTTGCCGCGGGCCCCTGAAGCCATGGTGATGTACCGGGTCGACTCGCGCGGCCCCTGCAGGGCAAGGGGTGCGGCTGGCGCCAGGGGGCTTGGACTCCGCTTACAACTGCTTAACTGCTTGCAGTTCTAGTTTTTATTGTTGACTGCACTAAAATCAAAACTACCTTTGTGACACAATGTTCAGTTTTTCTTGCATCTCAGGCACAATTCTCTGATAATGATCTGAATGGTCTCCATTCCTTTTATTATGTCATTATTCTCTTACCCATTATCCAGATTTTGCTTCAGAGGCTTTTTGGGCCATGAACAAATATCAGCTTTCACTGCTTTCAGTCAACGCAAAATCCCAAAATATTGTAACTTTCTTCAAAATGGCATAATTTGAACCCTTGTGTGATTGGATGCTGGTTTACTTTGTCAGTGAGGAGCTGAAGCTGGGCTTTGAGAAGGACAGTGCCTTCCCAGGGATGCAGTCTGTGGCCCTTGGGACTCAGGAGCACAACATTCGTGCCAAGCTTCCAGCTGCAGGCTTGTCGGTGGAGAACCAGGTGGACTGTCTGCTTGACCAAGCCATGGACCCAAACGTGCTTGGCAGAGTTTGGGCCGGCTGGGAACCATGGTTCTGATTCTGTAATTTGTGAAGTATTTCTAAAGTCATTCACAATAATTGGAAAACAAACATTATCATAGGTGAACAGCTATAAGTTGTACAGAAATAAATTTGAGAACATGATTTGATTGTTTAGTGGTCTTAAAAATATCTCAAATTATGTCAAATGTTTCCCCTTTTGTAGCTGTGAAAAATAATTTTCATCTATTGTGTTATGCCAGAGTTTGAATGGCAGGATCAGCACACTATCTCATACTTAGTTAAAATCAAAAAGCTTAAATCTGGAAAAATTACAGAATTTGGGAATTGTTAGACTGTAAGATTCTTGTTTTGAAACAGACGATATGGACATGAACACCATAATGTTGGCCATTCCTTGCACTTCAATTATATTTGAAGAGAATCTGTCATTACCATCATTTATGAATGTCTTGTAACTTCTGTTTTGAAATAAAAATGTTAAAAAATTCAGCTTAAAGTGCTTGAGAGACTGGTGTACACAATATGTGGTTATGGTAATCTATTTGCAACTGATAAATGCTGTTTATTCATAGTGTTCCTAGTAGTATAAATAATAATTATTTCAAGTAATATGAATTGAAATACTACTTATACAGCCAAACAAATGAGGGAGTTAGATTTAAAGATAACTGTTTGGAAATGACCATTATAAGACAGTGTAACAATATACAATACAACAATACAATAATTTGAAATATAACATTTGTCCAGTGCACAAAAATGACAAATCCTTCCTTAATACGAAGAATCTCCACATTTTCAGTAGGAAACACTCATCCATGTAGGCTTAAAACATGGCTGCAAAAAGTTTGTGAACAGACAATAAAGGCTGTGGTTAGCATGGATTTATGACCATGCTGTAAAACGTATCCAAATATCCATGTAAATTTTGCAATCCCTTTCCTGCAGTATGTAGATTTTGGCACGCCCTGATCTCTAAACTGGAGTAGCTTCTTTGGGAGAGCATGACGATTCATGTCACTCCTGCCATGCAGGTGCCTAGACCAACCAGTCATTTTACAAATATATCCAACTTTGAGATAAATTTGAAGTTAAAATTAAAATAGTGCACAGTACGTGTCCTTTTAACCGATAACCACATGTGAATTCACAAGATATAATCACAAATGAAAGGAATGTATAAGTCTTCAAAAGTAAACAACTTCTATAAAGTTACGCCAATAAAAGCAAAAGTGAAGTTATCGTTGAGTCTTGTCCTTGCCTTCGATGTGACATGCTAACCTGGCAGGAAAAAGTGGTTGCAGGGTGAAACAAGGAACTGATGACACATTATCCGTAGCCCCATTTTGAATGGTTAAATTGTATAGCTTAACTGGACTACCAAAAAGACTGGCATATAATATGTTGAGCTTATTCCTAAAATGATACTGCACATATTCATTTGTATTTTATGTTATGTTTTGCCATCATATTTTAGGATATTAATAAAATATTATATATTTTTGGTTCAGTACACACAGCCACATTCATGGGGAAGACTTCTGACTTAACAGTTGTCCAGAAGACACTCACTGACATCCTCCACAAGGAGGGTAAGCCACAGAAGGTCATTGCTGAAAAGGCTGACTGTTCACAGAGTGCTGGATCAAAGCATATTCATGGAAGGTTAAAGTGTGGTAGGAAAAGGTGCACAAGGGATGACACAGCCTTGAGAGGATTGTCAAACAAAGCCAATTCAAGATCTTGGGGGAGCTTCACAAGGAGTGGACTGAGGCTGGAGTCGGTGCATCAAGAGCCACCACGCACAGACATGTCCAGAAAAGGTTGATTTCCTGTTGATGGGGTGTAACGACCCATGGGCCGTTTATGTGTACAGGTGCTGGTCATACAATTAGAATATCATCAAAAAGTTGATTTATTTCAATAATTCCATTCAAAAAGTGAAACTTGTATAATGTGTACATTCATTCCACACAGACTGATATATTTCAAGTGTTCATTCCTTTTAATTTTGATGATTATAACTGACAACTAATGAAAACCCCAAAATCAGTATCTCAGAAAATTAGAATATTGTGAAAAGGTTCAATATTGAAGACACCTGGTGCCACACTCTAATCAGCTAATGAACTCAAAACACCTGCAAAGGCCTTTAAATGGTCTCTCAGTCTAGTTCTGTAGGCTACACAATCATTGGGAAGACTGCTGACTTGACAGCTGTCCAAAAGACGACCATTGACACCTTGCACAAGGAGGGCAAAACACAAAAGGTAGTGATGGCGAGATGAAGCTTCATGAAGCATTGAAGCTTTCCATCCAATTGGTTCACTCATGGGCCGAAGCTTCACGGTGCTTCATTTGCTCTACTGTGCCATCAAGTGGACAATAAATGTAAAACAGGCAGGCAACATCGCTTTGGTGTGTGAAGCTTTGAATTGAATAAATTAATGAATGATGTTTGTGATGCCAATACATGACTGATTAGCTTTTTAATAAGGTGTCTGTCTTCATGATACAATGACAGGATCAAAAGGAAAGTGGAAACAAGGGAGAGGGTTATGATAACTTGGTTTGTGACTTTAGATAATAGAGACAACATTTTACATCTTTATTTAAAAATAACACTTCTGCATTGCTGGGCTTCAGGCGGTTTCTTTTTTGGAGATGATTTTACCTGCTTTAGAAAATTATTATTAGGGTAATATGGGGTAAGAGTTTAATTCTTACCAAAGCCACAAAATGTAAATGTCAACACTTTCTTTTCCTCTGTTTCATCACAATTTTTGAAGTTATTTGATCAAAGCAATTCTGACATAAGTTGCTAAACTTTTTTAGCCATTTATAATGAGCTGTAGACAAAATCTAATTGTGTTCAATTTCAAGTTCAAAAGTCCACAAAATGTTGAGGAGTTTCCATTGCATTTTGCTGCTCCTTTCGAATCGCACGCCAAACCCGCAAACCATCTCCTGAATCGGTCACGAACGTCATCAACACAAGCCTCGATACGCGCTTCACATAAATCATCCTGCATTACTCAATACATGCTTCGAAGCCTCGATACGGATAGACACATCACTAACAAAAGGTCATTGCTAAAGAGGCTGGCTGTTCACAGAGCTCTGTGTCCAAGCACATTAATAGAGAGGCGAAGGGAAGGAAAAGATGTGGTAGAAAAAAGTGTACAAGCAATAGGGATAACCGCACCCTGGAGAGGATTGTGAAACATAAACTATTCAAAAATGTGGGGGAAATTCACAAAGAGTGGACTGCAGCTGGAGTCAGTGCTTCAAGAACCACCACGCACAGACGTATGCAAGACATGGGTTTCAGCTGTCGCATTGCTTGTGTCAAGCCACTCTTGAAGAAGACGCAGCGTCAGAAGCGTCTCGCCTGGGCTAAAGACTAAAAGGACTGGACTGCTGCCGAGTGGTCCAAAGTTATGTTCTCTGATTAAAGTAAATTTTGTATTTCCTTTGGAAATCAAGGTCCCAGAGTCTGGAGGAAGAGGAGAGGCACAGAATCCACGTTGTTTGAAGTCCAATGTAAAGTTTCCACAGTCAGTGATGGTTTGGGGTGCCATGTCATCTGCTGGTGTTGGTCCACTGTGTTTTCTGAGGTCCAAGGTCAACGCAGCCGTCTACCAGGAAGTTTTAGAGCACTTCATGCTTCCTGCTGCTGACCAACTTTATGGAGATGCAGATTTCATTTTCCAACCGGACTTGGCACCTGCACATAGTGCCAAAGCTACCAGTACCTGGTTTAAGGACCATGGGATCCCTGTTCTTAATTGGCAGGCAAACTCGCCTGACCTTAACCCTATAGAAAATCTATGGGGTATTGTGAAGAGGAAGATGCGATACGCCAGACCCAACAATGCAGAAGAGCTGAAGGCCACTATCAGAGCAACCTGGGCTCTCATAACACCTGAGCAGTGCCACAGACTGATCGACTCCATGCCATGCCGCATTGCTGCAGTAATTCAGGCAAAAGGAGCCCCAATTAAGTATTGAGTGCTGTACATGCTCATACTTTCCATGTTCATACTTTTCAGTTGGCCAACATTTCTAAAAATCCTTTTTTTGTATTGGTCTTAAGTAATATTCTAATTTTCGGAGATACAGAATTTGGGATTTTCATTAGTTGTCAGTTTTAATCATCACAATTAAATGAAATAAACATGTGTGTAATGAATGAATATAATATCCAAATTTCACTTTTTGAATCGAATTACTGAAATAAATCAACTTTTTGATGATATTCTTGTGTGTTTTCCCTCTCTGCCACCAGCATGACCTTGCCCCGCCCCCAATGCTGCAGCCAGCAATCTGAGGAGCGCTGCTGACTCCAATCTTCTAATCAGTGGAGAGTATAAGGGCTGGTGACGGAAGCTGCTGTGGGTGAGAGTATGGTGGTCTAGCAAAAGAGATAGTATTACAGAGTGTTTGGAGTCTGCGGCGAGCGTGTGGCAGCTGGCAGCGACAGTAACCGGCAGTGGCAACAGTGGGAGACCTGTTTTTTTTTTTTTGTTATCACTACTTTTGTGTTTATCCGATATGTTAGTTCCCTTTAAAAAGGACCCTTGTTGTTCCTTTTTGGGAGTTGTTTTCTGTTGATTGTGCATTTAAAGACTTTTTGTTAAATATTGAAAGTAAATCTGTTTCTCTCTTTTTTTTTTCTTTTTTTTTTTTAAACTTACTCCTGTTCCCTGGTTTTCTTCTGCCCTGAAACAAATTATTAATTGTACTTGCCACCTCCCCCTGGGCTTCAATCTGAGGTTCATAACAATAGTGAGCTCCTTTTCCGGCAGGACTTGGCACCTACCCAAGGTGCCAAAACCATTAGCTAACTGGTTTGCTGACCATGGTGTTACTGTGCTTGGTTGGCCAGCCTGACCTGAACCCCACAGAGAATCTATAGGGTGTTGTCAAGAGGAAAATGAGGCACCAGAACAAACAATACAGATGAGCGGAAGACCACAAAGCAACCTGGGCTTTCTTAACACCTCAGCAGTGCCACAGGCTGATTGCCTCCATGCCACCAAACATTGAAGTTATTTGTACAAAAGGAGACCCAATTAAGTACTAAGTGCATAAAATAACTTTTCAGATGTCTTCAATTTATCAGAAAGTCTAGATTTTTGTATTATACATTCTAATATTTTGAGGTATGGATTTTTTTTTTCCCATGAGCTTTAAGATGTAATCAAGATTAAAACAATAAAAGGCCTGAAATACTTCACTTTATATGTAATGACTCTAGAATATATGATGGCTTCACTTTTTGGCTTAAATTGTGTGTGTGTGTGGGGGGGTTACTCTTTCATGATATTCTAATTTTTTGAGATGCACTTCCTTTCATTCAAATTTTGTTTCTTTGCAGATAATATGTTAACCTCATGCTTTAAAAATAGAGCATCTATTTTTTTTTAAAAAAGAGCAGCTCTGAAATATAATATTAGCAAGCAAATTGTTTTCCTTTCTAATTTCAAACCACCATGCTAAGACAGCTAGCTAAATATTGGCTGATATGATGGGGTGGGTTGTAACACTTCTATAAAAAGTTACAACCATCCACGATACATAAAACCAGGTACTTTCTTGACTTAAATTTTTTTCCAGATTGCCCTATGCAGTCTGGGTCCACCAAACCTGCACTCCAGGGTTACCAGCATTAATTTGTCAGCACTGCGACCAGTACTCCCCATTCACATGTTGTACACATGTTGGTGTATGTATCGTCAGTCGACCTTTTCCATAGTCCGTCTCCACTGGAGAGGGTAGAAAAGCGTATGGGCAGCTTGTGAGAAGTGCGTGTGTGCAAAAAGTCCCGGTACACCAAAGGGTAAAATATGTGCTGGCATACGTACCAGTGAATATCGGCCCACTTCAAGCACTGACTGTGACTCTGAATAAGAATATACACACACACACACACCTCTTTTTAGTTAGACCTAAGGATTTTAATTAGGACCATTTTAGTAGTATTTATTAAGTATACTTTTAAGTAAGTTTATTCTTTAGATTCATTTACATACACATACTGTATTTGCATGTGCTGTTACAGCAAGAGAGAAACATTGTTCTTTGATATCACTACCTGTTTTGGAAGCATATCATATAGTGTGGCATCATTTTTGATTCTTTTGTGTGATTGTTACAACGTACCCCAGCATGTGTTACAATCTACCCCGCTATTGGGGTGCCCTGGGGTGCACAGCCTAGATCCACTGTTTAATCTTCCACGTGTAGGGCACCTTTGGGTTTGCTGAGATCTACAGTCAGCAGAGCCTCGTGAGGTGCTCTTCTGAGATCTATGATGATTTGCGCCTCGTGGGGTGCTCTGCCAAGATTTACAGTTAGCAGGGGGCACTGTTTTGCTTTCCCGAACTCACTCAGGGGTTTGGGTTCTGATTTCAGTGCCCTGCTGGAGTTGTCTCTTGTAACTCTCTAAGCTCTTCTCACAGCGCTCACCATAGTTTAGATACTGGCACTCACACATTGCTATGTAGGTGCCCAACACAACAACACATTTTACATTTTGCCCGCAGTTTACTTTGGAGCAGAGATGGGATTGATCTTCCATCACCTCTTCATCGCTTTTAATAAAGACAGTAAACTTTCCCAAAACTCTCCCACATTTCCCTGTAAATAGGTAAGGGGTTAATGTTTTATCATTGGGGCTGACAGCGCTTTCAGGGAATGAGTCTTTATCATCTGGTGCTTTCACAGCATTGGGGGAAGTGTGACTGTTTGCTTTAAAAGCATGCACTGCTGTGTATGTCTGAGACAAGCGTTTTCCAAAAACTGTTTGCGGCATTCCATTAGTTTCTTTACTACATCTACACAGATTTTAACACCCGCAGGTAAGCACTTGTTAATAGCTTCTTTAACAGCTGCAGTCATGGTGAGAAGACCTTTCACCTGCTTGGCTACAGCCACAGTAACTGTCCCTCTCTAAACCCTAACAAAGAATGTCTTTTTAGGAATTTTGAGTTATGCCTTGAGTTGTGGGTTGTAAATGCAACAACCATCCAGTCATACCTGACATGTGTTTTTACCAGAAATGTCCTCACATTGTCTGCTATTTCCTGGTGTTTTTTGGTGTCATCAATATGCTCAAAAATGTCCTTTTCTATGTAAGCATCACTGTTAGCTATGCATCGCTTGTGTGATGTGGTTAAAGCAGTGGCAGACTGGGATGCAATCTTATGGGCAGACTTAACCCTGTCATTATTTGCGCTTGTGCCTTTGAATGCGTAGTACTTTTCATTGAGCATTTGGCCTTTACACATAACTCCATTTAAATACAAAAACTTGGCTTTGATTTCTTTTTTATGACATCTTAATCTATCAGCCAGTAGGTCTCCAAACTTTTGTGTTATAGATACTGATTTTGCTGTTAAGTATTGGTGCAAGACTAAAGTGCTGTCTGCAAACTGACTGATTTTTGAGTTCCTCCTTTTTCTGTGTTTGGTGATTATTTAACTACGCACAGTGTATTTAATCCAGGCCTTTTCTATATTGTTCACTGGTATTTGGTAGGCCGCAGCCCATTTACAGTTTTTCTCAATTGTTCACACACAAATTCTGGTACTTGAGAGACAATGATCACAACATGTAACTCATTCACCAACCCCCTGAACCAATTCTGCTAAACTACAAGCACAATTCCTGCTTTACACTCAAATTGCAGTTCTAAAACACACTTTTTTCAAAACACTACACACAATTCTCTGCTTTTGGCACAAGTTTCATGCAGAAAATATCTTGTTTTCACAAGGAACACACTGCCATTCAAATATGCACACTGACTCATCACAAGGGCAAACACCCGTCACACAGTTTTCCAATTAGCAATCAGAGCTTTAGCATAAAAGGGCAACAGGTGAGCTCTTCAATGGAGCAATGGATGCCAACATTGGAGGCAGAGCCAGAGGAGCGCGAGCGCGGCCAAGGCCAAGGCCAAGGCCCGTAATCTCTGAGATCCGAGCCACTTTGGTTGATCATGTGGTCAACCATGGTCTAACAATGAGGGAGGCTGGGCAAAGACTACAGCCAAATCTGAGCAGGTACACTGTAGCATCCATCATCCAGACTTTCCGAAATGAGAATAGGTAAGAAATCTACTCTCACTAGCAAATTGCAGTACTGCATATCAATACAGTACTCAATGAGTACAGTATTGCCTGTGGACTGTTCTGTAGGACTGTAAAAATACTGTAAAGTATGTTTCAAGTATTTAGGAAATGCATACCTACTTTGTTTGGCAGAACTGAAAGATTACCAACACAAAGTGGTCGGGAACGTCTTCTGTCTCCTGAACAGGAAACTGAAATCATAAACATGGTCCTAGAAAACAACACCATAACATTACAGCAAATACAAAGAAAAATAATAGAAAACAATGACATATTTCAAAATATTGATAGGGTAAGCTTATCAACACTGGACCGTGTCTTGCGCAGAAATCATCTCAGGATGAAGCAGGTCTACAGGGTGCCATTTGAACGCAATTCAGAAAGAGTCAAAGAATTGCGATATAACTATGTGCGAGTGAGTCCCACAATTGATGCATACACTCAACACTGTATACAGTAAATTTTACATATTTTAATATTGTAATCATAATAATTGTGCTTCACAATAGTGACCACTCCATGTCTATTTCTGATATTGTCATGTGTGTTTCAGAGTCCTTGAGCTAGAGGTGGCTACAGTGGAGCACCAGTTCATCTTCATTGATGAGGTTGGTTTCAACGTCACAAAAAGACAAGAGGGGAAGGAATGTTATCAGCCAGCATGCCATTGTTGAAGTCCCTGGCCAGCACGGAACATCACAATGTGTGCAGCGATTACCCACCATGGCATCATCCATCACCATGCTACCCTTGGCCCCTACAACACCGCCCATCTGATCACATTCCTGGACACCCTACACACTCATTCCACCAGATCAGGTAGATGGCCCAGAGCAGCTCAGGTACGTTGTCATTTCAGACAACATAAGATTCCACAGGGCTGCTCTGGTTCGTAACTGGTTCACTGCCCACCCACGCTTTTTAGTTTATCTCCCTCCATATTCTCCATTTCTCAATCCTATTGAGGAATTTTTTTCTGCCTGGAGATGGAAAGTGTATGACCGAAATCCACAAACGCGTATACCTCTTCTCCAAGCTATGGAGGATGCATGTGGAGATATAGTAGCTGATGTTTTTCATGGCTGGAATCGCCATGCTAGGCGATATTTCCCCTGCTGCTTGACCAGGGAAAACATTGCTTGTGATGTGGATGAGGCGCTGTGGCCAGACCGCAACAGAAGAGAGGATTTTTTTTTACTGTAACTGTGTACAGTAAATTCTTCTGTTTTGTATGTGCAACTTTGTGTTGGTTGGGAATGGGATGTACCTTGTGTACATTGTTTTTGTGGGACAAATAAAATATATTTGTTACCGTGTATTTGTGTGTTCTGAGTATAAAAACAATATTCTCAAATATTTTACAACACACTTATGTATGTACTGTCTGTAGTAATTGTAACACTGAACAAAAGGCCTAAGTCATTATGATGAATGGGGAAGTGTTTTCCATTCATCATAGTGTCTTACATTGAGCACATCAGTGTTCAACTGGTTCTTATGAATGTCTATTCATATGATGGTTTGTGTGTCATTTGAGGGGGAAAAAAACTTGACAACGCCCAGTGGATCTGCATCTGGTACGAGCAGCAGGATGGTATTAACTGCTCCAGCAATGTGTGATCCAAATACTGGCAACGATCCTACTTTTTAATACTGTCCCTCAGTTGATTTTCATGCCATCCTTGCTGCAGTTGCCCCTCATCAAGAGAAGAGCCCTCTGGAGGACCTGGTAGAACGGTTAAGACCAGGAGGCAGGAGGACACCAACAGCAGGAACAACAGGCCTGGAGGACACATGACTGACAACACACACAAGAAAGCACTCTTTATCAACAGTAATTACAGCGTAATTTCACATTTCTGTTAGCCAGATCTGTATCTGCAGTATTTGAGGGATACTTATGTTTTGTGCATTTATGTGCTGGATGGATGTTTTAACTTGAGAGTTGACCATCCAACAGCACTGCATTCATGAGGTACTTTATGTTGAGTGAAAGTCGTAGGCAGAACAACCATGAATAGGACTGTCCAAGTTCAGTAGCTTCTTGCACCCATCTGATTTTGAATGTAAGAGTTTCCTGGCAGTATATGAGACCACCAGTAAGATAAGAAATGCAAACCATTGCCATAAAATGTGCAGCAATGGCGGGAGGAACTTGAACAGAATCTGACTACTCTATTGCACTTCTATCACAAAAAGGTTTGTGCATGCATTGTCTTTCTCCAACCAGTCACTGGACCGCAGTCATATACCGAGAAAACCTAATAAGAGTTCCAAATAGTCATATTTTATCAATAGTAGCCTCACCTGTAGAAAACCCACTCTCTATATGTAATCCATTAACAGAGACAGCAGACCTGGAAGGAGCCTTGGAGAGTTGATCTGCCCGTGGTATGGATGTTCAGGAGGCTTGCTGCAGCGTTCAGCCTTTGGAACAGTAAGTAAATAGGATCTTGTTGGTGAATCAGAAACTGAATGGAGTCTTGGAGTTTCAGATATGTAGGCTCGACACTGGTCAACACAGCTTTATAAAAAGCTGACCAGCCACGCCTACTTGATAGTCAGGCCACTTTCGATCCATTTTTGGCCTGACAGAGATGGAGAGGGGTGGCTTTACCTTATAGAGTGGAACAAAATAAGAGAAATTGGTGAGCAGAGAGCATCCTGGTTGGATGATTACAATAAGTGTGGAAAAAACAGAGTGGTGTCTGGATTAAAATCTAATGAAAACTTTATTATACAGGAACTCAAATACTGTCTAATTGTCTGACTGGAGATTATTGAAAGATGGCATTCCTTCACTATGGAAGGACTATGTAATAATAGCAGCAGGTCAACAGGATGTTTTCATGTGTTGTCATGAAGGGTGTTTTATGGTTCAGTTTAGCAGCTGTTTTAATGAATGTTTACATTCAGGTTTTGGTGGTTGAAAAAATGTCTCTCCTTGCAGAAAACTTAATGTCTTGATTTTGAAATTGATACTGAGCTGCTGTTACATAGTGTGCCATGTGTCAGGCATTGAGTTTATGATGAAACTGTGTGGTATGATATTAGTACTGTTGTCAAAAGCCTGTTCATTGCCATTACTTGAATATTGAATTTGCTCTGATTGATGTTGTCTAGGCTTGCCTCAACAAAATCTTAAAACGTTTTTCATAATCGATTAAATCAAATAGCTGGGGACAATGATTGGTCCACAGTTTACACAGAAACTGTAAATTAAAGTGTCCTACAATTAGTTAAAATTATGTATTTGTGATAAACTTCTAGTGCAAATTGTATTTCCATGTAAAAGGCATTTGTTCAGAGCTTGTGTAACCGTTGACCATGTGAAATGAGAAGCTTTCTTGTACTTCTGCAGCGGTTTATGAGGTCAATGACATTGCACTTTAAGTTAGAGCCAATAGATAGCTAAAGCACTATCTGGTGGCCCAAAGTAATGTCAGTAAGTCATTGAGACAAGTATATGTATGACAGTGAAGGTGTCCAAGGACCAAAATGCTGGACCCTACAAGTTTAAAGGGTTTTTTGAGTTTTGGTTTGGTTAGGATAAGGGGCTGGGGAATGCAATGTCACTGCCGGGGCCCCACTAAGACAGTGCTACAAGGGTGTGTGTGTGTGTGTGTGTGTGTGTGTGTGTGTGTGTGTGTGTGTGTGTGTGTGTGTGTGTGTGTGTGTGTGTGTGTGTGTGTGTGTGTGTGTGTCTATGTGCACATGCATGTAAGAGAGTCAGTGCGACAGTTGTAAGTATGTGAGAAAAATATATGTGTGTGTGTGTGTGTGTCTATAGGTTCTCCCATGAGTGAGTGAGTGTCCTGGAGTAAACAGCATTGAATGAAATGAAACCAATTCTGTCACACTTCATCAGTTATAGTTCCTGCCTAAATAAATTTAGAGGAGGCTTCTGTTGAAATGGTTCATGTAGGTATGAGCCTAACAAATATGTAGATTTTTTGCCAGATGTTTTAACAAATTAGATTATAAAGAACTCAAGTATTAAAGTTTAAGTTAGTACTTTATGCGTGTCTTGTAGGTGATATTCAAGTATGACATTGCTGTAGGACAATTTGAACAAATTCTGTGGCTTTTAAAAATTTGACTTAAGGACCTGACAAAGGTCTGTACACTGTAATAATAGTTCACAGTTATTTCAATTGAGTAATCTGTGAAATTTAGAGCTCTGTTTTTGAATAGCTGGAAGCTAATAGTACTTGCCATGTGTTTGCTTTTTGATCTAGCACCTGTAGAAGTTTTTTGGATGTGTGTGCACTAAACCTTGTTTGACTTATAAAAGTTGAGCGATATAAAGCAGAACTGGTGTTACCTTTTAAACTGTGAGATGTTAACCTGCTTGGTGCAAGGCAGGAAACAGCAGCTGCAAGCCCTCACAAAAACAGAACTGGTGAAGCACTTACCAGTTCCTGAAATGCTTCAGATCAGCTCTGCAATTCATTACTAAACCCCCCACAAAGCTCTGCTGAAGACTTTCTGCAATTTGTTGACTGGTTTTGTAATATATTCAGGGCCATTTGCATTCAATGAACTAATCTATAGATATTACAGATAAATTGCACCATATAACTAAACCTAGTTGTGCTGCAACTATTATTTTCCTAATTAATGAACTTGTCAGCTCATTCAATCTGTAAAACTTCCGAAAATGAAAAACGCCTGAGATGTCATCAGTCTGGTTTTGTCCAACCAAGAATCCAAAACCCAAAGATATTCAATTTACTATGATGTTAAGACGAAAACAAGTAGCAGATGGTCATATTTGCTGGAACAATCAAATGTTTGAATTTTTGCTTGACAAATGTCTTAAAAATGATTAATTATCAAAATGGTTTAATTAATTATGGGTTGATCAACTAACAGATTCATTGTCTAATTGTTGCAGCTCTTAAGACCTGGTGACACAACTGGACTACCTGCTAAAGACTTACACCCAGCTATACATTCAGTCCCCTGAGACTGCCCAGACAATCCTGATCTTGTTTAATTTTAGAGCTTCGAAATCATTGTGTTCATCACTGATTGGTACTTATTCCTACACTGAAATTGCGTTAATTAGATGATTTTATGATATTATTAAAGCATTACAAATTGTATCATGTAAAAGACTGAGCAGTAACCTTTTCAACTAATTATTTCCATCCCCCATCACTGTATGTTTCTTAAGTACAGGTCCCTTTCATCATCCGGGATTTGTATGACGTTGTGCAACTGATCAATGGTGCAATCTTGAACTAACTCCTAATCTCATATGAACACATGAACTGTTATTTGACCAAAAAAAAAACAACCCACAAACATCGGTTAATCCATTTTTAATAGATTATACAATCAAAAATTGGGAAACAAAAGTTGAGTTGAAAGATAACTGTCCATAACTCAAGATTTCAAAAATGCTGACTAATAGTATTCCAAAAGCTATCAAACCCAGTGTCACAGTCATTTCCCTCCGTATTTGCAAAAGAAATGGCAATAATTCATGCAGGCCTAAATCCAAAGGTGATAGGGATGATCAGGATGGACTATGCTTTAGTATTAACTGCTTAATGATGGTGTACTAATGTGACTGGGTCAGTTGTCTCAGAATTATTTAGGAGAATGCCTTTGGCACGAACAAATTTTTTCCCCTGAAATTTGCACTGTGGCAATTTCAATACACATAATACTCCATTACTTATTTATTCCTTCCCTTTGTCTCTTTGCACTGTATTGCATAGGACATAAACCACCGAATGCAGTAATAATGTCAAGAGACGCATGTCATTCTCTATAAAAAAAATGTGAATACTGCGACAAAGTTACAAGGAATTCAGGAAAATTACCTGGTCAAGAGTCTTACTAATATCATATTTTTGGTCATTGTCCATGTAGTGTGACTGAACCTTGCAGGGTTTTCCTCAAAGTGTTATTTTAAAGCATGGATTTATAAACCCAAGTAAAACCCAAGTTGTACAAAATAAAAAGTAGAAACAGAAATTTGAACATAAGCTTTGTTTCTCAATAAAAAATAAATTCAACATTAGTAATCACTTCCTTTTAAAAAATTACAATACATTTGCACTTGCATAAAAAATATCAAGTAAAATATGTAACATCCCAGTAAACAGCTGTTGGCCAACAGATCAGACCTGGGTTGTGGAAAGGCTGTTGTTGCTGAGGCACCTTCATATATCAGCAATACCAACAGTCTGACAATAACTATTCTGCATATTTTTGCATATTAAATGAGTTAAATAGCTGCATAAATAAATCAACTCTCAATCTAGAAAACAGATGTTTGGTACCAATATAAATATAAATTTCAATTTTAGCTTTCATGCCTCTCAGAGTCCCGGGGAAATGCATCATCCCCTGATCGCCATGTACAGATGTTAATGTTAGAGTATATATTCAAGCCAAGAGGCTGACTACATGAAAATGTTAAGCCAAAGTGAAATATTATATATTTTAAGGTCTCTGGGTTAAGGCGCAGAAATGCTTTTTTTTTCTTCTTTTTTTCTTGTTTCGCGCATCAGAGGACACAACACAAAGGATGAGAACAAAGAACAAGTACCATTTTAGTTTTGAAAAAGCATGTAGTGCATTGACTCTCTACACAGGCACTCTTCTTTTTAATTTCACTTAATTAGGCTGAAATCTACCAAAGTGCATGATGCATAATTTGTATTTTATGTAGAATATCGTGGTCCATTGTCTCTGTTGGTCATTTCAATGTTAGTTTACGAGCAAGGTCATCATGTTGTTAGGATTCAGTCGGTCTATTTCAGTTATAAATAACCTCAAGTTGTTTTTAGCGGCAACGTTTTAGATGTTGCCGAGAGGCATCAAATAAAAATAAGACCTTGATGAGGAGAGTTGACAAATACGACATCTTGTTACACGAGAGACCATAATAATCGTTTGATCTGGCTCACTTTTACCTGATATCAGACTGACACCTGCTGATGTTTTTGTTTTTATCCAAAATGCCTGTCTTCAAAAAGGACTTCATCATCTACTTAGAGCGGTAAAATAAAATCATATTCAATAATGTCACAGCTCTCGTCTCATTTTTCCAATTAATTTTCTAATGAGCTGTACATCAGACGCATCAGATCAAGCTGAGGAAGCTCAAAAGGGTAGATTTTTTAAAAGAACACAAGCATGTCTTGATGCCGGTTATGTCTGTTTTGATTCATGTTCAGAAATGCACTTGCTGCAACATCTATCACATCCCTGATCGTGTGAAAAGGGAACAAATTAATTAATTAATTAAAAACTAAAAACACTGCATACGCCATGTAATTGAATTCCTGGGATGTAAGCCTATTATTATTAAACACTTTAACTAAATGTCCACCTGCGTCTCCACTGTAAAATCAAACTGTTTTTTTACATTGTTTTTTCATGTGGTATATAATCAACATATACAATAGTCCATGCTCTAGTTTTTGTGCTCTTCATACAATGTTCTCATCAAGCAGATCACATGTTTTCCATTGTTTTTTGGCTGAAATTAGAATTTGTGTAACAACATGAACACTAGTAGGCTTTGGGCAAAAAGGTACTTTTGTAGCCGACATGAAAGTGCCAAATGATTCCACTTAGTAAGTAAATAACAGTCACAGATTTTAAGTGGGCTGAGAAATATCACCCAACTATCCCCCCCCCCCCATATAGTAACAAGGACATAAATTCATATTATACAAAAAAAATCTTTGTGGCTTGGTGTGCATAGCATATATACTGAAGGCATGTCTTTCTCTGCTTTATAACAGGGTTTAGTGTCATATACTGTTAGTTATATCTTGGGTCTCCACCCATTTATGAACTGCATGAGTTTCTTCACCTGCAGTTTGCTTAGCTTAAAGTCCTCAGACAGAATCTCCTCAGTGAGCTGCAGGAGTAAATTCCCGTCAATCTTCTCAGACACAAAAAGAGAAACAATGTCATCTGGCAGGCCAATAAACCTTAGAGATTTAGACACCTCCTCAATAGAAAGACCAGCCAGACTGGACGGGGGCTGCCACTGTGCAGTGGGAGAAAAGGATGGACAGCTGGGAGTTAATGAGTCAGAGATGCAATACATCTCTTTTGTGCCCTGCTCATGTTGATCAAGTGAGCAATATGAACTTTCCTGCTCACTATCACAGATTGATCCTGCCAGCAAATCTGTGAACTTATCTATGGCATTCGATTTCGGTGTTCTTGGTGGTAAGATTGGGCACGAGAGGCTCTGCTTAGTGTTAGATTCTTCTATTGGCTTGTCTCTGTACATTTCTGAATTGTAACTTGAAGATTTGGTGCAGAACTGATTCAGAGAAGCTTTCTGCAACCTGAAGTCCTTGCTGCTGGGTGCGTGCTCTCGACCATCGAAGTCAACAAGGCTGGATGTACAGGTTTTTGGAGTGCTCGGGGATCTCTTTCTGGGATAACTGTAGTAGCTTCGACAGCTGGCTGGCTGAAATTCCTCCATGCCGTACAATTCTCCTCCACTGAAGTTATTTGGCCACGACAACCTGGAGGACATCCCATCCGATGGCAGGCTACCACTGGGCGACACAGCATTTGGCTCAGTACTGTTGGATTTACCCCAGTTACAGGGGTAACACACGCCACTTTGCTCTTGTGGTTCGGCCGCCTCTTGCTCACATGCTCCACTACTGATGGAAAAATATAAAATTAATTTGTGGTATAAGAGCAAACATCATGTAGACCTCATCAATATTTAACATTTTAAACAAAAACTTTTTTTGACAGCTGATACAGATTGCGAGTGAAGAAAAGAATGGAAAAACTTCAATGTGCTGACACATTACTTTTTAACTGCACTAAAATGTGTCATGAAAAACCGTCCAGATAAAATATTTAAAGGGACACAGCTAAATCGACAGGAACAAACAAAACAACTACATGAATTTCAGGGAGTAGTTGAACAGAAGATGAAAAAATACAATGACGACATGATTGTCTGGGTCTATGAAATGTCAGCATAAATAAAATGTCTGAATTTATACAACCCCACTTTTCCCAAAGCAAATATAATTTAATAGGTGTGTGACAAGACACGTAGCTCATGAGACGAGACACGATATTGAGTTTACGAGAACAAGACGAGATTTTAACACTGAAGAAATCTTCAGTGCTGAATTACATGATTTTTTTTGCATTAAACATATCAATCAACATATGCATCAATCTATGCTGGAAATATTTTTATTTATGTAAAGGGAAACACAAAATTCAGGTGGCAGATGACAATTCAAAATGTAAAAAAATATAACAGAATATAATGCAGTAAGGCTCTCAAGCATTTTGTATTGCTTTCAGATCTAGTTTCTCCTGTAGATCAACTTTTCTCATTTAATATGATCCCTGCTGAGTCAGCACACATGCAGGGATAAATTTAGTCTTCCCTACTCTTTTGTGACTTTTGTTTGTAGAAGTAACCTCTTTAAATGCGAGTGTGGCACCTTTTCACCTCACTGACAAGTTATTTAATTTTAATTCACTTAGAAACTCCTTGAATTTAATAGCTCCTGTTTTTCTATTCTCGTGCTTTGATCTTACCTATTATTTTAGTTATGTGTAATTGGTGAGTGGTATGAAATTGTTACAATTCTTACATGTTGTGGAGACCAGAAGAATAATAGGAGAGGGTTGGACTTGGAGACCGGGTCTCTTGCTGCCGTGGCTTTGACAGGATGGGCACTGATGGCATCTGTTTCAAACTTCGTGGAGGAATAGGTGGGGCATTCAAAAGACGGCATTCTTCCTTCACCTACAAAAGAAATACATGGACACTGAAAGTGACAGTAAAACCAACATATGAGGTGTTAAGACACTGCTTAAAGTTACTGCTTAACCCTTTAGAATTTCATTACATCAAACCCAATTTATTTACTTTTTATGGACTGCGTTTTATGTGCAATAGCCAGTCTAAGTTAAATTCAGTTATCATCTGTCTATATAGTAGTTTTTATTTTAGGGGTTGACACTGCAATTCCAGTGCTGGATTCAGATAGCCTCCTAGCACGAGGGATTCACAGGAAAACAATGTAGCCATGAAATCCAGTGCAATCTTCTCGCATTCAGACAACCTCACAGTTTACTCTCCTCAAACCTCGCCAGAGCTGTAATAATAGTCCCATATTACGCTCATTTTCAGGTTCATACTTTTAGTTTGGGATATATGTTATATGGGATATATATATATATATATATATATATATATATATATATATAAATAATTTCTATGCTTTAATGTTCAAAAAACGTTTTTTTTTTCTTTTGTTTTTCATACTGTACATTGCTTCAGCTCTATTCACCCTCTGTCTGAACACTTTTAGTTCCTGTCTCTTTAACGACCTAAAACTTCCGAAGTGTGCGAGCATTTAACTCTAAACTCAGACAAAAAGCTTTTGAGCTGCAGGTCGTGTTGCTGCCGAGTGCACAAGATTAGAGAACACAATTTCATAATTTCTAATGGCAAACACTTCTTTTGTCTATCTTTAATGCGTTTTTGTAATCCTCATTGAAATCGGATCTCTGTCCTCCAAACCTGCACGAGTAATTTGAGGTGGCAGCTAATTTGCAATAGACTCCGTAAAAAAAAACATGGAGTTTTGTGAGTTGTTGAGTTAGGGGAAATTATATAAACTTTGTGAAACGCCATCTACCACAAATTTGTTATCATTTTCCACTCTTGTATATTCAGCAAATGTAATACATTTCTTTGTATAAAAATACTGTGTCAGTCTGTGTTGCAGTACCAGCATGTAAGCTACTATCATTAGATAAATGATATGCCTTGGTAACAGCCGATCAGCTGCACAGATGAGTGCAGCGCACAGTCTATTATCGTCTGTGATAGGACTCGATGACTATCAAAATAGTCATTAGTTGCAGCCTTACACTGGGGACACATTTATGTTGAAAAGACATGAAAAAGTGCATTTTGCATAATATGGGATATTACAAACGCAACATCCTATTGCTGCTGCTTGACATTTATTAATTTTAGCTGACGCTTTTATCCAAAGTGACTTACAATTGCTATACATGTAAGAGGTCGCACACAACTAGGGGTTAAGTGTCTTGCTCAGGGACACAATGGTGGATGGGTCACAGTGGGGGATTGACTCTCTCACACCAAAGGCAGGCGTCTTATCCATTGTGCCATCACCCCCACTTGACATTAAAAGCTTTCTAGTGGCGAAACATGGGCTGCAGCCACAAGAAAGGCAATGCATTTGTCACAAGGTCTAGCACAACAAACAGCAACCTTTCATCAAAAATGCGTCCATACAATATCATAAGTCATTTCTGACACTGTTTTCATCAGCGGATCACTTTTAAGAGTAGTACAACAAGAAGGAACACCCAGAGTGAACTGTTCAATGAAGAGAACCAGGTGGCAGTCTTCACACCTCCAACTAATCTGCAAGGTAACCAACTTTGCTGTAATATTAAACTGCATCTGCAGGTGTTGCCAAATCAAACAAAACTGAAATCTTAAGGGTTACAACTTACATACAGTATAATAGATTATACTCACTGCTTCAGACTTGGGTGGGACTGGTGGTGGAGTAAGAGCCACATCTGAACTGGTTATTGCACCAAGAGGACAAGTGACCGGATATGACAGGGCAGCTGTTGTACCACAGCCATTGTTGATGCCTCGAATTCCCTCGCTTAAAGAAGGTTTTGGGATCTGACCTCTCAAGTGATCCAACCACAGCTCCTCATAGGGAACGTCTGACTTGTTGAGGGCTGGTTGTTGGTTTGTGCAATCCAACAGCTCGGGGAAAAAGTGTTCACTTTCTCCTGAGTCTGCAGGGATGCTATCGGAGGGCAGAAGAGCCCAATCTCCACAGAGTGTCATACAGCCTTGCAAATTGACCTCGCTGTTACCGTGCAGGTTGCTGCCGTACACACACACAGATAGTCGGTGGAAGGACTGGGTGAGTTCATCCCGGGCGTAAGTTAAAGAGCTGGGAATCTGCATGTGGTTGAGACACCCGTTGGAGCTGCTGCTGCCTCCGCTGCTTCCACTGCAACTACCATTCCCACTGCTTTTCTTAGGGCTCTTGCCATCGTCGTTCCAGTCTGTCCGCACATCCCGGACGGCACGAGAATAGTCGTCTATGTCAAACTGCTCCTGGCAGAAAGAGAACCAGCGATGTACCATAGTGTCTAGCCACAACTCTCCCTGCAGCAGTTCCTCTGGAATAATAAATCTAGGCATGGCCATATGAAATGGAAAATGGATGGGGATAATTTTGTTGCTCCGCAGAATTAAGCACACAACCACTGTTTTCGTCTGAATGTTGACCAATTTGTAGCGATGACCCTCACGGATGAGGTGGAGGTCGTGCTGGTTGCGGGGTGGACTGCTGGGTACAGTGACATTGACCGGGAGGCGGGTTTTCTCCACAATGTTCCTGATGGTGTGCTCGCCATCCTGCATCTGAAGCTCCAGTGGACTACAGGTGCTGAACCGGCCTTTGCACTGGAAAGGCAGGCTGATGCTCTCATTGGTGCGATGGTTCATGCAAATCAAGCAGGGCATCTTGCCCCGACCAATTTTACTGATGGAGTTTAGCTTCCCAATCTTCTTAAAAATAGTGTTGAATCTTGATTTTTCTTTGGAAGTCTTGGCATATAGGATCTCAGCCTGGCCCATTAATGTCAGTTCATCACCGGTGCTTAGTGTAATGTTGTAAACTTCAGTGTCTTCATTGCATTCACCCGAAGCCATCTGTGAAAACATGACATACGACCTAAGTCATGAAGAAATTAAGGAGAGCATTTCCACCCTGTGATTTTCATAGTTTCATAGTTTTCAAGTACAAACCCTGTCAGTAAACTCTACGTTAACGCATCAGCAATTGCTTTCTGTTTAGATTTTGTCTTTGTTTTATAAATATTATTAATAGTTTTTCTTTAATGTCTGAGAAGAAGCTCAAAGTAAAACTTGACCCCAACAAAGAAATAAAGTCTATTTTAGCTTTGTTCCACACAGAAATATATCTCACCTGATGTGTTTAATCTAATAACTGTTTGTACTTTTATCACATCATCTACACATGTAAGTTCTCTGACGCTAGCTTCCCTCATAGAGAGAAAAGGTTACGAAGTCACATATGCATCTTTTGGGTTTGTGTCCTTTGTAATTATGTATTTTCACAGTCTTATACCTCAACAGTTTTACAACAAAGTGCGATTTTCTTGACTTTCAAATGTATATTTTAAAATGATAAACATCATCTGTGTAATTCAGGGCACAATTCTACCGGGGTTGTCTTTTGCCATTGACAACCGTACATTATTTTTCCAAAATAGGACCCACGGTGGTCCACCGGACAGATTAGAAGTACCTTAACATTGAAAGTGATTTCCTCCATGACGTACACCCTCTCGGGGAACGCTTTGGCCACCTCCTCCACGCTGTTGAAGTACTGCACAGGTTCCTTGACATCTCTGTCCTGCTCCAGTAGCTTAAACTGACCTGAAGTAGGAAAAGACATATCAATGCAACAGACAGGGTCAAGCATGGGTTGTACTTTTACACCAAAACTCCTCTCAAAATGTCTTGTGTATTTTTTAGGGCTACAGACATCAAAGATTCCAATCATCATTCAAGGAGCCCCTAATTCAGATCCCATGTGGTCAGCTGAAGCACCTGACTTTCTTAGTTTAAATACAAAGATACATCATCAAAAGGCATAGCTAATTCAAGCTAATTCAAGAGCATCATCCATGCGGAAACAACTCACCTTCATAGTGCACAGGGATCTCTATTTTGGGCCCAATGACATAGTGTCCCTCCTCCAGACTGTGAGCAGTGATAGTCGTCCACTGACGGCAGGAATGAATCAAGAGGTAGTCATTGTCTCTGAGCCCTTCAACCAACTGACCTGCAGGTATGAAATCAACAAGCAGAACAAAGATTATACCTTACAAACAAGGAAATACTGCAAGGTGCAACACTAAATATAACAAACGTTCAGAATAATGTCTGGTGTTCTTGCTGTCCAATCAAAATCTTAACTGTCAAAAAACATCAACAACAGTCATGTAACACCATGCAACTTTTGCATCATGACATATGTCCTTATTGAAATATAAAGCATATCTCAGACACAAAGATTGTGTTACATCTAGTAACTGTGTTTTGGCATTTACTTTATTAATTACCCTGACTACACACGGTGGTGTCTATAATGGGTCATGGTACCATTGAAATTTATTTATAATGATTAATATAATGATTGTTGTGAGTAAGTATCCCGAGGAATGCCTTTTTTTTTTTAAACAACTTGTAAACTTCACCACTCCAGCCAACATATTGATCTACTATGCACAAATCATTATCCTCCATGGACAGTGACTAATGCCCCAATCCATACCTCTCTAAAAAGCAAGCGCTACCATTTCAAAGTACAATCCACCATTACAATTCTGCATGCGAGGCTTAGCAGAGTGTGACAGAAGACGGCAAGCAAGAGAACAAAATAATAATTAATCCTGATTCCATAATGCCTTTATTTCAAAGTGCATACCATAAATCATGATAATGTTAGTATACAAGTGTCAGGCAAAACAGCTATTGTGGAAGTAAATTCCCTAAGCCCATTATACAGTCATCTGAAGTTTTGTTCTAGGGTCATCTCCTATTGTTTTGTTTAAATGACTCTTCCAATGTTCCCAAATATTTGTTTTTTTCATTCACATGTTAAAAATGGCGCTATGCTGCACATGGGCCTTAATAATGATATGCACACATTTTCAGGTAATCACTGTGTTGCACCTTCTGATGCGTTTATATGTTGTCCCTAGCAGAAAATACCAAATGGTTGTTTTTATTCTAACTTACACCCTCAACTTCAATGGCAACAGCTTAACGAAAGAGACGCAACTGTAAACATTAGAAAATGATAAGTTTTTAATGGTTACTAACGTTAGACAATTTTCTGATAACTTTTTTGTGCATTAAACTGGCATTAAATAAGCTTTTGGCAGTGCAGAGAAATAACACCATACCATGACAAAATAGCTGCTAACTAGCAAATTAGCAGCTAGCAAAAGAAAACCAAGTAATAACACAAAGTTACTAACCGTTATCCAGCTTGACAATTTGAGGCAACCTATAAGCACTGACAAGTTGATCTAATGGTAAGGACGTCGTGCTCCATGTAACATCTTTCAAATTGTTGTACAACATTGTTCCAAGGTCCATTTTGCTAGCTTACATAAGCAAACTGAAAGCCAGAAATGTGTAAACACGGTCACAAAGGGCTACACTACATTAACCAACTTAATATATCAGCTCTACATCTACAGCTTTAGACTTGGCACGTTTCTTATTAATCGTCGCATATTCCCCTTTTCATTTGTCTACGTATCATTAAGTTCGTTGTCTGATAATATATCGGTAACATGTTTGTTTAGCTAGCGACGGCTGCATCAGGGTAACTAGTCTGGGTTAGAGTTGACCTCACGAAGAGCGGAAATACGTATTAGTTTCTTTTAAAATAAGAGCATTATTTACTTTGGGGTACACAATATAGAGAGCAGCACAAAACAAGTCATACTTTCTTCGTGAAATTTGCCATACAATATTGAGTAAGGTATTGTGCGGGAGAGTTCATAGTATTTGCTAATGGTTCATTGGCTATTCACATATGATGGTTTGTATTTGTATTTATCTTTTCCTACAGGTTACGGTTTTTACCGGAAGTTGAGGAAGCATGGCAGCTATGCGTGGCAGTGACGCTGATAACTGAAAGAGTCGACTAAAGGCAGCTTATTACAAAATAAAACTCGTCCTGGTTCTCCAGATGTGAGGCTTGTAAATCATCATGACGAAAACGCTCTACCAATTTCCCATTGCTTATCTATGTCCTTCTAATTCTGCTCCTTATTGCACTTTCTTTATGTCAGCACCCCATCACCCCCCTACATCCTTCTTAAAAACATACTTACATTGGGGTAAATATTAATGTACCCCATTTATGATGTATATGGGGCAGAAAGTGATATGGGAAAGTATACAGCACACATAAACACTGAATTGCTACCTTTTTATAAACAGTCTATGATTGCTACATAGATGTCAAAGAATCACATGGGAGGGGGGAAGCAACAGCCATTGGGCCTTAGCCTGGCAGCGGTGTGGACATAAATGTGCCAACAATGACACTGTCATTGCACTTCCTGATCTCCCTGATACAAATCAGAAGAGCTTCCTCAATTTAGTCTGTAGCTCAGTGTACTCTTAACTGCGACCATGTCTTTTCTGGACACTCTGCGCCTTTGGGACGAGGCTGTAACTTGTGTTGACAGACAGGATTTGACAGAAGCACTCAGGATTTTCCTGTCTATCCAAGAACCAAACTCCAAAATTTGTTTTGACATTGGCTGTCTCCATCTTCTTAACCAAAACCTGGATGATGCTGAAAAGGTATGTAAAACATTACACACAAATATCCACTCCTATTTATTTCATAACATCATTAATCAAAAAGTAAAATCTTCTTAAGATGTGGCTGATAAAGCTTAGATGAAATGCCGTAATATTTTGTAGTCCGAAAGTGCAAGTCACTGAGAAAGAAGAAGTAGTTTACCGATTCTCTTTTCTACTAGAGGAAGTTACAGTGTTTTTTGTGATTCTTGTTTCTCAGGCATTTGATTGCAGCATACGCAAGGACGAGCATTTGGCTGTTGCCTTCTTTCAAAGAGGAATCACGTTTTACAGAAAGAAGAGGCAAGGCACACCAGTCATCTCAATTAAATGGCCACACTAATTTTTCACGTTTAACATTGTGATTTAAAAACACTGTATACTAGACACACTGTGCTTTTGTTATCATAAAATTTGATTTCTAATCACCACTCTCTCTTATTTCTACATTTTATTTTGGTCTATTATGCAAAAGTAAATAACTGAATTGTTTATATTCAAAGGTATGAGGAGAGTTTAGCTGATTTCCAGCATGCCTTCAAAAGACTAAGAGGCAACCAGCTGATAGATTACAAAGCACTTGGTCTCAGATACAAGTTATATGCATGTGAGGTAAGTATTTAAAAGCCTCCAATCATTTTTTAATGTTATTGTAAAGCTTCATTACGTCAGTTACATATTATTACTCTGCTTAAGACTATTTTTCTTTACAGTTTATAGACGTGGAGTACATTCATTTTCTCTTTGAACCCAACCTCCTAATAACAGAGGCTTAGGCATTATTTTTATGTGGCCTGCATGAGGGATTAAAATAGTGGCAAGTAAATACAATATCAATGTTTCCTGCCACAGATTCTCCACAATATGGCTCTGGCTGAGGCTCAGCTGGGTAACTGGGAAAAGGCTCAGGAACACCTTGTGAAGGCTCTCGACTACAAGACAGACGTCAAGCTCAATATCATCGACAAAGCTCTGCAATCCACCCTGGTCAGTTAACATGTGGGTGGAATGCACCCACCCACAAGGCTTTTTAATATAGCATTGCTTCACAGCCAGTAACCATTAAAGTCTTATAGTGATCACAGTTACAGGACTTTTCATACATAACAACATATGGGGAAAAACTTTACTATTTTATGAATACTTGTGTTTTTAAACTCTGCTACCAGTTCAGCATTGATATCCTGCAGTTTATTTTAAGGCCTGTTAAAAATTTAGAAATGCACTGAAACCCCCGCCAAGCAGTGGCCGACTTGCACAACTGATGTTACTGCGTTTGTAAACAGCATCTTTTAGGCTGGAGCTTAATTTTAATTTTGAACTACAGTAAACCATATTTTGTATGGCCTACAGTACTGTAATTACTGTGTTTGAAACTACTGAATTTTCAAACAGTCAAAATGTTCAGTAAATAGCACTGCATTTTGGTTTACATCCATGTAATAAAAAGTCTATATAAATGTCAATTAGATGATAATCTGAATGAGAAATAAAGAAAATAAATTTGGTTATAATAATCATCCGCTTATAATGGTCAATTTGACCCAGACAGACTCCACTGCATTACTAAAAGCCTTAAATTTATTTACACAAATATCAATCTAATCAATGAAGGGTCAAGGGTAAGGCATGAAGAGGGCTTTTATTTACATTGGTGTATAGCTCAAAGTAACACTCTGTTTATTAGCAAAGGTATTCTCCATTGAATTAGAATGTACTTTCATGTCAGAAATGCTTATTATATGATCCCTTGCAATGCAATTTCACCAACAGAAACAGAAAATTTTCAAACCAGTCGAGTTCCCATCAAAAGTGCTATTTAAACCAAATAAGCACTATGTTGCTGAGCTGGAAAAGAAGGACTACCTTGGCAAAGCGAAGGTAATACTTTATCTAATGACATTTACCTGAACCTGAGTAACAGTTCCATTACTAAACTGATTACTGACTAATTAACCGGAGCACAATTCACTAAAATATCATATCTTTGAGTACTTTTTCTTTTTAAAGAGAAATTTATTTTTGAGATCATTTTTGAGAAAACACTATATTTATTTGACATATTGCACATTTATTTCTCTGTTATCATCAGGTTGTTGCCTCTGTCGTTCCTCAGGATGCCTTCTCAGGATTTGCCCCTTTACAGCCACAGGTGACATATGGGCTCCTCTTTGGCAATAAAAAAAACAAAAAATAATATAATATGGTGACAAGTGTGTTATTATTAGCTCACATTACATCAAATATATATTATATTGAAAATTTTAAAAACTTACAAGGAACTACACTAGTCATGATCAGCTTGTACTGGTGACTATAATCCAATGAAACATTCATGTATCACAAGCTGAATTATATCTAGGGATTAATTAAATTTTCTGCCCTAGCTTACCATAATGTAATACCACACTTTACCATGTCATGAATAATTTTTATTTGGTTTTATTTTTTTAACTAAAAGACTATTGCTGTGATGCTGTACTGCACCATGTCAGGAACAGCTTCATTTGAAAGCTTTTCCAGCACCACTGATTGGATGCTTTGTGTTTTTGTTTCTTACAGGTTGAAGATGGTCCAATTCTTCCTAAAGAACCTGAGGTTCTAAGGTAGAATAGTCACCCTGAAGTTGTAGACACTTGACACTCTCTATATGTATATTCAATTAAATTTAGTTAGTAGTGATGTTGAAAAATATTTGTTGTTGTTGCAAATTACTTAATGGAATATGTAAAATAGAAAAATCCACACACGAAATCACACACAAAAAGTGTGAAGGAATTTAAGGGTACTATGACACAGTTTTCCCCAGGTCACAATAAGGTCCATTTCTGATCCAAAGGAAGTAAAAGTAAGCCAAAGGAGACAGCCAGGGATTCTCCAAAACAGTAGGTCAGACTCGGTCTCTCCTCTCTGCCTGCTTGGTCGACTGACGCAGCTGTCTGGATAATGATGCACTGTTGTCAGTTTGTTAGGTAACCCAACGTCGAGATTATATTTATTTTGTTTCATTACTGACAGACTGACTGGCTCTGTAGTGTGTGGCTATGTAATCTATGAAATGTTATACTTTCATAAAGGGAAAATGTTGAATCGGTGTAAATGTGAACAATCGAACAGCAGGATATAAATGTAGCACAGTAATAATCAAGACTAGTGTGTGTACTTCCTCACCAGCAGGTCTCTTAATGCCATGTGGTTGTCTCTTGTTTTCACAGAGCTTTAGAAGGAGAACCCCACACTGTCCTGTTTGAGTTTGATCCTGAGACCAGTGATGAGTTGGCTGTAGTGCCAGGCAATATTGTGTTTGTACTCCAGAAGGGTGCTGACAACTGGGCATCTGTGATCTTCAATGGAAGAGTAAGACCACAACGTTCAGAATCTGCACCTGCAACTTCTATGCTTGTGCAAGACCTACAATTATGTTTATGAAATATGCGTAGAAACCAATATTCATGTCATGTAATAAGAGAATTCATTTAATGTTTAAGTCAATTAAGAGTATTCATCATCATCATGTTAATTATAGAAGGGACTTGTTCCTTACAATTACCTGGAACGTTTGGAGATCTCCATGGCTTCTAAACAGAATGAGGTAAGGAATTAACTTTCTTCTCTCTAATTTTTATTTATTTTATTACATTACTTTCTTGGTGGTATAGTACAATGCTGTAATATTGTTAATGTCCAGCCATTATAGGAAAATTAATAATTTCTTGTTTTGTAAATTGCTTCTTAGTATTTCTAAATAGAGGTCCTGTAGGCTCCAGTAGTTTCTGAGACTTTAAAATGTTTGTTAAATACATCATCAGTAGTCTTCTTTTTATTTTCTAAACATGCTCAGGTTTCTAAAATGGCACTTGATGAAATATGGTATTTATTTGAAGTTTTGTAGTATGCTGCAATGAGAACTTTTTATTTATTTATGAGAATTATTTATTTTGTCTGTAATTGAAATGGCATTATTTCAAAGGCCATTACCCATCAACAGGGAAAATCTGAGCCTCCGACTCGAAAGGCGCCGACCAGACCTGAAAGGAAACCAGGTAGACTTCTACACACAATTTAAGCTAGGGTGGGCAATTTATTTCAGAAGCCTGAGTGTACTCTGCCCGTGCTCTTATTGCACATGAAAATATGTTTTTGAGGGAGTGGGGGTTGGATTTTTTCAGTTGGATGCTTTCATAATCTAGTGTCTCTAGTGTCTGGCTAGTCTTCTGACATTACCTACTCCAGCTTTAAGCAAGCTAAAATAACAACAGGCACCATTCTCTGATTGGTGCTAAATACCACTGCATTTGACCATAACAAATGTAACACAAGAGAAAGTATTCACAAATACACTTTGTCCTACATAACAAACCTTTTTGTTTTAAGGTCTTACTCCTAGTGATAGCAGTGGAGACCTCCAACGAAAGGTATGCTGAGTCAAATTTTTACAGTCCTGCCGATGAATGATACAAAATTAGAAGTTAAGAGTGTTTTGTGATTTCTGTCACAGCTTAATTCCACCAATGTTTTCTTTCATTAATGCCAGGATACACAGTCTACCGACAATTCATGTATTGTCAAAGTACGTTTCACATTCAACTTTGCTGTCTCAGTACCACCTGGGTCACCCTACGCCATACTGATTGAGAAAATCAGTAAGAAACTGCATCTGCCTTCTACTGCAATCACCTTGAGGTACAGTGCACATTTGAAACATTTGCACAGCTTCCAGTTTAATTGTTATATTTTGTCACTGATGGAGAGCAAAATTCAATCCTTTTGTTCAATTTAGTATAAACTCAGAGGCAACTGGACAAATTGTAATCAATGCAAACACAGAAATGGAAAATGTGTGGAGTTGTGCCAGCGGCAGGCGCATCACCTTATGGTGTAACACCAAAGAGGTAAGTGGAGCAAAGTCCAAATGCAATAAGTACATAGGTGATCAGATCAACCAGAATTTGACTTGATAACATCTGTTGTACCATACTAGAGTGATTAATCTATTTTTTACTCCAACATCTTCCTCACTGATACAGAAATAAGGTAGCTATAGCTAAATATCTATGCATCAATCAGCCATCTCTGCAGCCTCTAACTCAACAAATTCACTTTATTTGATGTACATTTTTTAACTTTTTGTTCACAATCATTGTAATCAGCAGAGTGTGAAATTGAGTAGGAAATCAGTATTTGTGTGCGTCATGTGTTTCTAGCAAACTGACGGAAAGCCAGAGAATGAGAATAAGACTCACTTGGTTGCACTTCATTCCTACAAGTCGTCAAACCCAGAGGATCTCAATTTCGAAGAAGGCGAAACAATAACATTAATCTCTAGAAGTAAGACTCTACTATTTGTGCCATATATTTATTAACACTGTCCAAGAAATATGATTCTAACTAATCATTTCTTATTTTTCTTTAGTCAACAAGGATTGGTTGGAGGGGCAATGTGATGGGAATACCGGTATATTTCCAGCATCCTTTGTGGAAGAAGTTCCTGAATAAATGTAAACAGAAAAGCTACTAAAGCCAGTTATGTGGCCAAAGTTGAAAAGTGGTCATGTATAATAAAATATAAGTATTTTATATAATATAAAATATAACTAAATTGATTAGGAATCAATAACAGGTTACATTTTGTGATTTAGTAAGTAACACAAAAATAAAAACAAGTGATATCTGGTTGTATATGAAAACATTTAATTATTGTTTACAGCTTCCAGTTATTAGAAGCAATATAAATGTAATATCTGTAACTGCAGGCAGCCATGATTAAATACAGTGTTGGAGACCTTGCAGATTTGCTGGTAAATTATCACGAAGATGTTCCTTCCTCTTCATAAGCAATAGGTAGGCCTCGCACGCCCTTTACTGCCTTCACCACAGGTGTCTCTCCCAACTTCTGCTCTAAGCCACGCCAGCTCCGTACTGCCAGGAAAGATGCTGAGAAGAGAAAGCATATATGTGTAATGTAATACAAGACATGCGTAAGAGTGTTTTTTGTGTAAAACTGTAACAAGTGTGTTTTTTTTTTTTTGTAGTTATTTTCAGTTAGAATTACTGTATGTGAGCAAAATTCTGCAATAAATCTATGGATTGAAATTAAAGCTGTGTCTTATGTACAGCAGAATTTTTATATTCTTATACCAGCTGAGTTGGTGTTGGCTACAGTCAGCGTCTGGTTCCTGAGGACCACAGAAGAGCCACACGAGGACTCTGCAGGCTCACTGATTAACAGATTCTGCCGTCGCAGAGCTCCTGTGATTAAAGACACGTCAGTCTCACTGCCCTCCTCCTGCTGATCAGCCAAAGGCACATGACTCTGTCCACCTGGTAAAAGTTTGAGATAAAAAGTAATATCATTTTGATGTAGCAAAAGATTTCAATAGCCTTCAATTGAATCTTATATTTCACTTTTCAATATTTCTAGTTTCTCTGGACCTTCCCCTTGACTCAGAAAAAAAACCCTCAACCTAATATCTCCTAATGTTGGTACAAATCGTTTCACCATTAATAACTAAAACAGGAAAAGCATAAAAAATTTAAGATGGTGTAATCTACTTTAAAACATATAACATTTCTTAATGGAATTAGAAATTTCCAAATCTATGGCGAACATAACCCAGCCATTTCTATTTTTTAATAAAGCTTACATAAACATCTGAACTTGGATTATAATGTAAACAAACTTGACATACAGTACTGTGCAAAGGTTTTAGGCGGGTGTGGAAAAAATGCTGTAAAGTAAGAATGCTTTCAAAAATAGATTATATTTACCAATTAACAAAATGCAAAGTGAGTGAGCAAAAGAAAAATCTAAATCTAATCAATATTTGGTGTGACCCCCCCTTCACCTTCATGGTAGCATCAATTCTTCTCAGTACACTTGCATAAAGTCAGGCATATCGTCAGGTATATGATTAAACAATTATACAAAACTGGTGTTAATAATCACCAATTCAATATGTATGTAATTTTCGGGAATTACAACATTTAATCATCACAGATTTGTTGTCCTCTGCATATGACACACTAAAGCCATCATTTGCAACTATTTGATCCTTTGATTGTTCCTGCAAGGAAAGGCTATACATAAAAATTAAAACCCCATTCTCTTAATATAAAAAAGTTGAGAAGTTGATTTAAAAAAAAATCCCAGTCTTACCTGGCAGGAGTTGTCGAAAGTCTGTGACATATTCCTCTGACCACTCCCTCTTCTTGTTGCAGGCCACCTCCATCTCAAATGGTGTTACTACAGGTTTATAGAACTCACTTGAGTCCAGCAGCGAGTTCTCAGGGCATGCAATTAGCACAAAAATGTCAATTTCCATAAAGTTTGCTAGTTTGGGCACGTTCAGTTTCCCCATGGCAAACATATAGCTCTTCTTGCCGGCTCTGCTGATGGTCTCCTTCAACTGCTGGATGACGGTGAGGTAGTCTGCCACCCCGAGTGTTCCAACCAGGATGCCAACCACATTGGCGTCTTTGGCCCTTTCTATAGCGTAATATCGCTTCATCAGTGCACGGTTGATACTTATTGACTCAGTCCTCCCCATCATTGTTATGGGGTCAAAGGAACTAAACGAGCAGCGATTCCAAGTCATCATGAAGTTTCTCAGGGTTGCTCCCTCTTGGCCTACATAAAACATGCTGTAATCGTTGATGCTTAAACCACTTTTCAAGGAGAACTGCCTTCCAAACTGACAGATAACCTGGCCGCTGACTCGCTCTGGCAGACAGGTGTCATGTTGTCTTTTAATTCGGCCGTGACTATAACACTGCTCCCCTTCGACAACAAGTTCTGAGATGACAAGGTTTGGATACTCTGGCGAAAGGAGTGTCTGAAGATCACCTGAAAACATTTAAAATAAACAAAACATTTATTAAGATTACAATTTTCTTTCTGCCTTGATTGAGAATGTGGTAAATATGATCTTAGAGATTGTAATTTATATTTTTGGACTAAGGATGCTGATAGTTAAATAAACTAAAATAGTACAATTTAGTGATGGCAGTGCGACACTGAAGCTTCGAAACACGCTTCAAACCGCTGGACTACAATCCTATTGAACCACTGCTTCAAAGCTTGCTTTGGTGTGAAAAAAAAATCACGTGACATATGACATCCAAAGCAGCAACTGCTTCACTTACTGAATGAATCACCGACTGGTTCGCGGTCCAGTCACGTGATTCACTGGCACTGCCTCGATGGTCTCGAAAGTGAGTGTTGTGCACCCCATCTAACACATTCACCCCCTGTCATAGTTACACAAGCACATCCAACCTGTGCCATATTTCCCAGCACTCTCTCCTCAATAACAAAATACATGCATTCATCAATCTTTGTTTAAACATGATGTTCAGTCTTAATGTGTGTGCATCAAAGAATTTTCAAAGTAAATATACTTTAAATCCAAGGGTGATTAAAGCAAAGATTCTTTATAACTAATGGTCTTTTTGACAAAAGTAAAGTAGTTTCTCCTGCACTGCTCATCGAGGGGCGTGCAAGTATGTAATTAAAAGCCTCCTGTCCACCAGCTAGCCTGTCTAATTTGCCTGCAGCCTTGAACTTCGCCAGGAGAGGTCACTGTAACTGAAGCTTCAAGTAATTAACCCATTTTTGAAACAATTTGCTTAGGTGGTTCAGTGCTTCACAAAAGCTTCATTTGCCCATCACTAGTACAACTATCCTACCATTCATCTTCATCTTAAAGCTGTCCTATTTTCATGAAGAATTACACACTACATTATAAGTGACATGACAAATGAATATCTACTCAATATATTGGCATAAATATATGATGCCCTAATCCAGTTTCATACAACAGATAAAACAGCATACAGTAGGGTTTTATAGAATAGCTTACTTATAGCGTGAACATAGTTGACATCATAGAGGATGATGATGTGACTCTGCGGGTCAGGATAGAGTTCTCTGAAGGCAGAAGTGCACTTCTCAAGATCAACCGGTCTTCTCTCAAAGACATACATCAAGGGCAGCCTTTTAGACGGGCTGAGGCAAGCACTGCCATAGTGCACAATGCAGTCGGCTCCAACATGTTCTGCAGCTACCTCATCCACACAGCAACTGTTCAAGACAATTCAACAAAAATTAATAATGTATACAAAAATGCACTACAGCTGTGCATTTAACAAATGGCTGACACCATTAAAAGCATTTCACTTACATCCTCTTTTGTAATGGCCTTGAAAAAAAAAAATCACAATTATGTGCTTAAGCATAAAAATAAAACTCACAGTAGAGCTGGTATTTTTCAAGTTAAACAAGTGAATGTACTGAGGCATATTATCACACTTGCCGATGATAAATAAATTAACACAAAAAAATCCATGAAACTGCCAAAATACATTCTCAATTACTAAATTAGTGTTACAAAAACTATTCAAAATATAACGTATGCTAGATCCAAATTGTGGAAATTAAGACATGTAAAGCATAAAATAACTGTAAATAAAAAGGTACAACAATGCTTTTCACCCAACTTTGCAGGAAGAATCAAAGCACTACAAGTGGCATGTGCATAGTTTATAAGACTCAAATAAGACTCTTAGTTAAACCTGATGTGTTACCTGCCATAGGATGTATCTCCCAAAATGAACGACTTGACATTACTGTTTCTCTCAATCTCTGCCGATACTGCAACTGAATCCCCCAGCAGCTCATCAGGAAACTGCAGAGCAACCTGCCAACATTTACCATTTTAGACAAATAAACAAGTGTGTTGTCTTTTCATTTTTTTGTATACAAGTGGACTGAAATGTTTATATGACAACAAGTAAAAACCTCACCTTTTCAAATTGACGCTCCCTGATGAAGTCGCAAGTCTTTTTAATCTGATACAACTCTTCTAGTTTTTCCAGAGGGGTATTTGCCTTCACTGTTACGTCTATCACACGCTGAATTACCGTTTCCGAGCTGCTGCTAAACGCATCAGCCATTATTGCACTGGAAACATTTAACTGCGCCTGCAAAAGTACAATAAACTACATTTCAGCACATCAACTAGTGACAGGTAACCAATCCAATGTAAATATAACTAAAATGTCTTTAATGGTGTATTCGACTGGCGAAAGATAACGTTACGTCTGATTAAACTACAGGCAAGTTTATTTAACGGTAACGTTACTCACCAAACCCACCCCAATTGGCTAACAATTGGCTATACTGTTACATTCAGGAACTCGGGCTGAATGAAGCGTAACCAACCACTTGACTACAGTGTCAGGAATTGATGGTGTTTTCTTACAAGATAACGACACTCGTCGTATCAAATGTTCCCTTAACTTGCGTCATCTAACGTTAAGTTACTATAACGTTGCCTCTGTCTCGTCTGTTAGCTTAGTAGCCGCTAGCTGATGGCTCCCGAGGTCTTTTTAAAAAAAATCTTTACAAACCATTATTTATAATGCATGACCACATACATGTAAACTTACAATTCAATGTCGTGAGTAGTTGTTGACGGATAAACGCTTCTTTGACAGCTACACACGTGTCGGCAGTACAACGTTCACTACAGAGGTACCATACATGAAGGCAAACACTTCCGGTTCACATGTGTTTCAAAATAAAACCCAGGGTAAACTGACAGAAGGACGTGCTTATTGGCAGTTTTATTTTGGAATTCTTTATCTGTACCTTAGGACAACTCATATTTCTCCCCTGTTCACCCCTTAGATCATTAAAAAAGATTGTTACTGTCACTAATACACATCACTGAAGTTGTGATACACATAAGACACAAAGTTTATATTTATTGACAATTCAGAGATGTCATTCAAATAACATACATGTAAGGATCCTGTTAAAACATTTCTGAAACTCCAAAGCAGAAAGATGGATAGAAGTTAGATATATGTGATAATATAGTGGAGTGGTTAAGAGTCACACTGATACAGACATAACAAAGCTAATACATAACATTTTTTTAGTTTAACTTCAGTTTCAAATGCCATTGTCTGAATAACACAGCAGTATTTAATTATTTGCGCACCATATTAATAAATAGGGACTATCTTTAGGGGGGGAAAAATCCCATCTGAATAAAACCGGAATGTCTAAAACTTTATTACATTTATCAACTATGTTCCTGCATGAAAAAATGACTGGTTTCAGCCCTGAGGGGGTTACATCCTTTAAGAGTAAAAATGTAATTTTTTTCAAAAATTTCCACCAGTGATCTGGTGGTAGATACAATTTTCCATAGCCTGTACTTAAAAAAATAATGCAAACTTTCCAACATAAAAGACATTTGTTCTCTGACTGTTGCGTTGAACGTTCAAGTCTTACCAGGGATTATGCTAAAAATCATATTTATAATCCTGTTTACATCCAAATACGATAGAAACCCAAGACCACAGTGAGACAGGTGAACACTGAACCTAAAAGAAAAAAAACATTAATAATTAATTAACATTAACATTAATCATTAGTCTGCTTGCTTCAGTGATATATTATTATTTACTTTATTTGTATTCTGTGTGTTTGAGAACTACTTTTGAACAGTTAAAAAATCTGTTTCCTCACAATTTAAGTTAAAACTAGGGCTCTCAAAAATAGCACTTTAATATACTGAGTAAGTTTAAAATGAATAATGCTTTCATTTTTAAATTACACCAGTTGAACCCATATGAATAGGATGTGCAGTATAACTAGCGACTGTATTTAACATGTATGAAGGACACCGTGTAGCATTTTTAGCCTTTGTGGCTACAATATAGTTTTCAGGTCCCTGACCAAAAGACCCCACTTAAAAAAAAAAAACTTCTCCACTAAAATAAAGCCTAATTATTTGACAGCCCAAATTCTCAATGCTATTACGACTGCTGATTCTACCTAACAACCATGCACAAGCGCTATGTCCTACCTGCAAGGTATTTTATGGTATCCAGTTTATGAGCTTCTAGCATGGTTTTCAAGCCAGCCACTTCAGTGTCTATTTTCATGTTGGTCTGAGTTAAATGAAGATCTTGCTCAGCAGTCTGTAAAAAAAGACGCAGGCATTAAAGACAAGCCCCACCAAAGACCTACCTGATATTTATAACAGACAGTGCAAAAGCTTTTATGGACTGAGAATAGGCCTATCTGCTTTTGCGTTAAAGCAATCAGAGACAGCCATTATTAGAACTTTACAATTGGTACTTTTTTGTGCGTCCATTTGTACTTTAATAAAGCAAATATTAATGTAGGGAACAGGTTAATGCACTTTGCACAACAGTATAATATATAGGCTATCACGTTCATCTAAAATAAGACTGGACACCATCTACTGTATCACTCTCTGCCCTGTGATTGTACATTGTGTAGATCACCATGAACTAAAAATGTGATGTAATTAGGATACGAAACATGTACTGTAGGTGTAATGCACATATACAAACCATTTCCATGATCTCTGTTCGCATCTCTAAAAGCTTCTTGTCATGCTCTGCTTTCTGTAAATGAGAAACAATGTTTTATTTAGAAGAGAAATACAAAGACTGCGATGTAGGACATGACCACAGCTTTCTGTGTCTCCCTGTCCCACCTTTCTATGAAGTAGTAAATGTCAAACATCACTGGTCTGCTTGTGAAGAAGTTGGGATCAATCTATCGTTCCTTTAATTCAGCATGTTTACGTACTAATTGTAAGGGATTACTGTCTGACAATCAATGAGATTTCAATGAGATACAGAGTTGGAATAATTTAATGTATCAGCAATCAAGGTATCTGTCATTTTAAGCAAAGTCCAGAAGAAAAAAAATAATAATAAATAGTAAAATAATAAAGTACAGTTGATGGATATCCAAACGCTAATTTATCCTGTGATTTACTTTTCTCAAACACTTACCAATTCTTTTACGCGACTTTTCTCCAAATTCATGTTCAAAATAGAGTCTGAGCGCACTTTATTCATGACATCCTGCAAGGTGGAAATAGAGATACACAAAGGGAGGTCACAACAAAACTACTGGTGAATAAAAACAAAGATGATGAAAAGCTTCTAAATGTTTATTCTTCCATAAAACTTTGACATAAACTGATCTGAGCAAAGCAGAGTAATCACTTACAGCCAGTTGGACCTTGAACTGCAATAACTGGATCTTGAGTTTCTGGGAGAAATGTTATAATATTTAAATTTAAGTGATATGAATCAAAAACACAGACCGCAGAGATCACCAGAACAACCATGAGTACAGATGCAATATCACAATTACTTTTGGGAAACAGCTTAAGACGGTTGATGAACACACATACCTCATTCTCTGCCAGTAATGCAGAAAACTCGCTCCTCTCAAGAATGATCATGTCCTTCTTTACAGTCGCTATTTGAGACATCACACGCTGTAACATGATCTCCTGCCAAAAATCACACAACCAACACAAAAGGTTTAAAAATAACAACTTGTTTCAATTCTTGTGATATAATTCTTCCCATACTCCAGATTCCTCAGACATCGCACTATATCAAATATATGATCATATTATTGCTATTATTTTAATCCACAGCTAAGGACATGCACACAAAAGATTTAAAGGTTTTCCAGAAAGTCAGTAGTGGACTTTTGAAGGCATTTTGTTGCAATGCTATGGATGGTAAGCTACATATCCAGTGAATCAATGTATGTTTTTTCAGAAATTCTGAGGTGATCCCATGTATACCCAATTTTAATTTAATTTGAAGGACATGTGTGCAGGTGATTGTACTATTTTACACTTTCACATGACTACTAGATTGACCATGTGTTTCCGTTTGATAAATGTGCAACACAATAATGGCTTGTCACGATAATTACTATCAATTTATAGTCCAATATATGATTATGACCTTGATCATTTTTGCTGACCTTGAGATTGCTTGTTGTGTTTACATGCGTGTTTGTTTACATAAGAATGTCTCCAACAGTTTAGCCATGTGTCTCCAACATAATGCCACAATAAACAGCAGGATTTCCCCACCATTTAAAAAAATTATGCTGAGACACGTTTTGCTGTCATTTCTGGTTGGGCTCCTTCTGCCTCCTTCTGGTTCAGGCACACACACACACACACACACACACACACACACACACACACACACACACACACACACACACACACACACACACACACACACACACACACACACACACACACACACACACACACACACACACACACACACACACACACACACAAAACCAGGTGAACGGAAGATAACGTGTTACTGATTCCAGCCAGAACATTTTGGGTTCAAGCTGAATGAGAGAGCAGAGCCTGTTAATGTAAATGTCGACTTTGTCCTGTTATGTGCCAAATGTTTAACATTTATTTAATGCAATAATTAAGAGCCCGAGAGTCCATTTTATTTTTTGTTTTGGTTGTGTGGTTTTATTTTATTTATGTTTTTGTATGTTTTCACATTATATTGGACATATCCAATGTCTGAATATTCTTATAAATAAAAACTTCATTGCTCTTTGAATTATCATTATATCAGTGGTGTAAAATGGTCTTAAAATGAAAATAATGTGATTTATCACAATTATTTCTAGAACGATATAATCGCCCAACAAAAGTAGTTTTGTGACAGGCCTAAACACAATGATCTTGGTTTAGTGACCTTTACAGGACTTGACATTGTCCTTAGTACTGTATTTACAGTAAATGTAACATATACAAACCTCCTACAGTCTCACCTGTTGCACTTTGGTTACCATGTCATTATAGATGACGTCCATGTTAGAGTTTGTCATCCTCACCAGTACTTTAACCACCACCTCAGCTTGCTGAGTTGTGAAGCCTGTTAATGGGAAATTTATAAAGGAAAATCAACAGCTCGTTTTTAACAAAGCAGAGTAATTTTGTAAACATTTTGTAAGTAACAAAAGCAGCCAAACCATTTTCCTCAAAGAGCTGTACCACTGCATGTGTATCAAAGAACAGCCTCCCGCCTTCACCTTCAGGGAATCCTGGTTTCAAATCATACTGGAAGGCTCTCATGGAGGTACTCAGCTCTGAAACCAACAATGTAATGACGGGGGTGATTATCCAAAAATTAAGCATCACATGGACACTGGACGTACTACTTTTCCCTTCCTTTCCTTTTTTTCGCTTATATAGAAATTTCATATTTTGTATTTTACATTAGAAGAAGTGTGAAAGTTTCAGTCATGTCATGCTATGAATAGTAATATTTTCAAGCAAAGGGCATTCCTTTACTCATATGTGAAAGAACTGATAGCTTTGTAAGTGCACAGTTGTTGTATGTTGCATATTTTGCTGCCACTCTATCGTTTTTTACCATACAGTCGGCCTACTTCCTATGTAACTTCTTTGATTGCTGCAATAAACTAAATACCAACATGATACATTTTTCCTAAAGTTACAGAGCAATTCAGAGGGGAAAAGCTATCTAGGGAACTGATCACTTGATCAAAATGATGTCTATTACAACAATAACCATCAGGATAAGAGCGTAGAAAAGGACAAGTTTGTAACCAAGGAAATTGGTTACAAAGAGTTGGAACTGCGGAGGTTTGTAGTGGGTTGGATTGCTGGGCAAAAACATTCAACAGTTCCCATTAATGCATTTATTTAATATGTGGCAGTGAAGCAAGCAAGCTCCTAACTGAGCCAGTGGGAAGCCGGCCCATAGACTGTGGAAGGCTTGAAGAGGACTTTAATTTTGACACATAAAAAGGAGACACAGCAAGTGATCATATGACCCCCCTAGTCATGTATGACCCTATGTCTTTCACATGTTCCAATAAGGCCTATGGATTGAGTTAGTTACAGTGCCATCACATTAACGCTATAAACTAAGAAACCATGGAACCTATACCTCTTGTGGTCATCTTTGTCACTGCAGAAAGATGTAACGCCTTCCCTCCAGTAGCTCGTCTCCTTCTCCACAGCGGCTGCTCGGAGGTCGGAGGGATGACACCCCGGACACTCGGCGATGCGGTGACACTTGTCAAACGCGACGTTGTTGGTGAAATGGTCGCTTGCGCTGGCACAAAACTTCTAACGCCAACTCTGTGTTGATTAAAATCAGGGTCATACCTCTTTATTGGGGATTTAACGCCAACAACTTTAAGTCGCGAATGAGTCTGTTTGAGCGCCATTGTTTACGCTCGTGTTCCGCCAGCACACAGGCCGCGCTTCCGTCTGTGAAAAGCCTGACAATGTATTACTGCCTCTGCCGTTTGACTCGCAACTTTTCACTTAGTTTTTTCTCAATGAATTTTAACGTCAAACTTCCAAACGTCCGGTAACGCACTTCAAAATAAAGCTCACGTGTGTCACAAATGCTGTTTACACTGCACCTCCATTGAATTTGGGTGGCAGCAGAAATCACATTGGCTGGCTCTTTGTTGTTGTTTGGGCGAACTGGCCCTTAAGAAATTAATAATGTTATATTCCCTCTAAACTTATGTTTAGACTATTAACTACATTATTATATTATTGTTAAAGGTATACAGTATATCAACTACAAAGCATCGACACCTATGTCTTCTTGATGGCAACAAGGAATAAGATTCAACTCTTCTATTAAGTAAATAAAATAATGTGAATTTACTTGTAGTTTATATTACCTCTAACGCGTGAATTATTTGGGGGATTTCTGTGCATAATATAATACAGAGGTATGTATGATATTTGTAATTGAGTAATTCTTTGTTTTTAGTGCAATATCAAGGTGCTAATCAGTGAAAATGAATGCAACAACACAGTGTCATATCAAAGTTGATACTTTTATAATGCACAACTACACATAGTCAGTCGTCTACAGCACATATAATATACACAATAAGGTAACACTGTCAAAATAAAAAGCTTCAGCCATGTGATATTCTTCTTATTACAGTATATCAACTACAAAGCATCGACACCTATGTCGTCTTGATGGCAACAAGGTATAAAATTTGACAGAAATTGTTCTCTTCATGTATCACAAACTAGTCAGGAGAATGTACTATATCTTTGTAAGCTATATCTTTTTACAACTGAGTGAGTAAAACCTGTCCATACTGTAATAATTATTTTAATTATTTAATTCTAACTGGCAACCATGCATTTTTATTGTCACTTTGTTTAACAAAGATAGTTTAAAGTATATGGCAACTGGTTTGCATCCAGATTTATTTCAGTATATTATTAGACAAATGATCTCATGCACTAGTAGATAATGTAGCAGCTATTTTAAAATGATAACAATGTAAAGAGAAAACTACTGTACTTGCAGTAGTTTTCACTGTGTTCCTGAGCATTGCTCAGGTTTTACAGGAAGATGAGTGTATTAAGGTTTTGCTCATGAGAAAAAGACAACACAGACAGATAAAGTGGCTATCACCAAAACAACAGCAAAGAGCAATAAGAGCACAAAGATTTGACTGCGCTGGCATAGAGGCTGGTGTTCAGGCTGATGTTCAGGCTGCTCCTCATCAACAGACAGCAGAGCCAGGGAGGTGCTGTCGGTGCTGCTGAGCGGGTCTGCATACTGTGGCCCACGGGGCTCCACCATCCAGCGCAAAACATTGACTTTCATCTCCATGTCATCGATCATGTGATCAATTTGGCTGATCTCCTTCTCCATGGTGCTGCGCTCCTGGCTCTCTAGACCAGCAGGGAGGGTTGGGCTCTGTACTTGATTCAGGTCTGGCAGACTCAGTGCACGGGCTGCTACCTCACTGCCTCCTCCTGCATTACCAAAATTAAAATTGATACTTCAGTCTGTAAAATACTTTTCACTTTTCATCCAGTCAAACATGACTAAACTGGTTCTAATGTTGTCAAAAACAGATTCATAAACTGTTGCCTTGCTAAAACTACTGCGGCCAGTCCTGCAATAAATCCCTCATGATGCTTAGAATGTTTTGTTTGGTTCAAACTTAAAGGGGTGTTGATTCAACTTTCATTTTGGAGACTGCAGTTTGTGGCGCTGTTGAACTGTATTGCCTTGTACTTAGATGTGTTTCTATTATTTTGTCTACCCCACTTATATCGATGAGGGTAGGCTAAATAACAGAAACACCTCTATGTGTAATGCAATACAGTTCAACAGCACCATAAACTGCAGCCTTTGCAATGACCATACAGCTGAATCAACACCTCTCTTAAACAGTTTCATGAAGGGAGGATTTATTAGACTGCCTTAGTTTTAGCTAGGTGTACCTAATAAAACTGAGTGTGCATGTCACCATACTTTGACAAAATATTAACTGATTTAATAATAGGTGTTTTTATAATCAGGTTTCAAAAATTGCCTGATTTTGTGAACTTTATTCAAATTGTGTTTGCAGAACAACAGTTGATTTGCAATCAGTGTTCCTCCTGAAATTAAGTAGCTCCATCTAGTTCCTTTTAAGTTTAGTTGAGGTTTATGGTAATACTTGTACAGTATCTCACAAAAGTGAGTATACCCCTTGCATTTATTTTAAATATCTGAAAATATATGTGACAACACTGAAGAAAGGACACTTTGCAACAATGTAAAGTGAGTGTACAACAGTGTAAATTTGCTGTCCCCTCAAAATGACACATGACATACCATTAATGTCTAAACTGCTGGCAACAAAAGTCAATACACCAATAAGTGAAAATGTCCAAATTGGGATACTGTAGATAATAACCTAGCATGGGGGAAAATCACTACAACATTTTTACATGACACCTAAATAATCTCTAGCAGAAGTAGAAGTAGTAGTGGAATTATTTTGCAGATTACCTCTGTTGTATTATCTCCAAAGTTTCATGTTAAACCTTGTTTTACATAATTTGCTTGATAACCTTTCATTGGCTAATCTACCTGCTGAAATTCAACTTGTATTTACAAGAAGGGCTTTAATTTACCTTGTATGCCAGTTTGCACCATGGTATTAGGGTTGGCCAGAGAGAAGATGTCACCCACGTTGAAAACTTTGCACATGTCAACATGGAGGAGCTCTAGGCTGGAGGAGAAGGCGACCCAGAGGAGCTCCATCTCCTTACGCTGCTCCTCAGGCAGGCTCTTGTTTCGTAGATGTGAGGTCAGATGATGACATATGGCCACGGCCAACTTTTGAGCCTTTTCTCGTGTTTGACGCAGCTCATCCCGCAGCTGCAAGCTGTCTGTGCACCCACCGACGCATGACGCCAAGTGCCGGTAACATGCCACCACCTGTGTGAGGAAAAAGAAGCAACAAAAAGATTTAATTATGTTTATATGCATGCCTTAGTGAAAATTAAGATAACCTGAAGCTATGTGCTGCTAACCAAGACACCTCCGTAGTTGCTTTGAGTGAATATGGCCCTCATGTGTTTCAGTGTCCTTGCTGGATATCTCAGAGAAGTGATTACTTGTAGAAGCAAATAACAGACAGCTCCTGGTAGCTTGGGGCTGCTATACTTCAACTATACTTCATCTCTGACCTGAATACTGTCTGGTCCACAGGCTTCAGAGGCAAGAATCTGTACCATTTGTAACAAAGGTTGCAACAGCAACCAGTTTGTTTAATGTGAGTATACATGCCCTTGCTGTGCACATCACCTGATCAAGTATGCAGTAGACCACTAATCACTTCTTAAAAATAGGTATCACAAGTTTTAAATATTTCTTTAACCCAATGTTAACAAGCCAAATCAGACAAAATCAGTGTTTCATGAAGAAATAATTTAGGATTTGTAAAAAAAAAATGTATCACCTAATGCTGCTTTAGACTATTACTGGGAAAGGTTTAAAATGGGACAGTTTCAGTTTTATGATCTAAATCATATGGTAAAACAGTGTCTTCATAATAGGTGTTAGCTTAGCCCTGGAGGATTGGCAGGTGTGGTTTCAATGAAAAATATTATAAATAATCTCCTTATCAGTGATCTATTTCTAGATAAGCCAAAACAACCTTGTGCACTCGGCCCATCCGCATGTGCGGATAGGTGAGAGGAGGGAGAACAACAGTGATGACTACCAGTATGCTATATTCTTTTTTGGATTTGTGTACTTTGTTGTGCATTTGTTATGTATTAATTTATATATATACAGAAATAGACACATATGTTCATGCACATACATATATAAAGCATATTTAAAACAACTAACATGCCAATAACTGAGAAGAAATGCTAGGCATGGACATGGCATTATCTAACACAGATACTGGAACAGTTACAAAGATGCAGTGGACCAAGAAATTCTTTTCAGTGAGAGTGCTTTTTTTGCCACGGGGCGGCGGGAGGTGGGGGTACATAGATGTCCTGTGTGTGTCTAGTCTGTGAAATATTAACATTAGATGGTATAAATGCTGATGCAAAACATATTTAACCTTTTAGAACACATTTTTCCATTCTTTCGCAAACTTGAATTGCCATTTTGTCAGAAATATTTGCATTTAAAATACAGTCATTTCTTTTATATTACATTTTCAGAAACGTATTAGATGGCCAGATCAGTAACAGACTGAAACTACTGGAATAAATGTAACAATACAGCAGAATTATACCACAGCATTCTTTATGTCCTAAACAGTCACAGGCTCAAAAAACAGTTAATACTCGGAGCAGCTTACCTTTATCAAAGAATCCACCAGAGTTTTTCCATCAGGCAAAGCCTTGTCTGTGCCGACCGTGCAATCATCGCCCACTTTGTTGTTTACAAGTGGCATGAGGATGACTTGTCCAGAGTCTCAGACTCTGCCACAGCAGGCAAGATTTTGGCCCAGTGGCCCTTCACTCCTCTGGCTGCCCCTGGTCCTCTTCTTTCCCTGGAAGATGCTTCATTCAGTGGCTGAGAGTTGAGACAGGCTCCGTCCCAAAGCCGCAAGATACATTGCGATACTCCACTCCAATGACTAAATTATACCAGACATGCTTAGGAGATTGAAAGATTCCCACTTCTGTCTTTGTGGGACAAGTCAAAGCAATGAAGAAAAAAGTGCAATAAAGTGATGTAACCCCTAAGCAAGGTGTTAATCCTGTGGCTGACCCCTTTGGACTGAGGCAGGCTAAGACGAACAGCTAATCTCATTAACAACCACTGAGACTAGAGAGATAGAAGAGCAGCTGGCTGTCGCTACCACAATGGCCCTTTCACTAACTGAGAGGAGGCTAGATAATGGTCGTCCTCATTTCACCAGGTTGATGTAAGGTTCAGCGTATGTTCTGAGCATGAATTCCCTGGCGTGACATTTCTATAGCAGTGCATGTATGCATGTATAACAAGGTTTCTATACGAAAAGCACGCCACAAGAAAAGAAGCCACATATGCGTGTGCTGTGGTCACGAAGTGACATGCCAATGGTGCTTTGAATTGACATTATCCAAAACAGCAGAGGAAGAGATGTCAATGAGTAAGAAATTACTTCATGCCTAGAAGTTTAAGCAATTTTATTAAAAAACAAAAGCACATCAAAAAACATTTAAAAAAATAGTCACAAGAAACACACCAAATAAAATACAGATAAGTAGTCTCTCTCCTTTTGTCCAGATGCTGGGCTTTTCAGTGTTGCACAGTCCTAACCGTTTTCCTGAGTGTTCGGCCCGTCGTACCCTTCCGTGGAGAAGTTACCGCCTCCCTGATGTTGGCGAGCAGGCCTCTCTTGGTTTTGGACTGCACAGGGGACTTCTGGGAGAGCTTTGCAAGTTCGGCCTTTAGCGAGGCAATCTCCCTGTCCTTTTCAATGTTCTGCTGTAGGATGTCCTCCATAGACTTCATCTTGATGGAAAAAAGATAAATGAAGTCACGGTTGCCTGACATGCCTGGGTCCAGTCAGACAGTTCAAATTGTAATTTTCGTAAAGCCATTTTAAGTAGGTTTTGTAGATTTGACATTTTTAGGGTGTTTTGCATCATCATTGTGCTGCTCCCAAATCCGCGCCCCATTTCTTATCGCCTCACCTGATCATCAGCCTTCCTCTGCAGAGCCTCTAGGTCAGCCGATTTCTCCAGGAAGCCATCTCTGACCTTCTGAAGTGTTCCATTAACCTCCATCAACCTTTTCTCTAGGGACAAAATCAACTGAACCAAAACATTAAATGGAAAAAAAAGACTGAGCAAATGTTTCATTGAGATGCATAATCTAAATGTTATATTTGTTACCTGTTGTTTATCCTCACACATTCTCTCTATGGCACATTTCTCTTTGTAAAGCCGATCCGACCGATCAGCCACTGTAGGGAGAAAATTTGCAAAGTGAAATTTACCCAAATAATTGTTAGGAACCAACTCTTGTGAGCTCACTGAAGACAGGACAACACAGCATACTAATAAATAGAAAATACACAAGACATAAATGAAGAGAAGGAAATAAGCTCCCAGAGGACATTCCCTGAGAGAGATAGATGCTGGGCTATGTCTATGAATAAAAACGTGCTAACCTGCTGCTTCAGTCCCTTTAAATGGTTGAGTCTGGCACGACTGGTCCACTTTTGGAACTGCATACGTGCCTCCTTTGTCACTGGACTTTAAGGTCTCCAACTCTGAAACTTTACGTTTGAGCGCCTACACGGTTGGTAAGAGCCAAATTTGAAATTTTAATAACCCAAAAATTGGAGGATTTGCTTAATTCAGTAACATAACATGGGACAATACCAGATTACTATAAAACTAATGACTATTTGCAGTTTAACAATTGAAGTTACTGGGATTTAAGAGATGTAATGAACCCAGTTCTGGGTCTGGCAGGGTAGAGGTTGAGGCCTTAACTAAACAAGACCCATTAGAACTTATGATTTTTCTGACCTGTTAACTGATTAAATGACATACCTCCACTTTCTCTTGTTCAGCAATGAACTCATCAAGAGGTACATAGTCATCTTCCAGATTGTTCATAGCACACTGGTAGGCATGCTCTTTGATAACATCCTTGTACATCTCAAATGTGTTCTCCAGCTTTTCTTGGTAGCTTTCCTTCAGTTCTTCTATCTGCCGACTAAACATTTAAAGCAAACTTTATTCACCAAATTTTACTTCCAACAAGGGTTTACACTTTCGGAGATGTTACTGAAATTAACATAATTGCTCATGAAATGTTTGTGTGTTCAGTATCAATTTGATGAACAAATTAGTTTCTCAAAAATGAAGACCGTAGGCATACAATAGCAGAGATTTGCATCACTGGCCTTCCGTGAGAAACAAATTAATTATTATATATATATATATATATATATATATATATATATATATATATATATATATATATATATATATATATATATATATATATATATATATATATATATATATATATATATATATATATATATATATATATATATATATATATATATATATATATATATATATATATATATATATATATATATATATATATATATATATATATATATATATATATATAAACTTACCTGCGGAGTTCCTCACTCTCCATGAGCTGTTGTAACATGGCATCTCCCATTTCCTTGCGAATCTCCATTTCCTGAACCAGGTTTCTTCTTCGCTCAGCCAGGAGTTTTGTTCGCAGGTTTTCAATCACATTCATAACCTCCTATGAGAGTTGAAGCAAAACATTTACTGGAGATAACCCGCGCAGTGTTTCTTGTAATGAGTGACGGTGAAATATTCCCCAACTACTGTATTATGATAATACTAAACACATGTCTCATCGACGTTTCGCTCAAAACCACAATGGTCAACTTCATGGTGGCGCTATAGAAAAGGTCAGGGAATCACCAGCCTTCATCACCTTTGCACCATGAACATCTGCACAAATTTCATGGCAAGCAATTCAATAGTTGAGACATTTCACTAAAAGCCAAAAAAGTGAACCTCATTGTGGTCTTGAGGTTAAAAGTCTGGGGGATCATTAAAGTCAGTCGGACTCTTCTTCTAGGGACAATGAATGCTTGTACAAACGTTTGGTAATCAATTGAATAGTTGAGATCTATATATTTCAATCTGGACCAAAGGTAAGTGGTAGACTGACTGACTGACCTAAATCTATTCTGCAAGAATGGCTAAAAACATGTCAAATAGTAATTGGGGTATGACCTCTCCTTTCGTCAATCCCAAATAAAACATGTTATATTTATGAAACAATGTTTGAATGCGACATTGAGTAGAAGTTGTACATTCTGTGGCAGCAAAGACATGTCAGCCTCGTCTTCCTCATCAAGCAGCTCCTCCTCAGACAGGTAGCTCTCCAGGGCCTGGCTGTCAATCACCCCATTCCTCACCAGAGGCTTGCCATCTCGGCCGACCAAACAAGGAGCCAGAGATTCCAGCGGCTTGTCTGGGATTACCTGTACCACCTACAGACAGCGCAAGTACAATGAGTGGTGTTATGGTAGATCTGCTAGCTCACCAAGATTATTTTTGATCCAGCTCATTAAACAGCTTTCTCCCACACTCTTATGCACTCACTCAGACTAACCTGTTTGGCAATAGCAGAGAATTTCATAACATGGAGAGTCTCATCATAAGTGGAAGCACACTGGTTAATGTTGACGATCATTGATGCTCTTCCTTTGCCGCAGAAAACCGCCTGGAAGAGCTTGGTGAGCTTACTCTCTCTGAAAGGAATGTAGCTGCTCTTCATTCTGATGGGACAAAACAGAAGGAAGAAACGAGGACTTTGACCCTGCAAAAACATCTAAATCGTCAAGAGCCATTGCTGCCTTGCTTCCAACTAAGAGCCATCACTTGTACTACTTTTTAAATACCTAACCATGTGAGAGCCATGTTATTTACAAAGCATTGGCATCTTGTGTCAAACACTGGTGACAAATGTCTGACACATTTATAGCCAACTGTACCGGTCAGTCTGATTGTTGCGAAGGGCAGTGATGCACTTCCCCAGAATGAGCAGCGAGTTGTTGATATTCCCGGCCTCCTTCAGCCTCTCTCCGAAGGTCTTGGTTTTGTTGCATCTTTCTGAGCCAGCCAGGTCACACAGAGAAAACCTGAGAAACACCAATGAATTTCTGTATCCTTTCACTGTGCTAAAGCTGTCAGATTTGTAATTTGACTCAAGTACAAACAACTTTGTTTGCAATTTGTTCGGAATGCCTAATAACACCATTGCTCCTTTTATGGATATCTTTGGCACTCCTCCAGATTCGCACGTACGGTCTAAGACTGAAGCTGACTGTGTGGCCTTCACTACCTTACTTGCCAGACGCCTAATTTTATTTAAATGGAAAGATGTACACCCACCTGCCTTTATAAACTGGATCAAAGATTTACAATTCATCCCTAAACTAGAGAATATAAAATTCTCATTACGGGGCTCCACAGGTACTTTTTATAGAGCATGAACTGCCTTCCTTGACCACATTAACAAGAATACAATTACAGATGCCCGCTGTGACATAAATTGGAGGAAAGAAAATAAACTTCGCTTAGCTCGTTCCAATTATCTCTGACCTGCTTTTTATTTGACTTGCTTTTTATTTTACTTCTCCACAAATACAAATTTTGTCTCTCGTCTTTGCTTTTTTTTTTTTCCCCCTTTGCTCCTTTTAACATATTGCACTCCTGTGTAGAAATGTCAAATACTTTGTAGTTTGTGAAAATGCAATATAAAGTTGGTAAAAAAACAGAATACCTTTAAATTTGGTCCAATGACTCCTGAGCAGAAAGGCTCTGAATCAGTTCTTTATCACATTCATGTCTTGTGTTTATTCCATTTAATATTTTATTTATATCCCTCCTCTTTAGATGCATTTTAAATGTTTAACTGCAATTGCATTATTTTCCATATTGCCACCATTGAGCCAATCTTGCAACATCACCTCTTTTAATTTCTAGTGTTTCTCCCAGAAACTTGCTTCAATTTCCACCACATTCTGTATTGTATATTTTAAATGTGTAGAATTCACATGCAAATAGTTTATACTTCAAGTGGACGAGTCTGAAATTCAGCTCACTACACAACTATCCAAACACATGAAGCTACACAGAAGAAAAAACACCCCCAAACCCTATTACTAGGTAGGATCATGTTCATGATGTCACTACATGATACTTACTCTGAGGTCCTTTTCACTGTGCTGCCATCAATCTTCAGTAGCTTCATGGTAAATATGCTGTGGCTATAAGAAAAGCTGGCATGAGTTTTGAAAACATAAAGTGACACCAAGCAAACATGTGATGAAATGAATAGTTTGCCTTCTGCTTGATGACTGGTTCATCTTTGTGGCTGCAGCACTTCTATTTTTGTTTCCAAATTGCAGCAGTTTACCGGCTTCGCTCAGGTTCTGGATGTTAATCCACCTGAGATCTGAAATGAATTGAATTAAAAACACACATCGTTCTTTGATTCAATTTTAAGTCTTGCGCAGCATAAAAAAACCCCAAAACAAAACCCCGTTTGCTGGCATGTTTCTACCAACTTAACACATGATAAAGACATGCTCACACCTTTAACGTAAGCATTTCCAGCACCATCGTCACATACTCTGAGAGCAGCACGTTTCTTGAACTTGGAAAACTGGGAAGGTTGAAGCAGGTCATATACAGACTCATTGTAGATTTCAAAGAATGCCACCCATAAGGCAAACTGGCTGCTGTCGGCTTCTGTTGGGTTGCTTACCAACACTAAAGAAGAAGAATATGGAGAGGACAACAAAAGTTCAAAAAGTGAAAAACATCTAAGGAATCGTGATATTTGTCCCACTTGGGACAACTTAAACTGTTTAACATTCAAGATGACATATGTTCAGTGTGTAGGATTAGTGAGGGCTACCGGTTTGCTCGTAGGACAAAGAGGAGGATGAGAGACCGGTGGTTGAACAAGACAAGGACTCTAAACCACCACTGGCTCTGAGAGGATCACACTCCTAGATGGGAGCAAATAAATATGCATTTTTGGGGCATTACCTGCAGAGAGCATTATGGTGTTTCATTCCAGCAAATTAAAATTGTTAGCAATATTTTTGGAAAAGCCTGAGAACATGCTCTCACTTCTTTGACTGAAGCAAAAATGGCAGCTTTGGCACTCCTCTCCTGCTTGACTTGGTCAGGATCCAGATACTGCGCATCATTCCTGAGGTAGGGTTTCAGATCCATCGCCTCATACAGACGGCCTCCAATGTAGCGAAAGGTGGCGTCCAGCACTCGAGGGAGTATTCCAGGCTCTTTTGGAGAGCCTAAAACATTTCACAGCATACTTAGACTGGTAGAAGAACTTTGCAGGACTTGTGACAGTGACTGGCGCTTGTTAAAATGTTAGCGTTTCAATCTTTACCTTGGATGGTGTAGGTTTTCCCAGCATTGGTTACACCGTAGCTGAATATCAGTGCATTCTTCCCATCCAAGAAATCATTCATTTGGCTTTTGACGGTGTCCTCAAATAGCTCAGACTGTGTCATCTCTGGACCAAAAATCTGAAAGCCAACAGAAAGATGGTGGGTTGCAAATGAATGTGTGTCTCCGTCTAAAACATGGTTCAGGCAGCTCAGTAAGCAATGTCAAATGGTGCAGACCTGTGAGAAGGAGAATTTGTGGACAGACATGCCAATGCCCTTCTCACTGCTCTTCATGGTGGCAGAGCCCTTTGGTGCATTCAGTGTCACCATTTGACTGTTTTCAATCACCACACAATCCTGAGAGAAAAACAATGGCAAGACAGCTTGAAGAAAAATCAAGTAGCACAGTCTCAGTCAAATAACTGAGCAAACCGAGCGTCAGTGGGGGCTGTGAGGTCTAGAGCAGGTTGAGCTTTGTCTACACTTAGGGACTGCGTGAAAATGATTGTGTTTTTGTTTTGTTTTTTTAAGTGTCTCTCATCCCAAATTAGGATTTTATGTAATTTTCCCCCTTTATTTTCTTTCCTTGTTAAGAAAAATAGATGAAACAATCAAATCAAAATGATTTTGGCCATATGCAGAGGACAGGTTTTGAAGAACAGGATAGCCATGGATCTTTATAATTATTAGAGATTGAACATCCTCTCTCCAGAGAATGTTTCATTTGTCACTAGCAACTCAAACCTAAACTTTAGTGTGCATCATAACCCTTTATACCCTAGTCCCTTTATCTTGGCGAAAAATCAGGTACATAATGTAGATAAACTGCAATACAATAAGAGAATCATTTTAACTTCATTACCATCACCATGTTCTGTGTATAATTGCAGATTGGGGTCTCTTTTTGGGTTGAAAAACCGCTGGTCACATTCATTGTCATGACTTTTAGCTACAGTATTAAGCACTAGATAGACTGGGTGACATTTCACATCTGGTACTATATACTGTACCTGGTCCTCCTTGTCAGCAAGTTCCTCTTTAGAGAAGGGCCTGACTCTGAGGTAAACTCTCATGGTCTGCTGCTCAGCACCACCTGCCATTTCAGTCTACAAACAAAAGATGACAATCAAGACTAGAAGCTAAACCTCAGCACAGAGGAGCTGAATTTAACGCTTATTTCAATCCTAATAAACAACTAAATGCCACAGCCAAGGAAATCTGAACAGGCATCTACGGTCAGCATTACTTACTCAGTGAATCTAGCTTGGGAATACAAAATTAAAGATAGTCAACTGTATTAGTTTGATGAATACAAAAAAGGGGAAAACATTACCTGCTGTGGTGAATTGGTGGCAGGAGGAACATTGTAAGTCAAGTCCATGTCAACAGGCTGCATATGGTCACCTTCTTCATTGATCAGATCAATAACTGTACTCATCTTGGGGTGAGGCAAAATGTCTCTTAATTCATGTACTAACTCACTACTTGCACTGAACAAAGTTGAGGTCAGTTCTCTGCACAAATAAAGAATTAACAGTCCCCTTCTCGTTGGAAGATGATTCACAAAACAAACTGATCATGAAAATGACTTATTTCACCCACACATAGGTCTGCTGATGTTCTTCCACGGAAAATCAAGGGGGAGCTTGTAATCAGTTTTAACTGAGAGCAGGTGTGAAGTCAAGCAAATCACAGGGACTGACCAACCGGCTTAGAGGACTCTACTCCAACTTTACTTGGTTAGTTCAACAGTGATATACTGTTTCAAGTGATTATCTGAGGATCAGTCTCTAAATATGTCAGAGTTATGAGGGATGACATATTCTGCTGTATCAGCCAAAGACCAAAATGGGCAAGAGAGGCCTTTTTTTTAAATCAATACCCATATAGTACCAAGACTTGTTTTCCATCTGTCACCACTGACTGACAACAAAAAGCAGACTGCTATTTTATGTTTGCTTCCAAGCCATTTCCCACCATCATTTTCACATGAGAATGGCAGCTAGATGTCCACAGAGCAACAAATTATTAATAAAGAATATTATATTATATTATAAATTGTAAAAATCACAAAGATGAAAGACACACATAGTATAATATGTGTCAAACATTGTCACAAAGGGAGGGGCAGGAACCAGACTGCACAACAGTTCTAAACAGAAATAACACATTCTTCTTCTTAGAATAAAAGTTGAATTCGTAAGCAATAAATCAAACCCCCTGTTCAATTTCATGTTCTAAGTAATTTTGCTGCTACAGCCTTACATGGTTTTATGATGATTCACTTATGGTGGCTAATTTAGCTAGTTAGCAAACTTTAGCCAGGTATGGCTGTGCAACGGACATTACTGAGTCAGATTCCTGACTTTATCTACTTGTGCTGTTACATTATGTTTTGGCATTCATTGTTACTGTGTAATTGTCATTTGTGGCCACAGTGGTCTCAGAAGGTGCATCGTTTCTTTGAGTTTATTCAGCTTGTGACAGCTAAACATACAAAAGGGAATGTGTCCCTTTTCCTCTTTGGTTAAAGCAAAGTTTGCAAGGGAGAATGTGTTGTCATTTTATTTTAATCAGATAGACATTAAAGGGTTTGGTAAAAGCTTGAAAATAGAGTGAATGGTTCCTGGACCTCTATTTCTGTAAACTTTTTAATGCTATTCATCCAGATTTGTTCTCAATATAGCTAAAAACCCCAAAAATTGTTTAGCAAAAAATTCAAAATGGTGGAAAACTGTTGCAGCTCAAACAAAAGTGGATACAAGCAGTAATCTTTCCTTTCAGTATCTTTCTTAAATCAGCAAGTAACTTTCCTAAAGCAGATAGAAGTCTGTCCACATTGATGTAATGTTGTAGTTTTCTCCATTAGCATCATAAACCGGACAGTCTGCAAATAAATCTAAACTCATGCGGGGGTCAATCTCATCTGAACTTTAAAACTTGGAATTCCAACTAGGAGACTGCAAATACAAATTGTGTAAAATTCTCAGATATTGGCACACATACCACCTGTGCCAGGCAGAATGATTTTTTCGTGTCAATGAAAAATGGTCACATTTCAATAATAGTTGCTTACTCAGCTCAGAAGTTGAACATGGAAGTGCGATTATGCTGCGTTCCAGGTAACTCGGAACTGAGAAATTTTCTACCTCCAACTAGAAAAAGTACTACAGAACGCCACGGGAAGTCGGATTACCTACTTGTGAACTTGAAAAAAAATATATTTACCCCGACTTCATGAGTAGCAGTCGTATGATGTCACTCAACAATGGGGGCCCCCATGGAAGCCCACATTTTAAATGATAAACCATAAACTAAAAAGCAAAGTAAAGAATTAAATTAAAATAATACATACTAGTACCAAATAGTTCAACTTTTTCTGCATGTAAATTGATGTAGAAATATTTTGTCAATGTTATTAGGTAGCTGGTTAAAGTAAACAATCTCGCAAAGTCATCTTCTCTGCCTGTTATTCAGGAAAATGTTAAAAAATGTCCAGATATGTGAAAACCTTTGGAAATATAGCCTACAACTTTTGAGATAACCAACTGATGAGGCTAGAAGGATTTTAATAAAATGGCCATCCTTTGAATTAACACCAAGTGCAATGCTGAGGGTTTAACTGCATAAACTTGCCAAAGAACTATACATTTGTCACTGTCAGCCATGTTTAGTTTTCATTTAGCGTAATGCACCACCATGCAACTGAAATGTTTTGAGGTCAGAAGTCATATTTTAACTTGGAAATTTCCCAGTTCTGACCGGTCTGGAACGCAGCATTAGTACTACTTGCCAGGGTACATTTACCAAACCCAGAGTGATTACCTCAGATGGCATTTAATCCTGAGTAGTGATTTATTTTCTATAGAACTGATAGCAGTCCGGTTCAGATCCCACTGCTCAAGTGCTTGATATCACCATGATGAATGAATTTCAAAAGTGAAAAATGTTCACACTGAAGGCTCAGTTTGGATCACTAGCTAAATAGTCGCGTAATTAGAAGTAATTGCACAAATTTATTAAGTTTACTGGTTGATAGTCAATGTACAGACTCCTGTCCAGCACACTGGACAATGTGAAAACATTATATGCTTCACACATTAAGACAATAACACCACGTCACATTTAACTTATTCAATTTTTATTGAATCATTTGCATGTTTATGCATCTGCGATGGTAACTTCAACCTCAACACCTGGTTCGATGCTGATGGAGGTGATCTGCTTGACAATTTCAGATGGGCTGTGCAGGTCAATCAGGCGCTTGTGGATCCTCATCTGGAAGCGATCCCAGGTTTTGGATCCTTCACCGCAGGGAGTTTTTCTGGTGGTGATGCGCAGAGTCTGGAGGGGGCAGAGACAACACATTTGACTGAATTAAGAGAATCCAGAATACCCCACTAAACCTGCGCAGTTTAGAAGTTCTATTAAGCCATGGTCACGTTACATTTTTGGTCTATAAATATTCACTCCATCTCCTAATCACTTCTTTTGAAGCCCCAATGACACAAATTCAAGTTTCTGTTACGATAGCCAGCCATTTCTCTCATCAGCTGCCATTTGTAATTGATGCAGTAAAAAGAAAATGTTAGCCCATCAACTGTACATACCTTGGTTGGCATGCGGACCGGTCCCTTCACCTTCAGGTTCTTCTCCTTAGCCCCACGGATCAAGTCTGCGCAGACTGATTATTGAAGAAAGAAAAAAAAAGAAAAAAAGACAGAACTTCAAAAACACAGGCAACAGAAGGTCACTTCATCATACTTTTAAAGCCATGGCTCAGAATAGCGTATAAGTCGTCAGGGTTTATATCAGGTAAAATTTTTATCCTCATTGCTCAGGACTCTGTTCCATTCACAACATTAACCATTTTGAGCTGACTTACCCTTCTCCAGAGATTTCACATTGCGGCTGGTGAGGGTGATGCGGATGCGGTGAATGGCAACCTCAGTCTCCACAGGTGCTTTACCGGTGTCCTTGAAAGCCTGCATGTGTGGAAGTAAGAGTTATCAAAACGCTTAAATTCCACAGACATTACAGCCACAGATCTTTAGAATTGAGAGACTGCAACAAGCATGCAAGACTGATGTACTCTAAGCCTTGCAGACTGAATAGCTTCAGTGTTTACCCCTGTGTAACACAGTAAACACTGGCTTTCATCACCCAAGTTACAGTGTATGTTTTATTATTTTTTAATAAAGGAAACTGAACGGTCACTTTAAATAACTGAGTGGGTAAATCCGGAGTGAGTAGAAAGAGGCAATTTATGATTTCCGTTATTGTTGTACGTTTGTGTGACCTTCAGAATAAGAGTTTCTTCTAATGGTGTCAGAGTTCAAACACACCGGAGATTCACGTTGAGCACTTAAACGCAGCACCAGCTAACTAGCACGTGGAGCGCCTAGTCTTTAAATGAACTAACGTTAAGCTCAACCCGAAAGAAAATGCTTTGGTGTAACGTTAGCCACAGCTGTATAGGTTTACCTGGATGAATTCGCACGTCAGTGTCTCCATGTAACTTAGTTAATGAAGGCATGTAAAGGGCGCGAATGTGTCAGCTAACATCAGCTAACTGCTGGTCAGTTGTCTAACGTTATTGTCCCGATGCTCGTTTTAAACTAGGGTAAGTTAGGGTTAACGTTACTGCCTAATTAATCCCGTCCAACATGTCTTACTGTGAGAAATTGTGTGGCCTTTAGTCTTTATACCATAAACACTTAAACTTTCGCAATAAGATCGCTTTCCAGCGAAAGACGATCAAGGGAGCAAGTGGCTAACGTTGTATCTGACGTTAGTCTTCAACTTTACACAAATGCTAACGTAATAGGGCGCCAAGCTAGAATGCGTCTCGACGATCGGGAAACATTTTTTCGTGTACTGACAGCTTTATAAGTTTGTGTAGTTTGCTAAAGGATTGCGGCGCGACGTCTGCTTCTAGCGACATAACGTTAAGCTGACGGCGACAGACTCCTCACAATTTTGATTTGCAAGTTGAGCTCTGTAACTGCGGAATAACTTCAAAATAAGCATCGTACTATCTAGTAAGAGTTACATTCAAACACTACATACCATTTTGATTATTCCTGACCGACTTATTCGGAAGAAATTCAAGCGAACAGCGGTGAGCCAGGAACAGGCGCCACCAACGTGGTTAGTTCTTCAGAAAAAAGGGACAATTAGAGGCCCGTTTCCTGAATATGTACTGCTCATCCGGGTTTCTCATACTTCTTCTGTCGTGTTTTGGGCTCACCTATTATCAACAGCGGCATCTAGTGGCTACGCTTCACTGTGATGTTGTGTGTTCCAACTGTGACCACTGGAGGGCAGCACGGGCTACACGCGTCAGAAGTGTCAAGCCAGATACAGTATTAACGTAAACATCCGGTAAGAATCTTCAAATTAAAATGTAAAGACAGGATTAACATTCGGAAGTAACGTTTCAGCTGGCCAAGTGAAGTTGTTTTACTACTTTAGTAGGCACTGAACGCTACTCACGATTTCAGTGTGTTAATTTTTTGTTAATTTTATCTGTTTGAATTTGGTTACTAGGCTTTGATTTTGAAAGAATTGACAGGACAATTTCGTATGCGTTTGTATCAATCTTTTCCAAAGGCTAGACTGATCTTCAGACCAGGAAATGAATTAATATACTGAATAACTATTACCATTACTGATGTTACTGTCATTCACTCTACTGGTAATACATTTGCACACATTGATAATGCTGAGAGAGAGACTTTTATCACTGCTGGGATTGTGAACACTCATTACTTTACAATCTGTAGTAGGCCTAACTTTGCTTAAGGAATTTCTATGCACGACAAAAAGGTTAAATACCTTGTAAGCAATTTAATTCTGCTTGCAAAACATTATGTATAAGTTACAAATGTGGATTTCCTCCTGTTTTGTTGCATTGTAAAATAAATAGTTGTCTTTTCAAAATCTGTTTTTTTAAACTAGTTGATTTTCATATTATGGTTTTCATTTTTGGAAAGTTGATGAGGTTGTTATATTAGACCTCATAGGCTTTCCATACACTTGTGAAAAATCCGGATTCGATCAGGACTAAAAAATTACAAAGATATACACATAAGAATATGATTATCTATCATTTTGAAATTGCAAGATGTGTCATTTTGTAAAGTGTGAAATTCACACTTGCTTGACCATTGTCACATTTGGTATTTTTCAAATGTACCAGCTGGGAAAATGTAAAAGCAGTACAGGTGCTGGTCATATAATTAGAATATCATCAAAAAGTTAACTTATTTCATGAGAGCCCAGTTTGCTCTGATTGTGGCCTTCAGCTCTTCTGCATTGTTGGGTCTGGCGTATCGCATCTTCCTCTTCACAATACCCCATAGATTTTCTATAGGTTTAAGGTCAGGTGAGTTTGCTGGCCAATTAAGAACAGGGATCCCATGGCCCTTAAACCAGGTACTGGTAGCTTTGGCACTGTGTGCAGGTGCCAAGTCCTGTTGGAAAATGAAATCTGTATCTCCATAAAGTTGGTCAGCAGCAGGAAGCATGAAGTGCTCTAAAACTTCCTGGTAGACGGCTGCGTTGACCTTGGACCTCAGAAAACACAGTGGACCAACACCAGCAGATGACATGGCACCCCAAACCATCACTGACTGTGGAAACTTTACACTGGACTTCAAGCAACGTGGATTCTGTGCCTCTCCTCTTCCTCCAGACTCTGGGACCTTGATTTCCAAAGGAAATGCAAAATTTACTTTCATCAGAGAACATAACTTTGGACCACTCAGCAGCAGTCCAGTCCTTTTTGTCTTTAGCCCAGGCGAGACGCTTCTGACGCTGTGTCTTGTTCAAGAGTGGCTTGACACAAGGATTGCGACAGCTGAAACCCATGTCTTGCATACGTCTGTGCGTGGTGGTTCTTGAAGCACTGACTCCAGCTGCAGTCCACTCTTTGTGAATCTCCCCCACATTTTTGAATGGGTTCTGTTTCACAATCCTCTCCAGGGTGCGGTTATCCCTATCGCTTGTACACTTTTTTCTACCACATCTTTTCCTTCCCTTCGCCTCTCTATTAATGTGCTTGGACACAGAGCTCTGTGAACAGCCAGCCTCTTTAGCAATGACCTTTTGTGTCTTGCCCTCCTTGTGCAAGGTGTCAATGGTCATCTTTTGGACAGCTGTCAAGTCAGCAGTCTTCCCCATGATTGTGTAGCCTACAGAACTAGACTGAGAGACCATTTAAAGGCCTTTGCAGGTGTTTTGGGTTCATTAGCTGATTAGAGTGTGGCACCAGGTGTCTTCAATATTGAACCTTTTCACAATATTCTAATTTTCTGAGATACTGATTTTGGGGTTTTCATTAGTTGTCAGTTATAATCATCAAAATTAAAAGGAATGAACACTTGAAATATATCAGCCTGTGTGGAATGAATGTACACATTATACAAGTTTCACTTTTTGAATGGAATTACTGAAATAAATCAACTTTTTGATGATATTCTAATTATATGACCAGCACCTGTAAGTAAGCTCTTCACTCATCCTTTAAGCCTTGCCACCTGAGGAACTCCTGCGAAAAAAACAACCGCAAAATCCATTGCATGGGCAGAAATAATTAGGCTTTTCTTTTGAAAGATGAACGCGGAAGTCATGTGTTGTGGATGAATCGATGCTGGTCAGGTTCCTAAACAAAATAACGGAACCGGGGAAAACCGGCCGGTTGCCAGAAAACTGTTGTCGTCGAATCCCGTTATGATAGCTCAGAAGTGTTGTAAATGTAAAAGATGATTCTCTGTGTGTAGTGTTTGAGAAGAAGAGGCGTAACGTTAGTCCTTAACTTGGAGACAAAACTTTATTTGACTGTGCGTCATGATTTCCACACACAGGCCGCCGCCGAGTGACAGAGGAAAAGTTTTAGACCGTTACCGTCGCTGAAACTAAGTTAACGTTTACTGGAGTTGAATGGGGACGGAGTAACACTTTAAATGAGGAGATGAATTTTGGTGTCCCCGCTAATTCGCTGCTGCTTTTCCGTGCCTGTGACGAGGGGGACTATGAAACCGCTCGAGGGATCCTGGATCCCGGAGCCTCGAAAGAGTCCGGGAGGCAGAGCAGGCTGCGGTCAGAAGCGGGGTCGGAGTGCAACACCGCGGACACGTTGTCTCTTGTACCGGTTGACTGTACGGACGAGGAGGGGAACACAGCCCTGCAGTTTGCGTCGGCCAGCGGCCACGAGAACCTGGTCCGGTTTTTGTTAAGAAAGGGGGCCTCGGTAGACAGCCGCAACAACTACGGCTGGACCCCGCTGATGCAGGCTGCAAGGTGGGGCGCGGGGTGAAGCTCTAATGCACGAAGAGAATGACACACCAAACTCCATTCAAAAACCTGGCTATTTTTTTGTTACTCCATGCCGGTGATGATGAATTACTTTACAATACAATGTAGGAATGGTCAAAATCCACTCTGCTATTTGTCAAATAGAAACACACATTTAAATGAAAAATAACTTGTGGTTTGCTTGTTTTTATCACGGACCTTTTCTAATGTTACTAAAACGCACTGGCAATCTTTTGCCTGTCACACAAAACATTTGTCAAGTAATTGCCATTGTTTCGTGCATGTAGTTTGGTCGAGCAGCATGCATGTAGTAACTTTCTGTTAATTTTTAAAAATGAAATCGTATTTCTCAGCTTCATTGCTTCAACAAAGGTTAATTTAATGCTCAATTTAATAAAAAATTGTAACTTTCAGTGTCACAAAATAGACAAGGACACATAATGTTTGAGAAATCATTATTCTGGAGGTCAGCTGGAATGTTTTTATGCCTTTGTCTTGGAGTCTGTTGTCAAATAGGTATGCACTTTTCATGTCTTTCCCCTTATCTCAAGCACAATTGATATCTTTATCATAGTTTTTAATGCACACAAGTGCACAAGCAAGGCATGCCATACAGCAAAGTACCTGGGATTGAGATCAAAGTGGCGTTGAGCCTGTGGTGACAAGCAAACCCTCTGAGAGTTGATTCAGCGTAGAGATGGGTACCCTAATGCATTTGTTACACAATGAACTGTCTTCAACATGGGGAAAAACAGATACCCAAGTCCCACACTCAATCTCATTTGTTGTGTCTGTCATTCTCCACCCAGGTTTGGGCACCTGACTGTTGCCCACATCCTGCTGGAGAACGGGGCAGAGATTAACGGACGGAACAGGCTAGGTGCGAGTGTCCTGACAATGGCGGCCCGTGGGGGACACGCTCATGTAGTCAAGCTACTCCTGGAGAGCGGGGCCTACGTTGATGACTATGATCATCTGGCTGTTGCTGCAGATGCAGTCTCAAATGGCAACAACAACAACAGTTGCAGGTTTGGGCTTGTTTTTAGACTGTCAGGCTTTAAAATTAGACTATTAAAACTAACTCATTACTCACTACTCAGTTTAAATATCCTTTGAATAAGACCTTTAGTCTATGACTTAATCCTTGTCTGAGAAACCCGTGTGGCTCTGTCCCTCTTTTTCCACAGCACGGCTGGTTTTGGAGGTGGTGAAGGCTGTCCTGGAGGAGGAGGTGGCAGAGAATTTATGGACATCACAGCGCTGATGGTGGCATCTCAGCATGGCCATGAGGCTGCGGTGTGCCTGCTGCTAGAATGGGGCTCTGATGTCAACTTTTCCCAGAAGACCACTGGCTGGGGACCACTGATGGTGGCCACCCTCAGTGGGAAGGTGGGGTCAAGGGATGGATGGATGGTTGATAGATTAACAAGATGGACGGATAATACATTTTGGGTCCTGTGGGTGTCAGTTGGGTGTGGCATTTTATAGTATGTGCCACTTAAAATGTATTTATTTCTTGATTCATGAGAGTTTGTTTGTGTGCTTTTTAAATTACTGGGGCAGCTGACAAATTGTGTGTGTGTTTTGAAGGTGGCTGTGGCTCAGCAGCTGGTGGAGCGTGGAGCTGACCCAGACCGAGTCAATGTTCTGTCCAAGACAGCCTTTGAACTAGCCATGCAGCTTAAACAAAGAGACATCAAGGCCTACCTGGACTCCATCACCACTGTCCGACCCCAGACTGGTAAGGCTTCCCTTTCTGTTTCATGTTCAAATGTTAAATTTGCTTTATTGGAACGATGATGATGAAGCACAGTATTACCAAAGCATGGTGTAGAAGGTTTACAATCTAAGTGTAATAATTCAGAATGCAAGAAAAAGGGGTAACAAATGGTTTGCACATTACTACACTATAAACATTATACAGTAGCATTATTATACTGCACTATACTTTAAAATACAAAGAATAAAATTATATATCTATGTATGTGATCAGATAAAATATAGTTTCATGTGTTGTTCTCCTGGTTTTATATCACATTTTTTGATTTTTTTGATCTATTTGAGTTTTATTTTGGCAAAGAACATGTTTTTTTAATGCTTTTTAACAGTTTAACAAGGAGTGTTGAACTGGCTCTACCTTGTTGGCAGAAATGACAACCTATCTCTGCCTGTGTGTGTGTGGTCACAACTAATCCAGCTGTCTTGCACTGCAATTAACACCGATGTGAGAGTGAAACCAACAGTGGCAGCTCTCAGACTCTTTGATGTTTAATAGCTCTTCTCACCAGTAGTTCAGGCTTTAGCTCAGTTTTCCTGCACAGTCATGCAATGTTTTTTTATAAGCTCTGACTGGAGCATTATTATCAAGAAATTCTGCGACCAGAGCCAAGTGCTGTAATCTCCCCTGGGGATGGGGAGAACATTCCCCGCCCTAACTTTTCAAAATCGTATTTTGTCCCCCTCACTTTTATAGTTTCAGGTTGATGTTCTTACTTAAGTCTCCCTGAATGTTCTCTTACTGTCCTGCCATATATATATAATGCTGAGCTATGTGGAGTCCGGCCAAGTAGGACTGTTGTTTCAGAGTGTATCAGAGTGCTCTTCTGTTGTCAATCTTGCTCGTTTCTTCACAGATGATGAGAGAAGACGACCAGATGTGTTCAGTGCCCTCAAGTTGGGTGAGTTCAAGTGATTACTTAAAGATGCTACGAGTAAATTGTATTTTGGTTGTAAGATTAACACGTGATTATGGATTTATGTATTAATGTGTGTGTGTGTGTGTGTGTGTGTTGACTCAGGAAATTCCCAGCTTGTCAAAGAGATCTTGGAGGAGGATCCTACTCAGGTGAATTCATCCAATCAGGAGGGAGCATCACCTCTCATGATGGCAGCAGTGAGCGGTCAGTTAGAAGTGGTGCAGCTGATGGTGGAGAAGAATGCAGACATAGACAAACAAGATGGCGTTCATGGGTGGACCGCTTTAATGCAGGCCACCTATCACGGGTAAGAAGGAGCTGCTGATTTCCTATGGTAAAATTATTGTTTCTGCGAGTCTTCATTTCAGGCCTGAAATCAATAAAAACAGGAAATTTGACAAAGTGATTTGATAATGTAACCACGTTGAACATACACTATGTATGCTGACTTTATCACCAATCCTTTCCTTCTCTTTCTTTTGTTTTCTCTCTCTTCTTCCTCCTTCCAGTAATAAAGACATTGTCAAGTACCTGTTGAGTCAAGGGGCTGATGTCAACCTTCGGGCGAAGAATGGATACACAGCCTTTGATTTGGTTATGTTGCTGAACGACCCAGGTACCCCCCCCCCCCCCCCCCCCATCATCATCATCACTTTGCTTTACAGCCCTTTGGGAAAATGTGCCCAGATTGAACAAATAATTAATTCCTTGTGACCAAAGTAGTTTTGAAGAGAATGATTTTTCTTTTAAATGTACCTATCAACGTCAGGTCATCTTAAAACTCATTCTAATGAAGATTTGAGTAATTAGCCTTTTACGTCTTCTTTACAGTCCATGCTTGGTCGTTCCACGATGTTTGTTAAATCCTTTCACCTTGTGAATCCTTATGAATTTTCTCAGACACTGAGTTGGTGCGTCTGTTAGCATCAGTGTGTATGCAAGTAGACAAGGACAAGTCGAAACACCGTGGCAGAGCCTTGGTGACTCGCTCCAAAAGCCGCCAGTCCCTCAACAATGTCCCTGTGCCACCTGACGACAAGGGAGGCCTTAAAGTAAGTCCTGCTACTTTAATATTCTGTTAAACAGTATATTACTTCATGCTGTGGGTCTAAATAAAAATGTATACCATGTAGTACTGATCATTAATTTATATATTAATTAACTAAATATAATTAAAAAATCACATTTTATCTATGCTGACTGGATGATATAAAACGTTTAAGGGGAACAATTCAGCTATCTCTATCACACTACCCCATGACGCTTACATGTTTGACTCCACCCCCTTCCAGTCCTGGTGGAGTCGGATGTCAAATCGATTCCGACGGCTTAAGCTGACTCACACCCTGAGACATGGCCTTTCATCCAACCGCCTGGCTCCATTTCCAGATGATGCTGAAACTTCATTGGATGCCACAATGAAGTCTGCCGCCGTGTCTAATGGGGCGCTGGCACCAGCTCCTGCCCTGGGAGCGCCTGACATCAGAACTGCCTGGGCAGTCAAGAGCAAAGATAGTGGTGAGACACAGTGATAACATTAATTTATCCTAATATTTTAGAGCATAATTACTGCCGACTGTAACGCATCAGATGCTTAGCTTAATCAGAGTCTGTTTACAGGTTTTGGGGTGTACAGCATATGTGGAAAAATGTTTTTTAGGCCTTTTGTGGCTCCAGAGGAAGCTGCTGCTTTTGATTGTTGGCCGTATTGTTCTCACACTGGTCAGGTGTGGGTAGGGCTGAGCAGTAAAACAAAAATGATAATGATGGCGATATACTTTTCCTCAACAACAATATAACTAATGTTCAATAAATGTTTAAATTCTTTCATTTGAATCACAAACGAATTAGCACTTTTTTAATTAAATGTTCTTAATTTTAGCACTTTATTTATTTTGTGGAAAAGGGACTTACTTAAATTAAGATTTTATCATAATGGTTTTGAATGTTCTACCTCAGATTTGTTCAGTCAGCCACTGTATGACATCAAGTGTTTGTCATGTTCTGACCTTAAAGAAACTTTTAAACCACAATTACTTATCTGGTTTCTTCAACTTTCACTCAGGAGCAAAAATCAGCCTTTAAACTTGAAAGAAATGATGATTTGGCATTTATCATTATAATTATCAATATTGAATGATGTGAATTTTTTGATCATGAAAACATTTTTGGCCATATTACCCAGCCATAGGTGTGGGACTGGATTTGTATATGTGCATGTTGATCTTTGAATTCAGAAAGATGTCATACAGAAGCTGTATGTTATAAGATGTGGAGGGAATGTGTAAATGTGACTTTTCGTCCCTTTTCAGGTATTTGCAGGGCATCCTCAGAAAAGGAGGACTTTCTTATAACTACAATGGTAGGCGTGTTTGATTTAAACTATTTTTCGCTGTATAAGCCTCAGCAGTGTTGTGATTAGATTGAGTGACCTTACAGGATGTTAGTGTTGTAATTATACTATGTTTTCCATCCCCTCTAGCTCAGAAGTGGTGCGCCCTTGACCCGGCTGCCCAATGACAAGCTAAAAGCAGTGATCCCTCCCTTCTTGCCTCCATCCAACTTTGAACCATGGAACTCGGACCGTTCGCGCCTCCTCAGGGAGGGAAAGAGCGAAGCGCCCCGTTTGCCCATGCCACCACAGAGGAAGCTGAACAGCAGTGGAAACTCAGATATTGTGAGTGAGAGGGAGAGAAAATCTGTGTTTAAGGATGGTGCAGGCATGTTTGTCATCATTTATATATCTTTTGCTATATTCTCTCCTTCTCTCTCCTTTATATGTCAGACGTCTATCAGTCGTGTGGTTAGCAGGTCCATTAAGTTTCCCAGCATCCCCAAGGGGCCCTCCTCCTCTTCTCCTTCAAACTCTGGTCACTACCACTCCCCACACTCCTCAGGGGGCTCCAATGGAGTGGCAGGGATCAACCGGGACTCTCACAACCGTTCAGGTTTCCACAAACGCAGATAAATAATAAACTTAGACTAACACAATTAGCAACCAGATTACATGCTCTTACATCTTTCTTCCACCAGGGGGCAGTGCAGACAGTGTTCTCTCGCAGATAGCAGCCCAAAGGAAGCGAGCAGCAGGTCTGATAGATGTAAAAGCCCCGGCTCCAGAGAAACAGCACAGCCAGACTCAGAGCCAACCCTCACTGCCACCCTCAGCACCCGGCCTGCCGCTGCCTGATATTAGCCTTCCTGACATCCACTCCCACCCCAGCCTGGTCGCTTCCGACATACACTCGAGAAGGGTCTGTATTTTCTTTTCTTTCTGTTATTACTTTGGTAACTGTGTAAAACAGCCGAGGTTAAGGAAGTGTCGTCTATAATGTCAGTGAACTGGTGCCACTGTCCACCTGTATTCCTCTGTAGAAGATAGAGTTGAAGAAGAGACCTCAGTCTGGGAATTCTTCCACCTCCAAGAGCACATCGCCCACTCTGACTCCGTCTCCTTCCCCAACGCCCAAGCCTCCTACTGGGCCGGGAGACTCTCTGTCCTCAGCCTCTTCCCATCCTCGCTCCAAGAGCAGTGGTGGCTCCAGCAGTGGAACCATAACTGATGAAGGTGATACCTGGTTGAATTCGTCATAAAAATATTAAGCAATAAGACCAGTTCAATAAATGTTTGAGAGAAAGCAGGAAAACAATAAATCTGCTCAATTATTAATAGTGATTATTAGTAATACAATTGTTGGTGTTCACAGATTCTTGATAACTTGCTGTGATGATTTCAAGTGTTGCTCTTTTATAACTTTGCTGCACTTTGTAGTGTCACACCACTAATTAGCCAGCACAGGATTTTGTACCTCTGAGACTACTACTTGTTCTGACTCTACATTTGTCTTTTAATGCTTCTTTATGTCAATAAGTTTTCAAATTATTAAAATCCCCTTGTAAAGCCACATGTATATCCATTCATATCTAAATCTGTGTCCTAAAATATTGAGATTCAATGTTTTTTAGTTCTACAGGCCAGTACTTTACACACAGCCTGAAATTAACAAGGTTGTTTTTGTCATTTAAGTTTTTATTATACATTTTCAAAATTTTGGATTAGTATAACAAACAAAAAAAACACTCCAATATAATCAATTTAACCATGTTAAATAAAGATACATAAAAGAAAAACATTCATATCAGCACATAAACATGAAAAAGCACAACATTATTATTAAATGAAAATAAATTATAGTCTTTGTGCCCTTACATGTTATAGTAATCTATTTTATGTTTTATATCATTCAAAAAATTATCTCAGACGTGGTAAAAATTTCTCTTTGTTATCATTTAACCTGGCTACCAAATGAACATGGTCTTATATGTGCACCCTGGGCCTTAATAGTTTGTGTGATTCACACAAACTGTACCTACGCTCTGGCAGTGACTGCCAAGTCCTGTGGACTCTACACTAGGTTTTAACATTTACCATTATGCTGTTATTGCCACTGTCATCACTTTTCCTTAGATCATACTGTAAATTGTTTTTGTCCTTTTCAGATGAGCTGTCTAGCATATTGAAGAAACTGTCCCTGGAGAAGTACCAGCCCATATTTGAGGAACAGGAGGTATTCTATATCAAAGGGGAATTCCTAAACTGTTTCTTTCAAATATAAAGTCTGTTTTTTAAAATTGTTTAATTTATTGCATGTTTCAGTTTTTCTCTATTCTTTTCTTCTAGGTGGACATGGAAGCATTCCTGACTCTCACAGACGGAGACCTGAAGGAGCTGGGCATTAAAACAGACGGACCCAGACAACAGATATTGGCTGCCATTTCAGAGCTCAATGCTGGAAAGGTGCATTTGGTTGAATATATATTATACATCTCCAAGGAAACTTTGTTTCCAGGAATCTCTGGACTTAAGTTATATTTTTTCCATTTCCAGTTTTCCACAGTATAACTCACCATTATGTTGTAATAAACTGTTAACATTGTGAGCCAGCAATAGGTAGAATTACTTTGAACCAGGATGGAAATTTCTAAAAGGAACAACTTCATAGGGACACAATATGTGAAAGTATAGCATTATCTTTGCCTGAAAATGTTAACTGGTTCATAATGTCATGTCATCAGGGCCGAGAAAGGCAGATCCTTCAAGAGACCATCCATAACTTCCAGTCTTCCTTTGGTAGCAGCGCCAGTAACCCAAGACAACCAGGTGAACCACGCTGTGAGTGTCACAGGGTAAAAGCGAGCTATGAAATCTGGTGGAGAAAAAAAGTACATGCAAATACAACATCGCAATCTGTCTCTCTATCTCTTTATCTGTTTTTCTCCCTATCTACCTTCCTTCATCAGCACCAACAGGCTGGATGAGACACCAGGTTCGTTCCTCTAACAAAAGGTAACCCAGCAGCCCTGATGCCCACCAGGAAGTACACCAAAGCTACTTAGAATAAGAGTGAAATGCTGGTGACCTCTAGCCAAGGCACAAATCATATGGACGTCTCCTGGACGCCAGTGTCCCAGACCACTAGCAGTGTTAGTGAAAGAGGACACTGCAGCCAAACGACCAACCAGGCCCTGGTAAAACTCTTCATTGGATCCTCCAGGAGCAAACTGCCTTAATATAGTCCTCTTATGGATCCTAAAGCAGGTGAGGTGTGGCAGGGCTAGCTGAGTCCAGTGCCCTGCTGCTGTTTGACAAAGCAAGTCGTGATCTTTGGCAAATAAATTTTTCTTGCCTTAGTGAGTTGCCACATCTACTGCCAATGCAGCACATGGGTTACACAGAGAGGTTAAAGAGCAGAGAGTTCTGAGAGACAAGATCAAATACGACGCAGAGGGAGAGCGAACACGAGTCGAGAGAGATTTTTATTTTATCTGAACAAATGTGAGAGAGAGAGCATATGTATTGTAAAAGTGGCAGGTTAGATCAGGAGGAAGGATGAGAGAGATTATGATTATAACAATAAAATAACATAAAACAGGTATTACTTGCCATGAATACTGTGATCGGACACTTTAAAGCAGTTGTAAGGACTAAAAAGGGACACTGATGAGGAAAGCAATTGGGACATAGAGAGGGACATTAGCCAAGCTGTCTGGCCTGCTTTCACTAGTGTGTTATGTCTTTGGGTTATGGGCCTCTAAGTAAACAGATAATTTTAAGTCACGACTGTGCTGTCGTCAATATTTAAACATGATGATACAATAACTATATATTTCTTTCACCTTTTAAGGTCTTATTAGGCTTGAGATGAGAAGGCATTGGCAAAAGCATTTTGGGAACCTTTTATGAGCAGTATAAATTTTGTTTGAAAGTGGTGCATTGAGCAATACTTTCCACTGAGCCTGTTC